>NC_081355.1:79668645-80298367 GCF_030684315.1 Stegostoma tigrinum | reverse complement strand
TTTAATATGTCTGAGAGTGTGGCAACTCTTTGGGGCCTATAGATAGCTACCACCCACAACTTCTTTCTCTTGCTATTCCTTATTTTCACCCAAACTAATTCCACATCACAATCTATTACACTTATATTACTACTCTTCACCACACAGTTAACTTCCTTCATTAACAGCGCTACCTCACCTCAGTTTCCTTTTTGCTCTTTGTCTCAGAATAACAAATACCCTTGAATATTTAGTTCATATTTGTGGTCACCCTCCAACCACATCTCCCTAAGAGCTATCAAGTCATATTTATTTATTTCTTCTTGTGCTGTCAAACAATCTATTCTGTTTCAAATGCTGTGTGTGTTCAGAGAAAGAGTTTATGTGTTCACTTTTTTACCATTATCATCAATTTTGTTTCAAATTTCTGCAGCATTCTTTTGCTTCTTTTCTGTTGCACTTCCTGCCCCTTCTTATCACACTTTGATTCTCAATCATCACTTCATTTTACTGTTCCGTCATTTCTTCTTGATTTTTTAAAATTTTGCTTCAATTGAATCTACCCCTCTCCAGTATTAAGTTTTATGCCCACCATACAACTCTAGTTATACAACTCACCAGACAATGGACCCGACATGTTTCAAATGAAGCTCATCCCAAAGGAGCAGCTCTCTTTTTCCAGTACTGAAATTAGAGCCCATTCCTCCCACTTCAATCTTTGAATTACATGTTGATGTCACTCATCTTACCTATCCCACATCAATTTTCCTGTGGCCCAGATAATAACCTGGAGGTAACAACATCTTACTACACAATATTGGCATCTGCCTGGCAGCATGAAAAATTGGTCAGGTATTTCTTACACACAAAAAAATCTGCATGTGGAAATAGGACCTGAGTGAGAGGAGGGAGAATGATAACTGACTCAGAGTCCATTCAAACTGCTTTGTAATTTGGCCTTGAACTGCTTGTAGTCCTTCAGCAGAACCTCTTCCCTAGTCCTACTTACATTGTTATTACCCACATAGATCACAAAAACCTGAATCCTTCCCTTTCCACTCCAAGATCCTTTCCAGAGTTAGGGAGTCTGTCTTATTGCAGAGAACAGTATCTTGTTCTCTAATTATACTGTCTTCTATTTGTTCTACACTTCTCCTTCATCCCCCACCCCTGACTGGAGTGATGCTCCGCACTATCTTTCTTAGTCAGTTTACTTGCCCTCCTTGTGGTCTGTGTCTTCATTCATTCTGGAAACAAGATCCTCATATCTACTGGAGATAGGCTCTAGTTGAACTTTCTCCAAGTCTAAATTCTGTATCCTAAGAACTGCTTCACTCTCAACCTCCTGTCTGTGATCATGGACCAAATTTTATGAGTCATTTTCCTGAAACACTGTATTCAAGTCCACTCCCTGATGTGTTGTAATATCTGCAGTTCAGGCTCCAGCTCTTTAATTTTGAGCTGAAGTTTCTCAAACAATGAGCACTTGCTGCAGATGCGAGTACAGTGAGTCACACTGGCATCCACAGCGCTCATGTACTACAGCTGCAACACATCACCTGGATATACACTGAGTAACTAATTTGGATTTTGAATATGTAAAAAGGGAATATCTTACCACACTCTTCAGCTGTAATAATGCCTCTTGATTAAAGCCATTTGAATAATCAAAGGAAAAATGGTAGAAATACCCATTAATCACCAATTTATTTTCCTGTGATGTTCCACTTTGGTTCTGACAGTTAGAAATAGTTTGAAGGGACTTGAGTCAGTTATCATTCCCCCTCTTCTCACTCAGGTCCTTTTTCCACATGCAGATTTTTTTCAATTTTTATGTATAGGACACACCTGACCAATTTTCAATGTTGTCAGGCAAGTGCCAATATTGTGGCTGCACTGGAACAGTTTGACTAAGATTGTGGCAAGCTCTGTAGCACATACCTTCAAAACTATTGACAGAATGTCATCAGGGCCCATAGCCTTTGCAGAATCGCATTACTCCAGCTACTTCTTGATATTACCTTGAGTTAGGTTAATTGGTTAAAGATTGGCATTGGTCATGCTGGAGACTTCTGGAGGAGACTGAGGTGGATCACTCATTCAGCATATCCGAAGGTTCTTGCAAACTCTTCCATTGTATCTTTTGCACTGATGTGCTGAGGATGGGAAAATTTGTCGACTCTCCTCCTTCAGTGAGTGTTGTAATTGTCCACCACCATTCATAACTGGGCACAATAGCACTGCAGAGCTTACAGCTATTTTGATTTTTGAGGAAAATCTACTGTAGCAGCCACCTTTAGCAGCCACCAGGATAGAATGGCCACTCATCCCTTCTGGTGACAGGCCCTGCTCTAGCAGTTTGAAATCCAAGGATATTCTTAATCTGCAGTGACAATGTGGCTCACTCATTTGGACCTGGAGACTTGATGAGAGATGGGTGCAATACCAGAGATAGAGTACCTATTAAGTAGCAGGAGAGAAGATGGTAACATTTATCCTTGTGGAGCGCAGAAGATCATTAAGCTCTGTCCTGCACTGCTGGCCATTCCTCTGCACTGTGAACATTGTGCTGACCTGAGGGAAACTTTGGATCAAGGTTTGGTGCTGAAATTTTCTCCATTCCACCTCTTTATACGACAGGGGCTCCAGGTCCCTGCCAACAAACCAGCTGCTAACATGCCTCTGTCAGCCATCTCCAATACAATTCTTCCAATATCACAACTGTGAAGGGCAGTTTCTGGCTGGCACTGATTGGCATGGTGCATGGCTGGGTCTAAGTATGGCGTCAGTGGCAGGAATCCTGGAAGGTGCCCATGGCATTAAGTATTTGCCACTCGTGAATGAATGAGAGTTTGAAGGGGGCACCATGAGGCATGGTGTGTACATAACAAAGTGAGAAAGGTAAAATTTTGTAAGAAAACTCATGTGAGCTTATTGAGGGACAACCTCCATAAAACTCCCCAAGTTAACACTTAGCCAGTGTTTGGTAAAATTCAGCATATAATCTTGAATTTCACACTTTCAACACTGGCGCAAATGTTCAAGTGTTCTTTCGTCAAGCTTCAAAAAATATCTCCTGGATAATCTGTTTCGCAGTTCAATTAAGTTGCACTGTCTGTTGACTTCTCTTTAAGCTTTTACAGTCCTTTTAAGGTATGATGTACATCCAAACCTCTTGACATCTACCAGCTTTTAAAACCCTGGGCTGTCTTCGGTGAATAATTATTTCTTTATCGCCATGTTGCCGATCCTAGTTAACCTTGGTGGTCTGTGATATGGATCATGGCTTCAAGCATAGATTTCACAATTAAGATATATATTTCCTTTGAAATCCTCTGACATTTCAGATATTTTGCATATTTATCGAATTATTTAATGGCCCATGCAATCAACCGTCCTGTACTATCAGTAACACAGTACAGTGTGAATAACAGGTAAAATATTCCCTAAAATGTGCCTTTTAGCGTCCAGACTTTTCTACCGGTCAGTGCAATGTCAATTCATTGCAAAGTGTATGGTTAATTTTTATTCATCCTTTTTCTATTGTTTGTATTCCATTATTTTTCAACCAATATCTAATTAAAACAATGCCGGCCATAAAGTCTACTGTGGTAGAACATGAAAAATTGATTGAGAGATTTCTGTTCATCATTAAGAGCTCAAATCTCTGCCCAAGAAAATAAGGGCCTTGCAGTTTCTAACAGTTAATCTCTATTGCTGGCTGCATTGACCTGATTAATTAGATATAAAATACAGGTACTTGTCCATTGCCAACCTCTGTTCTGACAAAAACCAACACTGATTGCAATCAAAGTTAGACCGGGCATGATAAGGACAAACCAAAAATTAATCAAGGAGCTTGCCCAACTACAGTGTTAGCCATGGTTAGTCAGACACATGGTCCCATCAGAGTCCTCAGATCCATGTCATTGTAATGCAGGAATTGGACCAAAATTAATCATGCAGGCCAAGTGCAAGCTTTTTGGGGATTACAAGTAGTCCAGTCAGATTCTTTCAAGGCATCAGTCTGAAGACTAGTCCCTGGTCAGTCAGAGCCTTCTGCCAAGCCAGTCAAGGATTAGATAGCGGATTGGGGTGGGGGGGTGGGGGGGGCTGGGGGGTAGCTGTTTATATGTCATACATATGAGTATTTGCTTATGTAGACAACTACACTAATAATTTTCATCATTTGTTTCTGTTTAGCTCCACCTTGTTTTATTCTACATCTAGATAATCTAGATCACTAACTTTTTTCTCACTATTATACTTGTTTCATCTTTTAGTAAGAATGCCACACCCTCTTCCCTTGAATACATTTGGAAATACAGGCCCTATCCTTGGTCACCCAGCTGACATGTTTTTGTAATAACAACTGTGCCATAGCCGCTAACACTATTTGTATCATTAATTTGTCTACCTTATTGAGAATACCACATTCACTCAGAAATAACACCTTGAGCCTTGTCTTTTTGATATTTTTACACTGTTATTTATAGCATAACTGTTTTGTTTTGCTTGTTCTTGTCTCCTCTGCTTTTCACCTTATTCCAAGTTTGCTACTTTTGAGCTGTTTTTACAATCTATTTCCTAGCTCTGTATATCCTCCCCTTTTAAACCATGCCATTCGTACCAACAAGGATCGCAATCTATGGCTATTCTTCCTCCTCCTTTAGAATGTCCTGCAACCACTCAGTGCTATCCTTAAACCCTGGCAGCAGGAAGGCAAAGGAGCATCCTGGTGTCACATCTGCAGCCACATCTGTCCGTCCTCCTGCTGATAGAATCCTCTATCCCATATACTCCTCCACTCCAACCCTCCTCTCTATGTAGCTGAGTCACTCATGGTGTGACCACTGTATACATTGAAGTATTCAGCTGTGCCATTTCTCCAATAGCGATTCCAATGTCAGATCTGAAAAGTGGATTTACAATAGCTGCAACTGGACATGCTTCCAATACATGGGCACTTTGGGGAGTAGAAGCATCTCTGGTTCCCCACGTTACACAGGATGACTATTCCCCTGAGCCAAGCTTTGCCATGATTTACTCCCCCAGCTTAAAGAACATTGAACATATAAAGAGGAATAATTACATTAATTATTGTCTTTTGTTTTACATTTCATACACTCAATCCAAACCAAAGACCAATGGTTATGTACAACACTGTTCAGCAGAAATACTCATCTGGTTTTACTTGCTAAAGCCTCCACTGATCTTGTGCTGGTTCATGGCCCAACTTGATTAGCTTATGTTTTCCCTGCAATGTCATTCTTGAATGTTTTCGAATCTCATCCCTCTCATGCAGCTTTGTGACTCCTGGTCACCCTGCGGCTTCCCCCCCCACCAACTCACAGTCTTGTCACTCTGCGACAGAGTATCAGTAGTTAGCACTTGAGAAACTATTACTACCTTCCTGTGAACTTTTTCTTTCCCCCCTTTATTCATTCATGGGTTGAAGATGTTGCTTTTAGGCAGCATTATTGCACATCCCCAATTAACCTGAGGGCAGTTAAGAGTCAACCATATTGCTGTGGGCCTGGAATCACATGTAGGCTAGGCAAGGATAGCAGCTTCCTTCCCTAAAGGAAATTAGTGAACCAGATGGGTTTTTCCTGATAGTCAACAACAGCTTCATGGCCATCATTAAATAGTTAATTCCAGATATTTTTATTGAATTCATATTCCATCATCTGCTGTGGTGGTACCTTTTGGCAAGTAAAACCAGATGAGTATTTCAAACCTGGGTTCCCAGAACATTATCCGACTCTCTGGGTTAACAGTCCAGCGTTAATACCACTAGGCCATCACCTGCCCCTTGAGAAGTAGAAATGTTGATAGAGTGAGTTGCAGAGAGGATTATATTTTCCTGGGCGTACTTGGACAGACGGATAAAGTAAGCAACAGAAAATGAGAGGTCCCAGAAGCACTGTAGCTTATTTATGGAAATCATGCTGAGGCATGCTGCTATGGAGCAACACCTCAGAAGTGGTGAGCATGTACTCTGCGTCAATGAATAGAAATTTGATAGTACATAATCCAAAAACAAAATGCTACTGCAGATTCTGAAAATCTGAAACAAAAGCAGAAAGTAGTGTGAATATTCAGGGGGTCGGGTAGCAACTGTGGGGCAATGACCTTTCATAAGAAACATGAGTCCCTCAGGCAAATTGATGTAAAGTTGCTGGTGGGTTTCCTGGAGTATCAGCACCAGGTTAATCTCCTGCCAAAACAACATAAGTAACTCACCACAATGTGAGTAATTTGGAATGTGTCAAAACTGTTCATATTTCAAAGTACTTTCTCAACAAATATTATGCTTTCATATTATTTTTATTTATGTTGGACTATATTCCAAAAATGGTTTCTTTTAGTAACCATTTAATAATGTATTACAAAAATCATCCAGATGTTTTATTTCTCATGAAATGCTAAGTAAAATGAATGTTTGAGTATATCATCCAGATGGCTCAGATGTGAAAGCTGAGGCACTTGTATGTGATAATAAGATTGATTGGCAAGTAAATGTATGTCCTTGTACATGTTGCTCCATAGCCATTGGAACTGATTTGTCTCTTCTTGTCTTTCCTCCCGCTACTGCTTCACAATTACATTGCAAACTTTCCTACCAAAGCTACTGTGTTTGCTGTGTCATGCTTAGAAGTCTGTAATATTAACTATTCAATGGCTTGCATGAATACAATTTCATGACAGGCCAAAACAGATGTATTTTTGAGTGAAATAAACTGACTTTTGCTATTCCAGTAAGCAACTATTGTCCATTCCAAGCCTGAATATTGTGCCTACCATTTATGCTCTGCTCTGCAGGTTAGGTAAGAATTGAAAAACCTTTCTCCTCATGGTGAGTTACAGTCTGAAATGGTGTTCTGGAGTTTTGAACTAATGAGACTGAATACTCCTGTCCCAATGTGGGGGAAACCAACTTCAGATTGGCAGAAACTCGATGGGTCACACTTGTGCGATAGCTAAAGCCATTTCTGTTGCGATCATTTTGACTGTGGAGGGTAAACAACACTAAGGTCACGAGGCCATGCGTGCTCTGACTGAAGTTGAGACTTCTACTAAATAGTCAATAGATCTAGATTTATGATAAAATTCAGTAAATCATGTGTGGTTCAAAAGCTTGTGGAAACCTTTGTCTCAGTGAGATCCCAAACACAAAGAACAGACCCCTCGTGTGTTTAAGAAACTGCTTTCAACTTGATAATTGGCATAATGGTACATTATATCAATTAGATAATTCTTAAGGTAGGTCTGGAATCCAGAGTTTGTGGATGTGTCCAACAGGACAGCAGTACGTTCAGCCCAAGCTTCATTAAACTGTACTCCAAGAAGAAATCTGATCCTGGACATTGGCATGGATCCCTTACAACTGCAGGTCTTTCCGGCACAGCAGTTGCAGTCTCAGGTTCCACAAGGAAGAGGCTCCAGACATGAGGGACCACAGTTCCTGGTCGCTAATACAAAGGAGGAGAAAAGCCCGGGAATACCCAATGTAATATCTGTATTACAGTTGGTTAAAGTTGCTGAGATCTTGGAGCCCCAGTGCGAGAGGAAACTTCACCATTGTAGAATATAGTGACCAAGCTCAATGTCTTCCCAAATGATAGGCTGGCCCCAAACATCACTCTTTGCTAGGTCCGCCTAGTTTTACCGGAAGTCACCATTGCCTTCAAAGTCTTCAGTTTGTATTCCTTTGATTGCTTGGTTGCTCAGCTCTGATGGATATTGAGGTCGGCTGCTCTCAGATGCCATTACAGATATCCTACTCACAAACATGTCTGACTTCACCAGCTTTCCAATGGTTGTGGCCTCAGATGGCTACCAGATTTGCTCTGCTAGCTGGATTACCTCAATGCAGAGCATCATTGATTATACTCATTTGGCCATCAAGGCTCCAACGGACAACACAGGGTCACTTCAACAACAGGAGGTTTACCATTCAATGAATGTGCAGCTGGTGTCCAATCAATGGAGGACCATCGTATACATCTCCACATGTTTTTCAGGCAGCTGCCATAACATACCAACACTGTTTTATCTCTTTCACTGCATCACTCAAGTCCATGGTTAGATTACAGGCAATCAGCATTAGAATTTCTAATTCCATTTTAAAATCCTTAGACAAAGGTTTGGCAAGATCCAATCACATCCACCTTCACAGTAGGCCTCACAACAAGCAGATGATAGGCCAGTTATTAATGAGATTCAATGCCTTGACTGTTCAGGTGGACCACTCCAAGATGCATAAACCTGTCATTTTATTTCAGAAGTGCCCCAAAAAATTTCCTTTTTATCCACGTATTCTACACAACACGGTGACCCACACAGTGCTGTGATGGATGCACTCAGACTCACTTGAGCAGTGTTCCTCTTGTTGTCTCAGAGGCAGTAAAGGCAACCTGTTCATGTGTTTGGTTATTCAGCTGTGCCGATTGTGGTGATCAGCCAGTTTTTAGTTTTTGGGTATAGGTCTGCTAGAGATTTGGTTTTGCTGCTTGTACTGGTCTGGGGTTCCTACTCTAGTGCAGCCCAGACAGAGTGTGCTGCATCATTATGGTATGCTGTGCTTTGCACAAATAGACAAGGCAAAGAGGTCATGTCCTGAATGCTAAGAAAATGGGAGCAGTATTCCAACAAGGAGAATGAGGACATTGTGGTTGTGAAAGCTTTGTGACAGAGCTCAGTTGAGTAAGGAGACTGGGCAGAACCTCATCGACACCCAGAACAGAGTTGTATTTGGCAGAAAATCCTTGAATGTTACATTGTTTGGTTTTGATGCCAAAATCTGGTAGGCACTGTGGAGACATAATTCAGGCTCTGTTGTTGTTCGCTTTTTCATTCTATAAATGAAAGCTCATGTTTGTGATCATATTTGTCTGATCTCTTACCTGAATGTAACATTGCCCAAATGGACACTGACGAGGGGTGGTCCTACAGCAAACATTGAGTACAGGCAGTAATGACTTAGAGAGTGTTTAGATGGATTTTAGCTCACGAAAAATAGGGTGTCAGCTGTGTAGCCTGATGGTTAAACAATGACTAAGCTGGGAAGATGGAGCTGTATGCACAAGCAAGTGCCAGCTATGGCAGCTATGTGCCATGGACAGTGTGGCTATGTGGCTGCCAGACCATAATATACGCGGTGAGGGGCAGCACCATACAGGAACACTTGCTGTGGTACACAATGGTCTTTCAAAGTAAGCATGGGCACAAGGGATGTTGATCCCTGGACAGAAACACGTTGAGCCATAAATTGTTTTGGGAATGGTGTGTGAAAAGATCAGGTGGAAATTGACCATGAGAGATGCCACAAAATGCATAGCAAGTCATCAAAGATACAAAATTGATAAGGCAGACAACCGATTTTGCCAGGCCTTCCAATGAGAAACCCTCAAAGAAACTCAACACAACTTGGACTTAATGAAGAAAACATAAGATTCAGCGTTGAGTCTCATTTTTGAACACAGTACATTATTGGCCACTGCATGGTAAGTGTCAATGAGTACACCACACCGTCCTTTCTATCATGACCTGAAAATTCCTTTCACTCCAATTTATGTCAAAGGGCCCTTTTATGCATACCAATAGTTATCTAACATAACTGGCTGCAACATGCAGGACCAGAAGACAATAGCAGATAATGGGTCAGTAATAGAATGGGTCAGTAACTGGTGCTGTGCTACTTTCCATGGAGTATTTTCCCATTCTTGCTTGAAAATAGAGATGAAAAATAGCCCAACAGAACTCACAGAAAGTTTTTTCTTTAAACGCAGGCTAAAAACAAATTATCCACTACAGTGAACTCTTATTTTAAAAACAATGGCAGATTTTGCATTTATTAATTTCCGCAAGGACTAATTTAACTATTGATTTCCTTCAAACTGCATCTGTTGACACTAATGTATTTATTTAATCAGCATCCATCCACAAAGGGATTCAAATCCTGTTTGAAGTCCTGCTGGTATAGAGCTGGGCACCTTACCATTACAAATAACACTTTCTGTTGAGTGTCAATAGTGACAATATCCCCTTCCATTACTTTTTCTATGTACAATAAATGGAACTTGTCAGATTGGAAGAATATCAGGAAACAGCCGAACCAGTTAATACTCTCCTTGTCTCTCACTAATGTTATATATTGGAAAACAAAATCAACTATTTTATCCACACACAAGATAGGATTCATTTTACTGTAAAGTGGCCTTTGTTGTACTCTGACAGACTTGCTGTTTTGAAATAAAACAAAAGATAGAGGAAGTCACATATTGTCCAGTTAGTATTGCAGTACTATAGAAAAGATATCAAGATGTTAGAATCAATGTTGTTTTGCAATTACCACAAGTTTAATCTTTTATCTTTATATATATATCAGGGCTGATATTTCTATTTCATGTTGCAGAGGAATGTCAGTTCAAGGTGTAAAAGAGAGAAACAAGGGCAGAAAACTATCAGTTTTACCTTTGCTACATTGTTTCAAGATTTCCAGGGAAGAGGTAATAATAGAACGTTTGCATTTATAACAAGCATGGAAGGCAGAACCAGTGATGAGCTGGGAATGCCATTCTCACATTTCACACCTTATTTCTTCACAATTTTTCTGGGAGGCTGTTCAAATATTGCTCAAATAATTTGACTGCAGGATTCGTGCCTGCACCTTGTGCCTTTGATTCTGAAATTAGACAGTAAAAGATAAAGGGGGTCTCTCAACTTCCCCAGACAATTTTGAGTCTGATTACCTTCTGGCTGCGATCCCTGAAGCAAGTAGTGGTATTCCTGCTTTTATTTCTATGAATAAGGAATTATTAAAGACTTGAACCTATAAAAACAAGCTGATCAAAAGCATCACTCACAAAGAACATTTCCAAAGCACTTGTCTACTGCCCAGATAGAAGCAGATTTAGATTTTCAGAATGTGTAGTGTTATTTGCTCATCAGTATTTAGCATTTGTTCCATTCCAAGTAGCAGAAAACTCCACAGGATTATTATAAACTGATAAAATCAGCCAATGGGCAGATGCTGACTTTTTTCTGACTTTGATTCTAATCTTTAACATTTAGTTTTCTGAAACATCTCTGAAATAGGCATTGCAACTAAAGATCACTTGTTGGAGGCAATTGATGACTGCTTCAAATTTCTTGTGTCCAGTTCATCTTGTTGTAGCTAAACTGTGAAGGATAATCACCATTTCATGCCCATCGGCCATGAAAATGAAAAGCTTCCAATCTCTTGATGTCTTGTATAAGCAACTCCCAAATTTCAGGTCTGTACCAAGCTACTGGAAGGCTGGAAGCCTTATACACCCATGCTTGCATTGGAATTTTTACTATCTATTTACTCCAAAAGTTGAGGCTGTCCTTTATGCTGTACATGATTATCTTCAGTTTGCAGTGCACTGCAACACCTACGGTTAGCTTCTAATGAGGTAAAGTCAGTCCCTATCTCCATGCAGCCAGGCTGAAGGACACAATGTTACTCATAAACTGTTGTGTGAAACATTTTGCTCACTGTTCTAACAAATGTACTAAGATATATATGAACGCAGGGGAAATATACAATCAATATTTTAAGTGCTTGTAAAATGAGAACACACATAAAATGTTTCTAGCCTGTAACCTTCTTAACAGCAATTATGATTTTTTTTTACACTGGAATAAATGCAAACAGAATTATGGGACCAAAAACAGAAGTTGCTGGAAGCTCAGCAGGTCTGGCAGCATCTGTGAAGGAAAGATCAGAGTTAACATTTCGGGTCCAGTGACCCTTCCTCCAAACAATGGGGTGACTTAGTTTGATTGTGACTGTGCAAAATTTTAAAATGGTTGATAGCAAGTCTCTGGAAATTAAAAACCAGGAGAGATAGATAAAGGACTTATGTGATATTTCACATTATTACAGAGTCAAAACTACCTCTATTGTGTGGATTTTCCTCTTCCACCCAAGCTGGTTTAGATCTTTCTTCACCTTGGTCCTTCATAAAAGATGAAAACTGATATCCCACCACTCTGCTTGACAATTGATTGCGAAAGGTCTTGTGACACAATTTTGAGGAGAAGCAGGTGAGTTATCCCATGTGCCCTGGTTGAATTTTATCCCTTAATCAACAACACAAAAACAATTATCTTTTCATATCACGTTATTGTTTGTGGGAGCCTTTTGTATCCCATGTGCCGCTGCATTCCTACAGTACAACAATGGAGACATTCTAAAAGTAGTTTATTGACTTTAAAGCATTTTCAAATGTTTGATGATCATAAGAAGTGTTATTTCAATGCAAGCTTTTTTTTAATTCACTAGTTTTCCCACAATGACATATTCTATGGTCAAAGCTAACGATGAAATGCAATCTAACAAGGACCATTAAACAATTAGGAAAGAGAATGACACCCAGGCTAACCCAAAGATAAATGCTTTTGTCAAAGGGTCTCTTGGGTTCAAGACTTTACCTTGTCTGAAGTATCACAATGAGAAAGAAAGAGAAGATTCTGCAGCATTTTCTCCCTCCCAAGACAGTTTTGCAGATGCCAGTAATGACCTTGAAATTGTATAATGGCATGGAGTCCTCCAGGAGTCATGTTGTTTCTCTTTCCCAATTGCCAACTATTCACCTGTATACGTATGCCGGTGAAGTATTAAGGAATGTCAAAGGAAAAGATTCCCCTGGAAGACTGGGACAATAATTCTGCTCCATTATAACAGCAAGAGTGGAAGCCACTCTTGCTGTGACATAATCTGGGGAATGTAAAAGCCAAGAAAGAAAGAAAAATAATTAAGCAGAAAGATAATCAACAAAATGCAGCCTGAGCCTAAAATAGACTCTGAAATTAGACCAACACACCATTTCAAAGATGTTTGTTTGTGGTCAGCTCCCCAGATTTTGAACAGCCAGATTTGAGGAACATAGGACTTAGTAGCAGGATTAGGCCACTTGGCACTTTGAACTTTACCTTCCATTCAGTTAAGGGGGTATTTATTGGCACCTCTTGTCAGGCACATGAAACTTCAGACCATGCATGCACGGCTGAAATTCACTCATGTAGGACTGTCAAAAAATGTACCCATAAAGGGTAAGGTCATATCTCCACTTACTTCTCTTTTTCCTCATAGTCCTTGACTTGTTTTTTCCATCCAACTTAACCTTGAATAAATTTAAGGACAAATCTTCCACGGCTTTCTGAGAAGAGAATTTCACAGACTACTGACCCCCAAAGAGACTCAAATTCTTAACATTTTGTCCCTTGATTATAGATTTTCTACTTAGCGAAATCACTTTAGGGCTTTATATGTTTCACAAGATCTTGTTCTTCCTGACTACAATGGGTAATAGTCCAAAATCCAAAGCCTCACATGCTGTATATTCAATACACTTTCCGGGCAAAAATAAAGAATATAGGTATACACGTTATAAAGTTTTGCAATATGGTGTGTATAAGCACAGAGACCCAAGATTGAAAATTCAGCTGTCATCCATCAAGCAAAACCATTTAAAAAATTTATCTAGTTATTGTTACACTTTAGTTTGTGGGAACCTGCTGAGTTTTCAAGGAGCAGAGGTACATAGGCATGTGAGGAGGGACCCACAAGTTGACTAACTCTGCAGCACTATAAGCATGAATTTCTACCCCTCTATTCCTTCTTTCTGCAGAATTTATCATTAGCACAGGTGCATGATGTTTAAGTCACAATTAACGACAAATAGCACGTTGAGTTTTATAAATTGCACCTTGGAATAAGAGTAAAAATGTAGTGGCAAGACTTCACGCACCATTGACTGCAGTTAGAGTATGTTGCGTAGCCTTTGGTACCTCATCATGGATAGGAACTGAAAGTTGTTGAGAGCATTCAGTGTAAATTCATCATGAGGTAGGTAATGGGGAACCACAGTCTTGAGGAGAGACTCGAGATACAGGGATTATTTTCACTGAAGCAGAAATGGTACGGCAGAGATTTAATAGAAGATTTTAATATTATGAATGGATTTGATAGACTGAATCACAAAGGATTATTTCTACCTATTCTCTAAAGTTATTATTGAAGCCTTTTGTCCTTCATTGCACTTGTGTAAATTCTGACTTTGCGGTAATACTTTGAGTTTCCCAATCCATATTTTTCTTGCCAATAAAGATCATAGGTATTTTTCACATACCCCCAACTTGCAATTATATTTATAGTATTTTTATATGTTCTGTTTTTTACTCAGTGGCACTTACTCACACAGCCCTTTCTGCAGGCTGCAGACTTTCATTAAGATTTAGATCAAGAGGAAAATCAATGGCCATTTAAAATGCAAAGAAATCAGTAACTTCAGCATTGGTACAATTATAAGCATGGACAACTTTGTTTAAAGATAGTTGAAATTTGCTATTGTTCTTTCAATAGTGTGCTCAATGTAGACAAAGTTCAATTTTATTACTCCACTTTTCCTTTGTATTGAGGATACCATGTAATTGTTAATGCTCTTGTCATGGTACAGTACATATTGAACAGAGAAAAGAACCGATTTTTCCAAATACTAGCTCTTTTTCCTTGTGAATTCCAGCAAAGTTGATAAGAAGAAAAGCAAGAAGAAGTTTATTTTTCTATGTATAGTGCCATATCACATCTATGAGTCATCTTAAAGCATTTCAATATATAGTGGTTTATTTCTTCATGCAGTGAGGGTCTCCATTTGCACAAATGTGCCAGTATGGGGATACTTTCAAAACTGTGCATCCTTCTTCCTGCAGGTAGTTACAATATAAATCAGCAGCTGCCTCCAGAGGGTCAAGACAGTTATACAGCACAAAAGAAGGCCCTCAACAACATTCCCAATCAGTGCTTTCCACCACACTTTCAGTGAAAAGATAAATCCCCTCAATCTCAACCTCCTTACCCTAAAACTATTCTCTCCCATGATTGACCCCTCAACCAATGGAAACAGCAACTCACTACACATCATATCCATAATACACTTAATTTTATATGCCTCAGTCATCCCCCTGACCCCCCAGCCTTCTCTGCTGTAAAGCAAACAATCTAAGCCTATCTCATCTCTCCTTACAGCTCAGTTGCTGCATCCCAGGCAACATCCCAGTGAACTTCTCTATACTCCCTCCAGTGCTACCACATCCTTCCTGTATTGAGGTGATCAGAACTGCACACTGTAATCCAGTTGTGGCCTGACCAATCTTCTCTATGAATCCAACATTACCTTCTTGCTCTTATACCCTATGCCACGACTGATAAAAGCAAGTGTCTCAAATGCCTTCTTAACTATCCTATTTGCATGCTTTGCTGACCTCAGGGATTTTTAAATAAATACCCCAAGGTCCCTCTGGCCTTCTGAGGTACACGGTGCCCTGTCATTTGGTTATTAGGCCCTCATCTTGTTTCTTCTTCCGAAGTGCATCACCTCATATTTATCAATGCTAAATACCATCTGCCACTGCTCTGCCCATTTGACCAACACATATCTTCTTGTAATCTGCAGTAATTGTCTTCTGTATTGACTATCCTACTAATTTTGGTGCCATCGAGTCATGACAGTTTGCTAAGGTAGATGTTTAAAACCTGAAGCGTGCAGTTTTGAAAAGTTGAAAGCAGGTCTGAACCACACAATTTAACAGCCAGGAATTACTTTTGACAAAGTAAGGCACCTCTTTTCTTTGTTACTGGGATGTATTTGGGAGATGTCACAAGCCCTTTGAAGAGCTAAGCAGTCTTATGGGAATTTTAAACTTAGGCATGAGTGTGTATAAAAAGTGTCTATTCTTGCCAGAAGTGTCAAAGCTGTCAAAGATCTACGAAGCTGTCAGAAAACTGTCTGGATGTCAAGAAAGTATCATGAGCTCAAAAAATTGTCATCAAGTCAACAAACTGCTAAGACTCATTTGGAACAGCCAAAGCCATCACAGGATTTAGCATTGCTGGGTTTTAAACTTATAAAAATTATTGAACTTAATAAGATCAGCTTGTTATTTCATTTGTCTGTTGGCATAAACCCAAATGATACATAATAAGATTTGTGGTGCATGACTGATTTTAAATCCTAACATCCTTGGGCGCCTGTTAAGCGAACAGATTGATTGATTGCTCCAAGTCATTGTAGAATAGAATTTTTTTCTTAAGAGATGAAATGCTGTAGTTATGTAAAATACTTGCTATCAGAAGGGAAGGGATTAAGTAGGGAGGTGAAATCTTTGTTTTAATAAGATTTAGTTAAAAGAATGTCAATGTATTGCTTTGTTTTTTAATCACGACATCATCAATTGTGGTTTTATTTTACACGCAGTCTCGACTGTTGTTCTGAGGTCTTTTAGTCTACTCTTGACACTTCAATTATTCCAACATCTCCCATCCAATTCCAGATAATCTTAATTGCTGTTACAATTTACTCAACTGCTGCTCCTTCAACAGCCATCATCCTCACCCTTCATTCCACCTGCCCTGCCATTCCTTTGTTGATCTGTGAGCTACCCACCATCACTTTTGCTCAGCTTTCATTCACCCTGCAACTGTATTCACCACACCACTATCCCCAGCATCATCACCACCACTGATGTACACTTGATAGCATTGAATTGCCATCCATCATTATCAAACATCCTTCCACCACCACGACTGATCTGCCCTCTGTTATGGTCAATTCTCAGTGCCTCATAATTGACCTTCCTTTTATAACCTTGAATTGTCCCACTATTGTTCTTCACTTCCCATTCATAAACAGTGACCTTTCCGAAGTAATCCATCCTTTTTTGTCTTTGTCTCATAAGCCACTGCAGATCTGCCATGACTAATCCTCTCTCCTTACATCAGCCATATCCTGATCCATGCTCTGCAAACATGTACTCTCAGCACATTGATAATGGGAACTGCAGATGCTGGAGAATCCAAGATAATAAAGTGTGAAGCTGGATGAACACAGCAGGCCCAGCAGCATCTCAGGAGCACAAAAGCTGACGTTTCGGGCCTAGACCCTACATCAGAGAGGGGAATGGTGTGAGGGTTCTGGAATAAATAGGGAGAGAGGGGGAGGCGGACCGAAGATGGAGAGAAAAGAAGACAGGTCGAGAGTAGAGTATAGGTGGGGAGGTAGGGAGGGGATAGGTCAGTCAAGTTCGCTCCACACTGCCCTCCAACCCCACCACACCCGGCACCTTCCCCTGCAACCGCAGGAAATGCTACACTTGCCCCCACACCTCCTCCCTCACCCCTATCTAAGGCCCCAAGATGACTTTCCATATTAAGCAGAGGTTCACCTGCACATCTGCCAATGTGGTATACTGCATCCACTGTACCCGGTGTGGCTTCCTCTACATTGGGGAAACCAAACAGAGACTTAGGGACTTAGGGACTTAGAGACTTTGCAGAACAACTCCGCTCGGTTCGCACTAAACAACTTCACCTCCCAGTCGCGAACCATTTGAACTCCCCCTCCCATTCTTTAGATGACATGTCCATCATGGGCCTCCTGCAGTGCCACAATGATGCCACCCGAAGCTTGCAGGAACAGCAACTCATATTCCACTTGGGAACCCTGCAGCCCAATAGTATCAATGTGGACTTCACCAGCTTCAAAATCTCCCCTTCCCCCACCGCATCCCAAAACCAGCCCAGTTCATCCCTTCCCCCCACTGCACCACACAACCAGCCCAGCTCTTCCCCTCCACCCACTGGATCCCAAAACCAGTCCAGCCTGTCTCTGCCTCCCTAACCTGTTCTTCCTCTCACCCATCCCTTCCTCCCACCCCAAGCCGCACCTCCATTTCCTACCTACTAACCTCATCCCACCTCCTTGACCTGTCCGTCTTCCCTGGACTGACCTATCCCCTCCCTATCTCCCCACCTATACTCTACTCTCCACCTATCTTCTTTTCTCTCCATCTTCGGTCCGCCTCCCCCTCTCTCCCTATTTATTCCAGAACCCTCACCCCATCCCCCTCTCTGATGAAGGGTCTAGGCCAGAAATGTAAGCTTTTCTGCTCCTGAGATGCTGCTGGGCCTGCTGTGTTCATCCAGCTTCACACTTTATTCTCTCAGCACATTAATGTGTCTTCTTGAGCTGCCCAAGAAAGCTCCCCCTGATGGCAGCTCCTACTCAGTTCAAGCCCAGAAGGAAGACAACATCAGCTGCTATGCATACCTTTGACCATGAATCTGAAGGCACATTTTTTGTTCAGGGCAATTTTATTTCAAAAAGTACCATTTAATCAATAAAATTCTATTCTCATGAGGGGACATCGCATACTAATACACCAAAATATTATTCCATCATTTGTTTAAGGACTTCTTTTTTCTTTATTTTTGATTGTAGACAAGAATGGACAAACGGCTATTTCAAACCAATTACTGTGGAAGGAACTTGTTGTACTTTTGAAAATAAGTTACTGGAACTTATTGCGGTTACACAGTTGCTTTGAAATTAGTAAGAGAGGTGACATCAGACCGGTGTATATGTGCGGGGTAAAATTTGATCATTATTAGGTAGATGATTGCGTTATGCAACTGTGATCAGTTGTGGATGCTGAAGTCCGCTTGATTCCTAGACAGAAGTGTGTGTGTGTGTGTGTCTGTGTGTGTGTGTGTGTGTGTGCGTGAGAGAGTGTGTGTTTATGTGTGTGTTTGTGTGTGTTTATGTAAATGTGCGTGTGTATGTGTATGTGTGTGTGTTTGAGTGTGTGTGCGTGCGTACATGTATGTGTGCGTGTGTGTGCATGTGTGTGCGCGCACGTGTGTGTGTGACAGTTTAAGTGTATCTGAGTACGTGAGTTTGTGAGAATGTATACGTGTGTTTCCAGACTGTAAGAAGCAGATTCTGCCTCTATATTTCTCCACAGCAAAAAAACCTCAAGCTTGGAGACAGTCAGTTATTCTTTCTCACCATTTACTGTAAGCTGCTTGCTCTAAAACCACACACACACACACACAACATTTACAATTAATCTACTTTAATTCTACTATGATCTTCATTCCCTATTTTGTTCCGTCCCATCAGGGAGCTGGCTTTTTTGTCTCCTGGATAACAAAGTGCACATTCCTATCTCATCGTCACTGCTGTTAACAGCATGAGAACCGAGCCAGTATCTTTCTGCCTTTTTTTGACAATGCAGGCACGCCCATAGTTGACAGAGGTTGTCAGAGGTACCCATGTAGTCATGCTACTCACACAGTCGAGCATGTTCAGTAATTTGAGGCTTTGCAGGTAACCATAAGTACCATCTGGTCTCATTGGCTTGTTATTAGAAAGCATTTCTGCAACTGATTTGTAGTTCCATTGAATGTGGGAATTTATACACTGCTTAATTAAAATACAAGCAGCATTTTATGACTGAAAGCCAAACGTGGTATTATTTGGAGCATCAGAGATAGCAAGAACTGCTGATCTGGGCTCAGAAATAACACAATGTGAAGCTGGAGGAACACAGCAGGCCAGGTAGCATCAGAGGAGCAGGAAAGTTGATGTTTCGAGTCAGGGCCCATCTTCAGAAATGGGGAAGGGTAAGTGAGCTCAGAAATAAATACAGAGAAGGGGGGTGTGACTGGGGAAGGTAGGTGGGATTGTGATAAGTGAGTGTAGGTAGGGAGTCGTGGGGATTGCTCACTGAGGTTGGAGGAGTGGATAGGTGGGAGAGAAGATGGACAGGTTGTGTGAGGTCAAGGAGGTGGGATGAGAGGGAGGGTTGGTCATGGGATGAGGCCAGGCGTCGGGAAATTTTGAAACTGGTAAAATCCACATTTAGGCCATGTAGGCCCCCAAGGCAGAATGTGAGGTGCTGTTCCTCCAGTTTCCAGGTGGCGTCATTGTGACACTGGAGGAGTCCCAGGATCGACATGTCACACAGGGAGTTGAAATGGTTCATGACCAGAAGGTGTTGTCGTTTGGCGTGAGTGGCCTCTGAGTTTATGCTTGGTCTCACCAATGTAGAGGAGGCCATATCGGGAGCAGCTGATGCAGTAGACCACACTGACGGATGTGCAGGTGAACCTCTGTCTAATATAGAAGGTTTATTTTGTGCCTTGGATGGAGGTGAGGGGGCTGCTTCTGGGGCAGGTGTAGCGCTTCCTGCGGTTACAGGGAAAGGTGCCGGCAGTGGTGGGACTAATGGGGAGTGTGGAGTAGATGAGGGAGTCATGGAGAGAGCGGTCCCTATGAAGGGCAGATAGGGGTAGGGAGAGAAATATATCTTTGGTTGTGGGGTCAGATTGTAAGTGGTGGAAGTGGCAGAGAATTATACGTTGGATACGGAGATTGGTGGAGTGATATGTGAGGACAGGGGAATCTGTCTTTGTTTTTGTTGGCGGGAGGGGGTGTGAGAGCAGAGGTGTGGGAAACACAAGAGATGTGGTTGAGAGCATTTTCGATCACCAGAGGGGGCATATTGAAATAGGAGGACATCCAGGATGTTTGGGAGTGGAACGCTCCATCTTGGGAGCACACTCGGCAAAGGTGGAGGAATTGGAAGTAGGGGATCGCATTCTTGCAGGAGGGTGGGTGAGAGAAGGTGTAGTCTACGTAGCATTTTTAACATCCTCATTTCTCAACATAATCTCTAAATTGTCTAAACTTGTAAATCACTCTTGGCACATTGTCCCTTCTTAATACACAATTATTTTCACCTCAACAATTGTAGATTCTGTCAACGTCAACGTCTCTATCGCAGGTTGAGTTTCGATCCATAAAGTTATCTTCATCTTATCTTTAGTATTCTATTCTTCAGTACATCCTGGCCTGTCTTCTAAATATGTCTATGTTGCTATGGTACATTAACTGTCTTGTTCATCTGGATTCTAAACACATTTGCAAGTTCTTCCCTTCTTACACCTTCAATGTGCTGAAAGTCAATCTTATCTCCCAATCTTTCTAACTGAGCCCAAAACCTAATTTACATCAAGCTTCACACCTTTCTGTTTTCTTTACTTGCTCACCGATGACCTCCTGATGCTCAGAACTACTATACCAGCAGCAGTTGGCAGGAAACAAAGTGCAGATCAACTGCAGGAGATCCAACCTTTATAATGACATTTGGCAAACTCATTGCTTGGAAACACGCTGTCTGAAAGGGTTTGGCAAGAATTTTCTAAAGGGAATTAGATGTGAAGTTAAAAAGAAATATTTTCAAGGTTAGGTGGAAAGTGCCACAAAGTAGAACACGTTGGATAGCTCATTTAGAGAGCTGACAAAAATATAATACTTCAAATGGTCACTTTTGTTTTATGATTCATTGATATATCAGTTGACTGCGTTACAATCTATCTGTGCAAACATGGGCCTGTGCATTGTATGGGGAGATTTTATACAACCCAGAGGAGTGGACAAATGGCGTGCAGCATGACTTAATTAGGCAGGATGTGCAATTGCAGAGCTAAAGTCAGGAAGAGGTACATAACTGCTTAACATTAATATAGCTTGTGGTGGGTTTCTACTTGTAATAATTTGCTTCCCACATATAATCAACAGTATAAAATCCTTTTCAATTACAGCCTACCCTGATGATAAAGTCAGTGACACGTGAAAATCCCATGGTATCCAGTTCATTATTATTTATAAATGCCCTATATCTGTGGGCATTGTGTAAGGTCAGATTTTTTTTTTGTTTAACACTACAATACAAGGGAAGGGAGCAGGAGAATTAACTCCTGTGTGGAAATTCAGGATCAGCAAGGAGAGTCAGTGGTGGGGATGGAATCTTTGTGGAGGGCTGTTGGGTGAAATAGGATGGAAGTGGAATCTGAGGAGGATAGAAGGTGGAGTTTGGTGCATGGCTGGTGAAGTTGAAAGAGGGCTGGCATCCTAGTGTGGGAGGGATGGACAAGAGAAGAAAAGGATGTGTCCAAAGGGCATTGTCAGTACAGTTCAAATGTGTGTCTATCTCAGAGGACTGGCTGGCAGGGTGCATCCAGAGCTTAGAATCAGCCACAATAATTCAATTGTTCATTAAGAATGATTGATCTTGAACAATGTCCTTTACAATGGACAGGAAGGAGAGCCAGCTGAGTCTGCAAATCCAACCATTTTTCAGAGGCAACACGGTGAGCTGAGTCTGCAAACCCAACCATTTTTCAGAGGTAACATGGTATGAAGCTCGATGAACATAGCAGGCCAAGCAGCATCAGAGAAGCAGAAAAGTTGATGTTTTGGGTCGAGACCCCTCTTCTTTTTCTGAAGAAGGGTCTCGACCGAAATGTCATCTTTCCTGCTCTTCTGATGCTGCTTGGTCTGCTGTGTTCATTCAGCTTCACCCTGTGTTATCTCAGATTCTCCAGTATTGGCAGTTCCTACTATCTCTGTAACATTTTTCAGAGGTGTTAAATGTGACACTGAACATGAACATTCTGTAAAGATTGAAATAAAAGAACACATCACATCTTTCACAATAAAAGTCCCTCAAACCCCAGCAGCCATCAAAGTATTCCAAATGTGAGACATGCCTGTCCAATCGACTCCTAACTAAGCTAGTCTGAATAAATAATAATGATGCACACATAAATAAATTAAAACAATGTAATGTGAAATACTTACAAGTGAAATATACTTTTGAAATACTTACATTGTACTTTCTGCTTTCAATGTATCTTATGTGGATGAAAACTTAGTTGGGCAGGAAGGTTATGACTATCATACAGAACCACCCTGGTTGTCCACGAGGTGTTTTGATAGTTTGCTTGCACATGCTCTATTATTAGCCAACATCAAGTTTCACCAATGAAAGATTTCCCTGCCACTAAATTGCACATGTTGCATGCATGTCACGAATATAGAGAATCATAATTGCATTCATGTGGGAAAACAGATCATGTAAATGTCACACAGTCCTGATTAAAACATCACAGAACTGTTACAGCACAGAAGGAGGCAATTCAAGACATCATGTTTACACCAGCTTTCCACAGGACCTGCATGACTTAGCTTAAATCTCCTACTTATTCCCTATAAACCTACATATTACTACTATTTCAATAATTATCTAAGATCTCTTGAAAACCTCAATTGAACCTGCCTCCACCACATTTCCACATAATGCATTCCATACCCTAACTAAAGTCACCATAGTTCCAGATGGCAATGGGGCTGTTTTCTCGTGGACAGAGAGACAACTGATAGTGGTTTAAATATAATACTGTTAGTGTAAGGGGCAAGTGTTCCTAGACTGTATTCAGGTGAATTTCCTACAGCAATACCTATCCAGAATCCAGGGAAGACTGATGGTTTATGGACTAAATCAATTTCCACTCTCACATCCTTCATAAACATTTGATGCAATTCATTTGTAACCGTGTGCCTTGTTAACTTCAAGTGTTAACAGTCTATCTACCATTTCATCCTTATCAATTCTAAACATTCCTAATGACATAGTTCCCTCCTCTGTCCCTTGGTCTGGCTACTGTCTACCTCCTTGGTAAAGGTATATTCAACGTATTCACTTAATCCTCAGATATGCCAGCTGTCTCCATATGTAAATCTTTTTTTTAATCCCTATTCAGTCCTACTGCTTTAACAATTGTTTTATTCCAGCTGCATTTCACCCAAAATTGGCCAAGTGTCAACTTTAGTGATTTTCATGGATGAATTCTGTTTATAAACCCTAGTGAGTTTACTCGTACACCTTTCCAAACTCACCTCATTTCCTATGCGCACGTCCGTATGGTGCCCCACTTGTCATATTCTCCTCCTCATGTCTTTCCCTTTTGAGGGAATATATACCTTGATTATACCCTAACCATGTCCTCTTCAAAGGGAGCCAATTACTCAGTTATAGTTTTTCTAGCAAATGTTTCATTCCAGTCAATCCTACCCAGTCCTGTTTTTGCCTCATTGAAGTCCACTCTCAACCAATTGAGTTTTCTTACTCTGGGTTTACTATTGTCATTTGCCATTATCTTCCTAATCCTTACAATACAATGATCGCTACTTCCGAGATATTTCCATGCTGACACTTGACTCACTTCCTCTACTCACCCCTATATTCAAGAACCAGGTCCAGGAAAGCATCCTGTGGAATGAACACATAGGAATTTTCAGGAACATAATCCAGGAGCACCTGCCCCTTACACTAACTGAATTCCAGTCTCCCATAATAACTACTCTCAAATGAGCAGATCTCTAGTATTCCTGCTGGTTTGCTCTTCCACTTCCTCCTCACTGTGCCATAGTGCCTCCAATGCCACACTCAAACCTGTAAAACCAGTGCTCAAGTTTCTGCAGTTTGCAGTGCATCCTGCGAATGTGAACATCTAGGACTGCATAGGGTTCATGAGTTCCAACATATTACCGATCTCATGTTCCCCTTCACCAACTTGTACCTCCATGCCTCTATTTTATTTATCTTGCATTAACTTTATATTGCTTTGGATTACTTGTATTATTTAATTATACTGGCTCTGATTTTCCAATATTTCTAGTGTTTCTCAGTTAAAACTAATTATAGAACATAGAACACAGAACATTACAGCGCAGTATGGGCCTTCAGCCCTCGATGTTGCACCGACCTGTGAAACCAAACTGAAGCCCGTGTAACCTACACTATTCCATTATCATCCATACGTTTATCCAATGACCCATTTAAATGCCCTTAAAGTTGGTGAGTCTACTACTGTTGCAGGCCAGGACATTCCAAGCCCTTACTACTCTCTGAGTAAAGAGCCTACCTCTGACATCCTGTATGTATCACCACTCAATTTAAAGCTATGTCCCCTCGTGCTAGCCATCACCATCCGAGGAAAAAGGCTCTCACTGTCCACCCTATCTAATCCTCTGATCATCTTGTATGTCTCTATTAAGTCACCTCTTAACCTTCTTCTTTCTAATGAAAACAGCCTCAAGTCCCTCAGCCTTTCCTCATAAGACATTCCCTCCAAACCAGGCAACATCCTGGTAAATCTCCTCTGATCCCTTTCCAATGCTTCCACATCCTTTCTACAATGCAGCGACCAGAACTGTATGCAATACTCCAAGTGCGGCCGCAACAGAGTTTTGTACAGCTGCAACATGACCTCATGGCTCCGAAATTCAATCCCTCTACCAATAAAACCAAACACAACGGGGCTGGGTGGGATGCTCTGAAGGTCGGTGTGGATGTGTTGGGCTGAAGAGCCTGTTTCCACACTAGGGATTCTATGTGGGAACTCTGGGATGTTTCTGGTGTCCCCGACAACCTGATGCAAGGAGTGGGGCAAGCTGGGGGAACACATGTTTTGGGGCTTGAGCAGTAGTTGGTGTCACACTGGCCAATTCACGAAGCTGAGGCTATGCATTAGCACATTTCTGAATGTGGTCATTACGCAACATAAGAGTGTACAGGCAGAGGAGAAGCGTGTGACAGCTAGACAGTTGTGGCAGGGTGAGGGAAAACACTCCTCAGGACATCTCACTCTCTAAACAATTTTCAGTTCCGAATACTGGTAGTTCCTCTGGGAAGTGCAGCGACAGCCAAGTCCGTGATAACAAGTTATTAATCCCTTTTCACAGAGATGATACAGTCCTCAGTAGTTAAGCCTCCATTAGCTGGAGTTACATATTCAATTTGCTGCTATCTGATGATAGTTGAACAGAGTAACCAAAACGTAGTAGGGTGCAGAGATCTTGGAGAGTTGCGAGCTGGAAGAAGATACAGAGATAAGGAAGAGTAAAGCCACAGAAGATTTTGAAAACAAGGACAAGAATTTAAACAACACGGGCTTGGTGTAGTTAGCAAAGAAGGATTGATAGCTGAACAAGACATGTCAAGAGTTGGAGTGTGGACAGAAGAGTTTTCAATGAGTTTAGCATTATGGAAAGTGAAAGATGGGATGACAGTGCAGGTTGGAAAAACCAAAGCTCGAGGCTAATGGAGGCACTTTAGAGTGATGTTACAGAGGGAGAAGGATGATGGTCTTGGTGATGGAGTATTTTTGTGATTGGGTCAAAACCAATGCCAAGGTGAGAACCCCCAGCTACCTACTAACCTCATCCCACCTCCTTGACCTGTCCGTCTTCCCTGGACTGACCTATCCCCTCCCTACCTCCCCACCTACACTCTCTCCACCTATCTTCTTTACTCTCCATCTTCGGTCCGCCTCCCCCTCTCTCCCTATTTATTCCAGTTCCCTCTCCCCATCCCCCTCTCTGATGAAGGGTCTAGGCCCGAAACGTCAGCTTTTGTGCTCCTGAGATGCTGCTTGGCCTGCTGTGTTCATCCAGCCTCACATTTTATTATCTTGGAATTCTCCAGCATCTGCAGTTCCCATTATCTCTTATCCAAGGTGAGAACTGTCTGGTACGGTTCCAGTTTCTTCGTACAAAGAGTAACAGAAGAGTGAACAGTCTCCCACAACAAAAGAAGTAGCTTACTCAGTTCATAATTGTAAATCTGAGCTCAATAGATTGTCCAAAATAGGAAGGGGTATGGAGCCAAGGCCAGCAGATGGAGTTTGTATACAGATAATTAGGATTTAGTTGAATGGCAGAACAGACCAAAAGGATAGAATGGCATGTTCCTATTCCCATATTGCTATCTTCATAGAGATGTCATACAGTCATATAGCACACAAACAGACATTTTGGCCCACCTTGTCTGTGCAGACCAACAAAACCAAACTACACTAATCCCATTTTCCTGCACTTAGTCCATAATCTACTATGCCCTGGCATTGTAGGTGCTCATCCAGATGCTTCTTAATGCTATGTAATGCCTCCACCATCCTCTCAGGTAGCATATTTCATATTTCTATCACTCTCTGAGTAAATACATGTTTCCTCACATCTCCTCTAAAACACTTATTCCTCATCTTAAACGTATACCCTCTGATCTTAGACACATCTGCCATGCGAAAAAGATTCTCACGATCTGTCCTGTCTGTGCCTCTCATTATTTTGTTTGCCTCAATCGAATCCCCCATCAGCCTCCTCTGCTCCAAGGAAAACAAACCCAGCCTATCCAGACTCTCCTCATAGCTGAGCCTTTCCATCCCAGACAATATCTTTTGTCAATGGCTCTGCATTCTGTCCAGTGCAATCATGTCCTTCTGATAGCGTGGCAGTTGGAACCGCACACAGTATTTCATAGCTACATGTTTAATATTAATGGATGTTTCTAATTTACAGCAATTTAAAGACAGTCCTTGGTAGCAATTTCTTACCAACCAATAAACTTACTGCAGTAAAATAGAAGAAAGAAAGAACCTCCTCTCCATTTTTTACAACACTGCCCACTCAGCACGTTTGTTGTAATAACTTATTTAAAGCATCTCTTTCCCCCTCTGTACCCAATTCCTACTTTGGACCAAATTTTCAGATATACTCACTCAGCGTCTGCCTCTATCTTGCTCAGACAAAGTCTTCCTCACGTTGATTATGTGTTTTACTGATATCAAGAGTGGCATGCTATTGACAAAATCCTGGCCTTAGTTTTCATTGATTTTGCCTCACTGCCCATGGGAAATGTGAAGCTCTGGGGTTTGGAGGGGTGGGGTGGCATGATTCTCAAAGAATATGTCTGGCAGAAAATCAAGATCAAATGTTTACAAAACTAGCAAAGTTGCTAAACACAGTGATTAAGAGAAGCCTCATGGTTTCCATATGCAGAAATAAAACACCAAATGTTTTAAACTCTCAGTATTATGTTGGTGTGTAGGCAATAGTTTGAGAACAATGAAAACAAGATTACTTAGTGAGCAAAGTTCATTTGGGTGCCATAATTCTGTGTTCTTCATTTATCATAATTTGAATTATCATTTAGTCACATTTGACTTAATTAATTGATTTAGCAAATAAAAAATGTACCAGCGGTTTAAAGTGTGATTTAGTGCCAGGTTGAGGCTGAGCGTCCGAAAGAAAGCTTTGATAGAATCATATGAATTTAGCAGTTTCAAACCAGAAATGAGTCACTTGACCTTTGTTAATGAGTCTGGTTAAGTTTCTGCTGGCAGTAGGGAAGGTAAAATGGCAAAAATAATTCCATGGAGACATAAAATGTATTTCAAGAAACAAGAACTGCATACTTAATTAAAGAATGTACAGTTGGGAATAGCAAAGTGATGGGCTCAAAGGGATTGCAGTGCAGCTGAAAGCTGACCTTCCACTACAAAGTAAGGTCAACTAATTGGTAGAATATCAGGGCATTTTGAGTACAATCACATGATACACTTGAAGCACATCAGGGTCAATTTCCAGGAATTCTGTGTCAGAAGCACTTAAAAGGCTGCAACTTCCCATAGCAGAAGATGAAATCACTTCAGCGGAAAAGATTAACTTGAATATTTGAAAATACAACTTTTCAAGTCCTGTTTCATGAGATTATTGACACAAACCTGTTTCTTTCTGGAGAAGGGTCCACCTTCCAATCAGATAAAGCAGTCTGCATCAATGTTCAAAACTGTGTAAATCTGATATCATTTGTGTCCTGATCGTGGGAGCAGAAAGAGTTTGTTCGTCTATGGGTAGTTGCCAAGTTGTGCTTATTCCTTGCTATAGAAGCACAGTAAGGTACAGACTACAAACACTTTACCGCAGGCTTGGTGCAACATCAAAGTGCAAAATATGCGCTGCACTCTGGCAATTGTTCCTTCCCTTTTGAAATGCACAGAAATGCTCACGTTTCCACAGACCATTGCTACCATGTGCACTGGTACTATCAGACATAAATATTCAAGCTTAAAGCACTCCTTATACAAGTGACATGGCTGTTTCATGTTTATGAACTTAATAAAATGCAATGATGAGTTTGGCATTAGCACTAAAACTCATCTTCCACATTTCAGTGCATGTGCTCTTCCTGTTTCTTTGCACATCACAGATGATAAAAGTTGATGACTGCAAGTGTTCTTACATAATTCAACTCTTGGATTCTTAATGAAAAGAGGACAATCCAGGTTCCGAGCATGGAAACAGTAGAAAACGGTCATGTTAGGCTTATCCCTAGCTAAAGGCTAGCATCATTATCTGCTCTTTATCTGAAATTTACTTCCTCAAATACTGATGTCATCATTATCATTATCTTTCCTCCTAAGTATGTAGAATATATATGCAAATATAAACATGCAGACAATTGAATTTGTCAGGATAGCTTCTTAATAGCTAAAGAGATCAATTTGTAAGAAAAAACGTTCTGCCTCAGAGGTGCTTGTGTGATCTTGTTTTTGCAGTTAGCACCTATTCCTAAATTGATGAAGCCACTGCTCACCATAGTAGTTTATGCAATCTGCTCTGCTTCCTTTGGTTTCACATCAAGTGATCATGTTTTACATCACTCGTTGTTCTGTAAATCAGATACTATCTTCTGACAGTGGTCAAGGAGTTGTGACAGGAGTTGGAACTTACCATATTCAGAAGTTCAACTGAAATTCTTTCCTCATTGAGCACATTTCATCTTGTTGATCAAGTAATGGTTTCTCAAACTCAAGTGACACAGATTCTGTGTCTAACTAAACATGACAGGAAGCTATGAAAGACTCCAGATACAAACTAGGAAAATGTCGCCTCAAAGTAGCCTTCAACCTAATAACTACTGTCAGTGAGAAAATAAAGTAACCATTGTGCCATCAGGCTGCTCTGTCCATGGGGAGAGAGAGAGAGAAAGAGATGACTGGTAGTGGTTTAACCTGAGGGTCACCATGCCTCAGATAAGAGGCAAAGGTAGACCTTACTGAATCCTCACCCAGTACAGGACTATACATTGGAAACCCGTGGCCCAGCCAATTGAACTAACTGACCATAGAAATCATAGAATGCCTACAATGTGGAAGCAGCCCATTTGGCCCATCAAATCCAAACTGACCTTCTGAGCAATATCCTACCTAATCCCCATAATCTGGCAGTTCCCATGGTTTATCAACATAGCCCACACATCCCTGAACGCTACGGGCAATTTAGCATGGCCAATCCACCTAACCTGCACATTTGTGGACTATGGGAGGAAACCAGAACACCCAAGGAGAGCCCACACAGGGATGGGCAGGATATACAATCTCCACACAGTCAGTCACCCAAGGGTGGAATCAAACCCATATACCTCATGCTGTGAGGCAACAGTGCTAACCGCTGAGCCGCTGTCCTGGCTCCTAAGCACTTGCTTGTGTGAAGAGGATTGTCTCACTTCTCATTTTCTTCTTTCATAAATCACTTTAGATCAATACTCACTTGTTCTTGATCCTTTAAAAGTGGGAACAGTTTCACCCTACCTATATAATCCAACACCCTCATAATTTTGAAAACTTCTACCAGATGTCTTACTTGAGACAGAATTTTCAGTCACCCTACCATTTAATATGTAATTTATCCTTAAACACCTGCATTGCATCTATTTCTTATTCAGCATTAAAATATCTGAGTCCCATTTCTTTTTAAAATATCACGCACCCTATAATTTTTAAACAAAGACTGTTTTTGATTCCTTTATGTTGCTGTTCCGGTTTATTTTTACCCCCTTCTCTAAAATAAATTGGGGCTCTTTGTTGTCTTCAAGTTGCTAAAGAAATGTTGCTGATTCTGGCCCTTGTTCTCCATTGGTTGGAGCTGACTCATTCAGATCTATCCATTACAAAATGTATACTGCAGTTACAAGGAACATGGGTTCCATTCTGTCACAGTCCTCCTTCCTGAAATGCTTGTGCTGGAGAATCAGATGGAGACTGTCATGTTGTTGAACTGTGCAAACATTTGCTCCAAACAATGGAAGAATGAAGGAGGCAGGCTGCATGACGTGATATATGATGAATATCTCGTGTCATCGAAAGAATCAGTGGCAAAAATATTCAAGGTAGCATTCACCTTGATAAACACCTGGCTTTGAAGTATTTCAAAATCCAGTTTCAGGGACTCACACAGTTCTGATATAAATACTTGCATTTGAACAATAATATGTAGATCTTCTTAGGTGTAACGAGTTATAACTAGAGTTACCAGTGCACATAAATGGCAGGGTAAGAACAGAAATAAGAAACAGCCAGTAAGTTGTAAATACACCTACCACTTCTTTCATGCTTCAATTCATTTTGCAGAATCAAAAGGTAGGATAGCATATTGTGTGGCACATCCATGGGTACTATTGCGGCTTCATACAGAGTGCCATGGCCAATCTAATTTAAACTAGCAGATCGTACTTTAGTAAAGGACGAAATGAAATGGTGATACGGGATGGCCAACCTCTGCTTGTTTTATGCACTTACCTCACAAAGGTATGTTGCTTTAGAGCACAAAATGGTTGTGTAACAGGCCAGAACTCCAACTAATGCAGGTCGTAAGTGCCAGTAAGGATGCTGCAATACCTGTTCTGACCTTGTAAAAATCAACTTCACCACACCAGCTCAAGCTGGGTCAAAATTACTCGGTTTGAAATGATCAAGAACAAAATTTCAAAGTACTCAAAGTTCAGCCAGGTTCAGACAGAAAATAGTTCAGTGAGTTCAAAAAGGGTGTTAAGGGCAGTAGAATATTGTAAAGGCCTGTCAGTCATTTTTAAAGCAAAGCGCAACAATTCCACACAGCTGATAGTTGCTGCAGAATGAAGACCTACTTTCATAGTTAAAGCACAGAAATGTCTTATTTTGCACAGTTTTTTTGGCCCCATCTACAAGCCACTTTGACACTTGCACTCCAAGTGTGATCTATGAATTCTATTTTCACTCTAATTTCTAGACAGGTGTTTGGTATGTTTTTGTTTGATAAAATTGCTTCTTAACATCGCCTCAATGTTTCACTGAGAAAGTCACATTTAAATCCCTCAGTTGTCTACTCCAATAGTTTCACATAGACAATGTGAAAGTAAAAAGAGCTAGCAACCCTTTTAGATAATGCATCTTCTCATTTGCATAGACAGAACCTTCAGAATCCAAATAGGTAAATAGGGGTTTTATACAGAATATTTATATTCACTGAAACTCACTGAAAGAATCAGTGACAAAAATATTCAAGGTAGCATTCACCTTGATAAACACCTGGCTTTGAAGTATTTCAAAATCCAGTTTCAGGGACTCACACAGTTCTGATATAAATACTTGCATTTGAACAATAATATGTAGATCTTAGGTGTAACGAGTTATAACTAGAGTTACCGGTGCACATAAATGGCAGGGTAAGAACAGAAATAAGAAACAGCCAGTAAGTTGTAAATACCCCTGCCACTTCTTTCATGCTTCAATTCATTTTGCAGAATCAAAAGGTAGGATAGCATATTGTGTGGCACATCCATGGGTACTATTGCGGCTTCATACAGAGTGAACTCACTGAACTATTTTCTGTCTGAACCTGGCTGAACTTTGAGTGCTTTGAAATTTTGTTCTTGATCATTTCAAACCGAGTAATTTTGACCCAGCTTGAGCTGGTGTGGTGAAGTTGATTTTTACAAGGTCAGAACAGGTATTGCAGCATCCTTACTGGCACTTACGACCTGCATTAGTTGGAGTTCTGGCCTGTTACACAACCATATATATTCTATATATCTTCTGGTCCCACAGTATTACCAAAGAAAAATAAATTACAATTTATTTGAATTGAAAACTTTTTAAACTTGACATTAAGAGTTGTTGGACCACACCATGGCCTCCAAATATCTTTAAAGGATCAGCCAATGTACTTGCCTGGGAAGCAGTTCAGTGAAGTTCTTTCCGGGGGATGGAGGGCTTGTCTTATGAGGAAAGATTGGACAGGTTTGGTTAATATATCATGCCACAGTTTACTGCATTGATCGATGCAGAGACACTTTTGTCAGTTTCTCCAAACAAAGACAACAGCAGTTCAAATGGGTCCAACACTTTAATGGAGGTCTTGTTAAAATCCATGACATCGTAGGTGGTAAATTAATACATTGTTGGTGGTAAATGGGCAGCTGCCAGAGCTTCTACCACCAACCATATTGTCCTAAAAAAGAGAAAGATCTCATTCAATTCATGCACGATTCATCTATGATCATTGGATTTAAATATTGCACATCCATGCCTGACATTCTGCTAGCAGTCACACTGCTTTATTTTTACATCAATCCATCATAATTTAAAGGAGGAAAGGATCTAGACAGATGACTCCTTGGGGGGAAAAAGGTGGTGTCTAGATTAATAATAGAAGCGTCCCATGTGATCGGCCTGAATAAAAGTTGAATATCAATATGTCTCCATTAAGATTCTTGCAGAACATCTAATCAGCACATTAAAGCAGTAGTTTAAATGCTTGGAATAATAGGATAATTCCCACAGGAAGTACTAACGGTGATCACAGTACACATGGATATTAATCCAATGGAACCGATTGGTGTTGCTGAATTCCAGTCATCCCTTCTCAATGCCTGATTCCGCAATCAGACTCTGAGTGTCTTTAAATGAGGGGTCCCACCCCTCCCCTCCACATCAACTTTCAGAATCCACAAGCATACATACCTAGGTTTGCTTGTCACATTTCCCGCATCACAGGCACACAGCTCAGTATTCGGTTCATACCATCGCTGGATAAGGCATTACCTACAGGATAACAAAGTGTGGAGCTGAATGAAGACAGCAGGCCAAGCAGCATCTCAGGAGCACAAAAGCTGACGTTTCAGGCCTAGACCCTTCATCAGAAAAGGGGGATGGGGAGAAGATTCTGAAATAAATAGGGAAAGAGGGGGAGGCGGACCGAAGATGTATAGAGGAGAAGATAGGTGGAGAGGAGAGTATAGGTGGGGCGGTAGGGAGGGGATAGGTCAGTCCAGGGAGGACGGACAGATCAAGGGGGTGGTATGAGGTAGAAGGTAGGAAATGAAGGTGCGGCTTGAGATGGAAGGAGGGGATAGGTGAGAGGAAGAACAGATTAGGGAGGCGGGGACGAGCTGGGCTGGTTTTGGAATGCCATTGGGGAAGGGGAGATTTTGAAGCTTGTGAAGTCCACATCAATACCATTGGGCTGCAGGGTTCCTAAGCAGAATATGAGTTGCTGCTCCTGCAACCTTTGGGTTTTTTGTGTCAGCTTTTGTGCTCCTAAGATGCTGCTTGGCCTGCTGTATTCATCCAGCTCCACACTTTGTTTTCTCGGATTCTCCAGCATCTGCAGTTCCCATTATCTCTGATCACAACATTACCTACAGGAAGCATATTTTTTCCGGGTGGAGACAGGAAAATGGTTGATTCACCACCCGCTGCCATTATTAAATGCCATCCTGCCACAATCTACCAGGTGGGGAGTAAAAAAGATTCCACCCAATGTCTTTCTCAGAGGCAATATAGTAAAAGAAGCAAAATAAGCTCAGTGATCACATCCAACTTGCAAAGCGCAGCAGCATTCCTTTAGCAGGGTCACAATATTTGGATGTGCAGTTGAGATGTCTGTAGCAGGGAGGCTGATAAACTGATGTGGCTTAAAAATGCTTTGCAAGGCACTCACTTCTGATAATTAAAATGTACTGCATGCAAAATGCGCTGCTCCAATTAAAAATTGACAATGTGAAAACATCTGACTGAGGAACCTTCTCAGAGAAAACGAGGAACTAGTATATGTCCTATGGGAGAACAATGCTTCAAATCAGGTAAAAACAGCCTTTGTCACTTATTAGTTCAATCACAATTGTGACTACAATTAACATAATGGATAGTGGTGAACTGGAAAACCTTGATGACTAAAGTTAAAGAATCACTAAGTGTTTGAAAATCTATTTATAGTTTGTGATTACCTGAAGATTTCTGTCATTGGTAGAAGGAATATCATTGGAAAAAAAAATCATCTGCCTCTTAAACCACTGCTGTGATTGAGATGAATTGGAAAGGATTGAGGATTGGGCCTGTTGAACACTTGGGCTGAAAGATACAATTGAACTCCAAGGCAGTGTGAAAATTGACAGTGATGAGTTGGAAGGTGAGGAACAGAACATCCATAGGGAATGAAGTGAGAAGTTCCAAAGCAAATGGAATGAATTACATCAATCTCTCAAATTGAAAAAGAAAGAAGCGCAGATTGATAGTGGTATTCTGATATAGGAGAAGCCTTGTTCATCTTCAAGTTGTAATAAAAGTCTGTTTTCCAAGATAATTATAGTAATATATAGCTTCTAGGTTTTATAATAATAGTGATTTGGAAAAAGAAACCTGATTTTACACTGATTAGATGGAGTGAAATGATGCTGCCATCATCACAAAGATGAAGTTTTGAGATGGATAATGTTGACAGTTTAAGGATAAGATTGCAGTCCTAATGTTTTCAGATCTGCAGCATGAATCTGACAGCACTTTGGTTTGTAGGCATAAAAATTCACAGTGCTGATTTTTAGAATTACGTCTAATCCAAGTTTTGTACTCACCACTCTTTCTGTTTTGACCAGTTTCCAATGAAAGGGCACAATTTACTACATTTTCAAATTAAAATGCACGTTGTAAAATTGCAGAAGTTATGTAACTACAACAAGAAGTAGTGAAGAAACTCTGTGACCTTCTTAGAAGAGTCGTAGGCTCTTTCAAGAGAGCAGAAATTCTGACTCTGTTTCTGTCTCTGTAGATTCTGCCAGACCTATTGCATTTATCCAGCATTTTCTGCCTTTCTTCCAGATTTCTAACACTCACCGTTCTTTGCTTTTGTTTTAGCATGGGAGATGTGCACATGAATCCTTATCATTGACTCCTAGAGGGTGAGGAACCGTGCTGCGTACACAAAAAGTAATTAAATTCCTCTACATTTTGCATGCCAACATAGAGGAAACATTTCCTCAGTACACTAATATTAGGGGAAAAAAAGCTGCTAGTTTATCCTTTTGAAGAACCACTAATGTAAAATGCCAATCAGTAGGCAATACTACTGAAACTGAATGTGCTCTTGGGAGTGAGTTATAGTCTTTTTCCGGGGTGCTCTGGGCAGCAAACCATCTTGAGACGGGTTGCTACTCGATCATCCCTTGTGAGTACCGGAAAGAAATATAAAATCATGATATTTCAAAGAACAACCATTGTATTGATGCACATTTTCAAGGTCTGCTGAATGAATTTGCACACCTCTCAATTGGGATCAAGCATTGATTGGTCCTTCATTATTGCTTTTTAAAGTGCCTGTCAACAAGTTGAGGCATTTGATCTTTACCTAAGTTTATAGACACGACCCGTCATGTGTTTGCTATTGCAGTTTGAGAATTAATGTTACTTTCAGAGAAGACAGAAGGATATTTGACCCTGGTACCCCGTCGTGTGTCTGCAACATGACCAGGTGAGCAGAGGTGGAGGCGGAGGTGGAGGAGGTGGAGGTGGAGGAGGAGGAGGTGGAGGAGGTGAAGATGGAGAAGGAGGAGGAGGAGACAGAGATAGAGATGGAGGAGGTGGAGGTGGAAGAAGAGGAGGAAGAGGCAGAGATAGAGGTGGAGGAGGTGGAGGTGTAGGTGATGAAGGAGGAGGAGGAGGAGGCCTTCACAGATGGATCCACACACAAAGAGTTTTTCAGAAACACTTTCCTCCCAATACCTCATATTCAACCTTTAATATTCATTTATTGCTGGAGATTAAGTAGATAGACTGCATTTGAACAGGACTTTGGTAAAAATTGAGCAACTTTCTGTGATATTTCATCAAGACAACATTTACACATTGGCAATTAAAGTACTGATTTAATTCTCTGAGGATTTCACTTAAAGAAAGTGAATGCTATTCTATAATAAAGTGTGCAGCTGGATGAACACAGAAGGCCAAACAGCATCTCAGGAGCACAAAAGCTGACGTTTCGGGCCTAGACCCTTCATCAGAGATGATGAAGGGTCTGATGAAGGGTCTAGGCCCGAAACGTCAGCTTTTGTGCTCCTGAGATGCTGCTTGGCCTGCTGTGTTCATCCAGCTTCACACTTTATTATCTTGGATTCTCCAGCATCTGCAGTTCCCATTATCACTGAATGCTATTCTCTTGCAAGTTATATGTTTTACAGGAGTTACCATGAAAAATGTCATGGTTGGTCATAGAGATTTTTCTGGGGGTTGCCCTTTTCTTTGTTTATTTGGATGTTAAATGGAAGGGGATAGGACCAGGAACTAAGGGTAGCAGCAGCAGCTATTGCATGGGACAGGGACAGAGAGGATGAGGATAGCTGTAGATCCGTGGTAACTTGTCATGTACTCCATGGTCTGGTGGTTATTGTAGAATGTGCCAGGTGAGTCAGGAGTCACGAGAGGAGGAAGAGAACAAATAGAAACAAGGAAAGGAGATTGAGAAAGATGAGTGAGATGTTGCTGTGCTCTGTTTCCTCATTCTATGCCTGGCCACAACCGTGGTAAGCTCTCAGTAGTACCTGTTAGAGCTACTTGCTTTATATTAAGAGCAGCAAATGTGAATGGCCATGTTGGCTGGTTTGTGGGTGTGGTGCTTCCTACAACTACAGAGTTGTGAAATGTTGCTAAGGTGAATGCTGTTGCAATAGTGTGGCTTGTGTGACCCATCACTGCGTGGTTAGATGAGCTCATCATGACTGCACTAATCAATTTTGATGGCCAACTTTCCCTTGGTAAATGTAGTGAAAAGTGAATGCCATTCCTTGGCCACTAGCCCAGGTTTCAATCTCTCTGCTGTACTTCCAACATTGCCTAGTTCTACATTGTCTTTGATACCATTATTCACATTCCTTTTTCATCCTTCTGCACATAAGATAGTGTAATTATTTGGTTACTGGATTAGTTAGTCAGAGGATGTGACTTTAATTCTCAGAAGAATAGATTCAAGATTTAAATTCAGCTAAAATATCCAGGACTATAAATTGGTTTCAGTAAAAATAATGGTGATTATAAAGCTGTCAGTTTGATGTAAAAAGCCAAACTGGTTTTCTTGTGCCCTTTTGGAAAGAAAACCTGCTGTTTCTAATATGTTTCTAAAGTGGCCTGACTGTTTGTATCAGACAAGTTGGAATTTGAAATGAATCCCAGCCTTATGAGAGTGTCCAGGTTGAAAGAAAAGATTAAAATGCTTCCTTTTCATCTTTGCACCACTTTTTTTTGATACAGTTCATACTGATGTCTCTGATTATCATGCCTGATTTAAAAATTCCACAATTAATTTTGACATCCAAGTTTTCTACAGGACCATGCTTTTTGACCACCTTCTCTTCAATCTTTAGGAATGAATGTATTTTGCACTCTCCATCCAATATTTGAAGGTATCGTTGCTATAGAAGAGCTGAATGCCTGATAAGTCCTTTTGTGTTCCTGCAACATTGATTTTGGAAGGCCTGGGGATACTTCGTTACCTATTGCAGCTTATATAGAATGCCACATTTTATACACTTAAGTGGACATTTTTAATGCTATTAACTGCATAAATTTGGTGTCAGTGAATAGCCTGGATCACGTGCAAGACACATTTGGTACTATCAAGGAAATAACTTTTCTTAAGTTGTTTGCACAGTGGTCGGATGTCCACGCACAGTGATTTCTAACTGATAAGGACACATGCACTAAAACAACACCCATTTGTTTAGCACCCCTCATTTGCAAGAATATCCCAGTGAGAGAAGCTTTAAAACATATATTTGAGTTTCAGGTGGTGAGTGAATTAAATTTGCCCCTTGGGCACATCTTACTTAGAAAAAGCTGAAAATTAAGGGGGTGGGTATAATCAATCAGCATACAAGTTGTTTATATGTGCTACTGCAGAGAAAGATCATGCTGGTGAAAGTCTGTAAGATTATTTTGAAGGAGCACTGAAACATGAAGTGAGAGTAAAGGATTAATAGATCCACTGAACAGGAACTTATAAAATATCCAAAAGTCTTATTTATCCCCAGGCAAAATCGAAACAAAAAGACAAGCAAAATATATCATGTGATACTGAACAGGAAAGAAACTAGAAAATGATTACTTTGCCAATATAACAGTTAAAATATCACTTTATCATTGCTTGTTAATCAACTATTCCTTGTTCATTGTCTGGGTCACCTCACTCAAGAAGAAATGCGTTGATAAAGTTGAGGGAAGCATGTTTCTCAATTAGAGTGTGAGTTCAATTAAAGCGATCAAGGACACACCATGAGAATATTCACATCCTCAAGTAAAATTAGAATACATTTTCTCCTCACAGGATGGGTGATACCATAAAACAGCTTTAAATGAAATTGCAGTCACTATGCATCACTCTTGCTAACTTCCTTCATACTTACAACCCTTTAAGATAAGATCTGCTTTCCTGCTATGTAGCCATTTAATTATTACCCAATTTTTAATCTTACAATCATTGGTGGCTGTGCCTTCCTTGGGGCCTTAAGTTCTGGAATTCAATCCTCATACTTCTTCATCTCTATTACAACCTTTTGAAATCAATGTCCATTCCCACGTGTTTGCTCATCTGCATAAATATCTCCTTATGTAACTATTTGATAATACTCCTGTAAAATGTCTTGGAATGTTTTGCTGGTCTAAAGATGCTATATGAATGCAAGTAGTTTTGGTGTTAAAGAAGAAAAGAAATGTTGGAATATAGGAAACCAAAAGATCTGTTTCAGGTACAGGGAAGTGAAGAAATGCTATAGTAATCTTGCATACCATACATATAAATGTCTATGGGTATATATGTGTCCGAGTATGTGCTAGAAGTCATTCTGTTATTGAATGGATATGCACTGTGAAAGGAGTAGGCTAAATGAAACAAATGACTTATTCTCGATCGAAGGTTATATTCTAATTTGGGCCTTTGTTTTTTTTTGAGTGCATTAGTTATTTGAGCTCGGCTGCATGACTTGGAGGATGATCATAAGTCTGAAACTTGTTTCATTGCATTAACTAATTCTATGATGTGTTTTGCATTTCTTTCGTGCTGTTTAATAATCTTGCTCATGCTCCTCCTTGGCTTCTTCAGGCTAGTCGTGACCTTCTTTATATCCTCTACTCTTGAGAACTCATGCCCCCTCCTCCAAATTCAGTCTGTCTGATTTACTGATGATATTAGTTTTCTACTATTTTTGACACTTTGATCATCAGATTTCTTACATTCACTCTCATTCAGTCCATCTAAAATACTCTAACATTTCTCCATAGGGCAGCGCGGTGGCTCAGTGGTTAGCGCTGCTGCCTCACAGTGCCAGGAATCCAGGTTCAATTACAGCCTCGGGTGACTGTCTGTGTGGAGTTTGTACATTCTCTGCATGGGTTTCGTCCAGGTGCTTAGGCTAGGGGGACTGGCCTTACTAAATTTCCCAGTGTTCAGGGATGTGTAGCTGAGGTGGGTTATAGGGGGATGGGTCTGGGTGGGATGCTTTGACAGTCAGTGTGGACTTGTTGGGCGAAAAGGGCCTGTTTCCATGCTGTAGGGATTCTATGGTGATGAATCCAAAGCATCAATTGCGATTTTGACTTTACAATGGGAATCTCTTTTTGTAACTTTTAGAATGCTAGTAATGCAATGAAAATGGGATGATCAAGACTTCTAAACAAGGACAGTTGTAAGTAGGGAATACATTAAGAGGAGTTATGCCTGCCTCGTGGACCAGCTGATTCTTCACATCAGGCAAATTTGTCACATATCACATTTCACACTTGTAACTAATGTTTTCTGTTTGTGTCATACATTAATAGTTAAGTGGAAATGAATTAGATAAAGTTAATTATGTAAAGAGGTTAAAAAGCTAAGTTTTAATGGATCACTCAATTCCTCAGTGGTTTGATATAAGTGCAGCTGGAGGCAGTGTCAGGACTAATTATGCTATTGTTTTGAGAATCAGATTTAGTTCAATTATACTCAGATTAATTAATTACTCAATTAGAATGAGGTGCCTTGTCCTTTATGAATTATACAAAATATAGATCATGATGTATGGTATAGGCTTGTCACACCATTTGTACTTCTCCTGCAGGGGGGCAAACAACTCAATAAGAAACTTGTGTCTCTTTATAAGAGAAAGAGGCCATGCCTTTGTCCCATTAATGAAGATTTTGAAATCTTGAAGGATGGACCACGCTTCAGATGTACCCTCAGGAATGCTGAGTCATACTAATCCATTGGAATTCTCTTGAGTAAGTATAATTTTGACTCTCACCCTCTTGTGCCAATGATTCGGGAACTGTGCGACCATCTGATTGTACATTCTTATGATTTCTCCTCCAACAGCTAATGAACGTGTATTCTGCACAATATCAGCACGTACAAAAAGTACATGTAGCTGCTTGTTTGTGTTGGCATGAAGAATGTTAAAATATGTTATGGTTTTAATATAATGGAATGCATCAAGATCTGAACGATAAGATGCCCAGTACAAAGTTTTTTAAAAATTCTTTCATACAAAACTACAGCACTTTTGCATCAAATTTCAAATCACATGTCAGATTCTTAGAGCTGTGATTTTAGCCTAATTAGGAGGGTCATCGGGGAAAGCAGGGGTGTATGACATGGGAACTATCTCTCTCAATTCCATGCTGCGGCCATAAACATTCACAATATATATTAATGAATCATTAGCGGAAAGTGAATTTATTACAACCAAGCTTGCAGATGACACACAATCACATGAGTTTTATGGATAATAGGGAAAGCAAATTGAATGCTCACTTTTATTTCAAAGGAAATAGAATGTAAAAGTTGGGAGGTCTTGCTAAAATTATATGAGGCACTAGTCAGATCATAGCTGGAATACTGTGAATACTTCTGGGCCCTTTAATTTATGGAAAGCTGCACTGACATCAGAAGCAGTCCAGAAAATGTTCACTAGGCTGATATCAGGCATAGTGGGTCTGTCTATTGAGGAGAGGTTGAGCAGGTTGGGTGTGTACTCATTAGAATTTAAAAGAATGAGAGGTTACCTTATTGAAATGTACAAGATTCTTAGGTGAATTGACCGAATACATGAGAAAATGTTGTTGTCCCTTGTGACGGTGTCCAGGATCATCGCGCATTTTCTCAGAATGAATGTACATTTAAGCCAGGGATGAGGCATTCCTTTTTTCAGAGGGTAGCAAATTTTTGGAAGTGTTTACAGCAGACTGCTATCAAGGTTGAGCCATTAGGTATATTCAAGATTGAAATCTATTTGTAATCATGAAGGGAATCAAGGTTTATGGGGAAAAGGTGAGAAAGTGGAGTTGAAGATTATGAGATCAGCCATGATATCATTAGATTGCAGAGCAAACTTGATGGGTTGAGTTGCCTACTTCCACAGTTAATTCTTTTGGAAACTTTCTGATTTGTAAGCAGCAGGCTTTGCACTAATTTAATTTGGGGCAGTACAAGAACTTCAGGCTTACATCATTTTCATAGGGTCAGAATTTTTAAAAATGCATTAATAACATCTTGCAGTGAGTAAAGTATTTTCAAAATGTTACAGGTAGTTCATTTATATACTCATCTCCTCTTCACTAACGTGTATTTTGTTTGAACCTGGAGAATGTCAGTTGACACTATCTTCAGTAAGGCAGCCAATTGTTGATGTGGGGTGTCACAGAGTCCCCAAAAATTAGCCCCACTCTGTTTAGCTTATTGGGAGGCAGCCAACACTCATTGGTGGGTCTCTTCATACAACAGCAGTCTGTCCTGATGCAGTCAATGTTCCTGCGACATTTCAGCAATTCATTTGGGCACTTAGCAGTTGGCACTTTTGCTAAGTTTCCCAAAGCTGGAAAAATGGTTTTTTGAGGTGAAGGCATCAGGCTCATGATTTGTAACCTTCTTGAGCCATTTTGCTAAGTTTCCCAACTCCTAATCTGTAACTAATCAGCACAGAAAATTCAGGCTCGCATAGATTTGCGGTAATTTTTTAATCTAATTGTCAGAAATGACATACTATTGCTTGCCCTTCTCTCACAGGTCCCAGATCACTTGTAGAGTGTTCTAACCTGGAATGAACTTCTAATTACACTGATATTACTAATTAGTGGTAGATTGCTGTCTACAAAATGCCTGTGGGTAAATGTCAGTCTAATGAATAACAAGCATTGTTTGCTCACCATTGACCACAAAATCCCCAATGTATTTTAACTTGACCTCCAAATAAACCACAAGTGTACACTGAAATTATCATGTGTATAACTTCATTATCTGAACATAATCTCATTTTGCTCCTCATCACCCTCAGCAATTTCCCTGGATTCTAAATATTTGCTTTCTCTTCACAATTGTTTCTTTATGCTAAAACATGAAATGCTTATAAAATATTTATAATGAAACACCCAAAATAAAACAATTCTGTACAAGTGACTTATTTCTGTGTCAGCACTAGCTTTCTCCTGGAATGCTGTAGGCTATATGCACACATCATCTTGATATCCGATTGGGCCATATTTCAATAATGATCTTTTTTTCTCAGTCAGTGGAAATAGTTGCTTCTGTGTGACTGTCATTTTATAGTTTCAACCGGCAGAATTGAACAGCCCGGTGAAAATGAATGGAGTTTTCATCCACTCACTATTAGACGTGTACTTGACACAATAGAGCACTGCTGCTCATATTAAATAATTTAGCGCAGTTTCCGCTAATAAGCTATTTGAGCACAGTAACAGAAATGAATGGATATCTACTGACAACAGCTATGGGACAGGTGAATTGTTTTTCTTACATTCCTAGTGTCCTTAGGGTCTAACTGTGTAATTTCTACTGACAAACATTCTAAATAAAAACATTATTTGAACAATAATGAGCTTCCCTACCAGGCACTCAGCTGAAAACTTTGGCAAACTTACATACAAAAATAGCAGGTAGTTAAATTTGGATTCCATGGGGAAGTAACATCTGATTAAAGGCTCAGGCAACAGATTTGTTCTTACTATTCCTTCTGATGTTCGCTGCTTGAGCAAGTTACTACCTTTGTCCATAAACAGCAATTTATGTCATGCCTACCCCATTCTTGTCAGTTTGTGACACTGTCTCCAAGCGATTGCTTCAATTGAGGAATGCATTGAAATACCCAGAAGTCAAGACTTGGCAAAAATAGAAACAGTGAAGTTACTTTCCCAAAGTTTGTCATTCTTTTTAGTGCAGAGTTTGGAAACTAATGATCCCTCAACAATCCAAAGCTCCTTATATAATGTATAAATTATCAAAGGCATTCCGAGGAAGCGCAGTAGAGTGATGTGGGAGATGAGAACGATTTGTAAAGACTGAGATTGCTATGGAAATCTAAATTTCTTTTTGCACTTAACCAGACACCTTTTTATACTGATTGGGAATTAGATTATTTTAGGTAACCGATTAAAGTAAACTAGCAATGTGTTATAAATATTGAAATCAATCATGCATATATACCTCTCAAATTCAAGCAATGGTTTGGAATAAAATTCAGCATTCAGAGGAAAGAGACTGATTGATGGCAAGGGTACTTCAATGTGTGAGGCAAGAAATTGTTATTATCAATGTAAACCTATAAAAGCCCAACTCATTTGTTCAATATTTCTTTGTCCTTTATTTTCATGGATTGAACAGAGGATGATGTTGGAACGGCAGTATGGCACAGGAGGCTGCTGCTCACTTGTCTGCTATGTCCGCTTTTACTTTGAGTTAGTGGTACTGCTAATGTTGGACTCAGAGATAACACAGTGTGGGGCTGCAGGATCACAGCAGGCCAGGCAGCATCAGAGGAACAGGGGGGTGGACGTTTCGGGTCAGGGCCCCTCTTCAGAAATGGGGGATGGGGAAGTGAGCTCTGGAATAACTCGAAAGGAGGGGTGGGGCTGGGGAATATAGGTGGGATGGTGATAGGTGAGTACAGGTAGGCAGTGGTGGGGATTGGTCATTGAGTTGGGGATAGGTGGGAAAGAAGATGGAGAGCTGAAGGAGGCAGGAATGAGAGGGAGGGTCGGTCATGGGATGAGGGCGGGGAGGGGGAGATTTTGAAACTGGTAAAGTCCACATTTAAGCCATTGGGCTGTCGGCTCCCGAGGCAGAATGTGAGGTGCTGCTCTTCCAGTTTCTGGGTGATGTCATTGTGACACTGGAGGAGGCCCAGGATGGACATGTCACCCAGGGAGTGGGAGGGGGAGTTGAAATAGTTGGTGACCGGAAGGTGTTGTCGTTTGTTGCGAACCAAGCACAGGAGCTCTACAAAGCAGGCTCTGAGCCTCCACTTGGTCTCACTGATGTGGCCTCCTCTGCAAGCAGTGGCTCAGAGACCTCTTCGTAGAGCACCTGCACTTGGTTTGTGACAAATGACAGCACCTTCTGGTTGTGAACCATTTCAACTCCCCCTCCCCCTCCATGGGTGACATGTCCATCTTGGGCCTCCTCCATTGTCACAATGACACCACCCAGAAACTGAAGGAGCAGCACCTCACATTCTGCCTTGGGAGCCTACAGCCCAATGGCTTAAATGTGGACTTCACTAGTTTCAAAATATCCGCCTCCCCGGCCTCATCCCATGACCTAACCTCCCTCTCGTTCCTGTCTCTTTGACCTGACACAACCTGCTCATCTTATCTCACATCTATCCGTTCCTCCCACCTCACTGGCCATTCCCCACCACTGCTTACCGGCACTCACCTATCACCATCCCACCCACCTTCCCCAACCCCACCCCTCTTCTCTCTATTTATTTTTGAGCACCCATTCTCCCTCCCCCATTTCTGAAGAAGGGTCCTGGCTCGAAACATCAGCTTTCCTGCTCCTCTGATGCTGCCTGGCCTGCTGTGTTCCTCCAGCTCTGCACTGTGTTATAACCGCCTTTATTTTTATTTCTTTCACTTTTTACCAGTTATTTTCTACTTTCTTTTTCTTAGTCTAATCTGCTTACTCTAGGTGGGGTGCGAGTCCAAGGCAACGGAGGTCCCTGATGTTGAAAACAGTCATTCCAGGCGGTGGTGAGAGCGGGAACAGGCAGCCCCTGGGGGGTGGACGGTGAGAGATGGGGAACAGGCAGCCCCGAGGGGTGGGTGGTGAGAGAGGGAACAGGGAGCACTGGGGAGTGGGTGGTGAGAGAGGGAACAGACAGCACCAGGGAGTGGGTGGTGAGAGAGGGAACAGACAGCACCAGGGAGTGGGCGGTGAGAGTAGGACCAGGGAGCCCCGGGGGGTGGGTGGTGAGAGAGAGGGGACAGACAGTCTGAGGTTGTGGTTGGGGCAAGGTTGAGCCTCGTGATGAGTGTGAGCCCACGACCAAATACTTACGAACTGTGATGTTGAAGTATTAACTGTGTTGGAGTGACAGTGGGAACTGCCGATGCTGGAGAATCTGAGGTATCAGGGTTTCTGAAGTGTCTTGACACGAAACTTCAAGCTTTCCTGCTCCTGAGATGCTGCTTGGCCTGTTGTGTTCATCCAGCTTCACACCTTGTTATCTCTATTAACTGTGTTTTCTTTGTTTCTCTACATTTTAACAAGAAGGACTATAAGGTTTAGCTTCTCAATTTGCTTTTGCTTTCTTCATTTTTCTGCTTTGTCCCAAGATTCTGTGCCTAGCTACATTGGTACCTAAGGGGGTATTGTAAGTGGCAGCTTGTAAACTTTCCACTGTACTCATGCAAGCGAAAGCTAATTCAACTCTATTTTTTTAAAATTGTAGAATACGTTCTTTTTAAATTAAGGATCATAATCATATACAAAGTGTTTGTACATTTGTAACATGAACCAATTTTAGGCATTTTACATTTACTCTCTAAGCTTGAAAACATCAAAATTAAAGAAATCGTGTTAGTTAAATTAGGCTTCTTGCAGACTTGATTTTGATGTTATGTATCACTGAAATAATCTGACCGCTTATATATTTGAATCCGTATTGCCTGAGAGTACAAACAGTGATCGAGATAAAGCTGCTCTTATCAAAGCAGTTTCTTTTCTCCTTAGAAGTGGCTGTATATTCCTTCCAAAATGCACAAACGCTATAGAAAACACAAAACATGTTCCAGGCATAATGTGGAGCAGAGGATCTAACAAAACTGAAGGAGCTGAGGATATTAGCATTTGGAGAAAATTGTAGAACTAAAAGCTGGTAAGTCTGCCAAATTAGCTGCAAACAGACGCATTAGGGGAAATGGTGGCAAATTGGTAATTGCATGAGACTATTAAACCAGTTTCCTACTCTAATGGACTGACTGTACAGCTAACTGATGGAATTTAAATACAATTAATAAATCTGGAATTAAGAATCTACTGATGACCTCAAAACCATTCCCGTTGATTGTCAGAAAATCCCATCTAGTTAACTAACATCCTTCAGGGAGGAAAACTACCATCATCACTTGGTCTGGATACCTCGTGTTTCCAGAAATGTGGTTGACTATCACCTATCTCTGAAATGGCTTTGCAAGCCAACCAGTTGTATCAATTACAACATAATCATGAGAAAGAAATGAAACCAGACCAACTACCAGCTAGCGACTTAGTCACCAGAAAAGAGAATGGTAGAACTCTCAACCCTGCAGATTCCTCCTCACTAACATCTGGTGGCTAGTGCCAAAATTGGGACAGCTGTCTGACAAACTAGTCAAAGAACAGCCTGACATAGTCATACACACAGAATCTTACCTGACAATGTCCCAGACACGCCGTCATCATCCCTGCATGTGTCGTCTCCCATCGACAGGGCAGACCCAGCAGAGATGGTAGCACAGTGATATCAGTCAGAAGGGAAAGACCTTAGGAATCCTCAATGTTGACGCTGGGACACATGAAGTTCATGTCTTCAGATTAAAGATGAGCAAGGAAACCTGCTGATTACCAGATGCCATCCTCTGTCAGCTGATAAATAACACTCCGAAATATTTAACAACACTTTGAGGAAGCACTGAGGGTGTTAGGATGCAAAATGTATTCTTGGTGGGGAATTTCAATATTAAGTACCCAGAATGGCTCAGTACCAACATCACTGATTGAGCTGATCTAGGCCTAAAGGACATAATTGCTGGATTGGGTCTGTGGCAAGTGGTGAGGAAACTCACAAGATGCAAAATACATTCTTGAATTCATCCTTACCAATCCACCAGCTGCATCTGCATCTGTCCATGACAGTATTGGTAAGAGTGACCACTGCACAGCCCTTGTGGAGATAAAGTTCCACTTTCACATTGAGAATATTCTCCATCATGTTGTATGACATTATCACCACACTAAATGGGACAGACTTCGCACAGATCTAGCAGCTCAAGGCTGGGCATCCATGAGGTGCTGAGGGACATCAACAGCAGCAGAATTATACTGTAGCACAATCTGTAACCTCATGGCTCAGCATATACCCCACTCAACCATTACCATCAAGCCAAGGGATCAACTCTGGTTCAATATAGATTTCAGGAGGGCAAGCCTGGAGCAGGGCCAGACATACCTAAAAGAAAGATGTCAACCTGATGAAGCCACCACACAGGACTGTTTGTATGACAAATAGCACAAACAGCAAGTAACAGACAGTGTGACACAATCCTACGACCTAAGATCTGCAGTCGTGCCATAACCAGTCATGAATTATGGTGGACAATTAGACAACTCACTGGAGGAGGAGACTTCACAAATATCCCCATTCTCAATGATGGAAGAGTCCAACAAAAGATAAGGCTGAAGCATTTGCAACAAATTTCGGCCAAGTGGATGGTCATCCTGGCCTCCTCCAGTGGTTCCTCTCCAGCATTAAAGATACCAGTCTTCAGCCAATTCGATTTACTCCAGGTGATATCAAGAAACTATTGGAGACACTGGATACTGCAAAGGCTATGGGCCCTGACAACATTCCAGCAAAGGTTCTGAAGACTTGTACTCCAGCACTTCCCGCTTCCCTAGCTAGGCTGTTTCAATACAGGTACAAGAATGGTATCTACCTGACATTGTGGAAAATTGTCCAGGTATGTCCTGTACACAAAAATCCAACCTGGTCAATTAACAACCCATAACTCTACTCTTGATCATCAATAAAATTATTGAAGCTGTCATCAACAGAGCTATTAAGCAGCACCTGCACAGCAATAACACGCTCAGTGATGCCCAGTGTGGGTTCCACCAGGGCCACTCAACTCCAGATCTCATTACAAGTTGATTCAAACATTGATAAAACAGCTGAATTCCAGAGGTGAGGTGAATGTGACAGATCTTGATACTTGAGGTTGCTTTGGATTGACTGTGGCATCAAGACGCCCTGGTAAATCTGGAATCAATGAGTTTTGGGGGCAAACTCTCTGCTGATTGGAGTCATACCTGGCAGAGAGGAAAATAATTGTGGTTGCTGGACGTCAGTCTTCTCTGCTTCAGGACAGCTCTACAGAAGTTCCTCACTGTAGTAATTTAGGCCCAACTATCTTCAGCTGCTTGATCCATCCTAAGGTCAGAAGTGGGGATGTTTGCCAATGATTGCATAACAATCCTTAGAAACCGAAGCAGTCCATGATCAAAAACAAGATCCGGATAATATCAGGTTTGGGCTGACAAGTGGCAAGTGAAATTTGCGCCACACAAATGCAAGGCAATGATTATGTTCAATAGGAGACAATCAAACCACCCCACCTTAAAATGTAATGGTGTTACAACCATGAAATCCTCCACTATCACATCCTTGACATTACCATTAACTAGAAACTCAACTGGACTCATCACATAAACACAGGGGCCATGAGAGCAGGACAGAAGTTAGGAATACTGACATGAGTAACTCATTTCCTAACTTCCCAAAGCCTGTCAATCTTCCAGGCACAAGTTAGGAGTATGGTGGACTACTCCCCAATTGCTTGGATGACTGCAGCTCCAAAAACCCTCAAAAAGCTTCACACCATTGAGGACAAAACAGCCCGTTTGATTGGTTCCATATCCATAAGCATCCATTCTCTCTACCATTGACACTCTGTAGCAGTAGTATGTACTTTTTACAAGATGCACTGCAGAAATTCACCAAAGATCATAAGAGAGCACCTTCCAAAGCTATGATTGCTTCCATCTAGAAGGACAAGCCCCACAGAAACATAGGAATGCCACCATCTGCAAGTTCTTTTCCAAGACACTCCCCATCCTGACTTGCAAATTTATCTCCGTTCCTTCACTATCGTTGGGTCAAAATGCTGGAATTCCCTCCCTAAGTGCATTGTGGATGTACCTACATCACATGGACTGCAGTGGTTCAAGAAGGCAGCTCACCATCACATTCCCAAGGCAATAAATGTTGGTCCAGCCAACTATTCCCACATTCCATGAATGAATTTAAAAAATGTCTGGAATCAAAAATTAGTTTTAGCAATGGTCACCATTAAATCATCATAATTGCTTTTAAAAATCTATTTGGCTAATTAATGCCCGCTGGGAAGGAAACCTGCAGTCCTTACCAGGTCTGACTTCAGATACACAGCAATGGGGTCATAAATGAGAAAACAGTGAGAAATGTTCAAAACTGTGGTCAATAGAATCCATGTAAAATATTTCCTGTTTAAAAGCCATCAAAGACTCACCCATAATGGCATGGCATAGGTAAATAAAGACGTAAAGCCAGAACAGAAATTAAACAAAAAGACATGCACTAAGTCAACAATCCCAAAAGAAAGGATAGCAAAAGGGAGCAAAAAAGGCATATGAAAAAAAATTAAAATGTTGCAGCAGGAAGAGAAATTAGAGGTGAAACTTTGCAATTCTGCCACAAATCCCAAACGTGCTTATGGAAGTGAAAGGACCCTCCTGCCATATTGGGTACCGCTAACTGTTACATATTATCTGACCAAGAAGCATGGTGGATACACAAGGACTCACCAGTTATGCAGAGCTGGAAGGGCCGCAAGTCAGTCAACTTGCCATCAACTGATGAGGTTGGGGGTCTGGATACCATTTTAAAGTCATAACTGAAGATACAAGTCAAAAGTATCAGTTTTGAAGAGTGTGTTGAAGGTCTCCAGGAGCACCACTTTGAACTCCAGAGTTATGTGGCATGTGATTTATAGCAGATAAAGGGTGACTTGTGATTCATCATTCTCTCCCTGTACGTTCTCATGCAGGCTGTTTAGGAAGAGTCAGAGATGGTGAACCCTACCACCTAAACGAGAAAGCTTGGTGACCAATTGCATTGAAGTTATCTGCCATGGAGCCAGCAGATGTACATGCATCCAAAACAGGGAGACAGTGAATGTGTCTCTCATTGCTACGACACAAAGAATGTGTTGGCTAGGATGAATACAGATGGGCAATTGAAATGTAAGGGGCTGTAGCATATTGTTCATGAGGCCTGGCTGGATCTGGGTCCAAGTTTATGGCACATTGTGACACAAATTGTATGCGAATGAGAGAATGGGTCAATTATCTGTGTTACCCCCATCAGAAGAATTCATGATCATAAAATATTCAGATGTCAGTTGAGCTGAAGCTCATTGGCCCTACTGGCTGCAGGGCAACACTGCAGGTAACAACCATTATGGAGGCATAGTTACAAGGAGATCAAGGATATTAAATAAATATTCAGGGAAATATGTTTTTTTTGACAGGACACATAAGAAGGGAAGGGTAGCAGGGTTGTATCTTTGGTATGGAAATGGAATAAGCCATGTAGAACGACGGGATTTTGGATTAGAAGATTTCAAATCCATATGAGTGGAACTAAGAAAGAACACAGGGTAAAGTATACTGTGCTAAGAGTCTATTGGCCCCTTAACGGTAACTAGGACATAAATTTAATCAGGAGATATTGAGGGTGTATGAAAAGATTTACATTAATCTTGGATGACTTTAATCTTCTTGTAGTTTGGGGAAGTCAAATTTGCAGAGGTTCCTATGAGAAAGAATTCATAGAGTGTATTTGGGAGAGTTTCTTGGAATAATATTTTGTTGATCCAGCAAGAGATCAGACTACATCAATTTTATCATGAATATTAAAGCAGGTTTAATATATAATCTCAGAGTAAAATATACCCTCGTGACCATAAGATGGTAGAATTTAGCATATAATTTGAGAAGGAAAGTCAGGGGTGGGAATAACTATGCAAAACGTAACTAAAGGTAATTACAAAGGAATTGAAGCTGGAGTAGACTGTGAAAGGGTTTTGCAAAAGTAAAGATGTTTCATGAAAAAAAGGCCAACATTTAAAAGACGATCCCATGGTTCACAACAAAGATACATCTCAGTGAGAGAAGGATTCTAGGATGGGAATCATCCAATGATGGCTCACTAGGAAAGTTAAATAGCATAAAATTGAAAGAAAAAAGCATATAATGTAGACAAGTTTAATGGTTAGACAGAGGATTAGGAATGTTTTAATACCAACAAAATATGACAAAAAAAGTGAGAGAAAATAAAATTTCAAGTGATATCAAGACAGACAACAAAAGCTTCTTTAAATAAATAAAAAGAAGACAAGGGAATCCAACAGGAACATAGGCCCCTTAGAGAATAATATTTCCTCGGGGAATCAATAGCAGGAAATCGCAAAATGGCAGAAACGAATAAATACTTTGCATCAGTGTTCATTGCAGGAGGCACAAATAGTAATCCAAAGATACTAAATATCCAAGGTGCAAAGTCGGGGGAGGAAATAAATCTACTATCACTAGATAATAAATACAGCAGAAATGAATGGGGCTAAAAACAGTCCCTTAGAAATGATGAGATATATCCTAAGATATTAAAAAGATTAAAACCTCCAGGAATAGTGAGTAGCTTGATAGTAATCTTTCTAGAATCCTCAGACTCTAGATAAATCATAGACAATTGGAAATTTGACAAATTAACACATTCATTCAAGACGAGGAGGCATAAAAAAGGTAACTATTGGCCAATTAGCCTGATATCTATCATCAAAAAAATGTTAAAAGTCCAAAGCAAAGGATGAAATGGTGCAGCATCTAGAGTTTTCCCATTTTTCAAGTCAGTGAGAGTTTGCTTTCCTTCATAGTGAATTTGACAACCAATTTAAAGACCCAGTCGAATTAGAGCTATTAGTGGCTGTAGGACCTGCAAGCCCTCACTCAGTCCATGAGCTATGTGCAGTGATAGACAGATAAGAGGTGGGTCAACATCTCTCCAAGCACCTGCTCTCCTCAGATGGTGAACCAAAGGGTAGAAGAGCACCAGGTGGCCCCTTCACAGTTCAGTTCTTCGGTTTTGGGTGGCCCATCTTCAGTCTCTCTGCCTCTCGTAACTGAAGCCAACAGGGATATACTTGCATCAATGGAGGAATCCCTGATCATGATGGGTCAAATATGCCTCTGTCATTTACAGACAAGCCAGCAAGGTGATCTCTGGTCATGGAACATCCAGCTGAGCACTTTTCCTCCATGCCAGATGCAGATTTTGAGGATGCACCACATTACCGTGACTGTCAACAGCAATGAAACAGAATAGTGGGGGCATGTGTAGTAAATTGTTTCATCACAGCTGATATTCATGTATAATTAAAGTGTCCTGTTCATTTTAGTCATCTCAGGTGCATAAGCCTGCTTTTGGGACCTGGTTACCACTGTAGCTCTGTAATTACTTTCATGTCAGTGATTACATATAAAGCTTGGGTTGTGGTACTGATGCCTTTGTACTTGAATGACAAAACTGTAGCAGCTTTTCTAATAAACTGGCTCCTGTCCAGTAGAGATGCAAAGATCCCATGGGTATAAAGCGTGGAGCTGATGAGGCCTCAAAGGCATGATGCCTGTGTGAAATTGTTGAGAATGAGGGGCTCACAGATATCTCTTGCACATCTCTACATATTGCCCTGGCATCAGATACTGAAATTCTAAAGTACAGTCCTGCCTGTTCTTGACTGTTTCCTCAATATCTGCTGTTGATGAGGTCTCCTCATCTGCTGCATGAGGTTGTGTGAATATAATCTTTGAGATGTTGAGAGATCCAGATTGAAGAATTTTGTCAGAACTGTCCAGGTAGCAGACTCTCAGTTTCAGCATTCTGACTGCCGGCTCTATAGTGGACATTGTAGAGTTATTAGTATTTGTTGCAGTGCTCCTCAGCTGATATTCAAGTGTTTCTGTACTGGTGTCAACTAGCAAGCCTTGAAATGGAAGCTCCTCTTACCCAAAATACATCCCTGCAGGTGAGTGGAGGACACAAGGTGTCTCATGAGGATGTTGACAAATGCATACATCATGAGAGCTCACCGGGATCTGATCATGTGCTTCAAATATATACTTCCCATAATCATACACCAACTGCACATTAATGGAATGGAACAGCTTTCTGTTTATGGAAGTAAAGATGGTTCCAGAGAGATCTGATTGCTAAATAATCTCCTATACTTAGGGGAAACCTATTACAGCCCTGAAGCCTATTATCCCAACTTTAGGCTTGGCTCTCTAGATCTGTTTTGAACTTTGTGAACTTTCCAGACCTTTTTAAAGAGGTTGTCAGCACCTCTTTGATACAATACTATGTGGATGCCTGTCAAATGACAAACATATATATTGGAGAACCCCTGAGGATGCTTGTACTGTCCAAGAAACTTAAAGTCATTGGCATGTAGTTCAAATCCTTTTCATCTCGAGGGAGATCACAGAGATTTGTGACTTTCTCCTCAGCTACCATTGAGAAGTGCAACTCCAGTATCTTGAAAGTAGTTGAGGCAAGAGTAGTTTAATCTTGAATATCCCATTTTTCTGCACAGGTCTCAATATCTCCATGCCCTTCAGCATCTGGCCCTGTTACAGATAAAGGCTTGTGCTGTCCTCTGACCACTCACCAATGACATCCAGTTCTGACCTTCCTCTGTGCAATTCCTCAGATGCCTGAAGCTCCAGGAAAATAAGTTGAACAGAACCAATTTTGCCTGTGGAAGTTCAGCGGAGGGCAGAATTTTGTAACATGTGCGTCCTGAGATGTTGACTTAATCTTTAACAAAAACCTTGTACTTCTGAATGGCTCTCGCCCAGGTCTTGGCAGAGCTCACTGTGTCTTGCACATAGAAACACTCTTGATAGCCTCTCTACTGCCTTCAACATACCTTGCAAAGTTTTGCAGCCTCTTATCCCTTCCTCCAAAACAAATCTTTAGCTAATGAAAAGCAGCTGCACTTCACCTTCCATTTTGTAGACTACCTCACCTACTTACAGCCAATTTTACCACCTTGTTACCTGTGGTCAGCATTGCCAGTTCTGTGCCCACCCAATAAATGACCCAATCCCCTGCTTTCCAAAAGGATCATTTAATACATTAATGCTGATTCTGGAGATTTGGCATTGAGTTTCCTGTGTTTATCACTACCCTTAACCCACCATTTCCCTAGGCCTTCAGCTAGCATTAACTTTCACCCTAAGAAACAAAGTCAGCAAGACAAATTAAAAAAAATAGAAATATATTTTGCAGATATCTAAACAACAATAGGGAAATCAGGACAGGGTTGAAGTTGCTCTCTGTTTTTCTAGATTTACTAAATCGTGCAGGAATTGAGAGTTTACAGTGACAGAAGAAGATTGAATCTTCCAGTGATAATGGGAACTGCAGATGCTGGAGAATCCAAGATAATAAAATGTGAGGCTGGATGAACACAGCAGGCCCAGCAGCATCTCAGGAGCACAAAAGCTGACGTTTCAGGCCTAGACCCTTCATCAGAGAGGGGGATGGGCTGAGGGTTCTGGAATAAATAGGGAGAGAGGGGGAGGCGGACCAAAGATAGAGAGAAAAGAAGATAGGTGGAGAGGAAAGTATAGGTGGGGAGGTAGGGGGGGGGGATAGGTCAGTCCAGGGAAGACGGACAGGTCAAGGAGGTGGGATGAGGTTAGTAGGTAGGAGATGAAGGTGCGGCTTGGGGTGGGAGGAAGGGATGGGTGAGAGGAAGAGCAGGTTAGGGAGGCAGAGACAGGTTGGACTGGTTTTGGGATGCAGTGGGTGGAGGGGAAGAGCTGGGCTGGTTTAGGGATGCGGCGGGGGAAGGGGAGATTTGAAGCTGGTGAAGTCCACATTGATACCATTGGGCTGCAGGGTTCCCAAGCTGAATATGAGTTGCTGTTCCTGCAACCTTCGGGTGGCATCATTGTGGCACTGCAGGAGGCCCATGATGGACATGTCATCTAAAGAATGGGAGGGGGAGTGGAAATGGTTTGCGAATGGGAGGTGCAGTTGTTTATTGTGAACCGAGCGGAGGTGTTCTGCAAAGCGGTCCCCAAGCCTCCGCTTGGTTTCCCCAATGTAGAGGAAGCCACACCGGGTACAGTGGATGCAGTATACCACATTGGCAGATGTGCAGGTGAACCTCTGCTTAATGTGGAAAGTCATCTTGGGGCCTCGGATAGGGGTGACAGAGGAGGTGTGGGGGCAAGTGTAGCATTTCCTGCGGTTGCAGGGGAAGGTGCCGGGTGTGGTGGGGTTGGAGGGCAGTGTGGAGCGAACAAGGGAGTCAAGGAGAGAGGGGTCGCTCCGGAAAGCAGACGGGGGTGGGGATGGAAAAATGTCTTGGTTGATGGGGTCGGATTGTAGATGGCAGAGGTGTCGGAGAATGATGCGTTGTATCTGGAGGTTGGTGGGGTGGTGTGTGAGAACGAGGGGGATCCTCTTTGTGCGGTTGTGGCGGGGGCAGGGTGTGAGGGATGTGTTGCGGGAGACGCGGTCAAGGGCGTTCTCGACCACTGTGGGAGGAAAGTTGCGGTCCTTGAAGAACTTGGACATCTGGGATGTGCGGGATTGGAATGCCTCATCGTGGGAGCAGATGCGGCGGAGGCGGAGGAATTGGGAAAAGGGGATGGAATTTTTGCAGGAGGGTGGGTGGGAGAAGGTGTATTCTAGGTAGCTGTGGGAGTCGGTGGGCTTGAAATGGACATCAGCTACAAGCTGGTTGCCTGAGATGGAGACTGAGAGATCCAGGAAGGTGAGGGATGTGCTGGAGATGGCCCAGGTGAACTGAAGGTTGGGGTGGAAGGTGTTGGTGAAGTGGATGAACTGTTCGAGCTCCTCTGGGGAGCAAGAGGCGGCGCCGATACAGTCATCAATGTAACGGAGGAAGAGGTGGGGTTTGGGGCCTGTGTAGGTGCGGAAGAGGGACTGTTCCACGTAACCTACAAAGAGGCAGGCATAACTGGGGCCCATGCGGGTGCCCATGGCCACCCCCTTAGTCTGTAGGAAGTGGGAGGAATCGAAAGAGAAGTTGTTGAGGGTGAGGACGAGTTCGGCTAGGCGGATGAGGGTGTCGGTGGAGGGGGACTGGTCGGGCCTGCAGGACAGGAAGAAGCGGAGGGCCTTGAGGCCATCTGCATGTGGAATGCAGGTGTATAGGGACTGGAAGTCCATGGTGAAAATGAGGTGTTGGGGGCCAGGGAATTGGAAGTCCTGGAGAAGGTGGAGGGCATGGGTGGTGTCACGGACGTATGTGGGGAGTTCCTGGTCCAAAGGAGAGAAAATGGAGTCCAGATAGGTGGAGATGTGTTCGGTGGGGCAGGAGCAGGCTGAGACGATGGGTCAACCAGGGCAGGCAGGTTTGTGAATTTCGGGAAGGAGATAGAAACGGGCCGTGCGGGGTTGGGGAACAATGAGGTTGGAGGCTGTGGGTGGGAGGTCCCCTGAGGTGATGAGGTCATGAATGGTGTTGGAGATGATGGTTTGGTGCTTGGGTGTGGGGTCATGATCGTGGGGGCGGTAGGAGGTGGTGTCGGATATGTTCTCTGGAAATGTGAACATAGAAGAAAAGCCTAGTTGAGGTTTTTAATCTTGTGAAAGGGCTTCAATGTGAAAACATAGTGTAATAATTTTCACTTGTGGCTTAGGTCAGAATCAGAGACTATAAATAAAGTGTGCAGTGTGACTGAGTGGAATCACAGAGACCTGTTAAGTAAGAGAGAAATTTTTAAATGTTATAAAATCTGGTAATGTCTGCTTGCAATTACAGCTTACAAATGTTTAGTGTTTGTAAGTTTTGTCCACTTCAGATTGGGCACATAAGGTAGATAGGGAAATCCACGGTTTTTGATAGTCCAAGGCAGGTACTTAACCAATGCTAAGGCCTGCTAAAGAATCAGTTTTCCATTCAACTACAGGTAAGGATAATGGCTCCTCGGAGGAGAGTGTCAAGTGCCAGACCCATGAAATACTTGTGAGCCAATTATACAGAAGGGAAGCTAAGAGAATGGAAGAGCAGTAGTGATTGGTGAATCATTCAGTACAGATACTTCTGCAGCTGTAAATGTGACTTCAGGATGGTATGTTGCATTCCTGCTGCCAGGGTCAATGATGGCAGGGAGAAGCTGCAGGGACTTTCTTCTGGGGGAGAATGATCAGTTGGATGTTGTGCTTCACGTTGGTACTAAGCATAGAGGTGGGATAACAAAGTGTGGAGCTGGATGAACACAGCAGGCCAAGCAGGATCTTAGGAGCACAAAGGATGTAGCCCTGAAGTCAGAATTTAGGGAACTAGGTATAAAATGAGCAAACAGGATCTTAAACATTGTAATCCCGACATTACTTGTACTGTCCACACACCAATGAATCATCATTGTTGACAACTAATCACCAGTGAGCATGATTGTCCACCTAAGAAATTCAGTGGCACTGGTCAACCAGTGAGTACAGAAGTCGGAGGATGATAGATAATGTGTGGCTGGAAAGATGGTGCATGAGGGAGGATTTCAAATTGGGGCACTGGGAGATATTGCAACTTTACAAGGCAGTCGGGTTTTATATAAACTGAGTCAAGAGTGAGTTCCTTGTGAGCCATTTTGTCAGTTCTATTAGGGAAGCTTTACATTAACTCTGCAGGGACATTGGAACCTGGGCAGAACTTGAGCGAGTAGTATAAACATGCACAAAATGCTGGCAATCAGCAGCAGAACAGAGAATAGTCAGTTAATATCTGAAGTTAGATTCAGGGAGAAATGAAAACTTGCCAAATGAGGTTTGCACTGCCTGTATGTGAAGGCATTGTGTATAGTAAGTAAGATTGGTGAGTCACAGGTACAGATAGCCATGTGACAATCTGGCAATATCAGAAGTCTGGCTGAAGGAAAGACAGGACTGAGTGAAAGATATTCCTGGTTATCAGATGTTCAGGAAAGCTAGAAAAGGAAGAAAGGCAGGAGAGATGGTGTTATTGGTTAAGGGCAGCATTGGAGTACTGGAGAAAGAGAATTTTCGTTGAAAGTTTAAGGACAGAATCGATGTGGCATGAGTGAAGGAACAGGAAGGATGCTTTCGGTATAGACTATTCTGTGCAGTTTATCAGCCACCACCGAATGAGAAGGATATCAAGGAACAAGTCTGAAAGGAAATTACAGCACGATGCAAACATTATACACCAATTATAATGGGATATGTTAGTGATATGAATATGGATTAGGCTAACGGTCATGTTAGCACAGATTGAGGTAAGCTTTATTGGACTGTATTTGGGATTTTCTTCACAGTGACATGTGTCCAGTCCCACAAGAAAAAGAAAGGCACTGCTAGACCTGGCTCATGGCAACAAGGTGGACCAAGGAAATGAAGTTTCAGTGGAGGTACATTGAGAAGACAGTAATTATTAGATTGTAAACTGTAGTAAGAACAATTAACTGGCAGGAGACCTGACTTCAATCAGGCAAGAATGGAGCTTGACGAGATAGACTCAGCCGAAGATTGGTGGGAAAGTCTGTAGTTAATCAGTAGATTGCCTTTAAAGAATTGATGATTTGGATACAGTCAAGCTATATTACTGCAAAAGGGAAAGGCAGGGCAAACAAATCCAGTGTAAGCAGATGATAAAAAAGAAGGGAATTAAGATGAAGTGGACTTATGACAGGTGCCATGTAGAAAATACCTTTGAGAACCAAGAGGAATACAAAATGTTCAGAAAGAAAGTGGAAAAGCAAATAAGAGAAGCGAAGAGGGAATAAGAAAAAAGAGGTCTGGCAGCTAACATATCAAAGAATCCCAAAGTCTTTGATAGGATCGTTTAGGTACCAAAAAGGCAATTTATAGATGTGGTCTAGGCACAGTGGATATTCAATTAAAATGTTTGCATTTGTCTTTAACAAGGAAGCAGATGTCATTGAGGACATGATGCCAGAGGAGAAGTGTTCCATTTTCACAAAACGCCATTTCCCCATGCTTATGATGCCCATTAGCAGTTCTTCTTTCTCCCTGGTTTACGATATTATTCTCCCTTCATCTGTCTGGCATCCTTTCTCTCCCTCTGGGCTCAGTCTCTACCTATCGCTTACTCCTTTACCCTCCATCCCAGTCCCAGCCCACAACTAACCCCACAACACCATCTCTTGCCTTCAGCATCTTTACTGGCTTTTCAAAGCTATTATCAGTTCTGAAGAAAGTTTACTGGACCAAAAATGTTGACTTTGCTTTCTCTCCACAGATTCTGACAGACCTGCTGAGTTACTCCAGCAATGTTTTTATTACAGTCCAGTCAATTTAACTTTGGTAATGGGGAAAATTCTAGAAATAACAACTTAAGAATCAATGGTCATATTGATAAATGTGGTTTAATTAGGGATAGCCAGTAAGGACTTCTTCAGGGAAAATTATGTTTAACTAACTCATTGGAATGATTTGAAGAGGGTTGATGAGGGTAATGCACTCAATGTAATACACATGGGCTTCCAAAAGTAATTCAATGTAGTGTTGCATAGTAAACTTGTGAAAAAAAAATGGCTTTTGTAATGAAGGGAGAAACTAGCAAATGAGGGACAAAATTGGCAGAGAGATAGGAAACAGAGAGCAACGATTAAAATATGTCTTTGGCACTGTGGAAGATATATGTAATCGAGTTCTCTAGAGGGCAGTATTGGGGACCCTTGCTTTTCTTGATCTGTAGTAATGATCTAAATCTTGAAGTGCAGGGGACAATTTCAAAGTTGTGGATGATACAAAAATAGAAGCTATTACAATCTGTGGGGAGAGGAAGGGAAAACTTTAAAAGCGTGTAGACTAATTGATGATGTGGATTGATACGTAACAGATGAAGTCCAATGTAGACAAATGTGAAGTGATTCATCTTGGTGGAAAGAAAATGATGAGAAAGTTTAAAATGAAAGTTTAAAATGAAAACGAAAAGAAAGAGAGAAATTTGGCAGAAGTGATTGAGGGAGTGGTTAATAAAGGATATGGCTTTCTAGGATGTATTAATAGTGGCATAGTGCACAAAAACAAGGCATTTAATGCTGAACCTGTATCAGACACTATTTTGACCTCAGCTAGAGTATTATGTACAGTTCTGCGTGCCACATTTAGAAAGGATGTGAACACATGAGAGAAAGTGCAGAAAAGGTTTACAAGAATGACTCCAGTGATGAGAAGTTTCAGTTTTGAAAGTAGTTTGGAAAGTTTGGAATGTTCACTTTGGATAGGAGAATGCTAAAAGGAGGTTTGATTGATGTTTTCAAACATTTCCTTGACAGGTCTGGATAGAGCAGATTGGGGAAAACTGATCCCAATCATACACACATCAATAACAGAAGGGAAGATATTTAAAATGATTTGCAGAATGTGATGTGAGAGAAAAAAAACTTTTTCAAGAGAGTGGTTCAGAGTTGGAATTAGCTGCTCGCAATGTGACAGTGGTGAGTTCATTTGAATTATTCAGGTATAATTAGGCAAGTAGAAATAACGGGGAAATGCTTGGACAATATAACCAGTCTTGACGTTCATTTGGAAATCTGCTGTTGACATGATGGGATGATTGGCCTTTTCCTTATGCCATGGCAACTTTCTGATTCTCAGCTATCAGACAAACACCAATAATTCTAATAAGGAATTCAAAAGAAACTTATTTAGCAAGAGAATGGTTAGAATGTGGAAGACACTTCCACAAGATGTAGTTGAGGCAACTAGCACAGATGCAATAAAGAAAATGAATATTTAAAATAGCCACTTGGAGATTAAGAGATAGAAAGATATGATTAATGTCTAGAGTTATAAGAAAAGAATGAAAGTGGCTATTGTTGAGCTTGAACAGCAACAGGGACATTTTTGTCCAATTGTCCTGATTCTATTACAAATATATAAAATATCTATATAAATAGTATTGCATGTCTATGCATACTCATAATTAAGTAATGAAATGAGGAAGTCATTTAGTTTTGATTTAGCTAGGCATCCAACTAGACTGAGAGTGACAGTACTGTCTTGAAAATTGTTTTTCCAAAATTTAATCCAATACAAATTAGGAGAATAACTTCTAAATATATTGTAAATTGTGTTTTTTTAATTTCTGTTTCTGCAATTTAATAGTATTAATCTAATAATGTAAGCTATTCATCTCCAGATTCTAGTTTGAAATAATTTACTCTCATACACCCCCTAGTAATTTGAGACAATTCTTTCATTTTGCAAATAGGTCAAGGACCCATTTTAAAGATATGACTTAAACATTTAAAATGTGCTGTAGATGGAGAGCTATTAACAACACCACTAGCACTAGATGTATTTCAGCTAATATTATAAAACTAACTCAAAACCTGCTTATGATCTCAGATTCAGTTGCACTAATATTTTGTTCATTGTCTCAGAGAATTAACCATCTAACTTATGCAATTGTTGCTTTGTTTTAAAGTTCTAGCTGGTTTGCTAAAACCCTCTAGAAAAAAGAAACCTGCGTCTGCATCCCATCTGATGTGAATGTGATATTTGGTCCCATATCAATACTAGCGAGACTTAATTTCTTTCTCAAGATGATCTCATACCTGACTCATTGTTACAACACCACTGTTAGTTGTTTAAACTGAAGAAGGGTCACTGGCTCAAAATGTTAACTCTGTTTTCTCTCCACACATGCTTCAAGGCCTGCTGAGTTTCTCCAGCAATTTCTGCTTGTGTTTCAGATCACCAGCATCTGCAGTTATTTGTTTTAGTTTATTTCAAATTAAAGATCTTCTCAGAGCAACTGGTGAGGAGCAATAAATGCCAGTCATGACAGTGATGTCCACATTTAAGTGTTAATTAAAGAAAAATAAACCTGGAATCAATTATATTCATGATTAATGGAAGGTCTTTGAAGTTATCTAGTTGTGCTGCCGGCTATTTTCAAGTTTAATTTCTCTGTGGCTAGTAGTGGTTCTTACAATTATGCACATTTTAGCTTTTATTTATGAATGACAGAATAATACAGTGGATAAACTTGAGATGGTATGCTTTATCTGTTCAGTTGAATGGATGCAGGAAATCTTTCAAGCACATACCTTTTTCTCCCCCCAAAAGCTTTTACTTTTTTAGAAATATATTGTGAGCACATAAAAACAAGCTCTGATAATATTGAGAACATACAGTCTTGACTTTTTTTAGGCAATCTTTTTTTGGTATGAATAATAGTGAGGGGCAGCGGGAGCCGACCATGAGTCATAAAATAACTATCACTTTGAACAGTCCAAATAGGGAAAGCTTTTAACTTGTTTTTAAATAGTAAAGGCTGCAGTAAATGGACTTTTCATTAAGATGCAAAGTCAAGAAGTCATCCTGCAAGTTAAGAATTGATGACAACATAGTCAACTGTAGTTGTCCCACACTGCTTATTGAATGTGCTTGTGTTGCATGAAGGGAGAACTATTCTTAGCATATGATTGAAGCTGTTGTTTTATGGTTCCATTTACAGAGAATATAGTATTTGTGAATTTGAACAGTAGCTAGTTCCAACTGAATAGCTTAAATGAAAATCTTTTCAAGATTATAGCTAAATGATCATTCTTTAAAACCTGTGGCATTGACATTTAGAGAAACATAAGGTTGGATTTCTAACTGTGTTTAGGAAAATCAAGAAAGTTTGTTCCCCATTCTGACTCCTTATTTTCCTTGGCCTTGAACCTCACAAGAAAAGCTTTGACTTTCCCTGATATGGATTCCTCCTTTTACTCAATGAAAGTCTCCCAAATTCCTTTCCTCACCATTTTGATGAGAGTTGACAGGTAGCCGATTGCAGCCTGTACCATCTGCCTGACTGTTTTGGAAACTCCTGCTCCTCCTCGTCTTACAAGAAAACATTTCAGGGCTTCCCTTTGCTAATTAATAACTTCTGACTCAGCTCCATTTGATGAGAAAGCTGATGTGCTCATTTCACACAATCCATGATGAAACTTGATGAATACAGCAGACCAAGCAGCATCTTAGGAGCACAAAAGCTGATGTTTTGGGCCTTTTGAAGGGTCTAAGCCCAAAATGTCAGCTTTTGTGCTCCTAAGATGCCGCATGGCCTGCTGTGTTCATCCAGCTTCACACTTTGCTATCTCAGATTCTCCAGCATCTGCAGTTCCCATTATCTCTTACCCATGATGAAACTTAATTGAGTGATCAGAGGAGGCATGGTTAGTAAGCTTGCAGATGACTCTAAAATTGGAGGTGTAGTGGACAGCGAAGAAGGTTACCACAGAGTACAATGGGATCTTAATCAGATGGGCCAAGGGTCAAGGAGTGCAAGATGGAGTTTAATTTAGATAAATGTGAAGTGTTGCATTTTGGAAAGCAAATCAGGGCGGGACTTATACACTTAATGATAATGATAATGTTCTGGGGACTCTTTGCTGTACAAAGAGTCCTTGGCATGCAGGTTCATTGTTCCTTGAAAGTGGAGTTCAGGTAGATAGGATAGTGAAGAAGGTATTTGATATACTTGCCTTTCTTGGTTAGTGAATTGAGTTTCAGAATTGGGAGTTCATGTTGCAGCTGTACACGGTGTTACTTTGGCCACTTTTGGAAAACTGCATGCATTTATAGTCTCCCTCCTATAGGAAGGATTTTGTGAAACTAGAAAGCATTCAGAAAATATTTACGAAGATGTTGCCAGGGTTGGAGTGTTTGAGCTATAAGGAGAGGCTGAATTGGCTGGGGTTATTTTTCCTGGAGTTCAAAGGCTGAGAGTGACCTTATAGAGGTCTGCTCCCAAGATGGGATGTTCCACTTCTGCACATCCCTGATTTCAAGGACTGCAACCTCCCTCCTTTGGTGATCAAAAATGCCCTCAACTGCATCGCTTGCATTTCCCACACTTCTGCCCTCACATCCCCCTCCCCCCAATAAAGACAAAGACAGAATCCCCCTTGTCCTCACATATCACCCCACTAACAACCATATTCAACGTATCATTCTCCACCACTTCTGCCGCTTACAATCCGACTTCACGACCAAAGATATATTTCCCTCCCTACACCGTCTGTATGTCATAGGGACCACTCTGTCCATGACTCCCTCATCCATTCCACATTCCCCACTAGCCCCACCACCCCCGGCACCTTCCCCTGCAACTGCAGGAAGTGCTAGACCTGCCCCTACATCTTCCCCCTCACCTCCATTCAAGGCACCAAACAAGCCTTCCACATCAGACAGAGTTTCACCTGCATATCCATCAGTGTGGCCTATTGCATCTGCTGCTCCTGATGTTACCTTCTCTACATCAGTGAGACCAAGCGAAGGCTCGGAGGCCGTTTTGTAAACAACCTACGCTCTGTTCGTGACAAACGTCAATACCTTTCAGTTGCTAACCATTTCAACTCCCCCTCTCACCCCCTGTATGACATGTCCATTCTGGGCCTCCTCCAGTGTCTCAATGACGCCACCCGAAAACTGGAAGAGCAGCACCTCATATTCTGCCTTGGGAGACTACAGCCCAATGCCTAAACGTGTATTTTACCAGTTTCAAAATCTCCCCAACCCTGGCCTCATCCTGTGACCAACCCTCCCACTCATCCCCACCTCCTTAACCTGACACCTCTTGTCCATCTTCTCTCCCACTTATCCGGTCCTCCCACCTCACTGACCAATCGCCACCACTGCCTACCTGCACTCACCTATCGCCATCCCACCCACCTTCCCCTAACCTATCCCTCCTCTTTCTATTTATTTCTGAGCTCCCTTCCTCCTCCCCATTTCTGAAGAAGGGTCCTGACCCAAAACTTCAACTTTCCTGCTCCTCTGATGCTGCCTGGCCTGTTGTGTTCCTCCAGCTCCACGCTGTGTTACCTCTGATTCCAGCATCAGCAATTCTTACTATCTCTGAGTGAGTTAACCTATCTAAGTTTTTCTTCCCCCATGTTTTCAATCATACCTCATCCAGTTAACATTTGCCCTTCAAAGATGCAACTGAAACTTTATAGGAATTTTTTTCCAAACTTTTCAGTTTGAGCAAAATAACAAAAGAGACACTAAGCTTCAGAAGGTGAAATTTATTTGTAGAGCTCTTTTGTAAGCAAAGTTGCGGGGAGGGAATTAGTGAGATGCCATTTAGCAGACCAGTTATACCACCCAAGTGCTAATTGGTTCCTTCTGCAAGTTTGCAGCCTTACTAATTAGACTGAGGGAGCAGCATTGTTGCAGCGCTGCAACAACTGTGCTTCGTGCTGATGCCACTATTTTCTGTAAAATGAGACTTATAGCTGCAGGCAAATAAGACTAACATGTCTGTCTGTCCATGACAGAAAACAGAATTAAACATTAACATCACATCAGACCCCTGCTTATCATCAACCTCGCTATTTCTGTGTCGACCCCAATGTGCATAAGCAATATTTTCATCCGCTTCCCCTGGAGATTTATCTGGCTGTTGAAGTAGAAAATGAATATTTTACAGTTCACTTGTCTGATCAATTACCTACAAGCCGTTGCAGTATTTTATAGCCACTGGGAGAGCTATGTAGGTGATGATAGAGAAATCCAGTGGGAATCTGCTAACCAGCTATAGGAAGGAAAAATATATTGGATAAGCTGCTTGATGGGAAGCTTTTATTTAAGTAAAAAGAGACTGCTCTGAAATTAAGGTATAACCAATAGAATCACTTAACTGATGATCAGCAAGATGTGAATTCCAGAGGCGAATAGATTGGATTGAGTGATTGAAACACAAAGAATTGTAGGCTGGCTCAAAGCTAGTTTATGTTAATAATGTAGCCTCCTTTTGCAGTCAACATGTAATTTTTGGTTGCAGTTAACTGAGTTAAAATTGTTCAAAACTAATTGTTTTGTAAAGGCAAAGAAAATTATTCTGTACCATTTCTGTTTTGGTACCATAAACAACGTAAGCAATTGTGTAAGGTGTAACTAAATACTCCTGCTGCAGTGAATTTTCATACTGATATTTGAAAAGGACTAGGTTTTGATGTAAATTAGTTTTCATAGTGATCACATTGCTGGCATAAAATTATTTCTGTGCATCTACTTTGTTGTGTTATTTTCTGTGATAACAGCCCTGATGTACAATTGCAGTACGTCTGCAGGTTTTCTTGATGTTGGCTGCTCAGTCAGCAGTATAGCTAACAACATAATGTTTTGCCACTGTAGTGTTGCGTCGCTACTCACATGCTAACCAATCAAGCAGCTATTTTCCATTCATTTTGACATGCAATGGCATGGGGATACAGTGCAAGCTCAAAGTTGCTAATTACACAAAGACTAGAAAGTATAGTGTTAAAAGCATAAACTGTAACATTCCATGATGTAGTTGGTCACAAGTCAGGTGCGAAAGCTGTAATACAAATTCACATTGCATAAGCATTAATGCTTTCCTTCTCCTTACTTACTCTAAAATAGTTTTGACTGTTTTGGACTCTCTTCAGCCAGAAAGTGGTGTGCCTATGGAATCCATTGCCATGGAACACAGTGGAGGCTGGGACATTAAACGTCTTCAAGGCAGAGATTGATAAATTCTTGATCTCGCAAGGAATTAAGAGCTATGGGGAGGGTGCGGGTAAGTGGAGTTGAAATGCCCATCAGCCATGATTAAATGACGGAGTGGACTCGATGAGCTGAATGGCCTTACTTTCACTCTTATGTCTTATGGTCTTATGAATGAGGTATTTACATTTGTTTGTAAAAAACAAAATAAATCATGCCAATTAAAATTGGCCTATAAATGCATTATTTTAAAAAATGGGCTGATCTGAAATCATGTTGCTGCAACGTTGGTATAGTGTTTGTTAATTGGAAGTCAGGATGTTAGAATTTGATATTATTAAAATGAAATGGGAGAAGAGTGCATGGCCCCTTTTAAAGATGATGTATTTTTATAGGCTGGAGATAAAAGAACAGTCTGCAGGAAGCAGCAGATGCACAGAGAGCCCTTGAAATTGAAACATTGTATCAAAAGGCTAAACTGTTGCAAACAAAGCAGCATTTTTACCAAGACAACAGGTTTTTGAATTTAGCCAATTAATTTAAAACATACCGTAGATACCAAAATACAGTTAAATTTAAATCTGATGGTTTAGGCACCTTTGGACCAATCCTGTTGTAAGAAATTAATAGGCCATCAAAGGTATAAAATTGGAGGACATTTGAAAATTGGTGTGAGAGTTAACTGTCACCTGCCAAGAGAATAACTCTCAGCTATAAAAGAAAGAATCACTGGCTCTCACGGGTATTTCTAAGTTCGCAGAGTAAGTACCATCTAAATAAAGGTACTACAGCACTCTTAACTAATATTCCTGACACAAGAATTCAACAGAGGAAGGCATTCCTGACTGAAGGGCAGCAGAGAAAGCAAAGAACATTCTTGCCCTTAGTATAATGTTGAGAGATTGCAATTTTTAAAATTAATTTAGGTTATATAAGTGTATTTATATCTATTGGAACAGCTCACCATTAGAAATGGGTTTAATTTGGGAATAGTTAGTAGCTAATGGGGAATTGTTCAGCTTGTTGGTTGTTAATTTGTTAACTCTTAGAATTAGATAAATAAATTTTTATTTGTTGACTGTACAGTGAAATATCTGGAGTTCATTACATTTCACCTCTCCTTTATAACAGATTGGGAGGTGAGAGGCGGGTTTTACCACTTTTCATATTTCTGTTAACAGAATATGAGGTCAGACAAGCTTCTCTGGGAGTTTCAGTTTTAATTATCAGAAAGATGTCAACCTCTGCTTCATAACAGATTGGATGCTCAAGTCCAGGATCTGGCTGGTTCATGTGTGGGATCTGAACAGATTTGGACAGATTGAAACAGATTTGGGGTATGAAAGTTCCCAACAGATTTAAACAGACTTGGGGATTAGTGTCCTAGGTCATGAAATAAAACTTAGGTGAGAAGCAGAAAATCTGTGCAATTTCAGTTACTTGATGTTGGTTATATCAAAAGTGGGAAAATGGGACCTAACATCACTAAAGAGGTTCTAGGGTTTGTGGATGCTTCCCACATTTGCCGAGAAAGTTTAGAAAATCAGAGGATGGGTATACCTTTATCTTAGTAAGCAGGCGCTTGAATTGGGTTCAACTAGGGATAAGAGAAATGCTTGAAATTGTAAAGGAGTTAGTCAAGCATTTAGGTATACAAGAGAAACAGTAAAGTGCAGTGGACCTAGAAAAAAAATAAATTGAAAATAAGACAATCGGAGTTCAGAGATAAAGAAAGAGAAAGAACATTCCTAGCAGAGGGATTAAAAGGAAAAGAAGAGCCCTAGCAGAAGAAAAAGAAAAAGGGACTTTCTACTTAAAAGTCAACAATTAGATAGGAAATTGAAGTTAAAAGGATGGAGACAAAGGTAGAAGATCGGCTTAGTGAGGAGGAGATTGATGATAAGCAAGCCCATCATAGGCAAAGACATGGTAAGGATATATATAAATATGTCAAATCATCACCAAAAAGGATGTAGAAGCCTTCTTCATTTCCATTGAGAAATTGGCCAAATAGATGAACTGGCCAGAAGATATGCGGGTAATGTTATTTCAAGCTAAGTTGGTAGGCAGGGCTAGTGAGATGTTTGCAGCACTGTCAGATGAGATATCAAGAGAATACAAAGAAATAAAACAAGTTATTTTGAATCCTTATGAACTGGTACCAGAAGCATATTGACAACGGTTCAGAAATATAAGGAAAGACCCAGGCCAGGCTCATACCACGTTTGAAAGAATTAAACATAGCTACTTTGATAGGTGGGTGAGAACATTTAAATATAAAAAAGACACATGAGAATCTAAGAGAGATTATGTTGGTGGAGGAGCTTAAACACTCACTTCCAGGAAAGACAAGAGCTCATGTTGAGGAATGGTAAGTTCAAACAGCAAGAAGAGCTGCAGAGATGCTGCATGATTATGCCTTAGTATGTAAGTCGAAATCTAGCTTCCGACACAAATTTAATTCCATGAGTGACAGAAGTTGGCAAAAACGGAGATCCTTGAAAAACAAAAAGTAGACCACACGAGAAACAGTTTACCACATGTGATAAAAGAAACCTGGAGGGTGGAAAAGAGGTGAAAGTCCTCAGATGTTTCCAATATAATGAAAGGGGGCACATAAAAGCACAGCGACAGTGGTTTAAGGAGGCGCTGGAGAAAATGATGTGGCGAAAGAGGCTAAAACAGTGGGATTAGTTGAGGTGGTGAAAGAATCCCAACAAAAGTCAAGGACCTGAAGGGGAGAGCACAGCCTAGTCACAGGCTGGATAGTAAGAGATCTCTACAAAGACTTCACTTCTGTGGGTATGATTTACTCAGGAAGAACAGGAGGGGAAGATAAAGAAGCTAAACTATTGAGAGATACAGGAGCTGGCCAGTCTCTAATAGTAAGAGATGGAAGTATTTGCACTCCTTCTGAAATGTTATCCATGAGGGTGATAATCTATGGAATAAATATTCCACTGTGTAAGATAAAGGTGGAAAATCTAATCAAGACTGGGGAAGTGACAGTGGGAGTGATTGAAAGAGTGTGTATCCCAGGAATACAGGTTGTTCCCGGAAATGACCTGTCCAGATCAAAAGTGGAAGTGATATCCAATGTAATGGAGAAGCCGAAAGTAAACCAGAGAATTGAAGAATTAAAAGAAAAATACCCTGGATTTTTTTTTTTCTGGACTGTGTGGTGACAAGATACCATAGTCATAAGATAAAGCAAGAAGGGAAAACCAAAGAGAAAGACGAAGGGGTTGAGGTCCTATTTGTTGACACCCTAACTGTTGGAATCGTAAAAGAAGAACCTAAGCAGGTAGAGGATCAGGCAGAGGTGTTTCGTTCTGAAAGATTATTAGAGTTACAACAAAAAGATGAGATTATGAAAGATTTATTTCATAACCGTACTTAGAAAAGGAATCAGAATGTATTTGAGAATATTTTTACCTTAAGGATAAAATCCTAGGGCAGAAATTGAGACCTTGGCAGGTTAGTGCAGAAGTGAAATGGGTGGGAGTTCATCAGATTTTGTTATATTGGTGTTATATTTTGTTATATTGTTGTATACAGACAGGAAGCACTGCATAATTCACAAATTACTTGTAGGAGATCAGCTAGGTGTGAGGAAGATTCAGGCTAAGATACAAAAGCATTTCTATTGATAGATAATAAAATGTGAGGCTGGATGAACACAGCAGGCCAAGCAGCATCTCAGGGGCACAAAAGCTGACGTTTCGGGCCTCGACCCTTCATCAGAGCATTTCTATTGGTCTGGATTACATGAGGATGTGGTTGAATTTTGCTGTACCTGTCATACATGTCAGATGGGTAGGAAAGCCACAGGCAGGAATAAAACCAATGCCTTTGATGCCAATGCCCATACTTAAGAATCTTTCAAACAGGTTATGATTGATTGTCTTCCCCTCCCTAAAACCAAAAATAGGAACCAGTATTTGCTAATCATAATGGATGTATCTACCAGGTTTCCAGAGGCAATTCCATATTATGGAATGTCAGAGCAAAAAACATTGTGGAGGAGTTGTTTGATTTCTTTACCTGTTATGGGACCACCTAAGGAGATTCAATCAGAACAACAGTCTAATTTTACTGCCAAATTGTTTAAAGAAGTCATAGATGGTTTAGGGATCCAACATTTTAAATCAAGTGTGGACCATTCTGAATCCCAGAGAACATTGGGAAGGTGGCTGCAGTCCCTAAGGACCATGCCGAGGGCTAATTGCCAGGATTACCCAAGTGGGATAAAGGCATTCCATTCATACTGTTTGCTATTAGAAATGCACCAAATGAATCAACTCAGTTTACTCCATTTGAGTTAACAATTGGATGGGAAGGAAGAGATCCTTTAAAATTAATTAAGGAAAAGGTGATAGGTCTGAAGTCAGAAATCTCACAGTTGGATTTTGTATCTGAGGTGAGAGAAAAATTAAATATAGTAAGTGAATTAGTTAGACGATGTTTGAAGGTAGCACAGTACACCACGAAGCAAGAAGCCAGTAAGAAATCTAAAATTTGTATATTTGCCCATGGGGATAAAATATTGGTGCTGTTACCAGTAGCAGGAGATCCTTTCAAAGCAAGGCCTAGTGGTCCCTATCAATTTGAAAAGAAGTTTACTCAGGTAAATTATCTGCTAAAGATGCCAGATATAAAAAAAAATTATCGGGCATATCATGTGAACATGCTGAAACCTTACTAAGGCAGGGAAAGTGACCTGGAGAAACAGTCACTGCCACACAAAGTGAGAATCAAATTCCGATGATTTGGATTTTGATGTGCCTCAGAATAAATTGAAAAATGAGGAAGTCCTTTAAGAACGGGATAGGGTAGTGAGCTATCTGTCTCAGGAACAGTGAACTGAATTGAAAGACTTATTATTGTGCTATCAGGGCATATGCAGAAATAGGATGGAGAGTACTAGTATTATGGTAAATGGGGTTGACGTAAGGAGTGCTATTCCAATAAAACAACACCCTTTATAAGCTAATAAAATGTGAGGCTGGATGAACACAGCAGGCCAAGCAGCATCTCAGGAGCACAAAAGCTGACGTTTCGGGCCTAGACCCTTCATCAGAGGAAGGGTCTAGGCCCGAAACGTCAGCTTTTGTGCTCCTGAGATGCTGCTTGGCCTGCTGTGTTCATCCAGCCTCACATTTTATTATCTTGGAATCTCCAGCATCTGCAGTTCCCATTATCTCTGATACCCTTTATAAGCTTAATCCTTTCAAAGCAGCACAAGTACTGAAGGAAGTGGAAGCAATGCTCTAAGAAGACATAATTGAACCAAATCAAAACAAGTGGAGTTCACCAATCATGTTGGAGCCCAACAATTCTGTATAGATTATCAGAAGGTCAATGTCATGACTAAATCAGACTCATACCCAATTAGGACCATGTGTAAAAATATGGACAAGCCACTTACATCAAAAAAACAAGACTTACTTTGTGGCAACTGATGACTACCTTTGTGGGACTGAGTGAAAGTCAGTCTGCATTATAACCCTAAATGAGCTGTATCAATTTAAAGTAATGCCCTTTGGTACGAAGAACACACTCTCATGTACAGAGATGTGGCAGGATTGGCTAATTGTGCTGTCTACATAAATGACTTAGTGATCTTTAGCAACTCATGGAAAGATTACATGGCGTATCTGGCAGAGCTTTTTGAGAGGCTATGAAAGGTAAAGTTGGTCATAAATTTGACAAAGACGGAATTTGCTAAGGCAGAAATCACATTCTTAGGACACAACATCAGTCATTAAAGGGTGACACCGAGAAATGTAAAGACAAAGGCCATCACAGAACTTCTAAGACCATACTCGAAAAAAGAGGTGATATGATTTTTGAGACGAGGTGGATTCTACAGGGAGTTTGCACCAAACTTCAGTAGTATGGAGGCACCGCTGACAGATCTGTGGAAGAAGAGCTTGAAATTCCGGTGGACAGACCAATGCTGGGAGGCATTTGAGAATTTAAAAGCATGTTAACCATTGCGCCAACTATGGCCACACCAAATTTATGAAGTCGCTATTGATACAAACAATGTAGGGGGTTGGAGCTATATTGTTACTGGAGGATAACTGTGGAAGTGAAAGACCTATTTGTTATTTTTAAAAGGTTTCTCAATATCCACCAGAGAAGATACTAAGCTGTTGAAAAGGAGTGATTGAGTTTGGTACTGACCTTACAAAATTTTAATGTTTGTTTTGCAAGCAATGTATCAGAGAGGGTTGTATACACTGATCAAATTCTTTTGACATTTTTGGAAAGGGTTTAAAGATAAGAACATCAGACTATTTTGCTGAAGTCTTATGTAACAAGCATTTAATTTACAGATTGTACATGTTGCAGGTCATGTAAATATGATTGCAGATATATGATTGCAGGTTTAAAAGGAAAATGTGTATATAGGATAGACACAGTAGTGTTCACCATTATATATTGTATAGAATTAATATGGAATGTGGAACTCTAGATTAGTGACCCTGTATAACTAAGAAAAATGGTATTAAGACTTTTAAAAGAAATGAAGTCTTGTTTACATTACGGTTCTTTTCTTTAAGGGGCAAGTGTTATAAAGTTGGTTTAGTATTTGTGGATCAGAAGGCAGTACATTAGAAATTGATGTTTGTAAAATGATAGGGGGAAGAGTGCATGGTCCCGTTAAAATATGATTGTTATTTAGGCTTAGAGATTTTTTTAAGAAGTCTGCAGGCTGTGGCAGAAGCACAGAGAGTCCTTGAAATTGAAACTTTGTATTGTATCAAAAGCAAGCAAAACAGCATTTTCGCCAAGATAACAGGTTTTCGAATTTAGCCAATTCATTTAAGTCAAACCCTAGATACCAAAACACAATTAAATTTAAATCCGATGCTTTTGGCAACTTAGGACCAATCTTACAGTAAAAAATTAATAGGTCATCAAAGGTATAAAAGAAGACAGCATTTCAAAATTGGTGTGAGAGTCATCTGTCACCTGCCAAGAAAATAGCTCTCAGCTATAAAAGAAAGAATCACTGGCTTTCACAGAAAACCTGTAAGTTCTTAAAGTGCCATTTAAACAAAGGCTCTATGGCACGCTTAACTGATATTCCTGACGCAAAGATTTGATGTAGGAAGACATTCCTGACTAGAGGACAGTGGAGAAAGCAAAGAACAGTCTGGAAGACTTAGCCTGACTGCAATTTTGAGAGATTATGTTTTTTTTAAAACTAATTTGGTTTATATAAGTGGGATTTATATCTACCGGAACAGGAAACCATTGGGTTACCAATGGGTTATATTTGGGAACAGTTAGTAGTTAAGGGGGAATTGTTAATTTTGTTAGCAGTTCTGTTAATCTGTTAACTCTTAGAGTCAGATAAATAATTTTTTACTTGTTGATTGTAGAGTGACTGTCAGGAATTCATTATATTTCACCTCTCTTTTATATTAGAAGGTGTGAGGCAGGTTATATCACTTTTCACACTTCCTTTAACAGATTACAAGGTGGGGTGAGCTTTTCTGAGGGTTTCAGTTTTAATTATTAGAGAGGCATCAACCTCTGCTTCATTGCAATATCTGTGCTGGAGAGTAAAAATGGAATGGCAACAAAAAACTATAATTTATGTCTTCAGTGGTTCAATCAAAGAAAGAAATTGCTTACTGTTTATATTGCTTTAATTTCTATTTAGTAATTCTGACACCTAATCTGGCAGGTAGGTCCAACAATACTAGAGGATTCACCACTAATAGTTTCCCTGGGCAGTGTCAGCCTTATTGTTCAAATTCAAACCTCAGAAAGATGTACTCTGCTGCACTATTTTCTACTTCCAATTTTCAGATGCTGACGCATTTTATCCAGCTCTAGAATGATAGACAGCTGCTAAAACATCTGGTGGTATGGTCAATCACTCGCCAATGAACTGAAAACAGAAGAATTAATTTGCCTGTGACTCTTCAAAGAGAAAAAAATAATGTTCACCTATCAGTGCACAGTCAGGGAACACCATATCTTCAGACTGTCTTTGGAAATGCTTAATTCTATTGTGCAACAACAACTGTAGATATAGACTCTTATGGGTCTGACACTGACGGCTGATGTTTGAAATATTTTCAGCCTGAGTTATGATGATAAGACAAAGCATTGGATAGGTTAAGACTTGTATCAGATAACTGTGACATTTCCTCAACAATTTGGTTTCAAATCCAATCTAAAAATTGCAGGCTCAGCTGCATCAGTTGCATCATAGCATTGTACAAGCCAAGTGTCTTAAAACTGAGATTACAACATAAATCAACAGTCAGCTACAAAGACATTTTATGCAGCTGGCATCAAGCAAGGTAAGTTTCACCAATGATAATGGGAACTGCAGATGCTGGAGAATCCAAGATAATAAAATGTGAGGCTGGATGAACACAGCAGGCCAAGCAGCATCTCAGGAGCACAAAAGCTGACGTTTCGGGCCTAGACCCTTCTTCAGAGAGGGGGATGGGGTGAGGGTTCTGGAATAAATAGGGAGAGAGGGGGAGGCAGACCGAAGATGGAGAGAAAAAAAGATAGGTGGAGAGGAGAGTATAGGTGGGGAGGTAGGGAGGGGATAGGTCAGCCCGGGGAAGACGGACAGATCAAGGAGGTGGGATGAGGTTAGTAGGTAGGAGATGGAGGTGCGGCTTGGGGTGGGAGGAAGGGGTGGGTGAGAGGAAGAACTGGTTAGGGAGGCAGAGACAGGTTGGACTGCACCACACAACCAGCCCAGCTCTTTCCCTCCACCCACTGCATCCCAAAACCAGTCCAACCTGTCTCTGCCCCCCTAACCGGTTCTTCCTCTCACCCATCCCTTCCTCCCACCCCAAAACCGCACCTCCATCTCCTACCTACTAACCTCATCCCACCTCCTTGACCTGTCCGTCTTCCCCGGACTGACCTATCCCCTCCCTACCTCCCCACCTATACTCTCCTTTCCACCTATCTTCTTTTCTCTCCATCTTCGGTCTGCCTCCCCCTCTCTCCCTATTTATTCCAGAACCCTCACCCCATCCCCCTCTCTGATGACGGGTCTAGGCCTGAAACATCAGCTTTTGTGCTCCTGAGATGCTGCTGGGCCTGCTGTGTTCATCCAGCCTCACAGTTTATTATCTAAGTTTCAACAATATTTTTTCAGCTCTAACCTATTCATTTATTAAGGATTTTGCAGTCATACGCAGTCCAATTAATCGAGATTAATGGTTTGGCATCTCAAACATTATTCAAGTGTAAGAAATGTTTTGAATTAATGAGAGAATAATGATTAAGGCTCAAATTTGCATTTCTGAAATGGGTGCACGGAGAGAGGGGAATTCTCAGCTCTGTGAACCCAGTCTTTAAAAATGGCTGGCCACATTTCTTATTTTTGCCTCAGAGAAGTAAACTGATTAGAATTCATGCAGGCCACACTCAAAGAACTGAAGAACATACTCAGATGTTGGGCCAGAAGGTCTGCCTTGGGAACCAGAACTATGTCTAACATTTACAAGAAAAGCTGCAAGATACTTCCAGCTCTCTCCCTTACCCCAGATACTCCCAATGCCCTATCTATGCCAACTCATGCCCTCTATAAATCTGCTGACATGTCATACATCACTATGCCAAGTTTTATTGCTTTATGTATCCTCAAGGCCACTTATAGTCCTAAAGTCAAATTGGTACCAACTGGTGCCAATCTCTGTCTTCACTAACTTTCCTTTTCCCTAATGCTTATCATGTCAATGCATCCAATAACTACCAAGGGCAGGGCTCAGGACTGATGCAGAGATCAGATAAAATAAAGCCAAATAAACTAAAGATCTAAGTGTGTACTGCAGCTTTGACTATATTGAGTAAATATTTGCATTTATGAAATCCCATTCGCAGAATTTATAAAGTTGATATTCCTTAACAAGAGAAGGCCTTCTAACAAGAACTATTTCATCCAAATGCAGCAACCATTGGAATTTATAATCTCACAGCAAAGAGTCCAAAGCCACTTGTGGCTATTAATCAAACTGTGAAATGGAAGACATCCCATTCTAGTAATAGATGGCTATGAAAACAGTCATTCAGTGTTAATCCTGGCAATGAAATCTTAGGGGAATATGTCCACAGACAGAGATAAAAAAGAACAATCTTCTTTTTTAACACTGCAGTATTATTTTTCTCAAATTTCAAGGGCAGCACCTTTAAATGTCTTGACATTTTTGGCATCTCTCTTTGAGACAACCATTTGACATTTTCTGACAAGTCCCTTTGGTAAGTTATTTCAGCAGGTCCTTCAATTCATTTTGACATCTTTGTTAACAGTTGTAGTAGGTTTGACAGTGATGGATTTGTGTACCTTTTATACACAGAAATTCCCATTTTTAACAATCCCAAATGATACCTACCTCTACCAAAGAACACAATCTACCCGAAACTATCCCAAGATCAGATTTCGAAGGGTTATCTTACTTCTCCAAAAGGGTACTTGACTATTCAAATGGATCTACAAATTTCAAGCCTTCGCATGCTTTTCGTAATCTCCCGGCTTTCAGGTTTCACAATAAAGAAATGCAAAAATCTGATTTGAGTGGAGGTGCCTGATGATTTAAATGGCCAGCCACCTCTGCTTACCGTGTATGTGTAAAACCCAGCCTGTACTCAATCCCACTTTTACGAAAATAGGAAATGTTGTGTTCAGGGCATGATTTATTTCTAATTGTTTCCATCATTTTCATCCTGTTGGTCAGCCAATGTGGCAAATATCTGGGCCCGTGTTTAAGACATTTGGGATCTATTGGAGTAACTTTGCAGGAATTGGTCTTTACATCTGCTTTGTCCACATTAAAAGGGTTAACAATTTTAGAGAAAGCTAAAGTACTCCATTTACTGAACTTTGTTTAAGTATGACAACATGAGCTTTGATGATTTTGATTGAACAATTCATTCCTGTATCATCGTTTGCACAAAGTTCAGTGTCTAAAAGACCCAAAATTAGTTATTTAGTAATTACTAACCATGTAGTAAGTGCTTAAAACCAGACATTAACAGAAAGAGAAGAATTTTCCTAAGTTTGTGAATTAAGAGCACCTTAAAAGCAAATTTAAATGCAAATCATTGGCTGAAGTTTGAAATTCCAGAAAAAAAAACAATAATTACCTTCAATTCATTAGAAAAAAAGATGAATTGTCAAATGCACATCTTTTAAGGGTACAACTTAGACTGACTTTTATATGTTATTAAAAATTAGATCAACAGCTAATTGTTTTTTTGAAGACCAATGTGATCACACTTGCAGAATTGAAAAATAAAAAATTTAATCATCTCTGTGAGATAAATTTGTTAAATTGTGTTTACTGATTTTTGTTGTGTTAGCTTTAGAGATGCCTCTTTTGTTATGAGAAAGGCTACCCCAACTAAAAATACTGAGCTTTCTAGATGTAGTCAGATCAGATAAAATTGTTTGCAAGAAAGAAAAACACTGCATGTCTCTTTCGTAAACATTGGAACCAGCGCATAAGATATTAGCTGAAGGTTAGCCAACCTCATCCATTTACCAATTTTTAATAGGGTCTTGGTGGTCAGAGCACAGTCCAGTGCTTAGACATCACTCTTTTGCAACATGTCAGAATGATAGATTACCTGCTCGAAAATGTTGAAAATGAAATGTTATTTCATCTCTCTCTGAAAATAATGTGCCAGTTAATGTTAAGAACAGTGATAAAGCGACTTATGAACAAAATAGTGTTTAATGAATGTATCGGCACAGATGCACTACCTTATGAGCTATATCACTGCATTGCTTTGTAAAATGCAGTACAAGCTTCAATCTGAGAAACAATGTTGGACCCGTAGGTATGTATAATAAATTGACATGCTCCTTAAGCATATTCATTGAGCACAGATTTGTTCAGCATTATCTGTTATTATTCAGTGATCTGTTGACAGCCAAGGTTGTTAAGCACAGGACTGAGAATGAACAAGCTTGCAAATCCCATTTAGGTCAATAATAGATGAGTACATTTTTTACAATTTGTTGCAAATTGTGTATACCAGTGGATTACATTTGATGCTCCATGTCTTTCTGAAGTCACTACTGGAACTTTTGTAATCTCTGGAATGGGAATATTGTGTTTTCATTTCTTACCCGGCTGCAATTCCTGCTGTGTGGGCCATTTCCTTTGAAAGCTTGTTTTAAAATTATGATGCAATTTATTTTCGAAAAACCTTACGCAAATTTTGCTGAGATATTCTGCCCGTAATTTGCTAACAGTTTGAGATTACGGCAACTGACCAGTAGACGCAAGTAACTCACCTAACCACAGGACAAACTCTATCAGCAGTTTACAGCACATAAAACATTCGGCAGGCAAATAAATATATGCCAAGTGGGCTGCGCCCAGTCACTAACAATTGGTGTAACAATTTTTCTTATATGCTGCATTTAATCCATTGAACAAATCACTGCTAACTTAACTCTACAAGAACAAATTAACATAATAGCTCAGGTTTTTGAACAGGAGGATAGTTGTTGCAGCACTTCAGACGGGAATTGTACACCAGGATCATGCAAAATCCTAGCACAGCTGAGTCCCTGCAAATTGCCTGAAAAGTTCAAACTTCCCTTGGACAAATACCCACAAACTAGCAGCATCCGACAATGTTGAGAGTGGGGTTCCTATGTATCTGTTCCTTTGTCTTTCTAGATGGCACTGGTTGTGAATTTGGAAGACACTGTCCAAGCAGCCTCGTGAGTATCTGCACTGCATCTTGTAGGTCATATATATTGCTGCTACTGAACGTCAATGATGGAGAGAGTGAACCTTTATGGATGTAGCGTCAATCAAGTGGACTGCTTTGTCCTGGGCGGTGTCGAGCTTCTTGAATGTTGTTAGAATTGCACTCACTCCATCACCCTCCTGACTTGTACCTTGCAGCTGATAGACAGGCTTTCAGGAGTCAGCAGGTGAATCACTTACAGTAGGATTCCTAGCCTTTGGCCATGATATTTATCTGGCCAGTCCAGTTTCTGGTCGATGGTGTCCCTCAAGATTGTGAAAGTGATCCAGTAGCAGGATCAATAGCTGTTAAATTTGACAGGCTTTTGTGAACTATCTCCTCTGCCATTATTTCCACATGAAAGGACAACCAGCAGCCTTCCTTGCTGACCTCAGGGAGGAAAATCAAAGGGCAACATTAACACACTCTGCCTGATAGGAAAACAAATCAAAGAATGATGGATGCTGAAAGTCAGAAAAGAAAACATAAATTGCTGCAAAAACTTACCAGGTCTATCAGCATTTGTGGACAGAAAGCATAGCTAATGTTCCGTGTCCAGTGGCCATCTTCAGACCCTTCTTTAGAGCTAAAATCAGGTCTGAAGAAGGGTCACTGGCCTGAAACATTAACCCTGATTTCTCTCCACAGCTGCTACTAGATCTATTGAGGTTTTTCAGCAATTTGTCTTTCTGCCTTCAGCTTTATGTCTCTCCCAATTCTTATTTTGATTGATGTAAATTTGACATTGTCCATTTTACAAATGTAAAAAATCAAAGTTAGTTTACATTGGGTGATTGCAAGAAGTAATGATTTGATAATGTCAAGCTTTTGTTTTCAAAGCTTGTAGATTGTAGAGGAAGATTTTTATAACAGAAACTGCAAACAATGCAGTGCAATGTTTTCTTTTATGGGTGTAACTGGTATATTTTTTACCCACTGAAAGCAATAATACTGAGTATACATGCAAAATTCATTCAGCTGAGAGCAAGCAGCAATTTGCTTGCCCATTTTGGCTTCCATTGCATGTTGGCAGGAGTCAGTGCATGAATATATTACAATGAATTGTTGCATCCAGGTGCATTGATCATATCATAAATCTGAAATATGGAATGCTATAGCTTCAACTCCTTATCAACAGTTCAAGCTTACTTGATTCAGCTTATTGCGTTTGTTTAACATTAGTGTTTGATCTAAAGTAAAAGTGTATTAAAAACAATGGAGTCTTCTCTTAAAAATAATTTATGAAGCTGATGTAATTTGGATAAATTATTAACGGACTAAATGTTCTATATCATCTAATCATAGATGGATAGACTAAATAGTGTTATATTGGCCAGCTTCCCTATTCTTGATTGTTTTCAAATGGCTCCTCCTGGAAGTGCATGCATCTGTGGACATCATTCAGGGAAAGGTCTTTTGACAGCAGTTCTAACACATTGTCAGAGCTTAGATAAGAATGATTGCCACAATTTGAGTGCTGTACCAGGCAATGACTGGTGCCCCACAGCCATAAGATAGCAAGAAGACAATACCTTCAGGTGATAAAGGGGAACAAAAATGAAGCTGTTTAATTTAAGTATTCAATGTAAAATACTTAGCAGCATGCTCAATAAGTGACATTGTAGGCTGTAATCTTTGGAAACGTTTTGGCTTTTTTCTCCATTAGCGTTGATGATTTGGTCTCTATGATCTTTGGGCAGGAATGCTATATTGTATCAACCTATTGGCAATTCAAATACTCCGGAAGGAATTTCCAAACTAATCGCAGGTCTTAAGTAGCTGCAGCTGCTTTTTAGAGGGTGTACATTTGTTGGAGGAGGAAGCAGTAAGTAGAGAGCTTACAAATCTTCAGTCGGCAAAATATCATCAGAGTGCCAGCACAGAATACACTAAGCACTATCATAGAGCTAGAATTAGTGCTCGATAATGTGAATAAAAGGATGTTTATTCTGTAGGGTGTGTTACTAAGGAAGTGGGCTAAATGTTCTTCTGTGCCATAATGTCTCTAATAGGTGGGAACAAGGGCTAAAAGCAACATTGACAATGCAAGGTCCTGGGAGTTGATGAACGGTGTGTGGCAATGCTCTAAACAAAATTCATTGACAAAATATGCATCCTAATTACACAACCCTTTCAACTTGTTGCACCCTGAGTAAAGACACAGGCCAAGTTTAAAAAGAAGGAACCTAACAGTTTACTTGTAGAGATGTTTTTGGGGTGATGATATAAGGGGCAAGTCAATAGATATGAAAACATAATATGCTGTTGGACAAGTCCTCCCTGTGTTACACTTTCACACAAAAGCAAAGTTCACTCCAGCTTTTGTAAATGACAACATGCTGCAGCCATTCTAGGTGTTTGAGATACCCAGCGTGGACATATGATCAGATGACATTGAATGACTCCTTACTTGACAATGACAGGCTATTTTTTAATCAGTTCAATGCATGCTTAACTGTTTATGTGCTTTGAATGTAAAAGAAAGTGCACAGACCTAATATCTTTGTTTTAAAATGAGAAAGTTACTAATTGCTCTTAAACCAGTCTAACAAAAATAATTAAAATACTCTAACTTCCATGTACACATGCACTCAGATTTACCTGTGCAAAGAGATTCACCAAACTAATACAACAATTTATTGGTAAACTTAAGTTAATATTGAGAACACAATGATAAAAAATTTGATTCTTAAACCCTTTGTCAAAATTCAGATTCGTAAATAAGTCAGTGCAGCAAAGAAAAATAGGAAAAACCTTAAGACAAGATAAGGCACTGACAGATATTCACACAAAAACACGTTTTTATTCCTTCAGGTGATTCTTTCACACAGAATACACAATAAATAAAAGAAGTTATTCTGTGGATCACTAACTTTTTGAACATGGCATTGAAATTACTTCGAGTTATCCCTTAATTTCGAACAGACAGCCATCTTTGACAAAATATAGCATTGAGGCCTGAAGAAGATTACTTCTTAAGGAATGAGAGAAATCACAAAAAAAACTGCAAATTTATACCCTGCTTGTAAATATAACTTTCCCCAAGTATTTGTTTTTGTCGCCTGAGTTTATTTTTAGGTGGACATAAAAAAGTCACATTTATTTTCTGGTAATTTTGTACATTCGGAACATCTACTTACCAGGTAAGTTTGAAGATACGTAACAAGGAACAAAGACAAAGAACAATTCAACACAGAAACAGGCCCTTTGGCCCTCCAAGCCTGCGCTGACACAATAGCAGTATTCAGGAAGCACCTGATCGAATGCATGAATAGGAAGTGAATAGAGGCTTACAGATCCTGGTTTGACCAAAAGTAACACAAAAATGAGTTTTGGCTTATCACATGATCGTCATTTTCCAACTGACCAATGGCCAAAATATGATTTTAGCTAGGGAATTCCAAATGTGTGGTTTCAACTGACTTACTCATTCCACCATTTCCATGAGGATTCCATTCCTGAGAACCCCCGCAAATGATGAAATCCGTTAGTGAGGAATTCATTAAAAGTAGGTTGAAAATCACCCACAGATGTTGATTTTTGTTATTATTTATTTTTTGGCACTGGTAGGCAAATTTGTGATTTATGATTTCATGGATACAGAGGATTTACAAGAATTTGATTGTCACTGGGAAGGTTTCCTGTCTCAGCCAGAATCCATCGGATGAATGATTACATCAAATGGCTTATTCCCCAGGAGCTTTCTGAATGCTTTGCAAGTGGATCAGGGAATGTGGCTCATTCACCTTCCTGTCCTCTCAAGTAATTTTCGAACTCTTGCAGACAGGATGACTCAATTTTAAGGGCTTTGGGACTTGTAAGGTGATGCAAATGGTCAGCTACCTTAGAAAATGCAACCAGTTTTTTAAAAACACAATCAGTAGTTTTCAGCCAGTCAAAAACAACATTGACCTTATGAATCTAATGCATGGCTTTACAACAATGGTACAGTACTATTGAATGCATAACATAGCACATATGAGCAGGGGCACATCACGAAGGCAGTGGAGGTGCACTTATTAAAGGAATAGCTCATTTCATTCCTAGGTCAAATAAATAGTAGAGATAGAGGAGATGTACTAAAACCAAGTTCAAACAAATATGTTTAGAGATGAGATAACAAGGTGTAGAACTGGATGAACATGGCAGGCCAAGCAGCATCAGAGGCGCAGAAAAACTGATGTTTTCGGCTCAGATCCATCTTCAGAAAAAAATGTTTAGAGATGCCCACATTCCAGCACCAGTACTAAATAGCATTCAAAAAGTTTGACAGGATGTTACCTCTTTCTGTTGGAAAGTGGAATGTGAAATAAAGATGTGGTGCTGCAGTTATTCAGAGCCTCTCAGACATGCCTCTTATATTTGTCTCATTTGGAACTACAAACCACAGGAAATAAATACTGTGTGAGTGTGAGGGGAGGAAGGTGAAGAGGAGTGCATTGTGCGTTCATCAGAATGATACAGGGACTTAAGGGGTTAAATTACGCTGACAAGCTGTTTAAACCTTCTTTAATTTCCTGGAACTCCTGGAGTTTAAAATAAGATAGGGATTCAATAGAAACAGGGAAAATATTTCCAATTTCAGGAGAATTCAAGACAAGGGAACATAATCTTGAAAGTAGGGCCAGATCACTGAGGTGCAAAATCAGGAGACACTATTTTCAGGGAATGGATACTGGAGATCAGGCACTTTCTCTCAAAAGGCTGGGGATATTGAGTCAACTGAAATTTTCAAGAATGTGATTGACAGATTTTTGTTAGTCGAGGATATCAAAGGATAGAGCAAAGTCGGAAAAATAAGCTGAGGCATAGATCAACCATGATCTAATTAAATGATGGAGCTGGTTGAAGGTGATGAATGGTCTACTCCTGTTCATATGTCGTTGTCAATCTCAATTTTAAGCAACAGAAAATTGAGAGAGCAACAAATTCGGCCCACTGATCTCTATGCTTGGTCTTATAATTAGATTCCTGTCATCAGACACTGGTCTATTGAAAAAAATCTGGCAAATTGTAAGAAGTGATTGTGTGTAACATTTGAGGTATGGATGTAGAGACTTAAATGCAGCAAACCATCACAAGATCTTTAACAAGCCATGATTCTAAACTGGATAAGAGCAGGAAGGTAATTAGGGTAGGTGACTAAAGGTGCTGTCAAGGCAATTGATTTAAAGGAGGATTTTGAAGATTGAGAGAGTCATAACAAGACAGACAAATTTAGGGGCAAGGCAATACAAGTCGACATTCCCAGCATGGAGCCTTGGTGGAAGCAAGACAGATTGGACAATCATGCATGACCCTTTCAAGTTATTAGTGATTTAAGTTGTGCCACTGTAGTGAAGGGAAAAGGCTACAATATTTGCTACTAATAGTGAAGCAAAGAAAACTGCGACTGTCAAGTAAATTAATTCAGAAGATTGAAATGTCTAAGTAGGGTTATGCAATTGAAATAGGTCGCAGGGCTTCATTAGAACTAAATGTGTTTTTGAATTAGATTTATAAAGACAGCACTTTGCTCACTATTTCGCTACTGTGACACCAGTGTACATTTGTCTAAACCAGCTCTCCAACGGGATTTGTCCCTGTCGCAAAAGAAACATCATTCACACTTACAAACTGCCTGAAATGAAAATCAGTAGTAGAAGTAATGCACACTTCATTTTAAGTACAGATACTTCGCTGCCTATGCTCCCAAAAAGAACAGCAATTTCTTCAATCAATTCTTGTAATTGAAGTTTCTCATCCCTGCTGTTATTCTTATAAACTGCCTGCACTCTCTGTCCACTCTCTGTTCACATATTTCCTATAATGTGACACCCACAAGTGTACACAATACTCCATTTGAGGTCAAACAAGTGTCTTATACAAGTTCAACAGCACCTCCTTGCTCTTTTATTCTAGACCCTATTAACAAAGCCAAGAACACCAGCTATTTTACTTAGTTTTCTCTCTACCTGCCACTTTCAGCAATTGGTGCACATTTGCAGCCATGTCCCCTTTCTCTTGCTCCTCCTATCTTGTACAGTCTTCCAATGCTCTTCCTACCAAAATGTATCACATTACTCTTTGCAGTGAACCTCATCTGCCACCTATCTACCACTCCACCAGATGGTCAATGTTCTTTTAGGATTCCATGCCGTTCTATTCATAGTTTATAATTCTTCTAATTGTCATCCACAAACATTTAAATTGTCTCCTGAACCCAAGATCTAGATTATTAATATTTTCATCAAGAAAACCAATGACCTCAATATTGAGACCCAGGGAATTCCATTACAAACCTTCCTCCAGACCAAAAGATGTCCATTGACCATAACATTCTGTTTTCTCTCATTTAATGTTGCTACTGACATTTTCTTCCATGGCACATAATGTTCCTCACAAGTGTGTTGTGTGATACTGTAGCAAATGTCTTCTGACTTCTGAAAACCCCCGTATATGGGTGGCTCAGTGGTTAGCACCGCTGCCTCACAGCGCCAGGAACCTGGTTTCAATTTCACTGTTGGGTGACTGTCTGTGTGGAGTTTACACATTCTCCCCATGTCAGCATGGGTTTCCACTTGGTGCTCTGGTTTCCTCTCACACCCAAAGGTGCCCAGGTTGGGTGGATTGACCATGGTAAATTGCCCATAGCACGGTGGGTTAGCCATCAGAAATGCAGGTTTATAGGCAAGGAGGGTGCAACTGGGTGGGATGCTCTTTGGAGACTTTTTTGATGTGGATCTGTTGGGCCAAATGGTCTGTTTCCATCCTGTAGGGGTTCTATATGACATCAATAGTTTTACTCTCATTGAACCTTTCTGTTTACCTCTTCAAAAAACTCCAGCACATTAATTAGGCATGATTCCCTCTCTAGAAATCTATGCAGATACTTTCTAATCTTCCCACTTATTTCTATATATCTACTACTGAATAATTTTCCCTGCAGGTTTCCATACCACTGAAGGTAAACTGACTGGTTTGTGTGGTCGGGTTCATTACTCCTGCAACTTCCACTCTCACTTCTTTCAAGATGCTTAAATGCGCTCAGTCCTGGTGCTTTGTCAATTTTAAATACCAACAGTCTATCCAATACATCTATCCTATCAATCTGAACTCTTCTAGTGGATGAAGCCTCTGCTTTGTGATCATGGCAAGGGCAACATCTCTCTCTTTTGTAAAGACAAGTGCAAAGTATTCATTTAACATTTCAGCCATGCTCTCAGCTTACATGTGTAAATTTTCTTTTTGGTCCCTAATTGGACTAACTTCTCCTTTTATCGCACTCATTATTTATTTGACCACAGCAGACTCTGAGACACCTCCTTATGAGAAAAGGCTGGTGGCCAACATAATTCCCCTTTGCAACTCCCTTCCAATCTTTATCCTCTTAGTACCCAATTTTATTTTCTCTCTTTTATTTTTCTTCTTCATATAAATTTCAATCTCCATTGTCATCCAGGGAATTCTGGTTTTATTTGTTCTACATTTCCTATTTGACTGTACCTGAACCATGTCCTCTCTGAGGGCAGCCCATCACCCAGTTCCTGTTTTCTTGTCAAGCTATCATGCCAATCAATCCTGTCTAGATCCTTCTTCCCCTATTGGAGTCCACTTTCCATCAAGTTATTTTTCTCACCCTGGGTTGTTGCATCTCTTTCTCCACCATCATCCTAAACCTCACGATTCAATGACTACTCTCTCCTAGTTATTCCTCTGCTGACACTTGATCCATATGGCACATCTGATTTCCAAGAACCAGGTCTAACAGTTCACCCTTTCATGTTGCAGTAGATACATACTGCTGTGGAAAGCTCTCCTGCATGCAATACAGGAACATTTCCTCCCCATAATTCCTCATGCTACAAGTATCCCTGTCTATATTTTCTTTTAATTCATTCATTCAAGCGATGATGGTGTTACTGTCTTGGGTAACATTTATTACCCATCCATAATTGCCCGGAGGGCAGTTAAAAGACAACAGCAATGTTGTTGTTATGAGTCACATGTGGATCAGACCTGGTAAGGACAGCAGATTCCTTCCCTAAACCAGATATGTCTTTTATCCCCCAACAATCAACAATAGATTCATGGTCATTAGATTCATAATGTTAGATTTTTATTGAATTCAAATTCTATCATCTGCCATTGTGGGATTCAGAACCAGAAATTTACTGGAGTCTCTGGATTAACAGTGAAGTGATAATACCACAAGGACATTGCCCCCCCATGTTTGGATAATTGAAGTCTCCATTTATAACCATAGCATTGACATCTCTCTGTAAATTTCCCTGCAGATTTCTTCACCTACATCCTTTCAAATAGCCGCTTTTCTAAAGACTACACCTAAAAATACAGCTATCCTTTTTGTTCCTTAGTTCTAGCCAAATTAATTTTTGCTTGCACCCTCTTTCTCCAGCATTGTAGTCTTCAACCAATACCACTATCTCTCTTCCTTTCTTTCCTTATCGACAACTTCTAAATAATTTGTGCATATTCAAAACTCCATCTTGCACTTCTTTGATCCAAGTGTCTGATATAGCCAAAACATTAAAATTCCACAGAGCAATCTGCATTTGTAACTCCCCAGTCTTATTTTCTATACTCTGTAGATTCATATGCATGAACAATAATCCTGATTTAGACTTCATTTTTTTTTGTCTTTTATCTGACATCACCTGTTAACGAGTTTTGAGAAGATTTGTAGCTCAGGTTGAGGTTCTGGATGTGAGTTTGATCGCTGAGCTGGAAGGTTCATTTTCACACATTTCATCACCATTCTAGGTAACATCTTTGGTGAGCCTCCGGTGAAGCACAGGTGTTATGTCCTGCTTTCTATTTATCTGTTGTGGTTTCCTTGGGTTCATGATGTCATTTCCTGATCTTTTTCTCAGAGGGTGGTAGATAGGCTCCAAATCAATGTGTTTGTTGATGGAATTCCGGTTGGAATGCCATGCTTCTAGGAATTCTCGTGCATGTCTCTGTTTGGCTTGTCCTAGAATGGATGTGTTGTCCCAATCAAAGTGGTGTCCTTCCTCATCTGCATGTAAGGATACTAGTGATAGCGGAACATGTCTTTTTGTGGTTAGTTGATGTTCGTGCAAGAACTGTGACAAACACTACATTGGACAAACAGGCAGAAAGCTGGCCACCAGGATACATGAACATCAACTAGCCAAAAAAGACATGATCCACTATCACTCGTATCCTTACATACAGATGAGGAAGGACACCACTTTGATTGGGACAACACATCCATCCTAGGACAAGCCAAACAGAGACATGCACGAGAATTCCTGGAAGCATGGCATTCCAACCGGAATTCCATCAACAAACACATTGATTTGGAGCCTATCTACCATCCTCTGAGGAAAAGAACAGGAAATGACATCACCAACACAGGAAATGACATCACCAACCCAAAGAAACCTAAACAGATAAATAGAAAGCGGGACATAACACGAGCGCTTTGTCGGAGGCTCACCGATGATGTTACCTAGAATGGCAACGAAACGTTTGGGAACGAACCTTCCCGCTCAGTGAACCAGCTTACATCTGGAACAAAATAAAGACCCACTCTTTTGTGGACCGAGAAGAGGAGAGCACGACTGTGTTGGAGGTGGAAGGAAGATGTCGGGTTGGCTGTGCACCCTTGCAACCGGTGGATCTTAATGCTGGCTTCGGCCTAACACTTGTTCAGGGGAGCAGCCAACCTGCAACGAAAGCAGCGGCGAGTGCTCATGCCCCAGGTCAGGGGGTCCGGAACACCATCCACGTTTTCGTGAAGAAGGTGGATGAAGGTGCACCTGTGGACCGCACCTTCTTCATGAAGAGGGTCCTGTTGGACTGTTGTGGGTTTGCTGCTGCGGACATTTACTGCCTGCAGGATTTCCCTGGAGGAGGTTTCTATGATGTAACCTTCAGGAATGTCAAACTTTGCGAGCGCTTCCTGGAGGTTATCAAGGAGAAAGGAGGTGAGGGCCCCCTTCTCTGTATTGACCGCTGTCCCGCTGTTCATGATGCCAGCGCAGAGGAGCCGTATGGTGATTATACACATGTACAACCTGCATTTGCCAGCAATTGATGCCCTGACCTTCCTTGGAAGGTACGTGAAGGTGGAAGGGGGCCTAACTAACATCATGGACGCCTTTGGCATCTGGACCAGTAAGAGGCAGGTCAAGGTGACGCTGAGAACCATCGCGAACGGGAACATCGTACACCCACCGTCCAGCTTCGCGATCGGCGGGAGCAAGGGCTACCTGACCTATGCAGGGCAACCTAAAGTCTGCCATGCCTGTGGTAGGTTAGGTCACGTGGCGGCCGACTGCAAAGCCACCATCTGCAGGAACTGCAGGGAGGAGGGACACCTTGCAAAGGATTGCCCACAAGAGAAAAGCTGCAACCTTTGCAGGGAAGCGGGCCACCTCTATAGGGCATGCCCGCGGCGGGGGACCACCTACGCCCAGGTCACCAGCAGGGGCAATGCAGGGCAAGCCTCCCCGGAGGAGAGGAAGGCACCTGGGCCCTGCCAGGAGCCCCCCCTATTGTGCAGGAGGGCCAGGTCATGCAGGAGGGCCCAGCCCCACAGGATGGACCTGAGGCCAGCAAAGCGCCCCTGCAGGCTCCCCCCGCGACAACCCGGAGTCGATGGAGGAGGCGACAGGTGACCCAGGGGAGTGGACGACGGTCCAGAAAGCAAGGAGGAAGGTGCGCCGGCGGGCCCAGGCACCGCAACCATCAGGCGGGAAGAGGCAGCTACAGGGGGGCTATAAGGGATTCGGAGGAGGCTCACCCAAAGCAGAAGCTAAAGATCTCAAGGGAGAAGGAAAGCAGCACCCCACTTCCAGGTGACGGGAGGTGTCCTGAGGCTCCCTCCGACACCCAGCCATGCGCCACTGGGGCCCTGGAGGGCATCCCGGAACTTTCAGGCGGGAAGGAGGAAACAGCGTGTCCCCAGCCTGACCCAGAGCCGGACTCTCCTGCCTCCGTACCCCCGACGGGGGGATGCCACCCGGAAGGCAAATCAGACGGTTTCCTGAGCCCGGACAGCGTCCAGCAGTTAGCACGGGCCATGGGCATGAAGGGACAGATGGAGGGGCTGGACCTTGGGCTCAGGGAGGGTACTGCGGTCACTGCCCACAATGGGGGTACGAGTTGCGAGCATTAATGTGCGCAGCGTCAAGTCCACCGCAAGATGTGTGTCCACGTTGGCCTACCTGACCACCGTCAAGGCGGACCTCCTGTTTCTGCAGGAGTGCCGGGTACAGGAAATGGTCCGGCACCTGGACCTGTGGGTCTTTGATCTGGTCGGGGCAAAACGACTGTCGCTCCTCAGGCCTGGCTATTCTGCTGCTGGGGCGCAACTTCACCATCTCTCAAGTTCAGGAGGTGGTGGGGGGGACGCCTCCTAGTGGCTGATGCCACCCACAGGAACACTCCCCTGAGGCTGGTCAATGTGTACGTCCCAGCGGTATGGAGTGAGCAGTTGGCCGTCCTGCAGCGGCTTCCACCACTGCTGGCTACGTCCAAACCGGTTATCCTAGGTGGAGGCTTCAACTGCATCATCGATGCAGATGGAAGATCCGGCATGGGGACAGTGGGTGGGGGGAGTCAACTGGACGTCACATCCAGATTCCTGATGGACATGGTGCAGGACGCCAAGCTGCTCAACGTCTTCAGCACCCCTGCAGACGGAGCGCAGCAGAGATACACCTGGTCGCGGCCAGGCGGGTGTATCCGCTCAAGGATAGACTTCCTGTTTGTGTCACTGGCATTCACGGTCAGGTCCACCGGCGTTGAGCCGCTGTTCTTCTCTGATCAATGCCTCCTACTGGCCGACTGTCACTTACAGGACGACCAGCAGGCCAGCAAGGGGATGTGGAAGCTCAACATGACTTTGTTGACCCCAGCGAACGTTGAGGAGCTTAAGAGGGAGTACGCTGGTTGGAGAACCGTGAAACACCTCTTTGAATCTCCAGGCGACTGGTGGGAGACAGTGAAGGAGAACATCAAGAGGTTCTTTGTCCTCAAGGGTGTTCGGAAGGAGAGAGAGTGGCGGGGAAAGCTGTCGCGACTCCAGTAAAGGGTGCAGAACCTGCTCCTTCTGCAGTTGATGGGGGTCGATATCACAGAGGACCTCCGCGAGGTGAGGGGCCAGCAAGCCTTGCTCTTCGCCGCGGAGGCCTCCAGGATAATCTTCCGGTCCAGGGTCCGCTCCGTGGAGTAGGAGGAGACATGCTCGCGTTTCTTCTTTCAGAAGGTGCACAAAGAGAGCTCTGTGCTTAGCCGGCTGAAGGAGGATAACGGCTTGGTGATGTCGTCTCGGCCCGACATTTTGAGGATCAGCAGATCCTTCTATGGCGGACTGTACGACGCGAAGCCCGTGGACAGCATGGCCTCCGAGTCGTTCCTGTCGTCTATCACGGAGGTCTTAGACGATGGCACGAGGGAGTGGCTGGACGGGGCGATATCCCTGGCTGAGCTGATCTGAGCCCTCAAGTCCTTGCAGAGGAATAGGACTCCCCGAAGCGACGGCTTACCGGTCGAGCTGTATTCCGCTCTGTGGGGCCTGGTCGGCCAGGACCTGCTGGAGGTGTACGATAGTGCGCTCCGGGCAGGGGAAATGTGCAAGTCCATGAGGAAGGGCATCATCACCTTCATTTACAAGAGGAAGGGGGAGAGGGAAGAAATTAAGAATTGGCGTCCCATTTCACCATTGAACGTGGACTACAAAATCCTGGCCAAGGTCATAGCCAACCGGGTCATGTCTGTCCTGGAGTCGGTGATTCACCCTGAACAAACTTGTGCTGTGCTCATCAGGGATTCGATCGCCTACGTGCAGGACAGGCGGGTGGACACCTGCCTCGTCAGCCTGGACCAGGAGAAGGCCTTCAACAGGGGCTCTCATGCATACATGAGGGACGTCCTCTCCAAATTGGAGTTCGGGGAGGGCATCCGCAATTGGAACCGGCTGCTCTACACCAACATCGTTAGCACAGTCTCGATCAATTTGGGAACGATAATGACACCACCAACTTTTGAGACGGAGAGTTCAACATTCAACACTGCAAAGAAGCAGTTTAGTGTACAACTACCATGCTCATCAGTGGAGTTTGAAAAACCTGGACAGAAATGCAACGTTCCGTCATACAAGCCTAGAAAAGGAGTGTCAATGCAACAACGATTGTTGCTCCTTCAGTGATCTGGGTCATTTTGGGGAAGGCGAGGAATGAAATAATGAATGTGTTCATCTCTGGACTTCTGAATGATAATTGATCATGGACTTATCTGGAATTATAGATTGTTCTATGCCCGAGAGAAAACATTATTAAGTTGCATACATGTGGTACCTGTACATGTATTTATGGTACTCAATGAGCACTGAGAAATTATAACTATATATGTTTTAAGGTTATGTTATGGTAATTGAAAAATTTTCATCAAAAACAATGTAGTACGAACTAGGCGGTAGATGACGAACAGATGAAAGCACCTTACAAGACTGTTTTGTAGTCATTAAGTCCTCAATGGTCTTTGCTGTCAGCAATTTTGTTTCAGTTGCGTTATATTTTTTGATCATTCAAGCATATTGGAGCATTGATCTTCTTGGAACAAGACATTTCCATCACTTGAAGACCTGCTATGATTAGAAATCAAATTTATGTAATTTATGAAAAGTCTTTCAGTTTTATACGTTGTGGTCTGGAACAAAGAGTTCACTTTATATACATTGGTCACTTTGGATTTAGGTTGATAATGTCATTTTCTTGAACATGTCATGTCCTCATCCTTACCTACTTATTAAGACATTAAACATGATTTTTTTTTCATAAAGCTTTACATTAAGCATTTACTTTGCAACAAATAAAAATACCATGTGTATTAAAATAGACAGTAAGTATATTTGCTTATTGCAGCAAAACTGCCTTATCCCTTAATTCATAATACTGAAAATAAGCCTTTATTTCTTTCTACTACTGAGTTGGAAAATAACTATTTCTATCTGTACTTTAAAATTAATCACACTCTTTGTTAATGACTTCCATGGAGAGATAAGAACTATTGTCAATTATGCTCTGTCTTAATGTGATGGCAGTGGGTGGTGGAGTGCTAATGTGTTTTTACTGGGTGGTAGAATGTATGTGTGGAATATTTAGCACAAAACCCACAAGTGATAGTGGAAGGAAAAACAGAAAATGTTGGCAATATTGAATATCATAGAACCCCTACAGTATGAAAACAGGCCCTTTGGCCCAACAAATCCATACTGAACCTCAGAGCATCCTACCCAGACCCCATGCCCTTATAACCCACCTGATCTACACATCCCCAAACACTATGGGCCTTTTATGCATTTATGTTATTCATTATACATGAATAAGGAGCAAAAGGGTAGCTAGGGAAAGGTCAGGTTCACTCAAGGACAAATGAAGGAATTTATCCTTGGTGCCAGAGAAAGTGGGTAAGGTCCTGAATGAATACTTTGCATCACTGTTCACAAAAGAGAAGATCATGGTGGATGGTGAATCTGGTAAGGAGGATATTGATATTTTTATGTAGTCAAGTCCCCATGACATCTCAGAATTGATCCTAGAATACTGAGGAAGGCTAGGGAGGAAATTGGAGGGCCTCATGCAAAATCTTTGTATTTTCTTTAGTCACAGGAGAAGTCAAGGAGAACTGGAGAATCACAAACTTTGTTTCTTTGTTTGTAAGGGGCAACAGAGATAATCCAGGAGAATACTGTCCAATAAGCAATTTCAGTGAACAGGTCCATTGCTCCTTAAAAGTAGCAACACAAATGGATAAGGTGGTCAAGCAGGCATATAGGGTGACTTGGTGGCTCAGTGGCTAGCACTGTAGCCTCACAGCACTAGGGACCTGGGTTTGATTCCAGCCTTGGGCGACTGTCTATGTGGAGTTTGCACATTCTCTCAGTGTCTGTGTGGGCTTCCTCTGGGTGCTCTGGTTTCTTCCCACAGTCCAAAGATATGCAGGTAAGGTGAATGGGCCATGCTAAGTTGCCCTAGATTAGGGGGCTTATAGGAGGATGAGTCTGCGTGGGATGCACTGAGTTTTGGTGTGGCCTTGTTGGGCTGAAGCGTCTGTTTCCTTACTGTAGGATTCTATGATATGGCATGCTTGCCTTCGTCAGTTGGGGCAAGTCATGGTACAGTCGTGTAGAACTTTAGTTAAGCCTTGTTAAAAGTATTGCATGTAGTTCTGGTTGTCACAATGCCAGTAGAATGTGGAGGTTTTGGGGAGAATACAGAAAAGGTTCACCAGGATGTTGCCCGCTATGGAAAGTATGAGCTATGAGGAGAGATTGGAAAAACTTGTTTTTTTTTTCACTTGAACATGAGAGACTGAGGGGGTAATCTGATAGAGCTTCACAAAATTAAGAAGCAAAGCTATTTGGTGGTTCTACCTCATAGAAGAAATGTCAATTAATAGGGGCATAAGTTTAAATAAGAGGGGAAAAGTTTTAAAGGAAATGATGGGCAAGTCTTTTTCTTATACAGAGGGTTGTAGGTGCCTGGAATGCACTGCCAGGGAAGGTGGTAGAAGCAGATACAGTAGCAATATTTAAAGGCATCTTGACAGATACATTAATAAGTTGGGAACAGAATATAGTATGGGATTGGAATAGTGAAGGTAAAAGGTTTTTTAGTTTCGAAAGGCAACTTGTGTTAGTGCAGTCTTGGCGGGCTAAAGGTTTTGTACTGTTCTTTGTTCTTTATATGGTCATACTGGACGGAAGCGTTCTATTTTGCTGATATCAAAGTAATGTGAAAGATTACATGAATCATATTGTATTACGTCTTCCTCAAAATTGCCTCTACTTGGTCTAAATTATTGTACTAGCTTACTTTTTTTTCTTATTTAGTCTTTGTAAACATTAACATGATCATTGTTATTGCTGTTATCTCCATCTGCTCCCTCCACTTCAAGTCCAAATGTTAAAGGGCGATATGATCTGGAGCTTTGACTGGATGTCCTCATCTGGTTTACTTTAGTTCAACATTAGAGAGCACCCCCATCTACCTACTAACCTCATCCCACCTCCTTGAGCTGTCCGTCTTCCCTGGACTGACCTATCCCCTCCCTACCTCCCGACCTATACTCTCTCCACCTATCTTCTTTTCTCTCCATCTTCGGTCCGCCTCCCCCTCTCTCCCTATTTATTCCAGAACCCTCACCCCATCCCCCTCTCTGATGAAGGGTCTAGGCCTGAAACGTCAGCTTTTGTGCTCCTGAGATGCAGCCTCACATTTTGTTGTATTAGAGAGCTGGTGTTGTCCTGTGTGTTGAATAGTAGCATAGTACAGTATCTTGTCTGATGCGCTATAACAATGGCTGTGACAATCCTATTAGCCTCACCTCTTGTCTTCAGTAAGTTCATTGCTTTCCTATTGCCCTTCAGACATTATCACAATATAAAATTTGGCGATTTGTTTTTCTGATATCTGTGGCTTCTGACTTCTTCTTCCTTAACCAGGTTTGCTGCTTTGACTTTAAGCTTGCTATAGGTTTTGCTGAATGTATGGAGTGGTACCACCTCTGTTGCTTTTTTCCTGTGACAATTATCTAATTTATATTATCTTCTTGTGGTCTAGAAAGGTTAAGGTTTTGGCAGGAAGTTGAGTTTTAAAATCAGTCCATCTGTTTTTACGCTACATCTTATTAACAATTCTATAGGGGTCAATGCCATTTGTTGCCCTGATATTTGTCAGTTTGCATGCATGCCCAAAATATATCTCCTACAAATAGCAAGCATCCCTTGTACCTGTGTTGCTCTGTAACTGAGTGGAATTTATTCCCAGCTAGATTCTTATGAATCAGTGACTTCATCATCTTGATTACTTTCAGTCTTTCTGCTTGAGTGAGGAGGAGGGGAAACATCATCACCTGGTCGATGTTTGTCTTCAAAATGAACTTCCTGACATTCTGGTTCATAGATTGGTGTCCAATATCTGATATTAGTTCTTTCAGGAAACTGTATCAAAAAGATTCTGTTCAGTGCTCTAACCGATGTGTTTATTGCAGTTGAATTAAATCTTGCCATTTCAATCTACCTTGAATGATATTTGACTGGGATTAAATATACTTTCCCTCAAATAAGGAATCATTTTATTTCTGTTCTTTCCCAATGGCATTTCTGTAAATGATGATGAAATCATTGTCTCTGTATAGGCACTTGATTGTGTCAGGCATATGTTCGTCACAGATGAAATGTGATCCTTCATGTCTTCCAAAATGCTTGGGCACAACATTCATTGTTGTGTTCTTGATTTGTACTAGACTGGAGTTTCTGTAGGATTTCTCTACACATCAAATTTGGTATAACCATCCACTATTGCCAAGTATTGTTTATGCTCATGATATCTTTTAGACAAATGGGATGGATTTCCATCCTCATCCCTTTCTTCAGGTTGCACATTAGACCTAAGAACTATTTCAGTCATAATCAAATCACAGTGGAAACAAATCATGCTTAATCCTCAGAGACTACATAACAAGAAGGACTTCAGACAATCGAGAGTTGGCCATTGATGTAATAATTTAGTAAAAGAAAGGGGTGTTTTAAATGTTACATATGGATTTAAGCAGTAGGAGAATGCCAGATCAAATAGACGCAATAACTTGGGTAAGAGATAATAGGAACTGCAGATGTTGGAGAATCCAAGATAACAAAGTGTGAGGCTGGATGAACACAGCAGGCCAAGCAGCACCTCAGGAGCACAAAGGATGACGTTTCGGGCCTAGACCCTTCATCAGAGAGGGGAATGGGCAGAGGGTTCTGAAATAAATAGGGAGAGAGGGGGAGGCGGACCGAAGATGGATAGAGGAGAAGATAGGGGGACAAGAGAGCTGCAGTGGGAGAGAGATTCCCTGAGGTTGAGTCAGCTTTTGTGGTCCTGAGATGCTGCTTGGCCTGCTGTGTTTATCCAGCTCCACACTTTGTTATCTTGGATTCTCCAGCATCTGCAGTTCCCATTATCTCTGATCACAATTTTAACCTCACTGCAAAGCCCCTTCCAGGGATGCCTAACCTGAAGAAGTTAACCTCCTCCCTCCGGACCAACCTCAGGGAATCTCTCTCCGACCACAACGCTCTTCTCCTCTATCCATCTTCGGTCCGCCTCCCCCTCGCTCCCTATTTATTTCAGAACCCTCTCCCCATCCCCCTCTCTGATGAAGGGTCTAGGCCCGAAACGTCAGCTTTTGTGCTCCTGAGATGCTGCTTGGCCTGCTGTGTTCATCCAGCCGCACACTTTGTTATCTTGGGTAACACCATTTTAGGTCCAGTACCACAACAACATGCATTCTGCACACAGAGAAACAGACAGGGCTCATGGTATTTAAGATAACATATTTAAATGGTTTGAGGGTTTGTTAATGGATAATTAACAGAGATTGGGAATAAACCATCCATTTTTAGGTTGGCAGACTGTATAGATAGGGTATTGCAAGGATTTGGATTTGGGCTTCCTTTATTTACAACCTGTATATTTAGATGAGGGATCAAATGTAATTTATCAACATCTGCTGGCAATGCAGAGTTATTTGGGAAAGTAAGCTGTGAGAACAATGCAAAGACACTGCAATGGGATATGAACAAGATACATAAGTGGTCAAAACATGACATATTATTACACATATTGCAAGGAAGTATGGAGTTTTATATTTGTTTTGTGTGAAAATCAGAAAATCAGAATATAGTTTAAATGGTGGAAGTGAGGTAATTGGAGGATCCTGGATGGCCTTGTGAAAAAAAAAAGTTAATTAACTTTCAAGTACGGAAAGCAGCTGGAAAATAGTTTCTATACACAAGTATTGGAGTATGAGTGAAATAGGCTTACTGCAAATGTATAATAACAACTGCTTTTACTTGTTTTGTGCCTTCAACATAATAATATACTAAGCCACTTCACAGAGATGTTGTGATACAAAACATGAGACCAGGCCTCATAATGACATCTTGGGGTAGAAGACCAAGGAGTTAGTCTACAAGGTAGGTCTTAAGGAGAGCCATAAAGGATGAATTGTGGAAGTATGGGGTGACCATTAGGCGTAGGAGCTGAAGTAGGTCAGTTAGCTCAGTGAGTCTGTTGCATGATTACATGAAATGATAGCTGGTCTGATAATCTTCAAATCCTCCATTTTCCTGCCTTTGTCCCATAACCTTTGACTACCCTAATGATTAAAAACCTGTCCAGCTCAGCGTTGAATTTATTTAATGACCCAGCCTTGACAGCCATCTGCAGTAAAGAATTCCATAGTTTCACTGTCCTCTGGGAAAAGAAATTCTTCCTCATCTCTGTCTTAAATAGGTGGCCCCTTATTTAGAAATTATGTTCTCTAGTCCTACGAAGGGAAACAACAGTTCAGCATCAAGCTTGACAAGTCCCCAAAGAATCTTATATATTAAAATAAGGTTGTCCTTCATTCTTCTAAATTCCAATGAGTACGCACACAACCTATTCAACCTCTTCTCACAGAACAGCCTCTCCAAACTTGGGATCAGCTGGGAGAATCTCCTCTAGATTGCTTTCAATATCAGTATATCTTTCCTTAGATAATGGCTCAAAACTATTCACAGTATTCCAACTGTAGTCAAGTGAGTGCCTAGTGTATTTTTAGCAAAACCTTCATACTTTTAAACACTATTCCCTTTGAAATAAAGGCTAACACTTCATTTGCCCTTCTCAATGGCCAATGAGTTTGGGTGTTAGCCTTTTCTGTTTCATGGCCCAGTTCCCAAATCCCTCCATTCATCAGCTTTTTTGAAGTCCTTCTCAATTTAAATAATATTTAACTGCACTGTTCTTCCTGCCAAAAAGCCTAACCTCACATTTCCCTACATTATATTCTATCTGTCAAGTTTTTGATTTCTCACTTAACCTGTGTATATCCCTCTGGAAAATCTTTGTCATCTTCACCACTTGCTTTCCCACATATTTTTGCTGGTAATTTCACTGAGAAAGTAGACAAATTATCAAAAGCAGCATGACCACTCCAAATCAATGCAGTTCATCAAAGAGAACCTCAGGAAGAAATTGCAGCCACTTAAAACCTCTAGGCAGTTATTTCACTCTGCTATTAACTTTCCAGTTTAAGAAAAAGTGTTAAAGTTTGAAAATGTTTGCAAATCTCAGCTGATTAGGTAGAATCTCTGGTGAGAAAACAGAACAGTAGAACAGTTAAAGTTTCAGGTTGATTATATTTTTATGTCAGAACTGAGATTTTGGACAAATATAAGATGGCTATAGGGGAAGAACAAGAATAGAAAAGAGAGATCCATGATAGAATAGAGGAGTTAAACAAATAACTGGCAAAAGGTTTCATAACAAATAAATGGGGAAAATAAAGAAACAAAAGATGTCAACAGGCAAAGTGTGTATGATAGGATAGCAAACATTAAAGCGTTATTCTGAACCCTTCTATAAAGTCTGCCACTTTTACAATACAAGTGAAAAGGTCTGAAAAAACTAATTGCATTTTTATGAAGCTATAATTCAGAATTCATATTTAAATTTCAGTAAATTGAAGCTTAGAATCAAAACCCACCTTTAAACTTCAATTCCAACTGGCTTAACTCCACTGAAAATCATGAGGTTGTCAATCACTAAACTGAGCACCTTGATCACATGGTGTGCTGATCAACATCATTTAAAGGGGCTTTTCAAGTTCATCAATCTCTCAAACTGGAATAGGACGACAAGCAGTCATACACAGAAGGTGGTACGCACAGGCTTGCAGAGGTTGCCCTTTGCAGCTATGAATTCCTCTGACATGTTCCTCCGATATTGCCTTATAAATTCAAGCACAATGGGGTCGAACTTAGTTCTTAGGAGTAGTGGAAGCAATGAATCAGCAGTCTATTTTACACTTTTTTAAAAACACTGATTTTGCATTGGAATGTAGATGATGATAGTGGAGGATGGGGCTGTGTGCTGTCGATTTTGGAGACTGTATAGAGAAATGGGTGCCCAATACATGATTGCCTGTTTTGGTTCAACACTCATGGCTAACTTAAACCTTCCTTTACCAATAGGCTTAAGGACTAAAGAATGAAACAGAATAAATAATTTTAATACTTAAGCTCTCCTTATAGCATTTTCCATTTGATTGATAGGCTTAATTCATTCGCATCAAGTAAAAATGCTCCCGTTGCATACAACACACTTGTATTATTCTCAGCAATGCTGCTTTTACATCCTTTGTGATTTACAGTCTCATAACATTTGACCACACTTACAGCGCAAGTGTAAAATCAATTTTGTGCAGTACCATTTATCTCAGCAGTGATGTTAACCTGTTCTTTAATGGAGAAGCAGGACTGGAGAGGGACTATTTGTACTCCAGAATGGCATTTCACAAACTTAAGCCAAATGGTCTGAAGAGACAACTTGTGACCTTTAGGAATATTTCAACTCTGCTGAACACATTGCAGTAAAATGTCTTTAACCATATAAATACCGGAGAACAGATTCAGCAGTAGGGCCAGAGGGGTGGAATTAATTATAACAGGGAAAATTCAACGAATATATTTCAGACAATATCTGCATATTAAATCCAAATGTGATTTTACCAGGATCCATATTCAGTCCCTTCATTTATCATATGAGAAGTACAGAACCGTCTGTCTGTAAAAGGGGAAAACGGGTTAAAAATTTGAACAAGGCTCTTCGTCAAAACAGGTACATTGTTATGAAGAATACCTTAGCTAAAACTTTAATCTATCCTTCCTTTTTTACAGAAGTCAAGGGTCCAGTTCCCTAAATTCATTATTTTAATTTATTACAGATTTGCAACATTTTAAAACAAATTGTTTTCAGCCTTTCTTTATATTAGGAGTACTTTTGTTTGAAATATATACATGAGGAATTAAATACATAATTCAGCAAAGCTTCTTCAAGGGTAAAGCCAGTTTCTGTTATTCAACTTGGAATGAACCAGTGAATTTACAAGTTAAAGTGATCTGTTTTCACAAGTGACCAACAATTACTAAGAACTACAAAAATTTGAAAAAAGATGCAATTTACCATGTTGTTTCATGGAGTTATCTACATTTTTTGAACATTTTGTTAAGTTCGTTTGTGGAGGAATATATGTTACCAAATTTAGTGACCAAGGTTGATTATTTGTTCAGAATTTCTTGATCTTAACAAATCAGAATTATTAGCAATCCTGCAATCACTGCACTTTTCTTCACACTACATATTTCTCCTCATTCTCACACTCATCACACATGCATTGTCTATTTCCTAACACCTCATGTCATATACGCACTGCTCCACACTATGTGATACACACACACCATACCTCATTTTACATACACATACAAATCCTCACCAAGCATTACACAGCAGCACACCTTCCATTATACACACGCTATCCTATACTTCTTATACTCACAATAGGCAGAATCCTCTGGAACCACCTGGAGCTTTAAGAAGGACGGTGGTGGACTTAATTAGGTTGGGGGCAAATATTCTGTTTTATGATGGTGAGTTGAAGTTTTGCTTCTGATTTCTCAGAGCATTTCAAGTGGTCCTGCTTCATAGTTGAAAACCTTTCTTGCCTTCTGTTAATATTGCCAAAATACTCATGAACAGTCCTGCTACAGGAATTGTATTCACCGTAGAACCTTGTTATAATGCACGTACCTCTGGGTATTGGCTACTTCATCCAAGCTCCAGTGAGTACAAACATCTTCCATGACTTGCCAACAGCCGTAATTGCATTGAATGGTAGAACAAGCTCAAGGAGCTAAATTATCTACTCCTGTTCCTATGTACTTGGCTCCTTCTTTATCAAGACTCTTTTTGCACAAATGCTGGTGGTATAAGAGGTGAGGTCCTACTGTGTCAACCAACTCATGTAAAGTCTCAGTGATAAGTGGTCTTTTTTGCTGTAGTTGATTACTGTGCAAGGTGAAGACTAACTGGGTCAACGGATTACAAGAATCCTCATTCATACAGTGGTGTTTCAGTTTTAAGACGCTGAGAGTGTAATGGGTGAAGGGTGACCAGGTCAGCAAACCTGTCCAAGTCAAACAGCCACACGGACTGACACCAGCAGATCAGGGGAGGTGGCAAGTGATCTCAAAGAGGCCTGAAATGAAAAAGGAGACTCAGCTGAAAATGTTCAGGGAATGGTGGGATGGATAGAAAAGAATGACAGGGAATGGAACTTGCTTGGTGGTGGTCTGGTGGGCTTGGTGGTCAAGAGCACCAGAGAATCCTTGGGGATGGAGTGGGGAAACAGGGATGCAGCGACGATAGTGACAGTGATGGGGGCAAGTGGGATGAGGAAGGATAGGAGCTCAATTTTGTTTAGATGGGAAAACACAATGGGACAATTAGGTGTAAACTGTGATCAGAGATAATGGGAACTGCAGATGCTGGAGAATTCGGGATAACAAAGTGTGGAGCTGGATGAACACAGCAGGCGAAGCAGCATCTTAGGAGCACAAAAGCTGACATTTCGGGCCTAGACCCTTCATAGAAGGGAGAATATGCTGGTGGATTAAAAAGGGATGGTGTATGGGGCCATCGTTCATTTAAATTTTGACGAGATAGGCAACAAAACATCACCAGCAGTGGTGAAGTTGCACGCGGGTATTATCCTACATCAGCCTCGTAACACTGTGCATAGGCTTGCATATATGAAAGTTATGTGCATGCGGATGAAACTGCTGTGCAGGCTAGAGGTTTTAATGTTATATTACTGTATTCGCAAGGGATAATTATGTCCATGAAATGCACATTACTTTCTATGCAAGTGGCAATATAAAAGTCAAAACTACAAAGGAACAACAGGCAGAATGGTGGCTCATTGGTTAACACTGCTGCCTCACAGCCACAAGGATGTGAAATCAATTCCAGCCTTGGCGGACTGTCTGTGTGGGGTTTGCACATTTTCCCTGTGTCTACATGGATTTCTGTCAGGTGCTCTGGTTTCTTCTCTCAGCCCAAAGATGTGCAGGTTAGGTGGATTGGCCATGGGGATAGAGTAGGGTACGAGGCCTGGGAAGGATGATCTTCAGAGGGCTGGTGCAGACTTGACAGCTGAATGGCTTGCTTCCACACTGTAGAGATTCCATAACAACATCAGGAAGGGGAAAAGCAGTCACAGAGGATGCACCCCACCAGGATGAGACCTCCAACCAAGCTGCGAGCGGCCCAAGTAGAGGTCAAGTGATAGATTGACTATGTCAAGATCTCAAATAGAAAATATAGATTTCACTCCTGATATTTCTTCAAATCAGTTGCTCCATGACAGAATTTTGACAAACTTAACCAGTAATTTTGCAAATGCTGTTGAGGTTAAGAAGGAAGTAGAGAAGGAGAAGAAAGATTATCCGATGCCAACAGAACCAGAGTAATGAGGCTCAGGGATAGCAATTGTGGTTGGAAAAGGAGCGCCCAAAGAGGAGTACTGCAACATCAGCACCATGGAGCAGTATTCAGGGAGGGTGTGTACCAAAAGCATCGTAGCCATTTATAGATGGGTAAAGGTCAGTGCTGGTGGCATCTTTGTTTGACTAGGGAAATTGTTGCCTACATCTACTAGCTCCAGGAGGCAGATCTGTACCACACGGCTTAGAAAGCATTATGCCTGTGGTGCTGGAGAATACAGTGTCAAAGATGTCTAATGACCTCATCTGGAAATTTCAGGTAGCCATTTACTGATCGTTGTTGGGTAGTGCCGTGACTCAGTGGTTAACACTGCGGCCTCACAGCATCACCGTTCGATTCCAGCCTGGGTGGCTGTTGTGTGGAGTTTATTCATGCTGTCCGTGTCTGCGTGGGTCTCCATTGGGGGCTCCAGTTTCCTCCGACTGTGCAAAGATGTGCAGGTTAGGTGGATTGACCGCAGTAATTTGCCCTGAAGTGTGCAGGGAAGTGCAGGCTAGGTGGTCTAGCCATGGGAAACACAGGGTTATTGGATTAGCATGGTGTGCTGGGCCTGTGTAGGGTCGATTGATTGGTGTAGGCCTGATGGGCCAAATGGCCTCTTTCCACACTGTATCTATTACCCAATCCTCCAAGCAATGCTGCTAGTTTCTATTGACTGGCAATAAACAGACCTTAGCAATGGTTCATAAACAAGGCCCTGAGAATAAGTAGGCCAGTAATTCTTGTGTTTCAACCACTACAGTCAAGTAAGGAGGAGGCATCCAACCTTGCATGATTCTAATGAACACTTACACATTTTCGAGCAGATTTTGGACACCTCTGTAACTCTGCTGACCAATTTCAATGAATGAACACGGAAAAATTGAAGGGAGAAGAAGAGTCCACAAAAGGCAGTGTGTAAAGAGAAAAAAAATCATTTTCATTGTTCAACTGAAATTAATTTTTTGAGATGTAAGATTTGTGTAATGCCTTTTTGTTTGCAAATTAGGGATAAGAAGCTCCAAATGGCAAATGGTTTCCTCCATTTTATATAAAAGCTTAAAATGCAGTCTTTTCTTTCAAATTAAAACATTTTGAAAACGCTTAATCATTTAAAAATGATTTAATAACAAAACAGTACGGTATTTAGATTTATTTCAGCTTCATTTATCAGTAATTAAAGTGATAAAAAGCAAACGAAGAAGAGAAAAATAAAGATCTTAAGGGTAACACTTTTTACCAGCAGTTTATTCACATTCTCCAGTGCAAAAAGAAAGTAGTTACAATATTTGAAAGAATTTATAAGATTTTTTGAAGAAAACAAATCATCAAATACAATTGAAATGATAGTTACAAAAGATTAAGCATTGTACAGTGAAATCAGTTTCACTTGTGAATTTACTTTTAAAAATGACTTTCAACATTCCTCAAATAAATCTTTAAATAAGAGAAACAACAGCAGTTAAATATAATAACATTCATATTTAAATCACAATCACTTCAGACAGGGATTTGAACTGAACTATAGCAAATAAACTATAATTCTGCATACAGAATTGCTTCAGGATCACAGGAGACACTCAGAGAGGACCAAGAAAATAAACTTTTTGACTCTCTGGGCCCGATTGCACAAGTTTTGAACAACAATATATAAAAAAAGACAAATACCTTGGTCATGTTATAAGAGCATTTGCCAATTATTTTGAATCAAATATTAATCACATAACAGAGATAGAAAGACTAAATCTTCCAGAAGATCTTACTGACAAAATTATCAATGAAATTTATGCAACGTCAGCATTTTGATTACGGAAATTTGCAATCAAAAATAATTAGTCAAGATCGTTGGAATATCTGACACATTTTTTTCAGTTACATTACACAAAATGGATCTCACTTTAGAAAGAGCTATTCAGATAGTGATGGAAGGTGAACATCACAACCAACAAATGAAATTTGGATATAGAAAGCCAGCGTGGCTCAGAAAGCTCATCATACTTTGCCAGCTTTCTAAGATACAATAACACCACAATAAAATGTTGTTAAATCTGTTGATTCTAACAGTTACTGTTTCAGATATGCAGTTTGAGAAAGAAAGCACGTAAACAGAAATAATATCTAAACTTATCACACTATTGAACTTTTACAAGAGATCTTTTCAGACAATGTGAAAAAAAAGCCAAAACAAACATTCAACTATAAAACTAACGGTGTTAATGTGAACAATGAGATTAAAACCACACAGCAAGCATCTTTGGGGGAGAACATAGGAAACCCGGACATAATTTCAGTGGAGCAAACATTATTATCTGGTGATGTATCACATTTTTTTGGGATAATGCATGACTCATCTGAACCAGATATATCATGGCTCAGAGATAGTAGGAATGGCAGATGCTGGAGATTAATATCTGAGAAAGCAAGGTGTAGAGTTGGATGAATACAGCAGGCCAAACAGCATCAGAGGAGCAGGAAGGCTGATGTTTCTGCCTAGACCCTTCTTCAGAATATAATTCCTTGCTGTGAACTTCACTGACAACACAAAATTATAGGCAGTGTTAATGACAGCATAAGATTACAGCTGGATATCGATAAACTGGGTGCATGGGCAAACTGGCAGATAGATTTTAAATAAAGCAAGTGAGGTTATCCAATTCGGACCAAAAATGGATAGGTCAAGGTACTTTTTAGAAGGCACAAAGTTAAATAAAGTGTATCTACAATGAGATTTGGGGGTTCAGATGCATGGCTCTTTAAAATGCCATGAACAGCTGCAGAAAATAGTCAAATGGTCTGATGGAATATTGGCCTATATAGCTGAAGGACTGGTGTCTAAGGATGCAGATGTTATGTTGCAGTAATAAAACCCTAGTTAGATCCCACTAAGAGCACAATGAGCACATCTGGGCAACACATCTTGGGAAGGAGATTTTGGCCCTGGAAGGAGTTCAACACAGTAAAAATGGATGATACGCAGATTTCAGGGGATAAATTATAAACAGACATCAGAAAAATTAGTATTTTATTTTCTAGAATTTAGAAGGTAAAGGGGTTTTCTAACTGAAGTTTTAAGGATATTAACAGGGAAAGACAACCGAGACAAAGATAAACTATTTCCATTGGTTGAAGTATCTAATACCAGGTCATAGCCCAAAAATTAGATGGGATGTTAGAAAGCACTTCTACATACAAAGAGTAGTGGAGGTTTGGAACTCTTTTATTTTCAAACAGCGTTTCATTGTAATTCAATTATTGAAGACGAATCTGAGAGGTTTTTTATTATGCAAGGGTATCAAAGGTTATGTAACGAAGGGATGCATGTAGAGTTAGGCCATAGATTAACCATGATCTTATTGAGTAGCAGACCAGACTTGAGAGCAGACTTGAGGGCTGAATGGCCTACTCCTATTCTTATGCTCTGATATCCCTATCATGCAGCTGTCCTGGTGATTCACTTTTTTTAAAGAACAATTTTCTCATTACAGTCCACAATTTTTAAAGACAGAAAAGTAAAAAGACGTTGTTTTTACACTCTTAAAATACAATGACCAACACTATATGGAATAAGGATGCATCATTACATACTATTACTGCTTACTTCACAGCCAAAAAATGCAATTAGCTCTTAAAATTCTAGTGTGTCAAATAACTTCAGCAAGCTCAGATACCAAAAATACAACCATTGATGTAACTCAATTCAAAACAGGCAGAGTTTAGCAGTTGCAGAAGAATATTTGCTGAACCTAAGAGGAAATGCACATAATTCAAAAGAGTAGAACAACTCTCCATGACTGAGGGACCAGAAGACTCCACTGTTTTTACACTATTGGAGGAAATATCTGACTGTGTTTGAACAAATCCTTCAAAATCTGATCGTTGGACATCTTTAACACTACAACAATTAGGAGTTAGTGCTCCACTGTTGATGCAGCAAACTCAGCTGTTTGGAGGAAGCAGTCCCAAAGCAGTACCATCAGTTTTACTGTTTGTGATTGCATCTGATTTAACACTGATGTTATCCAGAAGAATACAAGAATAGGAAGACCTCATGTGAGTAAACTTTATTAGAAAACCAAAAGGAAATTTCTTTTAGGGGAAAACAAAATATCTTCTCTGACATTGTTTGAACAAATATAAAGATACTTCGGAGGGAAATAAAAGAAAAACACTTACATAGCAATGCCAGAGATGATCCTGGGCAAAGAGTCCCTGAAAAATCGAAGAACCACCTAGATCCCAGTCCAAATCATTCCTGAATTTTTCATCCTCATGCAGCACTCTTTGAACTTGCCCAATTATCAGCCACTATTGTGGATGGCACAGCGGCTCAATGGTTAGCAGTGTTACCTCATAGCAACAGAGACCTGGATTTGATCCCAGCTTTGGGCAACTGTCTATGTGGAGGTTTCATTTTCTCTCTGTGCCTGCGTGGGCTTCCTCCGACAGTGCAGGTTAGATGGGTTGGCCATGCTAAATTGTCCATGGATGTGCAGGCTAGGTGGATTTAGCCATGGGAAATGTAGGGTTACAGGAATAGGGGAGGGCAGTCGGTCTGGTTGGGATGCTCTTCAGAGGGTCAGTGTGGACTTAATTTGCTGAATAGCTTACTTCCACACTGTAGGGATTCCATGATTCTTATAAGATCATTGTCTTATTGTAGGGTGTGAGACATAACATCGACATAACATCTAACACTGAGTGGCATTTTATATGGGATTCAAAAGCAACATATTTGAAAGTCACATCAGTTTTTTTGCAAAGTTAGCAGGTAATTTCATAAAGCAGTTTGAATGGAACCACAGGTCAAAGGGATTTAAAATAATGTTTGGAAAAATTGCTGTAAAATGTCAGTGGTGTATAAATCGCTATGAAAGTAGAGAACAAATAGTTCAACACTTAATTTGCAATATAATTATCATAACAATCAGAAATTATTCAATGTGATGCTTTTGTGTGAATTTTTAATGTGGTCATATAACTTTTTTCTATGTTTTATTTTAATGGATTCATTTGATTCAAACAGGTTCATTTAAATCATTAATATCACTTGTTAAATAAAATAGTGGGCAGAGAAATTGGACACGAAATGTTAAGTATTCATAAGATAATATTACACTATAATTTCCAAACTCTACCGTAAATTCACAAGACTGATTTTCTAAATTAGTAATTTTGACAGGGAATCTTGTTTAGGCATAAGCACTTGACAGACAGCTAGAGAGCTGGTGAGAGACCTTCCCTGCCTCTTGCAGGGAAAAGTGCTAAACCACACACTATCACATAATGCTAAAGCCACTGATGGGCCATCCCCAGGAAATAGACCACAGAAACCAAAGTTCAGCTTAATGAGAATTGCTGACCAATCATAGCTGGCAGCTCATGTGCTCAGCAGTGCCAGGAGGGAGGTAGCTGCTTCTGGAAGAACCACCTGACGTTCTAGGATTACAGAGGATCAAAGACACTGGTGTGTAATGTGGTGGAAGGTCTGGTTTTTCGGGCTGGGAGTCAGTGGGTAGGGTTCAGGACAAGGGCAGGGAATAGCTCTTAGCTGGCAGTCCTGTGCCTAATGCCCTGTACCTCTATCAGGAATTTCTTTGGAATGGAATGGAGTCAGGAATGGAATTTCTTTGATCACAGTTTTCCAGCCCCACCTCTTCATATTCCCTCTGCTGATAAACTGATTGTTGGATTAATGCATAGACCACAGACCAAAAAGACAATGTACCTTTAAAACAATTGGATGATGTCATTCTCTGTGATGTCCAGCATAAAGCTTCTTGCTCTATCTCCAGATCATTGCATTAGAGTCAGTACATTGTGCATTCAGTAAATCATATACAATGTTTACATTCATGTAATGTAGCCATAAAATCAATAAGCATAGAACACAGACTTATTCATAAATGTAAGATTATATGACTGCATAAATTGTTCAGTATTGTTAATAAACTTCAAACCCATCCACCTCCAAAAGAATCTAGGCTTCACGGTATGTACTACATGGGCTAACATCTAGGATAACACTCAGTTCATATCATATTGGTGTTTAAACCATGTCATTGATGCAAGTAGTAATGGCAGCAACTTAGTAACAGCTAGTTGGAACTATATGATAATTTCAGCAGTGATGCTTATGAAGACTTTTTTTCTAAGCATCACTAATCATCAATATGTGTTCAATGCTCAAGTTTTAAAGCAATGGCCAAGACTACAGTTCTCCAACCCATTCTAAAAGACAGTAAGCTCAACAGAAGGAGATTTTATGAGGGCATACTTCAAAAAAAGAAACAAGTGGCCACAGTTTATCTGATTCATCAAATAGGAGTTTCCAAGTTGTGTAGGACAGCTCTAATCCAGCAAGACAATCTTGGCTGAAGGAGAGACACAAATGTTAATAACACAGTGAACAGTATTTTTTTAAGGTCTTACTGTGTCCAGATATTCTTCAATTCCACTTTTTTTGTGAAAATGGCGCAAAAGTAATAAAATATTTGCATGAAATCACTCTGACACTGTTCCACCACTTTTAAAACAGAAGCAATAAGAAACACAAGAGAAACCAACAATACCAAAAAGAGGGGGGAATAAAGCATTACCAGCAATATAGATCCTTTTCTATTTGATTTTTAAGAGCACAGACCTGCAGAGTAAAGTTAAATGCAAACACTAAGGCATGGATTGATGTTCCACTGATACTGTGTCAGAATTTCAGTTTTTTTTAAAGAAGGAACTAGCCTTTACTTCATAGATTGAAAAACATCTGATAAGGAAGGCTAGGCAGTCAAATGCCTTACTGCTACAGAAAATGAAAATTAAGCAGAATTAATTCAAGTGTTTCTGGTATTGACTACAAATATCCTGATAAAACTTTCCAGCTAGTAGAAGAATGGGTTAAAAGTTCAAGTCAACTTCAGGAACTCTTCATGTCATCCCATTGGTCCCAAGGTGAAACAATTGACCAATTCATGGACTGGTATTAACACAAAGATACATAATATGATATTATATGAAAGCATAGTTGGATGATTATTAGGAACTGGTCATTGCTATACATGCATTAAGTTGTTCAGAAAAGCGCACAGATGAATCCAAAGATTATATAGAATTTCATGATATATGCAAACTATGCTCTACAAGATGACATTGGGCTAAAATGTGTTAGAAGCCTAACTGCCCAGAGAAACCCAAAGCAAACCACAATGCCCTTTATCAGTATATGAAAAAGTGTCAACCAAGACAAGATGTCAAGAATATTTCCAAAATTCTGATTTTGGTTGACGAGCAGGCTGATGAAGTACAAGAAATAATTGTAATGTCTCAGCTTTCAGATTCCAGTCAGACAGTTCATGTGACCAATTTGGTATATTTTGATGGCATTAGACAGGCTGAAATCATTATTTCCATCTAAGTCACATGTCTTAAAGGAATGGACAACACACTCCATACCTCAAAATTGCAAGTGTGAATATCATTCCTTTACACAGCTTACAAGCAATATATTCAGGAAACTGGCAGAGTGTGGTGCAATCCACACAAGATAAGCTAATTGTTTACAAGAGATCTTTCATATCTTGCATTGCCATTGTGCAACCTAATGCCACTCCTCAAGATAAATGCTTGAAAACTTGTGCATATGTGAAACAGCAACACCAGCTCTTATTCCTTCACCAATATTTATGGTTCTGGTCCTTGAAGTAACAAACAGTGCAACAACAAAGATTTCAGACTGCAACAGCAAGTTTATCTATGGCCAGACTAAACTTTGCTCAGGCAGTTTTGATGATATTGTCTACTTTGAAGACGATGCTGCATTGTATGTATAAGATGATACTTAGCTCAACATTTATCCTCCTTCTAATCGGAATAGTCACATTCAGGAAAAGCTTAAGCTGGAACTGAATGTCATGGTAATAAACAACATTATTTACAAAGCCAAGTATCATACTGACTAGTGTAACTCCACTGTTTATGTTTTAAAGAAAGATTTTTTTTGCATGTACGTTTAGATCCAAAATCATTGATTGTTGTACTAAAAAGATGCTTGCACAGGTATGTTAGCCTGGAGGAGCTTATTCCCAAGTTCTCAGGCACCAAACAGTTTTGTACTTAAGTGCCAAGAATAGATGTTGGTCACATATTTTCTCCTGGAGCACCATTTGGCAGATATTGTTTTATCAGATTACCATTTATCAGCTAAGGTGTATTTTACCAGCAAATGGATCATGTCCTGAGAGCCCACAAGGTTGTCTCTATATTGCAGATAACATTATAGTTCTTGGGAAAGCCAAACATGACCATGACAGAAACTTTCATCTGCTCATGGTAGAGGCAAGGAAACACGGTCTTGTTCTTAACAGCTTTAAATGTAAAATCAACATCAGCCAAATCAATTTTTTTTGATCAATTTACATAATCAAAACATCATTAAAGTGGGCCCTGCCAAAATACATATACAAGAAGTGCTTAAACTGCAAGACAACAATGACTTGTAAAGATCTCTTTGTTTCTTCAATTTTTATACCCAAATGCTGTGACAAAAGCCTCTCCTGTTGGAGATCCTCTCCACAAAATCAAACCATGCAAATATTTTTCAGTGTCTTTTATCATCCAGTGAAGTGTGTTCTTCACTAAAATGAATTCTCCACATTTGAAATAGACGCATCACAGAAAGGCCTTTGATCATTCCTGTGGCAAGACTACAAGCCAGTTATAATTAGTTCTAAAGCCCTTATGTCAGGCTAGACAAACTTCTTCAACATTGAAGGCAAAACATTTTTACTAGTTCTCAGAATACAAGAGTTCCACATGTACCTATTTGGTAAGCATTTCGTTATTCATTCTAACCACAACACGTTGGCAGTGAACTCTCAAAACCTGTTATCAGAGCACTTCCATGATCCTACCCACTGTTCGTGAAGATCCTGGGGTATTATTTTGAAGTATAATGCAAATTAGGTTCCCAAATGAAAATTTACAATGCCCTTAGGAAACTTCCCAATTCTGCTGAGCAAATATTTTCCCTTAAACCTGCAAGTGGGTATTATGGAATCTGAGTTAGGAGATAGTGTCAATATCAATCTCTTATCTTTGGTTGCAGATCAGATTTGGCAAAAAAGTCCCATGATGACTAGCTGCAATAGGTCAAAAAGGTCATCGTCATCAATTTGCCTGAACACCCTTAATGGGCCGCTGAGCTTATACATTCTTTCTTGCCATTCAAATTTAAACTAGGACTCTCCATGCATGTAATTTTTAAAGGTAAATGAGTAATAATTCTAAGAGATCTACATTAAAGATGCTACATCAGATACATTTAGGGTACATAAGTTCAGAAAAATCTTGACATCAGCACATATATCCATTTATTGGCCTGCCATTAATAAAGTGATCAATCAACTAATCAAATTGCGTGAAACTGTCAACTTCACCAACATCAACATTCAAGAGAACCTTTAATTCCACCTACACTTCCTTCTGGGTTATGGTGCAAGATCAAAACTCATTTCTCCATGACCTCGTCAGATTTCCCTTTATGAGACAAATCATGAGTGCAATGGTTATTGGCACATTGACTGACATTTTCAGTGTGTTTGATGCTCCTCATCAACTTGCATCAGAAGATGGTCCACAGTAACACCCCAACACTGCCGTTGTCCAACATATTACTTCTGTCATTCTCTACCCTCAGTCTAATAGTCTTACAGAATGCACTGTCTGTCATGTAAAAGCCATGTTTATTCAATGGAAAGGGACTTAACAAGACTTTTGAATAGCTGTTTTACACCAATGTACTATCCCCTCAAAAGCAGTTTACCTTCACATTCATCTCTCATTATCAGGAAACAGCTCCACGCAGTTCTCCAACCCACATGCTCACCATCCATTCCCATGTACACGGTGCATTGTTGGAAAGAAAGTAGAATGTGGAACAAGAGCATGACCAATAGTCTTGCAACTGGTTATCTTGACTGGAACCAGGTCAAAGGATTTGTGTTTGCTGTTGTTATGTAAACACATGAGGGTTGAGTTATAAAAATTTGCTAGATAGGATGGGACTTTTTACACTGGAGTGTTGGAGGTTGAGGGGTGACGTTATAGAGGTATATAAAATCATGACAGCATAGCGAAGGTTTTTTTCCTAAATTGGAAGAGTTCAAAACTAGGGGGCATATTTTTAAGGTGAGAGGGACATATTTAAGAAGGACATATGGGGCAACTTTTTTTACACAGAGAGTGGATGTTGTGTGGAATGAACTGATAGATCCAGGGACAGTTGCAACATTTAAAAGACATTTGGAGAAGTACGTGAACAGGAAAGGTTTGTAGGAATATGGGCCAAGCGCAGACAGGTGGGACTAGTTCAGTTCAGGAACATCGAACGTGGGCTATTTGGGCTGAAGAATCTGTTTCCATGCTGTATGACTCTATGGCATGGGTTTATGCAAAGGTACTATGCATTGTTTCTAGTCTAGGACATGTGACATTGTAACAGGCAGCTGTTGTGAAGAAATGTGACATATGTGAATTTCATATTACCAACCATCCAATACACATGATGATCACTCAGATACTGAAGCAAAAAGGCCAGACGGTAATCATACATTCATAAAAAAAAGTACACATTCATCTGTGTTGATAGACAGTGCACTGCAAAGCAGAACTACAGTGCCAAGACTTACACGTTTAGCTAGGAAGGATTCATTCTTTAAAAGGGAAATAAGGGATGGACTCTCGACTAGACAGGCAATGAATCTTTAAGACAGTTAGATGACATCATGGTATGAGATGTTCCAGCATAAAATGGTTTATTGCCTGATAGCAACAAGTACAACTGCATTATTGGTGAAGCACAATCACTAGGGCTCGCTAGAGGTACAAAGAGCCCACTTGTTCCATACTAAGGCTAGCGTAGAACTCATTGTTTCCACAAACAGAATGTGCCTAATACCAACAGAGTGAGCAGAGGTCAATGTAATGTGACCTCGTTCAGCACTATTACCTTGTGCAACATACGCTACTTACGCTCATTCACTGAAAAGCTATTTAAATATTCCAAAATATTTCAGTGTATTAGTGAATGAAGACTTACTAGAATTGTGTAGCTAAAGCCATAAAAAGGCAACATTTTTGATCAGGATTCAAGACCAGATGACCAGAGTTGATTTGAGTTCAGGACCAACATGTTCTTGTGAGGATGAAAGATAAGGACAGCTATGTTTGGGAACTTTGGATGACGAAAGATATTGGAAGTTTAGTCAAAAAGCAAAAGGAAGCATCTGAAAGGTTTAGGAAACTGAAATCAGATTTGGCCCTTGAGGGATAGAAGAGGAGCAGGAAAGAATTTCAGCAAGGCAAGATAGATTAAGGAGGAGGCATTTAAATATACATTAGGAGTGTGAATTTAGCTAGGGAAAGGGTAGGTCCACTGAAGGACAAAGGAGAGAAATTATGGGTGGAGTGAGAGGGAGTGGGTGATGTCTTTAATGAGTTCTCCTCCTTAGTATTCACCATGGAAAAAGACATGGATAATGGTAAGATTAAGGATAGGGTATGTTGATATTCTGGGAAATGTTGATGGTAAGAAGGAGGTGTTGACTGTCTTGATAAGCATTAAGGCAGCTAAGTCCCCAGGACCTGATGGGATCTATCCCAGGATACTGAAGGAGGCAAGGGCAAAGATTGCTGGGGGCTTGAGAGAAATCTTTAAGCACAGGCAAGGTCCCAGAAGACTGGAAAATAATCAACGTTGTTCTTTCATTTAAGGAAGGCAATCCAGAGAATTACAGACTAGTGAGCCTTAAATAGTGTTAGGGAAATTATTGGAGAAGAATCTTGGGGACAAGATTTACTGACACTTGGAAAAAAATAGTTTCTTTGGCATAACCAAGATGGCATTATGCAGGAAAAATCTTCTGTTACAAATTTGATTGAATTTTTGAGGAAGTGATAAAAATGTTTGCTGAGGATAGGGCAGTGGATGTAATGTATATGAAACTTACTGTAGCACTTGACAAAGTAGCTCATAGCAGGCTGGTCCAGAAGATTAAGTACATGGGATCCATTTTGAGTTGGTAAATTAGATACATAATTGGCTCAGTCATAGAAGACAAAGAGTAGTTCTGAAGGGAGATAACAAAGTGTGAAGCTGGATGAACACAGCAGCCAAGCAGCATCTCAGGAGCACAAAAGCTGACATTTCGGGACTAGACCCTTCATCAGAAAAGGTTGTGAAAGGGTGCTTTTCTGACTAGAATTTTGTGACCAGTGGTGTTCTGCAAGGGTGAGTGCTGGGACTTTTATTGTTTGAAATTTATATTAATGGTTTGGATAAAAATCATGATTAGGAAGTTTGAAGATGGCATGAGAATTGGGGTAATTGTGGACAGTGAAGAAGGTTGTCAAACGATACAGCAGGATATATATCAATTGGAAAGCTGGGTGGTGATATGACAGATAGAGTTTATTCTGAAAAAGTGTGAGGTGATGCATTTTGAAAGATCAAATGCAAGATGACAGTAGACTGTAAATGGCAGGACCCTGAGGAGCATTGATATATGAAGGGATCTTGGGGTTCATGTCCATAGCTCCTTGGTAACATTGGTAGATAAGGTAAAGAAGGTTTATGGCATGCTTGCCTTCATCAGTAAGGGCATTGAATACAAAAGTTGGCAACTCATGTTGCAGTTATATAAATCTTTAGTCAGGCCACATTTCAAGGACTGTGTGCGGATCTGGTCATCGCACTATGGGAAGGAGACAGGAACTTTGGAAAGGCTGCAATAAAGATTTCCCGGAATGTTGCTTGGATTAGAGAATCTTAGTTATCAGAAGAGGTTGGACAAATTTGGATTGCTTTTGCTAAAAAAATTGAAGGCTGACAAGCAACCTGATTGAACGTGTAAAATTATGAGAGGTATGGAAAGGGTGGATAGTCAGGATCATTTTTTTTAGGGTGGAAATGTCAAATTCCAGGAGGTATAGGTTTAAGATGGGAGGGGGAAAGTTTAAGGGAGATGAGCAAGGCAAGTTTTTTACACTGAGGGTATTGTTACCTGGAACTTGCTGCCAGGGAGGTGGTAGAGGCAGATACAATAGCCATGTTTAAGAGACATTTAGACAGACACATGAAGGGGCAGAGAATAGAGGGATATGGACCATGTTTTGGCAGATGGGGTTGGTTTAGAATGGTATCATAGTCAGCGCAGGCATGGGGGAGGGCGGGTGGGGGGACGAAGGACCTGTTTGTCTGCTGTAATGTTCTATGTCTATGTTTGGCATCTTCTGAAAACCTGTGCTATGAAGGAGGACTTTGACTCAAATTCTGCTTCACATTTCTGAAGCCATTTAAGCAGAGCTCAGTCAGAGTGGGACAAAGCAGAAAAAGATAAGCATTCCAATGTCATCTCACTGTCTTAAAAATATAATACCTGTCTGGTCTGAAACCTATGCAATAAAACAGCATTCCTTATTTCCCTTTTAAAGAATGAGTACCCTTGGAAGATTCAGGCCATTTATACTATTCTTGCCCAAATAGCAATATTGAAGTGATTGTTAACAGGACATAAAGTTGTAGCTTCTCCTATCCTTAACATCGCAGGTGCAGTTTCAGAATTGAAATGTAATTGATTTGTTAAGAAAAATATAGTGGTACCTCTAATTTACTTTAACTTAACACGATGTTTTGCAAAATAAAATTGTTGCCTCTTCTGTCCTTAACATTACAGATGTGGATTAAGAGTTTAAAAGACACTTGAATGGTTAAGAATACTTTTCTTGTAATCTTTCATTTGAATACTGGAGGTTTGAGGCAATCTTTGTAGAGAAAGGCTTTAGAAGAATTAACTAATTTTTATGTCACATACTTAAGAGTGTAGTGTATTCAGATACTTAAAGAAAAATATTAAGATGATGGATAATAAAGATGCACATATACTAGATTTGAACTTGTATCCTCATAAGCTGTAAATAACAAGCCGTTCTTTACTTGTTTCAGTGATCACAAAATGCACAAGCACCACTGTATCAGCACATCTGTGATTTATTCTTTTGGCTATGGACAAAGAGTGAAGGTAAATACTGCAGTACAGGTTGGAAAGGACAACAGCCTATGAACCATAATACCACATCGGCAGACAATCAATTGTTTAAACTAACATCAAGGGCCAAAATTAAGAGGTTAAGACGGCTGGAGGGATATTTTGTACAAGTCAACTAAGGTGACCTACTAATGTGGGAAATTTTGACATTTTATTTTCTTCACATCCTACTGTCATGATAATAGAATAGAATAGAGTAGAACAGAATGTCCTTTATGGTCACGTATACTCAAGTGCAGGAGTACGGTGAAAGTTTTACTCTGTCACCTCTTCCTGTGCTGTCTTAAGTACAAGTACCTAGATACAAATCTTAAATACAAAAGAGGAATAAAAAAGACAAGCAGTTGCATTACTTTACAGTGTTTAAAGAATAAGTTAGAGATAAGACATAATTAAAGGATTGACATAACAGTCAGACTAAAAGATTTAAATAAGCATTATATTGCAGTAGCTGAGCACAGGGATTCCACATGTGGTCTGACGTTCTGTGCCAGACCCCAGTCCGACAACAATTCCTACTCCATTCAATATTTCCAGCCTGCTCCACACTGGCTCTCAGCTACTCCAGGGGAAGTTCTCTCTGGGACTGCTTCCCTTCACTAGCCTCCACCCAGGACTCGCTCCCTGCACCAACAACCACCTAGGACTGTTTCCCTGCCACCAGCCCCAGCTCCAGGACTGTTTCCCTCCCCGCACTGACCTCCGTCCGACACTCACTCTCTCAGCCAGCCACTGCTCTGGGACAGTTTCTCCTGCACCAGCCTCTGATACTGATTGATTGAATTAAGTGGATTGCAACAATCTCCTTGTATTTTACCTCATTGTGAAGGGAACCGCTCATCAAATTGTCTCAGGTCTCATTTAACCTAGTGTCTGCTAGATTCACTTTCAGAGAGATTGAAAAAGTATTTGGCCAAAAGGCATGCATATCTAGCATAAGTTACAAGAGAGTATAAATGTTAAATCACTCCAGTTCATACAGAGCAATGTGTGTCAGGTCTCACCAAAAACATTAAGAATATGAGACAACTTATTGGAGTGGCTGACTTCGGTGATTCCAAGGAAGTATCTCTGTTAGACCTGAATTATAAGCACTTGTATAAACATATTCTGAGCTAAATTTTTCATCATGATTAAAACCTAAACACTGAAGTAAATCATAATTCACTTCATAATGAGCGTTGTCATAGAAGATACAAAAAGGAATGTTTCTTTATAAACATTAACATGCACCGATAAACAGAATGTGTCCAATGAAACAAGATGAGCATCAAACGAGGCAGATGGAAAGAATGTTGTGACCTGAAAAGAAAGCAGAGGGTTGAAAAATTGGAAAGGCCATTAGCCAGAATGTTCTGAGTACTCTGTGGCTAAATGGGAGCCCTTATATTCTACGGCCAGGAACGAGACCAGGAAAACTATTTTCCCTAGATTACCTTCTCTTTGGCTAAGTCTGAGTTCACCATCCAATTAAGGATGGGCTGTCAATGTTGTTGTCACAATCATACAGCAACTAGCTCTACAGGCTGAAAAACTGCACCAAGAGAGGTGGACATGTCCAAGTAGTAGAAGTAGATTACATCAGTGCGTGGAGCGTTACTCTGTTGCAAGCAAATTATTGACAGCACTCTAAGTAGTCCCTAACTGGGTCCATAAACACTTTATAAGGTACTGGTTCTCAAATAGTTAATGTTTGATCTCTTCCCAGGAAGATGATTTCATGTAGCCCCTTGGTGGCAAATCTTTCGGAGACTGGGCAATCGACTGATAGAAAAACAGAACTTTTTGCCTTTGTCTTGACATACACTGTGCCTCCCCATCCCCCCACCCCGCTGAGTTTGTCCAACAACTTCTGTTTTTATTTCCTCTCTAGTTCTTGTTTGTCTCTGTTAACACGTCTAAGAGTAAATATAACCTGTATATATTTACTGTTATATTAATAACTGTATCTGGTTATCTAAGGCAAGAGTCTCTTCTGTTGAGACTTATTCATGGTCCATCCTCCACCACTGACTACTGTACAGCCCTTAGACTCATGTAGCAAAGATGGTCAGTGCCATAATGACAGGTACTCAGACATCACTCCAGAATGTCTTGTGGAATCAGTAGGGTGCATTGTTGTCTAATACCACAGTCGATATGCAAATTGACTGTTCTCTGCCTTGTGACAGGAACCCATCTATACGGTCACCCAATCTCAGGAAGTGTCCTTGTCAGTGTGAATCAATCAAGATGTGACTCCAATTCAGCTTCAACCACTCTCTTGACCCACTCACCACCCGCTACTGTCACCCTCAGTACCTGGTAAATTCCTGTTCTTTCAATCCAAACAAATAAACTGAATGAATTCTGAAATATGTAACAACATTCCTTCCATTATCTCCTGATTAGAATGGCTTCAAAATAAGAATTTTCTGTGATAAAATTTAATCACGTTTTACATTTTAATGTTATTCTTTCAAATTCAATGCAGTGAATAGAGAATTGATTGAGCAGTTAAAAAAGTACCTGAACATAGTCCCAAAAGCCAAAAAAAAAGAAATGCAACGATGTATTCAGCACTAAGGCAGGTGAAGGCAAAAATGATTTATCTTAGTTCAAAGCTTGATTCTAAGTAGGAGGGGAAATTCGGCATCCTCAGTGAAATGGCTATGGTTCAATTCTCCATATCTTTACATTTTGCCCATTTCAGCTTCTTTGCCATAAATTCTTTACCAGCATTAAATGATGTGTGTTATCTTAGCTGTTAATTGGGAACAGAAAATGATTAATAACTGTTCCAATAGATTTTGGCCTCTATGGTCGAGAGTAAGATTAACCTGCAGGCTTTGGTTCACTGACTTCACTCCGTAGAGGGAAAAATGGCAAATTAATGAAAAAGATGTTAACTTAATTAGATTTCTTTTAATACTCAGAACTGTTTGCTTGAGATTGAATTTACATTCAAATGGGTGTTCATTTGCTTACTCACACCTAAACTGGAACATTTATATTTGAGAACCATCAAAGAAAAGACAATTACATTTGCCTTGACCATCTAAAAAAGCTCCACAGTATCCACACTTTCCATTCGAGACAGGGCCTGATTACCATAATGCAGAAGGAAAGCATCATTCATTGTGCACAGACTTAAGATAAAATACCTTATGAAAGTAAGTGAAATAATGTACTTAGATTGCACAAGTAGAAGAAAATGTACCCTTACTTGAAGGGTCAGTTGATCTATAAAAGATTACAGCCTCTGCAGTCTTATCGATCACTCTGACTTCTGTCTCCCAAAGATTGCAATCCTATTATTCTGATGTCTATATTCATTTTGAATGCCACATATCTTTTCAAATGCGCACAAAATACTGCAAGTTGAAGATTGTATGAAGGTTGTAAAATGCCTAAATAGAACTTAGTAAGGGTATATAGAAACACTGATTCTTCTACACCTATTATGTGGCACAATGCCATAAAAATCTGGAAACGTAAAATCTATTCTCGAAAGAAACAAGAATGTCTATTGTGTCTGTGCATGAGATTAATTACCATGGTTATGAGGATGGTTGTTCACATTGTACAAATGAATGCACATGGAGTGACTTTTCTTCAAATGCTGCTGAAGGACAGTTTTGTCTTTTCATTAAGAATTAAAGCAAAGTGCTGACTTGTTGCTGCATAAACCACAATTTTATTAGTTGCCTATCAATAAGTGAGAAACTGAACCTGCATTTGCACAGTGGGTTACTTTAGTCAGAGGTTGCATGAGTTATACATCTTACGTGCTGAGATCCCCAATTCCCACTTCATCCCCTACCAATAAATTGAAGAGTAAAAGCCAAATGTTCCAACAACCCTCTGATGAAGGGTCTAGGCCCGAAACGTCAGCTTTTGTTCTCCTGAGATGCTGCTTGGCCTGCTGTGTTCATCCAGCCTCACATTTTATTATCTTGGAATTCTCCAGCATCGGCAGTTCCCATTATCTCTGTTCCAACAACCGCCTCAAGTTAATGAAAATCAAGGCAGAATGAAAAACATCCATTTGAGTTTCAAGGAAATGAATTGTCTTGAGGGTAAAAATACAAGTGGATGTTAAGACCATAAGACCGTACAAAATGGAAGCAGAAGTAAGCCATTCAGCGCCTCAAGCCTGGTTTACCAATCAGTTGGATTGTAGCTGATCTGAGATTTCTCATGTCTGCTTTTTCCGGAATCCTTGATTCTCCCACTGAACAAAAATCGATCTATGGCAGCATATTGTGTATTTGGGTGGCACAGTGGTTAGCACTGCTGCCTTATAGTGACAGGATCCTGCATTCAATTCTTACCTTGGGTGACTGTCTGTGTGGAGTTCGTGGATTTTCTACTTGTCTGAGTGGATTTCGTCTGAGTCGTCCAGTTTTCTCCCACAGTCCAAAGATATGCAGGCTTGGTGGATTTAGCCATGGGAAATGTGGGGTTATGGGCAGGGGATGGTTCTGGGTGGGGTGCTCTTTGGAGGAATGGTATGGACTTCATGGGCCAAATGGCCTGCTTCCACACTATAATGATTCTATGACTGCTCACAACTCTCTGTGGCAAGGAGTTCTGAAAATTCACAGCCTCAGAGGGAAGAAATTCCACCTCATTTCAGTCTTAAATTGGTGTCCTTTTTGTCTAAGGGCAAGCCCTGGATTCTTCCATGAGCAGAAATATCCTCTCAACATTGAAGCCGTCAAGTTCTTTAAGAATCATTTACGTTTCGATGAGCTCATTTCATTGTAACTCCCTGTACTTAGGTTAAACACTGTTGTTTCTGACCAAAGTTCTCCACTCTCTGACTGAATATTAATTTCAACCATGTTATGAGCACTACTTCCTGGGGATCTTTTACTCAGAGATCATTTACTAAACCTGCCTCATTACCCATTACAAGATCTAAGAGAGATTGCTCTCTGGTTGACTTCAAGACAGATTGCTATAGGAAACTATCCCTTATGCACCCTATGAATCTGTTGTCATAGCTACCCTTTGCCATCTGATTAACCCGCTCACCATTAAGATTAAAATCACCTGTAATTATTACTCTATTCTTTTTATAAATACACATATTATTTGTTGATTTATAACCTTCCCCACCGCTTGGCTACTGTTGGGGTCTGTACACTACTCCAAACAGTATCTTCTTTCCTTTGCAGTTTCTTACTTCTGCCCAAATGGCCTCTACATCATTTGAGACAAGATCATCTCTCACAACTGTCCTCATTTATTTTCTCACTAACAGTGCTACCCAGCACCTTTGCTATCTCTCCTGTGTCTTTTATGGGTCAAATATCCCCTGAATATTAAGTCTCGAGTTTTGATTTCCTTGTAACCATGTTTCTGTAATTGTCATGAGATCAAATTAATTTATCTTGCTTTATACGGCCAGTTTGTTGAACTTATTCCGACTGCTTTTTGCATTAAGATACAAAAAAGTTACATTTGTTCTACAATTGAGGTTCCCTGCACTTTTATATTTCCTTGGCACAATGTGACATTCAGACATTTTGTTCTTTCTGTCCCTGCTAACAATCAACCCCATCACTAACCTGCAATTGTACCTTTTCCTTTATCTTTGATTTTATAATTTTCCATACAACTGCACATAGCCCCCAACTGTTAGTTTAAAGACAGCTCTAGTTATTCACAGCTCTAGTAATGTGATTCGCAAAGACTCTGGCCTCAGCATGATTCAGGTGGAGCCAATCCTTCCCCAATACAGGTGCCAATGACCCATGAATCTGAACCCACACCAATCTTTGAGCCATATGTTTACATCTTTAATCTTATCGATCATGTGTCAACCAGCTGGTGATTCTGATAGTAATCTAGAGGGTTATTATCTTTATGGATCAGCCTTTTAATTCAGCCACTAACTGCACGTAATCTGTCAGTAGGACCTCTTTCCTCTTTGTACCTATATCCTTGGTACCTACATGGGCCATGACAACTGGAACTCTCCCCTCCCAAGCCAAGTTCATCTGCAGCCCAATGAGACATCCTGGACCTGGGCACCCGGCAGACTTCAGGACTCTCAATCTTGGCCATAGAGAACAGTGCCTATTCCTCCAACTATACTAATCCTAAGTACAAATGCATTTCTCTTTTCTCCTCCTTCTTGAATGACTCCCTGCATCACGGTGCTATGGTTTGCTCATTTTCCCTACAGTTCCCACTTTCAACCACACAGGGATCTCAAACCTGTTAGACAAGCTCAAGGGCTGAGGCTTCTGAAGCCTTACCTCCTGGATCTCTCTACCTGCATTGTTCATAGTCACACCAACCTGACCCCTGATCGAAATCAAGGTGGTTACTCTAAGGTGTGTAACTGCCACCTGAAACAGAGCGTCCAGGTAATTCTCCCCCTCCCTGATGCATTGCAGTGTTCAAAGCTTAAACTCTAGCTGTCTTCAACTCTCTCTTTCTACTAATGGGATGACTAATTAAATTTACCACATGCTGCCTGCTATCTAGCTATTTGTGGACCTGATGTTCAGTTAGTGTGCACAATCCTGTAACTACTGGTTCAGTCCCAGGATGCTATAGCTGCTGGTCCAACCACAGGGTATTGAAACTGTAACCAACATGTCTGTTTTAGCGCCAAAACAGGCAATTGTAGGATTTCCTGAAGCTGATGGAGTCCTGGTGTCTGTTCTGATCCAAATTTACCAAATGTAACGCTGACAGCAGGAATTGTAAATCTGAGAAAACAGCAGCAAAGTTGATGCAGGAGAAGTGATTGCTGCTCAGGCAAGCAGGAAACTTTGAGCCTAAGCTAGGCAGATTCAAGGTAACAATATGGAGACCAAGAGGAGGAGGTGCTCTGAGGGTAGGGATCATCTGGGGGCCATGTAGGCCACAATTCCTGCCCATGCCCTCTTGTGTGGGCCATAGACTGTGTAACTAGTGACCCAGCCTCGCTGCTGCAGAGAAGCTGAGAAACTGGCAGGGGCCTGCCCTGATCCTGATAAAGTTCCAGCCGTCCTGCTGAATGGAGCCTAATGGGGCCTTTAATATGCAAATCAGCTGCCTGCTGCCACGAAGTAGGCACACATTTGCATGCCAATCCATCTCTTGCCCACTGTTGGGCAACATCTGCTGCAGTGGAATAGCAACTGGGGTTTGTGTTCATGTGGCTCCTTACTATTTTACCTGAACCTGGGGGCTGTAAAGTTCAGCCCAATGTTACTTCACATAATCTTTCTTTTTTTTGTATTGGTGTCATAGTACTTGCTGTAAGCGGTACAGGGATATGATACTTCTCTGGGGTATTCTGTCATTTGTGTGCTTTCAATGGCCATGGTTCAGTTCTTATCAAACTGACCTCAATGGATCATTTGTACCTCATAATGAAAATGTGAAGTTGACCAAACTACAGCCACGGGTGTGCGTCTCAAGAACCTTTTTGACGTACATATGTGCACAATATTTCGTCTTTTCTTTTGCAAAGCTAGAAATCGGATAACCAAATAATTACAGAGAGTCTGAGATAACAAGGCGTTGAGCTGGATGAACACAGCAGGCCAAGCAGCATCAGAGGAGCATTTGCAGTTCCTACTATCTCTCTCAATTACAGAGGGTCCTTGATTTACGAACATCCAATTTAAAGACACTCGTACTTACAAACATGGTCCCATAAAAGGGTATAATTTTAAAGACCCAACATATACAAATTTCCCATACTTATGAACAGCTATTTTATATGGTGCTTTGCATTGCACACAAATTGATTTGTGATTGGACTCAAGAACAGAGCCCATTCACAACCTGAGGATTGCCTGTAATTACAAAAAAAAGCTGTATTTGTAGACAAATTCCTTAAATATCCAGTGTAAACTTCACTCAAAATTATTCAGTATGTGTCCTGGATATCCCCCAAGAGATGGTAAATTGTGTGGTTGATGCTTTTTTAGTTTAGTGTCTTTTATGTCCAAGGATCTATAATAAATAAGCTTGCTAATGATCATGTTATATTATTTGAAATAAGTGGCTCGGATGCTGATAACATCAATGACTTACATTTAGAAGAAAGATCTATTAATTGGTTTTCTTAATTAGGATCTTCAGTCAATATAGCTTCATGACCTTGCTACAATGTTATGACCCCTATGTGGAGAGAAAAAAAAACAATTGTCATCATGTGAATCAGCAACATAATTACCACAGAAAGTGAATAGGGGGTTCAGTTTACAAATATAATAGAAAGAGGGTCTTGTGGAGCAACAGGAGAATTCCTACACCTGGGCTATAAATGCCAGGTTCAAATCCAAACCCCTCTGGAGGTGTCTTGACATACCTGTAGTAGGCCAATTAAATAATTCTTTGCTACATTATGTGGTGCAGTGTTGGTTTCCCTCCGTTTAAACTAGAAGGACCAGTTCAAGTCTCACCTGCCCTGTACATGCATGATATTGTGACTGAACAGGTGACTAAAATAACCATAAAATGGTTAACATGTTCAAACCAATGTTCCATGAGTACAAGTGCAGCAGAAAGAGATTTCTTGTTAGTGACAGGAGATGTATCCCAAAACACGATGATGGCATCAACCCCATACTTGGGTTGGAATTCTAAGTCTGTAAAGCTATCCGAATGCTTCATTCTCCAAGACAGTCCTGAGGAAGGAAGTGACACCAGCTGCACAAGACTGCACCCCAGGTTTGAGAGCTGGAGCAGTGGCTGTATTCACTGTTGTGCATCTATGAGGCAGAAGATTACATGGAAAGCGTACATAGAAATGGGCTCACACTACAAATTAGAAGTGTAAAGGCAGTGAACAAATGGAGAAACTAGAGACTTTTTGTGGGTAGTCTAAGAGAATTAGGTAGGCAGTGTCGGAGTATTTGGAATCTATCATGCTTACTAGTCAGGATTCAATTTTGGGTTGTGGCGAGGGTGATGGTTCCTGAGGAGAATGCAGCCAGAGACAAGTCAGTCTACCAGAGGCACCTGAGCTGTACAGGAGAGAGGAAGAAAAATGGAAGAGAAATGGAAGCGAAATAATCATAGGGGATTCCATAGTCAGTCGTTCGGATAGACATTTCTGTGGACGTCAAAATCACCCCAGGACAGAATGTTGCCTCCCTGGTCCCAGGCAAAGAATATTCTGGAGCAGCTGCACAACATCCTTCTAAAGAAACGGTGATCAGCCAGAGATTGTAGTTCATGTTGGTACCAACAATTTAGGGAGGTCTCGAAAACATAATGCAGGGAGATATGTGGAAGCTTGAAAGGTAGGACCTGGAAAGCAGTTGTCCCAAGATTGTCTCACTTTTCTGAAGAAGGGTCACTGGACCTGAAATGTTAATACTCTCTTTCTGCACATGCCTGCCAGACGTTTACTCCAGCGATTTGTTTTTATTTTAGATTTCCAGCATTTGCAAATTTTTGTGGGGTTTTTTTTGCTCTCACTCCCATGTGCCAGTGAGTATAGAAATAGAACACATGGCTGGAAAAATGGTGTAGAAGGGTTGGCATCAGATTTCTTGGCATTGGGCTCAGGCCTGGGGAAAGTGGGACCTGTACAAGATTACATCTGAACAGTACCAGAATTAATATTCTCACAGGGAGACTTGCTAGCACCCATGCAGAAGGTTTAAACTAGATTGGAGATGGGACCTAAGAGCAAATTCAGAGCAGAGAGTGGGAGGCAGTAACTTAAGTGACTCTGAAAGACACTAAACAGAAGTTACAAAAAGACAGTGCAGAAAATTACTTGTTTAAAATGAGTACAGATGTAAACACAAAGGAGTTTGGTGAGTAAAGCTGATGACCTGAGGCTATTAATAGACATACATAGGTACAAAATCATTACAGAACAGAAGCATGGCTTAATGTAGAGCAAGAGTGACAGTTCAGTTTCCCTGGATATAGAGTTTACAGGCAGGATAGAGAAGGAGATAAAGATGATGATGTGGCATTAAAGAGTTAATCCAGTTAGGTTTGTCATCATTATGGGAAGGGACAAAGATAGAGCATTAGTAAAATTTATGAACAAAGGGAGGGAAAACTTTACAAAGCTCAGAAATTACCTTGAAAAAGTAAACTGATTACAGGTACTTGCAAGAATAGTAAGTCAGTAGGAGGAATTCAGAAGTAAAGTTCATTAGCCACAGCATAGTCATATCCCCACAAAGGATAAAGGTGAGACTTCCAAATCCAGAACTCCCTGATTCCCTAGAAACATACAAGGTAAGAAAAATGAGAAAAATAGACCTTATGGCAATTTCAAATGAATAATACTTTACGAAACTTAGTGAAGCATAAAATGTGCAGGGCGGGAGATAATAAGAAAAAAATATATTGGCTAGTAAAATTAAAGAAAATCAAAGAAGTTTTATTGGTACATTAAGAACAAGAGAATGACTGAAGATAGCTTTGAGTCTATAAGAGATACCCAAAGTAACTTGAGCATGGGTGCAGAAAATATGGGCAGGACTAGAATAAAAAACAAAGAACAAAGAAAACTACTGCACAGGAACAGGCCCTTCAGCCCTCCAAGCCTGCACCGACATGCTGCCCATCACAATTAAAACCCCCCATCCTTCAGGGGACCGTATCCTTCTATTCCCATCCTATTTGTATATTTGTCAAGACGCCCTTTAAAAGTCGCTATAGTATCTGCTTCCACAACCTCCCCCGGCAGCGAGTTCCAGGCATCCGCTACCCTCTGTGTAAAAAACTTATCTTGTAAATCACCTCTAAACCTTGTCCCTTGCACCTTAAACCCATGGCCCCGGTAACTGATTCTTCCACTGCGGGGAAATGCTTCTCACTGTCCAATCTGTCCGCACCCTTCATGATCTTGTTGATCTCTCTCAGGTCGCCCCTCAATCTTCGTCATTCCAGTGAGAATAATTCAAGTTTTTCCATCCTCTCCTCATAGCTAATGCCCACCATGCCAGATAACATCCTGGTAAATGCTTTCTGTACCCTCTCCAAAGCCACCACATCCTTCAGGTCGTGTGGTGACCAGAATTGAACACTAAGGTTCTATAAACTGCAACATTACCTGCCAATTTTTAAACTCAATGCCCCTGCTGATGAAGGCAAGTATGCCATGTGCCTTGTTGCCTACCTTTTCCACCTGTGTTGCCATCTTCAGTGACCTATGTACCTGTAGACCCAATTCCCTCTGCCTATCAGTACACTTAAGGGTTCTGCCATTTACTGTATATTTTTCATCTGGATTAGACCTTCTGAATTGCATTACCTCACAATTCTCCAGATTAAACTCCATCTACCTCTATCTGCCCAAGACACCAAGCAATATATAACCTGCTGTATCCTTTGACGGTCGTCATTGCTAACTGCAATTCCACCAACCTTTGTGTCATCAACAAACTTACTAATCAGATCAGTTACATTTTCTTCCATATCATTTATATATTTTATGAATAGCAAAGGCTTCAACAGTGATCCCTGAGGAACACCACTAGTACACAGCCCTCCATTCAGAAACGCACCCTTCCACTGCTACTCTCTGTCTTCTATAACCGAGCCAGTTTATTTATCCATCTTGCAAGCTCACAACTGACTCTGTGCAAATTTACCTTCTGTATCAGCCTGCCATGAGGGACTTTGTCAAAGGCCTTACTGAAGTCCATGTAGACAACACCCACTGCCCTTCCCTCATCGATCATCTTCATCACTTCTTCAAAAAACTCAATCAAGTTAGTGAGATATGACCTCTCCTTCACAAAGCCATATTGCCTCTCGCTGATATCCAGGTGGGAGTAAATCCTGTCTCAAAGAATCCTCTCCAATTATTTCCCTACCACTGACACAAGGCTCACCGGCCTGTAATTAGCTGGATTATCCTTGCCACCCTTCTTAAACAAAGGAACAACATTAATTATTCTCCAATCCTCTGGGACCTCCCCTGGAGCTAGTCAGGATACAAAGATTTCCCTCAAGGCCCCAGCAATTTCCTCCCTCGCCTCTCTCAGTCTTCTGGGGCATATCCCATCAGGACCTGGGGACTTGTCTGCCTTAATGTTTTTCAAAACCCCCAATACCTCCTCCCCTTTGACCTCAACATGACCCAAACTATCTACACACCCTTCCCCAGACTCATCATCCACCAAGTCCTTCTCTATGGTGAATACTGATGCAAAGTATTCATTAAATACCTCACCTACTTCCTCTGGCTCCACACACAAATTTCCTTCCCTGCCCTTGAGGGGGCCAATGCTCTGCCTGGCTACCCTCTTGCTCTTCATATTTACGTAAAAAGCCTTGGATCTTCCTTGATTCTGTTGGCCATTGACTTTTCTTGTCCTCTTTTAGCCCTCCTGACACCTTGCTAAAGTTTCTTTTGAATTTCTTTATATTCCACCCTTGCTTCATGTGTCCCCACCTACTGGAAGCAGTGACCACACTGATGCAGATCTTTCCCGTGTCAGCGAAGCAGCGTCACCACCCTGCTGCCCTCTTCGAGCTGACTGCCATAGAGTACTCTGTTTGTGCCATCACCAACAAGAGGGATGATGCAGACATTCGAGGTAAAGAGGAAGAGTGTGACATACTAGATGAAATAAACAAAATGAGTTTGGAAGTACAAAGGAGACCGACTTCTCTGAAGATGGATAAATCTGGGCAGCACGGTAGCCTAGTAGTCAATGCTGCTGACTGACAGCGCCAGGGACCCAGGTTTGATTCCAGCCTTAGTTGACTGTCGTGTAGAGTTTGCACATTCTCCCGCAGTCTGCATGAGTTTCTCTTGGGTGGCCTGGTTTCCTGTCACAGCCCAAAATTGTGCAAGTTAGGTGGACTGCTGAGCTAAATTACCCATAGTGTTCAGGGATGTGTAGGTTAGGTGCATTAGGCATGGAAAATGCAGATTTTACAGTGATAGAGTAGGGAGGGAGGTTGCTCTTTGGAGGCTTGGTGTGGGCTTGTTGGCCTGAATGGCCTGTTTCCGCACTGTTGGAATTCTATTTTTAAAGAAAATCACCATTATAATTTTGGCTGTTGATAATAGAGATCAAGAGCAGGCAAGGCCATTTGGCCATCTGAGTGTGCACTGCCATTCAATATGATCATGGCTGATTCTCTGTCACAATGCCATATTCCCATTTGAAGGCCAGGGAGGATAAGCAGATCCTCTGAGGATCATTTACCAATCATCCCCAGATAGAGGCAAGATACCAGAATATTTAAATCTATCACCCCTCAATTTGTGGCTGTGCCCCCTTGTACAAGCTGAAGTCATCATCCTTGGAAAAAGACTTTCACTGTCCACCGTATCTAATCCTCTGGTCATCTTGTATGTCTCTATTAAACCCCCTCTTAGCATCCTTCTCTCCAATGAGAACAGACCCAAGTCATGGGTTCATGCTGCAACTGTACAAAACACTAGTACGGCCTCATTTGGAATATTGCATGCAGTTCTCGTCACCCCATTACAAGAAGGATGTGGAAGCATTAGAGAAGGTGCAGAAGAGATTTATTAGGATGTTGCCTGGTCTGGAATGCAGGCCCTATGAAGAAAGGTTGAGGGACTTGGATCTGTTCTCATTCGAGAGAAGGAGGCTAAGAGGGGAGTTAATAGAGACATACAAGATGATTGGAGAATTAGATAGGGTGGGCAGTGAGAGTCTTTTCCAGAGAATGATGACTTCAGCTTGTACAAGGGGGCATAGCTACAAATTGAGGGATGATAGATTTAAGACAGATGTCAGAGGCAGGTTCTTTACTCAGACAGTGGTAAGGGCATGGAACGTCCTGCCTGCCAACGTAGATAACTCAGCCACAATAGAGGCATTTAAACAGTCCTTGGATAAGCATATGGATAATGATGGGATCGTGTAGAGGGATGGGCTTAGATTAGTTCACAGGTCGGCACAACATCGAGGGCCGAAGGGCCTGTTCTGCGCTGTATTGTTCTATGTTACATCTCAGTACTTTGCAGTACTTTGGAAGTCTGGCAGACCATGAACCATTATTCAAAAGAGGACAAGGGATTGGTCAAATAATTACAGGTTAGTGCATCTGACCTCAGTGGTGGACAAGTTACTGGAATCAATACTGAGAGATAGAATTAACTCCTACTTAGGCAGTCATAGATTAATGAGAATAGTCACGTGGTTTTGCTAAGGGAAGTTTGTACTAATTTATTGGAATTTTTGAGGAAGTAGCAAGGATGATTGATGGGGGTAGTGCACTTGATGTTCTCCACGTGGATTTTAGTAAATGTTTGACAAGGTACAATATGCCAGGCTGGTCAGAAAAAAAAAACTGAAGCCAATGGGCTGCAGGGAAATGTGATGAGTTGTATGCACAATGTGCTCAGTGACAGGAAGGAAAGGAAAATGGTCAACAGATGTCTCAGCAAATCAAAAGTGATATCCAATGCTATTTCACAGGGCTCAGTGTTGGGTCCCCTGTTGTTTTGGCTTTATAATGTTTTGTATTTAAATGTTGCAGACATGATTGGGAAATTTGCAGATAATGCAAAATATGGCCAGATAGTTGATAATAAAGAAGATGGTCATTGATTGCAGGATCAAGTTAATTGTTTGGTTGAGTGAGTGAAAAAGTGACAAGTGAATTTCTACCCAGAGAAGCACAAGATTATATATTCCAGGAGGATAAGCAAAGTAAAGGAATACACACTAAAAGGGAAATCATTGTGAGGGATAGAGGAAGTGAGTGATCTTGGGGTTTGTGTCCATTGGTTCTTAATGATGGACAGACAGGTAGATAAATATGGTAACAAAGGCAAATGAAATGATTTAATTAATTGGGCAAAGTACTGAGATGTAACACTGGAGATATGTCGTACACTGGTTAGACCACAACTGGAGTTTTGTGTTCAGTTCTGATCCACACATTGTTCTTGAGAGGTTACAGAGGAGACATACAATGTCACCAGGGGTTCAAAAACACAGTCTGAGGCAGGATTAGATGGGCTAGAGTTCTTTCCTCAGAATAGAGGGAGCTGAGGAGTGACTTAATTGATGTGTACAAGAGGGTCTTGAATACTGCAAATGGGTAACTCTCGCTGCTGCTAGAGGAGAGGTCAATTACTAAGATAACAAGGTGTAGAGCTGGATGAACACAGCAGGCCAAGCAGCATCAGAGGAGCAGCAAGGCTGGCATTTCAGGCCTAGACCCTTCCTCAGAAATGGAGGAGGGGAAGGGGGTTCTGAAATAAATAGGGAGAGAGGGGGAGGTGGACAGAAGATGGATGGAGGAGAAGATAGGTGGAGAGGAGACAGACAGGTCAAAGAGGCGGGGATGGAGCCAGTAAAGGTGAATGTAGGTGGGGAGTTAGGGAGGGAATAGGTCAGTCCGGGGAGGACGGACAGGTCAAAGGGCCAGGATGTGGTTAGTAGGTAGGAGATGGGGGTGGAGCTTGAGGTGAGTGGAGGGAAAGGACAGGTTAGGAAGGCGGGGACAAGCTGGGCAAGTTTTGGGATGCGGTAGGGGGAAGGGAGATTTTGAAGCTTGTGAAGCCCACGTTGATACCATTGGGCTCCAGGGTTCCCAAGCGGAATATGAGGTGCTGTTCCTGCAACCTTCACGTGGAATCGTTGTGGCACTGGAGGATGCCCATGATGGACATGTCATCTGAGGAATGGGAGGGGGAGTTGAAATGGTTTGCAACTGGGAGGTGCAGTTGTTTAGTACGAACCGAGCGGAGGTGTTCTGCAAAGCGGTCCCCAAGCCTCCGCTTGGTTTCCTTGATGTAGAGGAGGCCACAATGGGAACAGCGGATGCAGTATACCACATTAGCAGATGTGCAGGTGAACATCTGCTTGATGTGGAAAGTCTTCTTGGGGCATGGGATGGGGGTGAGGGGGGAGGTGTAGGGGCAGATATCAGTTCATTTCAGAGGATAATGAAGGGTCTAGGCCCGAAACGTCAGCTTTTGTGCTCCTGAGATGCTGCTTGGCCTGCTGTGTTCATCCAGCCTCACATTTTATTATCTTGGAATCTCCAGCATCTGCAGTTCCCATTATCTCTCATTTCAGAGGATCCTGGATCTACATTGGAAGATCTGTAATCTGTAAGGCCGCAGACCAGGTGTTTTAAAGTGGGATTTGAATGGCAGTTTTTTAAATTCAGTCAGCACAGATACAATGGGCTGAATATTGCATCTGTGCTGGCTGAATTAAATAACTGCCATTCAAATCCCACTTTAAAACACCTGGTCTGCAGCCTTACAGGATACAGAGCTTCCAATGTAGATCCATGATCTTCTTTCTGTACTGCAAACTTTCCACAATTCTACGGGTTTAATTCAGCTATTGAACTAATAATGCTGATTTTCACAAGGATGTAATTGCCACAGAGCAAGGACTGTTCATACAGGGCAACATCATTGGAAAATAACCCTGATGCCAAGCCATTTCTTCATAAGAGCACATAGCGTTACAGGAGGATATTCCATTCATTGCAGTTATGAATCAAACTTTCTTAAGAGTAATACATGAGCCATCTGACTCTGAAGTGAATTTTACTACTTTAATTGAGCAAATTTATTGGTTGAAGAAAATGACACTAAAAATATTTGACAGGGAACAGCATTGAGGAGGAGAAACACAGTGCAAAATCAATGAAATTGTTGTCCATGCTTTGGACACTTTGACTAGTTTATGTATTAAAAGAACTCTACCCATGTGCCCTTGTCAATGAGACAAACAAAGGAACTGAGGATTTTGCTTGCAGTTCAACTCGATTTTACAACAAAATATTCCTTATTAATAATGAATAACTATTTGACCATTTACCAATTTCCCACAAAATTAACTCTCTACCTAGCTCGATTGCATGAGAATGGATATTACATGCAGCAGTCCACATGTTTGAACTGGTCTGTTGGAATGTCCTTCCACATTGACATAGAGCTGTTTCTTTTCCATGAAGTCGGGTCTGACAGGTAAGGTTAAATCTTCGATAACAAAGTTTGGAGCTGGATGAACACAACAGGCCAAGCAGCATCTCAGGAGCACAAAAGCTGACGTTTCGGGCCTAGATCCTTCATCGGAGAGGGGGATTGGGAGAGGGTTCTGGAATAAATAGGGAGAGAGAGGGAGGCGGACCGAAGATGGAGAGAAAAGAAGATTGGTGGAGAGGAGAGTAAAGGTGGGGAGGTAGGGACGGGATAGGTCAGTCCAGGGAAGACAGACAGGTCAAGGAGGTGGGATGAGGTTAGTAGGTAGGAAATGGAGATGTGGCTTGAGGTGGGAGGAAGGGATGGGTGAGAGGAAGAACATGTTAGGGAGGCAGAGACAGGCTGGGCTGGTTTTGGGATGCAGTGGGAGGAGGGGATGAGCTGGGCTGGTTATGTGATGCAGTGGGGGGAGGGGATGAACTGGGCTGGTTTTGGGATGCTCTGGGGGAAGGGGAGATTTTGAAGCTGGTGAAGTCCACATTGATACCATTGGGCTGCAGGATTCCCAAGCGGATTATGAGTTGCTGTTCCTGCAACCTTCGGGTGGCATCCTTGTGGCACTGCAGGAGGCCCATGATGGACATGTCGTCTGAAGAATGGGAGGGGGAGTTAAAATGGTTCACGACTGGGAGGTGCAGTTCTTTATTGCGAACTGAGCGGAGGTGTTCTGCAAAGCGGTCCCCAAGCCTCCGCTTTGTTTCCCCAATTTAGAGGAAGCCACACCGGGTACAATGGATATAGTATACCACATTGGCAGATGTGCAGTTGAGCCTCTGCTTAATGTGGAAAGTCATCTTGGGGCCTGGGATGGGGGTGAGCGAGGAGGTGTGGGGACAAGTGTAGCACTTCCTGCGGTGGCAGGGGAAGGTGCCGGGTGTGGTGGGGTTGGAGGGCAGTGTGGAGCGAACAAGGGAGTCACGGAGAGAGTGTTCTCTCTGGAAGGCAGACAAGGGTGGGGATGGAAAAATGTCTTGGGTGGTGGGGTCGGATTGTAGATGGCGGAGTTTGAGGGATGTGTGGTCGAGAACGCCCTTGACCGCGTCTTCCGCATTTCCCGCAACACATCCCTCACACCCCGCACCCGCCACAACCCCCCTAAGAGGATCCCCCTCGTTCTCACACACCATCCCACCAACCTCCGGAAACAACGCATCATCCTCCGACACTTCCGCCATCTACAATCCAACCCCACCACCCAAGACATTTTTCCATCCCCACCCCTGTCTGCCTTCCAGAGAGAACACTCTCTCCGTGACTCCCTTGTTCGCTCCACACTCCCCTCCAACCCCACCACACCCGGCACCTTCCCCTGCAACCGCAGGAAGTGCTACACTTGCCCCCACACCTCCTCCCTCACCCCCATCCCAGGCCCCAAGATGACTTTCCACATTAAGCGGAGGCTCACCTGCACATCTGCCAACGTGGTATACTGTATCCATTGTACCCGGTGTGGCTTCCTCTACATTGGGGAAACCAAGCGGAGGCTTGGGGACCGCTTTGTAGAACACCTCCGCTCGGTTCGCAACAAACAACTGCACCTCCCAGTCGCGAACCATTTTAACTCCCCCTCCCATTCTTCAGACGACATGTCCATCATGGGCCTCCTGCACTGCCACAATGATGCCACCCGAAGGTTGCAGGAATAGCAACTCATATTCCGCTTGGGAAACATGCAGCCCAATGGTATCAATGTGGACTTCACCAGCTTCAAAATGTCCCCTTCCCCAAAGCATCCCACAACCAGCCCAGTTCGTCCCCTCCCCCCACTGCATCACATAACCAGCCCAGCTCATCCCCTCCCCCCACTGCATCCCAAAACCAGCCCAGCCTGTCTCTGCCTCCCTAACCTGTTCTTCCTCTCACCCATCCCTTCCTCCCACCTCAAGCCGCACCTCCATTTCCTACCTACTAACCTCATCCCACCTTCTTGATCTGTCCGTCTTCCCTGGATTGACCTATCCCCTCCCTACCTCCCCACCTATACTCTCCTCTCCACCTATCTTCTTTTCTCTCCATCTTCGGTCCGCCTCCCCCTCTCTCCCTATTTATTCCAGAACCCTCTCCCCATCCCCCTCTCTGATGAAGGATCTAGGCCCGAAACGTCATCTTTTGTGCTCCTGAGATGCTGCTTGGCCTGCTGTGTTCATCCAGCTCCATACTTTGTTATCTTGGATTCTCCAGCATCTGCAGTTCCCAATATCTCTAAGGTTAAATCTTCTCCTGGATCTTCTTGGAGTGTTGCATGTCTTCTGTGATGAGTCTTGCTGCCAATCTTCCCTGCAAGTCTTAGCTGAGTCTTTACTGAGCTTTCATCGAAGAGCTGGTTTGCAGGTGGGAATTTTTTCATCCCTCCTTGCGTCAGCCCTTCCAGAATGATGTATGGCCTTTGGCCAATAGGGTTTTGAGCTGGTTCAAATCATCCAATGGGTTCACACCAACACCCTTCACTGTTGCCATGCCAGAAAGCACAATGTGTATATACTCAGGCAGTTGACATGCTAATCAACACTTCTCCAATTTGCAAATCTCTGGCTGGTTATGACTGGTTCCCTTTGATCTTGGTTTTCAGTGCTCTCTGTAGCTGATAGCTGCTGGTTGTTATTTAATTTAGTTTGCCCAATTTTCTGTCAGACCTGATTTTGCTGGTTGTGGGTCAATTTGGAAAGTCCAATTTTGGGCCTGTGGTTGCTCGCCACAAAATACTGAGAGCTTAAACTACAAAGACCAATACAGTGTGGAATGAATACACATCATCAGAGACCAACACTTCTCACTGTTCAACAGAAAATCTCACTTAACTCTTAAAAACTTAAAGTATGTTGAAGAGCCACAACCTGCTCAGGAAGCAAATATCACTGCCCAACCTGACACTTAGTTGACAAAAGTAAGCCTTTGAATGTCTCAGAGTCCTGACTGAAGAGGAAAATATACTCCACTGGAGACGAATTACTTTGATATCTGAATATTTCTTCTTGAATGTGGGATCAGAAGATATTAATGTTTTCATAGATTTGGAGGAATTATTCAATCATTATTCAAATATAGATGAATCTTCAAAATCTGACAATTGAATGCCTTTGACACTGCTAGCAGGAGTCAGTATTACACTCTTTTTTACAATCAGTCCAGCTGTTTGGAAGAACCACTGCCAAAATCTCATTCAGCTTTACTGTCCACATTTGAACCTGATAAAATGATATTGTGAACGAGGAGAATGCAAGCAAAAATTGAAGTACTGTGCTCAGTTTACACCTCTTTACCTCAGGAAGGATATTATTGCCATAGAGGGAATGCAACGAAGGTTCACCAGACTTCATCCTTGGATGACGGAACTTTCCCATGAATGAAGACTGAGTAAAATGGGCCTGTATTCTCTGGAGTTCTAAATAATGAGAGCTGTTCCCGTTGAAACCTACAAAAACCTACATTATAAAGTATAATAAACCTATTTCCTCTTCATCAAGTTTGAGCTTGTCTTTGATTGTAGATGCATGTGGTCATCCTTTCACATTCTATAAGTAGTTAATGCGAATACCAACAAGAAAGATTGGTGGCAATGAAACTGCCTAATGCTATTGGGCCTCACTGTCATGATAGTGATTAGCTACTTAGTGCTATATCATCATTATATATTGTTTCTCAAGAATGATTTTAGCTTTTATTGGGACTTTGTGTGAGCATCATTCCCAGGCAAGGAGGGGCTAACCCGTTTGTTACCAGTCCATTTCCTGATATTATAGTCCTTAGTTCCATATAGCCAACAGTAATATATGCTCCCTCTTATAAATGGGTCTCATGCCTCACTAGAGAAAATCACATTACTCAGATGTAATGTAACTAGCCAATATGTACTATATAGTAATACCTACTCTATTTAACAATGTCTAGCCTCCCTTCTGCTGAAGACTTCATGTAAGCTTTCTTTCCTTCCTCATAATAGTAACAAATTCTGATAAGACCAGTAAACGTAAACATACCCAAAGCTTCTCAGAGGGTTCCAATGGACATGATCGCCTCGTATACTATCCCGACAGTGATGCAGTTTATATCATGCTGTATACATCATGGAGCAAGTGCTGTCACTGAGACAGTGTGAAACAAATCTTCAGGGGTTCCCATGCACATCGTTTTCAGTCGGGTATCGCAGGTAATTGTGGAGAATCTTGGAGAAACATGTCAAATAATTTCAACACGCATTAACTTCATTGCTCCTGGACTCATCAACTAACCTGTTCAGTACATCAGGAAATTTATCCTAATGTGCATTAGGCTGCTAATTTATGGCACTTGTTTATAAAACAAATCCATTTTTTTTGATACAGTTCTGTTCTCTCTTGAAATGTTACACCCAATTAAGCTTGTCTGTACATGTAGTACTGTGCAATTTATTTTCTTTTAAAGATTGGCTGAATTTTTTGCACATGAACATGATAAATGATAGTGCACTAAACTGAATATTTTCCACTTTCACAGCTTAAGCACTCACCAGCTAGATACAGCATGGTTTAAGCTTATTGTAGATATCTCCTCTGCATATCACTTTCTGCACTGACATTCATGTTACTTACGTAATGATGCCAGAGTGATTTTTCTTCCTGCAGGCCACAGATAAATCAAGTAAATTGAAATTAAATACTGGAAATACTCAGTGGGTCAAGCAGCATCTGTAGATAGACAAAGGGAGTTAATATTTCAGGTCAACGACTTTTTATCAAAACTGGGAAAGGTTACATTAAGTACGTTTTGCATAGGGGTGTAAAGGGCAAGTCAGTTGAAATGGAAGTTCAGCAAATGGTGAAAGTCAGGAGAGAGTGGATGGCAGAACAGCTTCTCTTCCAGGGTCAGAGGAAATAGTAATATGTTCGGAAAAGAAGCAAGCGTACATAATATTTTCCTAGAGTGGATGTTCTACTGTTTGAAAGCAAAACAGGAGAAAAACTGAAATCTGCAAAAGGAAGGAAAAGGAAGGGTGACAAAATTTATGGTTGAAATTTTTGAATTCAGTGCTGAGCCTAGAAACTGAAGAGTACCAAAAGGAAACAATAGGTTTTGCTTCTCAAGCAGTTACTGAGCTTCATGGTTAGTCAAGGATAGAGGTGTCAGCGTGAGAACAAAGTGAGGAATTAAAAAGATAGGCACCGAAAGTTAGAGATATGTTTGCAGTCAGAATGAAGGTATTCTGCAGCCTTGATGTCAAGGGCTGTCACTCTCACCTCACCTCTTTTGTCCATGTTTGAACCAAAGCTATGATGAGTAGAGTGGTCCTGGTGGAACCCAAACTGAGTGTCATTGAACAGATTATTGCTGAGCAGGTGGTTAAGAGTACATATTTGGGTAATTTTCCACAAAGTCAGGTTGATGCCAGCGTTGCAGTGAAATGAAGCAGTTTGGCAATTTCTGGACAAAAGTGTTCAGTGCTCTAGCAGAATAGCTCAGCAGAATACTGTCAAGGCTCATAGCTTTTGCAGTATCCAGTGCCTTCAAATATTTCTTCATATTATGTAGAGTGAATTGAATTGAAATCCATGATGGTGGGAACCACTGGAAGAGTTTAGATGGATCATCCACTTGGCACTTCTGAAGGAAGATTGCTGAAAATGCTTTGGCCTTATCTTTTGCACTGATATGTTGGGGTCTTCCATCTTTGAGGATAGGTATATTCGTGGAGCGTCCTCCTGCAGTGAGTTGTTTAGTTGTCCACCACAATTCACAACAGGATGTGGGATGTGACAGGACTGCAGAGCTTAGATCTGATTCATTAGTTGTGGGATCACTTAGCTCTGCCTATCACTTATTGCTTTTATGTTCATTGACATGCAATTAGTCCTATTTGGTAACTTCATCAAGTTGACACCTCGTTTTTAAGCATGCCTACTGCTGATCCTGGTATGCTTTCCTGCATTCTCCACTCAACCAGATTTGACCCCCTGGCTTGATGGTAATGGTTGAGTGGGGGATATGCCAGACCATGAGGTTGTAGTTTGCATTGGAGTATTATTCTGCTACTGTCAATGGCCAGCAGCACCTCATGGGTGCCCAGTCTTGAGTTGCTAAATCTGTTTGAAGTCTGTCCCATTTAGCACTGTGATAGTGCCACACAATCTGATGCAAGTTATTCTCAATGGGAAAGTAGGACTTCATCTTTACAAGGACTGCACGGTGGCCAGTGTTACCGATACTGTCATGGTCAAACGCATCCACTGCTGGCAGGTTGGTGAGGATGAGGTCAAGTATGTGTTTGCCTCTTGTTGGTAGCCTCACCACCTGCTGCAGACCCAGTCTAGCAGCTATGTCCTTCAGAACCCTGATTGAGAACTCTCAGTACGATCAGTAATGCTGCTGTTGGGCCACTGTTGGTGGTGGACGTGGAAATCCCCCACCCAGAGTATGTTTTGTGCCCTTGCCATCCTCAGTGCTTCCTCTGAGTGTTTTTCCAACATGGAGGAGTACCGGTTCACCAGCTGAGGGAGGACTGTACATGGTAATCACCAGGCGGATTCATGGTCATAGATACAACTGAGTGGGTCTGAAGTCACTTGTAAACCAGATCAGGTGAGGATGACAGATTTAGTGAATCATTTGGGTCTTTTTTTTCAGGTAATAAACAATGGTTTCGTGATCATCAGCAGATTCTTAATTCCAGGGTTATTTTTTATGACAGAACTCAAATTACACCATCTGCCATGATAGGATTCAAATTCTAACTGAGATAGCTGAGTTTCTGGATAATAGCCGAGTGATACTGCCATTATGCCATCTCCTCCCCAAGTTAATTCGTACTCTAAGATGGTCCTTGAGTACCTCCCAGATATTTTTTGATATTTATGATCATTCATCGAACGACTGGATACACTCTTTCGTTGAATACCCTCCTTGCCAATAGCAACAAAAGTTTCAGAGGTCATTTCTTGGGATCAATTCGCATTTAAGGTGTAAATTAGGATTTTTTTTGTAAACAGTCACTATTCAATACAGATGTCATGAAATTCCAAGCAAGGAGTGGTAATATTATGTTTCATTCAACTTTCTTTCAAATTCATAAAGAAATTTGGCGGAAAGATCCAACCTTTGGATAGAGGTAAGTCTGATTAGTGTAGTAGACAATTTGAAGTCTTGATTTAGCCATATTTTTTCTCTGTGCAGGTTTGTTGCTGAACTTTGATGAGTATTTGAATGTGTTTTTAAAAGTCTGGAAATAGCTTTTTTGTGTGTATAGAGAGAGACAGGCTTCACAACCTGAAAGAACTGAGATTTTAATCAAAGGTGATTAGTTTTATTCTTTGATTTACCTTTCTGTAATTCTCTATTCACAATAGCTAATGCTTCTGAATGTCTGATCACCTGACTACTTAAACCCTTTCCACTTTTTAAAGATCTTAATGAGGAAGGTAAAGAAATATTCTACACTTTCCTGGAAGTTTATGGCTCCAACTACACTCAATAAACCCAATACCATCCAAAACGACGTAGCCCACTTGATAATCACTCCATTCAACACTTTCTAACATGACTTTCCCTCTGTCAATAATGCATTATGACAGCAGTGTGTACTCACTACAAAATATACCTTGTAGCAACTCCTAAGCCTCTTTTGCTAGCATTTTCCAAATATATGAACTGAACCACCTACAGGGACAGTTACAACAGACTCATCTGCAGCTTCCCTTCCAAAACACATGCTTTCCTGATTTGAAAGATGTTTTGATTTTTTGCTGTCACTGTTCAAGATCATGGAAAACCCTCCCTAAGAGCATTATTGGGCATAGCAATACAACATTGACTCTAATTGATTGTTCAGGATGATGGCTCACCATCACCTTCTCACATGCCAAGAACAAGCAAGAAGAGATATTAGAAATGAATAAATGCAATTTCTGATGAAGGGTCTAGGCCCGAAACGTCAGCTTTTGTGCTCCTGAGATGCTGCTTGGCCTGCTGTGTTCATCCAGCCTCACATTTTATTATCTTGGAATCTCCAGCATCTGCAGTTCCCATTATCTCAAATGCAATTAGTGCTTGAATGTGATTGATAAATATTTTGTTCAATGAACAATTACTTTGAGATTTAAGAGGAAAGATATTCTATGGGGAAGACATCTCAATGAATTATTTACATACATTATCAGGAATCTTATGGCTTTCAAACCATACTTATCTGATATTAACTCAATGAATGTTTCTATTGATGTAAAGACATGGAAATCATTTCATTTCTAGATACTAAGTGAGAGCTAACATAAATTTACGACCGTAATGCCCGCTGAATTAATATCACTGGCTCGAGTCACTAATGCAGGTTGTGTAAGCAATCTTGTTAACTGTATTACATGCTAATTCATCTTCTATATTTGTTTAGCTCAACAATTTTTGCCAATCAATTAACCAAATAATGTTATCTGGGCTTTCTCAATTAAAAGGTTTCATAAAAATGATCATAAACAAAGGCAAATGCCAAATAGTTTTACAGTTTTTTATTCTCTCCTTAACCAAGTTTCTAATTGATAATACTCTTTCCAATCAATTGCTAATCTATTCTTCTATCCGAATCATTAATGGGTTTAGCCCCACTTCACGCCACAGGTACATCATCTAAATTGAAGCTCATGGAGCACTAACTGAATTTCAGAGGGACCACCGTCTGCCCAAGGTGTTTAATCCAAATTTCTGCCTATCTGCTCATCTCGATGTTAAGATTACACAGCACTGATTAATAAAAAATTGGAAGTTTTCTGTAGAATTAAATACCAATCATTTTTAACTAGCATCATAAAAACACTGTTCACTCCCTTCATTGCCTGTTTAAAATATTTTTCAGTTGTAAAATGATTGTTTCAGAATATAACAAAAATATTTCACTGTCACAAGGTGCTATTCAAATACAAGTATTTGTTTTCAACTTACACAGTATATAATAGGGTGCAGCAGAACCATCATTCAGTATAGCTGTATTTAAGCAATGAAAATCACGTGGAAATTTTTATAACAGGAAACTGTATTTGAGTAACGAGCCAGTAGATTTGTGTTTTTTTAAGGTGAATATTATTTGCATATTATTTCTTCTTGATTGAAGACTGTTCTATTAATTACACCATAAAATAGTTACATAATTTTACAGGGAAGGCTCCAAATTGCTAAAATTCTGATCGTTTTTATGTGTCTGGTACTAAATAGCATTCTCTGTGATCAAACCACCAAAGTTACATACATTAATACACTCAGGTTATTAAGAGATTTTTGCAAAACTATTGTAACTTGTGTATTTGTTTATACTGATAGTAAAAAGTTAATGTTATGATGAGTCACCATGCGGAATCTGGCTGTGTGGAATGAATTTGATTAATTTTATCATGCACATTTCATGCATTTCCATTCAAATTCAAGGAAGGCTACCAATGATTAAAAGCCATTGCAGAAGTGGTAGCATTTTAAAAAATACTTGTTACATATGAATTCTCAAAATAGATAAAGCAAATCAGCTCCTAAGCTAAAGTAAGAGAGTGACATTTTGCATTATAATAAGATGCCTTAACCTCGATAATCTAATTTGTAGAACAAGCAGTTGACTGTGGTGGTATAGCTGAATTTTGGCAATTCGTTCATTTTCTTTACTGAGCCAGCAGTAGATGTTCAATATTTAAATTGCATGATATCAATAAATCAACAAAAACAAATTAAAATATATATATTTTAAAAACCCTAAATCAAGCACCATTTATATTTCTGAAGGTAATCGATAATATTTGCTTGTCAATCCAGCTCAAGTTTATTTCTTTGCAGCTTTCTCTTTTTTTGTCCAGAAACCTTCATTTTTTTTGGTATTTCCTCCTTTTTATTTTTCTTTTGCAAATGATGAGATGATGAGTGTGAAGATTCTGAAAATCATCTGCATTGTGAGTTAATATTTGGCCAAGTATTTGTTTAAACCAGGTTTCTTTTTAGGTAGATACAAGAATCAATCTCTGCGTGGAAGACAGGATCATGGAAAATTGGTTGTTGGTTTTCAAATAGGTATTTTTTAATTAATCTGTTCAGACTTGTTATTACACACCTCTGGTGCAGATGAGACTGCCAGTGCATTACACCCCGTATACTAAAACTATGGCCAAGTTCATACATCTGGTGCTATTGCATTGATGGTTCATTCAAACTGAAGGATTGGGTTAGGTATCTGAACTAGTTTCTGAGATGATGACATGGGTGAAGGAAGGGTGGTTATGGCCATTAGTTGTCCAGCAAAGCCAGAGAAGATCTTTTGCTATCGGCCACTGGTTAAATGGCATATCACCTCAAATGAACTTCATTCAGGCTTGGGCTGACAAGTGGCACTTAACAGTTCCATCACACAAATGTTAGACGATAACTTTCTCCAGAAGGAGAGTCTAGTTCCAAGTGCAAACAACGTGCAACTTGAGGGGAAATTGTAGACTGTGGTGTTGCCATGCATCTGCTTCCCACAGTACACACTGCTGTCACTGTGCATCAGTGGTGAAGGCAGTAGATGTTGAAGGTAGTCATTAAGGTGCCAATCATGTGGTAAAAACAAAAATTGATTGGGAAAGCTCAGTAGGTCTGGCAGTATCTGTGGAGAGAAAGCAGAGTTAATATTATACATTATAATGTCCAGCGACGCTTCTTCAGACCAGTCACTGAACCAATAACTTTAACTCTGTTTTCTCTTCACAGACACTACCAGAGTCTACTCATTGCTCTTTAATGTTCAGTTGTGTTACCATCGCTCAGTGCTCTAGTGTACACACCCTGGAGACTAACTATTGGTTATAGCTGAATTGTCTGCATAAATACTACGGCCAGAAGAGCAGGTCAGAGATGAGTATTTCTTCGGTAAATAACTTATTTCTTATTTTTCCACTATCTACAAGGCATAAAACAGGAGTGTGATGGAGTACTCTCCAATTTTCTGGATGTGTGCCTCTCCAACAACATTGCAAATGCCAGACACCATCCTAGATAAAGCAGTCCATTTGATTGGCTAAAAAGAAAGAAAGAAGCACATAAACTAGAATTCAGAAACAAAAACAGAAATTGCTGATAAAAATCAGCAGGTCTGACAGTGTCTGTGAAGAGAAAACAGAGTTCAGTGACTGGTCTGAAGAAGGGTCACTGGATGTATCACATTAACTCTGCTTTCTCTCCACAGATACTTCCAGTCCTACTGAGCTTTCCCAACAATTTCTGTTTTTGCCACATGATTGGCACCTTAATGACTATCTTCAGCCTCCACTGCCTTCACCACTGATGCACAGTGACAGCAGTGTGTACTGTGGGAAGCAGATGCATGGCAACACCACAGTCTACAAGTCCCTCTCAAGTTACATGTTATTTGGACTTGGAACTAGATTTATATTCCTTCACTGTCAAAAGCCATGAAACTCCTTCCAAATGGCACCATGGGTGTCCTTATACATCGACTGCAGCAGATCGGGAACGCAGCTTAGAATCACTTTCTCCAGTGCAATCAACAATGGGTGATAAAGACTGGCCAAGTCAATGATGTCCACATTTCATGAACAAATATTTTAAAAAGCACACTTCAGAATCTTGACATACCAGTAAATCTAATGTAGCCCTGAATGAAGAAATCCACCCTGATAGGTATTTAGAAGATTGATCCAATTAACATTGACAAAGCACAGGCTTCAGTTACTGGTAGCCACAAAAATAAGTCCAGGCAATCAGACCGATGTTGCTGTTTTCTATCTCCAAATTGCATTTTCCCGTCAGGAACGATTCTATGCACTCATGGAGCTGTAGCTGACCCGTTATGTTTTAAGTGATTTGAGACCATAGCCAGAAGGAATTTCTCTCTAAAAAGCATTTAAAGCAATTCACTGCCAGCTTCTAAAGTGCTGAGGGTTCAGGGGATCAGCTGAGTACTTTTTAAACCAGGATTGACCCCGTATTCTAGTGAAGCTGTATGCATCACAAACACAACCAGTGTGAGATTCCATCCACGAGGGGAATCTCGCGCTGTTCCATACAAGGGTCAAGCCAAGACTCAACTTGAGTTGTACTCTCACTTCTGTTATCCTGTGAAGTGTCACAATAACTGGAAAAATTTACATGAGCTATCTATTTTTACTGCCTGCAGGTATTTTTGCCTTCAATGGTCGAGTTTGATTGTATAGAGCATCAATGTAGGATGTGTTCAACTTTTTTTTACGAAGGGACACGAATTAATTGGAGAGAAAGGTAGATCAAATGGATCACAGACATAATTTGCATAGATTTATCCATTGTAATGTTTTCTATTACTTGATTTTGAACAAACCAATGCCATCAAAAGTAATCAGAGATAATGGGAACTGCAGATGCTGGAGAATCCAAGATAATAAAATGTGAAGCTGGATGAACACAGCAGGCCAAGCAGCACCTTAGGAGCACAAAAGCTGACGTTTCGGGCCTAGACCCTTCATCAGAGAGGGGAATGGGGAGAGGGTTCTGGAATAAATAGGGAGAGAGGGGGAGGCGGACTGAAGATTGGCCTGCTGTGTTCATCCAGCTTCACACTTTGTTATCTTGCCATCAAAAGTAATTTGTTCAAGCATATGTGCTTTCCTCAGCTATACTGTTTTCGCAGTCTCCTGGCCATTGCTCAATCTAAACACTTTAACAAATATAAAACAAAAACATATAACTGAGAATATATCATAGTGGGGAAACAATCTCTCACCAGAAAACTGGTCAATTTTAATGTGTTTGTCTGGATTTCTGATGTGCCTTTATTAGCAGCCTAATATTTTTCTAACAAAAATGTGGAGTCTGGATATATTCCTCATTATATTTTTTTAAGGCATGCATGGTTTCTATTGTTGTTAGTAATAGAAAATGTACAAATTTAATTTTCTGTGATTTTCAACTGTATCTAAGAATAGCAACCATGCATATTTTAATAGTCAACACACAAAGTAAATGTCCAACCATCTGGGGCCTAGCACACCCCTATATTTAAATCATTCGCACGGTTTAGCTTCCATAAATCCAGACTTTATACCTCAAAGTTCTGGCCATCTGTATCATGGTTTCTAGCTAAAACAGCATTGCCAATATGAAATGGCCTTAAGTATTCCCTATATCTTAACTTTCGTAGTATATAGATGTAGAAACAAAAAGATGCAATAGGTCATTTGGCCCTCAAGCCCATTCTGCATTTTATATGTGTAGGAGACCACATATTTTCTCTTTTTTTGGACTGAAAATTAGAACCATGGATACTGATTTAGGCCAAGGAAAAAAGAAGCGTTTGCAGTTTGCAAACCAAGTGGAGCTAATCAAAAGATATGCAACAATATTACTTTTGGCAACACTATGCAAAAACAAAAAAGCATCACTTAAGTGTGTTCAAAGATGACTCTGCCCAGACACAGCCTTTTGATTAGATTCCTAATTAGCATAAGTTATTCTGGGTTTGGGAGACCTCGACATAGCACAAGCTTCTGATCTGTCAAGTGCAATCTAACATTGACCCTGCAAGGGGAGTGAAACAAAAAGAAGCAAGGAGACTTAAGAATTCAGCTGCGCCAACTCACCGTTGAAAAGAGCAAGATACAGACTACAGTCAGATTTGCTGAAAGGAGGAGGAACACTGAAGGACACAGGGAAAAGATGAGTCACAGGCCCAAACAAGCAACCAATAGAGACTAATTGTTGCTGTGTGAAAAACTTTTAAGATGTCATCAAAGAATGGAAAAGAACTGTCAAACCAAGTTTTCTACTGTTGCAATTTTGGACTATTGAGGCAAAACTGTATTTCATTCCAATATTTATTTATTTTTATCTTTTGTGTGCAAGGGATGGTATGAAAGGGTGACATTTAAAATACGTAACAGAAATTCTGTGCCTTTTAGATAGTAGGAACTATAGATGCTGGAGAATCTGAGATAACAAGGTGTAGAGCTGGTGAACACAGCAGGCCAAGCTGCATCAGAGGAGCAGGAAAGCTGACGTTTCTGGCCTAGACCCTTCTTCAGAAAAATGATTAGTAGGTAAACTTTTTCAATTATCACAAGGACTGAGTTCTTGAGTTGATGATGTATTGAATTCTGTGCCTTCACTGTTCTTGTTGAAGGTAAGAATGTGAAAACAAATAGAGATATTTTTTATTATTACTGAAGGAAGCTTCTATAATTTGCTTTTGTCTTGGTTAACAGCAAGTCAGTCAGAGGCATATAAGCATTTTCAGTAATGTCATTAAACCTTCATGCTCGTTGAGACTCCAGGAATACTGGGGCTTATTTTCAGCGCTTTAGTATATAAAAGGGTCATGATGTAAGATCGTGGATGATCTGATTGTTACATCTAAACTACACTCCTGCCATCCTAGATAACAGCTGCTCACCAAAATTCTGTTTGCTTCCTTTGCCTTAAAAATATTCAGAGTCCAGCTCTGCACAATTTCAGGCAAAGCATTACAAACACCGACAGCACGTCATGGGATTTTCTTATGCCTAATTTCTTAATAAATGGGCAACTTCTTATTTATAAACAGTGACTCCCAGATTTAGGTACACTGATAATGAGCTATTCTCTCCACAAATACACTATCAAGCATTCTCATGATTTTAAACATTTCAATCAAGTCACCTCCCACTTTTCTAACCTCCAACAGAGACACAGCTCGGCTGTCCAACCTCCCCTCATAAGAAATGTTATTCATTCCAGGTATTAGTTGGTAAGCTTTTTCATATATCACAAGGGCTGAATTCTTGAGTTGCCTATGTCGTGAAGTTCATTAATCACACGATAATTCACACTGCTATAAGATCTAAGACTTATGCTTAGTCTTGGTCTGTGCTTACCACTCTTAACGTAACTACAACAACTGCTACTGAAGGTGAGGCAAGTACCTCTATACTAGAATATTTCATGCCATAATGTCATCTAACTATCTTAAAGGTATATGCTTGGCTGTTCTGGAGTCTATTCAATAATATTACATATCTTCTTTTTCCTTTAAATGGGAATGTTTTCTAATAAACATGTACATTGATGCATATAGATATATTATCTAAACAATATAATATAATGCTTTGACAGACATGCGACATAACTGTGAAAGGACTAGGTAGGTTATTATTACTTGGGCTGTGTACCTTCACTCAATGGTGTATGCCTTCTGTCATTGTGGGTGGGTGTGTATCATTTGAACCTAATGCTTTCAGGATCTAATTTGCCATCCTCTGAGATGAATGATTGATCATTTGCAGTTTGGATATGATGTGTATTTCAAGACAAGACTTGACCATTGCTATTACAGCATGATATGACCTAGAGTGGGTACTCTCATAGCATCCTTCCAAAAACCCATATGTTCATATGAAAATCTCAAACTCTTATATGTTGTCCCAGTTCAAGTTTAGATAACTGCCTGCTTGGTCATCAACCCTGTTCTTGTAGCATTTTCTCCCTTCTTTCCAACAACACTTCATGTGCATGTGGTTGGGTGATGAGAATATGGAAGGATAAGACTGTGTATATGTACCATCCAAACATGAGAGCTGCCCATGAGGATAAACCATTGGCATAGCATAATAACTCAGTTGGCTGGTTTGTGATGCAGAGCGATACCAAACAGCATGTGTCCAATTCCCAAACCAGCTGAGATTATCAGGAAGGTCAAATCACGACTAGTTGCCTCTCTACAATGAGAGCAGCCCTATTGTTTAGCAGGACTACAGTGACTTTATCTTAGAGATTTAACTGAAGATCTGGGCAAGTCACTTTACACTTAAGTATTGATGGATTTTTGATACATACAGTTCATTCTGTGAGTCAAATAAATTGAAGAGCTAATAGATAATAAGAACTGCAGATGCTAAAGAATCGTCTAGGCCCGAAACGTCAGCTTTTCTGCTCCTAAGATGCTGCTTGGCCTGCTGTGTTCATCCAGCTCTACACTTTGGTACCTATAATTGAAGAGGTAAGATGTTGGATGCTGCATTTCTTGCACATATCTCGGAAGGGTACACTGTTCTCATATAATTTGTTGAGGACACCCAAAAGCACTGAAATTACTCGTTGATGTGACATAATATAAAAGCCATGAAATAATGGGTTTTTTAATTTCTCCCAAATAAAAAAAAATCATAAAGCCGTCAATGACCAATGTGTAATCATGTCCTTGGACTTTAAAAATGCCAGTGCCAATTTTGCATCATGGTCCAGAGAATTGTGTGTGACAAAAGGTTCTCTTGATTTTTTAAATTCATTTTTGGCATGTGGGCGTTGCTGGCTGACCAACATTTATTCCTCGTCCCAAGTCACCAGTGAGAAGGTAGTGGTGAGCTGCCTTCTTGAACTGCTGTAGTCCATGTACGGTAGGTTGACCCACAATGACCCTGAAGGGAATTCCAGGATTTTGGCCCACCGACAGTAAAGGAATGGCGAGATATTCCAAAGTCAAGAGGTGCGTGGTTTGGAAGGGAACTTGGAAGTGGTGGTGTTCCCATGTATCTGCTGCCCTTGTCCTTCTAGATGGAAGCAGTTGTGTTTTTGGAAGGTGCCGTCTAAGGATCTTTGGTGAGTTTTTGCAGTGCATATTGTAGATAGTATACACTGCTGCTACTGAGTATCAGTGATGGATTTAGTATCAATCAAATGGGCTTCTTTGTCCTGGATGTTGTTGAGCTTCTTGAGTGTTGTTGTTATGCCTGCACCCTTCCAGGCAACTGAGGTGTATTCTCGAAAATATCAGAATGAAATTAAGCCATTTAGTCAGTTGAGTCTGCTCTACTGTTCAATCATGGCTGACATTTTTCTCAAACCCATTCTCCTGCCTTCTCCCTGTAAACTTTGATCCCTTCACCAGTTAATAACCTATCTATCTCTGCCTTCAACACACTTAATGACTTAACTTCCAAACCCCTCGCTGCCAATGAGTTCCACAGATCATCACCCTTTGGCTGAGGACGCTCCTTATGATCTCAGTTCTAAAGAGTTGCTCATTCTGTTGTTCCTACTAGTGAAAAATCTTCTCCATGTCCACTCTCTCCAGGCCACACAGAATCCTGTAAGTTTCAGTCATATCCTTCTTCATCCATCAAAACTTTATCAAGTACAGATGTAGAGTCATCAACAAGTCCTTATATGACATGTCCTTCATCCTCAGGATCATTCTGGTAAAGGTTGTTTGGACCCCTCCAATGCCACAAAATTGCCCATAATATTCTAAATACAGCCTGACCAACCCTTATATAGCCTCAGCTGTACATGTCTGCATTTGTAGTCTGGCCCTTTTGAAATTAATGCCAACATTGTATTTGCTTTCCTAACCATCAACTGAATCTAAATGTTAACCATAAGAGACTCCTGTGCTTCAAATTTCCAAACCCTTTCTCCATTTAGAAAGTAGTCTACACTTCTATTCTTCCTGCCAGAATGTATAACCTCACATTTTTGATGTTGTATACAATCTGTCACTTCTTTCCCCCCTCATCTATCATGTCGAAGTCTTCTGCAGCCTCCCTGCTTCTTCCACCCTATCTGCCCCTCCACCTATTTTTGTGTCACCTGCAAACATAGCTACAATGCCCTAGTTCCTTTGTACAGATTATTAAAGTGTAATGTGGATAGTTGTGGTGCCAACACTTGCCCCTGCAGAACTTCACTGGCCACCAGAGGCCATCCTGAAAAAGACCCCTTTATTACTTCTCTCTTCCTTCAGCCATCAACCAATCCTCTATCCATGCCTCTGCTTTTCCCCTAATAAAATGAGTTTCTATTTTAGTTAGCAGCCTCCTCTGTGGCACCTTTTCAAAGGCCTTCTGGAAATCCAAATTTATCACATCCAATGGCTCTCCTTTTATTCTATCACCACCCTGACTTGGGCATTGTAGACGATAGACAGATTTTGGTCAGGCAAGAGGTCAGTCGCGCACTGCAGTATTCCTAGCCTTTGATCTGTGCTTGTCACCATTGTGTTTATAAGGTGAGTTCAGGGCAGTTTCTCATCAATGGTAACCTCAAGGATATGGATAAAGGGGGATTGATGGTAATGTGATTGAATGTCAAAGGGTAGTGATTAGATTGTCTCTCCTTGGAGATGGTCAATGCTTGCTATTTGAATGACACAAATGTTCCTTGTCACTTTACAGAACCTGAGCCTTGCTCAGATCTTGTTATCTTTGAACACGGACTACTTCAGTATCTGAGGAGTCACAATCATTGCTGAACATTGTGCAATCATCCGCAATCATCTCTACTTCTGTCCTTATGATGAGGGAAGGTCATTGACAAAGCCACTGAAGATGGTTGTGCCTAGGACACTATTTTGAGGATCTCCAGCAGAACATAGAACATAGAACAGTACAGCACAGAACAGGCCCTTCAGCCCACAATGTTGTGCCGACCATTGATCCTCATGTAAGCACCCTCAAATTTCTGTGACCATATACATGTCCAGCAGTCTCTTAAATGACCCCAATGACCTTGCTTCCACAACTGCTGCTGGCAACGCATTCCATGCTCTCACAACTCTCTGCGTAAAGAACCTGCCTCTGACATCCCCTCTATACTTTCCACCAACCAGCTTAAAACTATGACCCCTCGTGCTAGCCATTTCTGCCCTGGGAAATAGTCTCTGGCTATCAACTCTATCTATGCCTCTCATTATCTTGTATACCTCAATTAGGTCCCCTCTCCTCCTCCTTTTCTCCAATGAAAAGAGACCGAGCTCAGTCAACCTCTCTTCATAAGATAAGCCCTCCAGTCCAGGCAGCATCCTGGTAAACCTCCTCTGAACCCTCTCCAAAGCATCCACATCTTTCCTATAATAGGGCGCCCAGAACTGGACGCAGTATTCCAAGTGCGGTCTAACCAAAGTTTTATAGAGCTGCAACAAGATCTCACGACTCTTAAACTCAATCCCCCTGTTAATGAAAGCCAAAACACCATATGCTTTCTTAACAACCCTGTCCACTTGGGTGGCCATTTTAAGGGATCTATGTATCTGCACACCAAGACCCCTCTGTTCCTCCACGCTGCCAAGAATCCTATCCTTAATCCTGTACTCAGCTTTCAAATTCGACCTTCCAAAATGCATCACCTCGCATTTATCCAGGTTGAACTCCATCTGCCACCTCTCAGCCCATCTCTGCATCCTGTCAATGTCCCGCTGCAGCCTACAACAGCCCTCTACACTGTCAACGACACCTCCGACCTTTGTGTCGTCTGCAAACTTGCTGACCCATCCTTCAATTCTCTCGTCCAAGTCATTAATAAAAATTACAAACAGTAGAGGCCCAAGGACAGAGCCCTGTGGAACTCCACTCACCACTGACTTCCAGGCAGAATATTTTCCTTCTACTACCACTCGCTGTCTTCTGTTGACCAGCCAATTCTGTATCCAAGCAGCTAAGTTCCCCTGTATCCCATTCCTCCTGACCTTCTGAATGAGCCTACTATGGGGAACCTTATCAAATGCCTTACTGAAGTCCATATACACCACATCCACAGCTCGACCCTCATCAACCTTTCTAGTCACATCCTCAAAAAACTCGATAAGGTTTGTAAGGCATGACCTACCCCTCACAAAGCCGTGTTGACTGTATTTGATCAAGCCATGCTCTTCCAGATGGTCATAAATCTTATCCCTCAGAATCCTTTCTAACACCTTGCAGACGACAGACGTGAGACTTACCGGTCTATAATTGCCGGGGATTTCCCTATTTCCTTTCTTGAAGAGAGGAATTACATTTGCCTCTCTCCAGTCCTCAGGTACGACTCCAGTGGAGAGCGAGGATGCAAAGATCTTCGCAAGTGGCGAAGCAATTGCATTTCTCGCTTCCCAAAGCAGCCGAGGACAAATCTGATCCGGGCCTGGCGACTTGTCAATCTTAATGTTTGACAAAATTTTCAGCACATCAGCTTCGTCTATCTCTATCCATTCCAGCATGCACACCTGCTCTTCAAAGGTTTCATTCACTACAAAGTTGGTTTCTTTCGTAAAGACAGAAGCAAAAAACTCATTTAGGGCTTCCCCTACCTCCTCAGGCTCCACACACAAGTTCCCTATGCTATCCCTGATCGGCCCTACTCTTTCTTTGACCATTCTCTTATTCCTCACGTAAGTGTAAAATGCCTTTGTGTTTTCCCGGATTCCTTCTGCCAAGCCTTTCTTGTGCCCCCTCCTGGCTCTCCTCAGACCATTTTTGAGCTCCTTCCTTGCCTGCATGTAATCCTCTCTAGCTGAACTTGACCCTAGCTTCCTCCACCTTATGTAAGCTACCTTCTTCCTTTTCACTAGAAGCTCCACCGCTCTCGTCATCCAAGGTTCCTTAATCTTACCCCTTCTTGCCTGTCTCAGAGGGATATATTTACTCATCACTCCCAACAACTGTTCCTTAAACCGTCTCCACATGTCTATAGTTCCCTTACCATGGAACAACTGCTCCCAGTCCATGCTTCCTAACTCATGTCTAATCGCATCATAGTTTCCTCTTCCCCAATTAAATATCCTCCCATTCTACCTAATCCTCTCCTTCTCCATAGCTATGTAGAATGTGAGGCAGTTATGGTCACTATCACCAAAATGCTCTCCCACCACAAGATCTGATACCTGCCCCGGCTCATTTCCGAGCACCAAGTCTAGAATGGCCTCTCCCCTCGTCGGCCTGTCAACGTACTGCGTTAGGAAACCCTCCTGAACACACCTTACAAAAACAGCTCCATTCAAATCTTCTGCTCGAAGGAGGTTCCAATCAATATTAGGAAAGTTAAAGTCACCCATTACAACAACCCTACTGCGTGCACACTTTTCCAAAATCTGTCGACCTATGCTTTCTTCAATCTCCCTGCTGCTATTGGGGGGCCTGTAGTAAACCCCTAACGAGGTGACTGCTCCCTTGCTGTTCCTAATTTCCACCCATACTGACTCAGTAGGCAGATCTTCCTCGACAATGGAAGCTTCTGTAGCTGTGATACCCTCTCTGATTAGTAGCGCTACACCCCCTCCTCTTTTTCCCCCCTCCCTATTCTTTTTAAATGTTCTAAACCCTGGAACATCCAGCAACCATTCCTGCCCATGAGAAACCCATGTCTCTGTTATGGCCACAACATCATAGCACCAGGTACTGATCCATGATCTAAGTTCATCACTTTTATTCCTGATACTCCTTGCATTAAAGCAAACACACTTTAACCGAGCTGTCCTGGAACTAAGGAGACTCACCTCCAACAACCACATGCATCTTCCTATGTGTCACCAACAAGTGGAGAGTTTTCCCTGATTATAGATGATGAAGTTGACATCCTTGGAGGATTGTAGTTTGTCTCTGAATAATGTGTCAATACTATGGCTTCAAGAGGTGTAGTTTGTCCTTTTGTTTTGAAGAGAGGTTTTGAACCAGAGGATCCAAGCTGCTATTCACAATGCAGAAAGTAAACAGCTTGCAAGGCCTTGGCTTTTATTTAAGCTAGAACAATAAAACAGCCGGAATAGGTGGAGTCAGACTCCCACAGGTAGGGTTTCAGTTTAACTCACAGCAGTTGTTCTGGTTTTGAAGCTGGTTGTAGAAGCTTCTGCATCTCTCTCTCTGTCTGTTACAGCTAAAAGCTTGGATTCTATATGATATTTATCTGTACAGTAAATGGAAAAGCCCTGGGGAAAATTGATGCACAGAGAGCTCTGGGTGTTCATGTCTATTGTACCGTGAAGGTGGCAATGCAGGTCAATAGAGTGGTCAAGAAGGCATACAGCATGCTTTCATTCATTGGACGAGGTGCTGAGTACAAGAGTTGGCAGGTTATGTTACAGTTGTATAGGACTTTGGTTCAACCACATTTTGGTATACTGCGTATAGTTCTGGTTACCACATTACCAAAAGGATGTGGATGTATTGGAGACGGTGCAGAGGAGGTTCACCAGGATGTTGCCTAGTATGAAGGGCGTGAGCTATGAAGAGAGGTTGAGTAGATTAGGATTATTTACACCAGAAAGACAGAGGTTGAGGCGGTACCTGATTGAGGTCTACAAAATCATAAGGGGTATAGACAAGGTGGATAGCAAGAAGTTTTTCTTCAGAGTGGGGGACTCAATTACTAGGAATCACGATTTCAAGGTGAGAGGGGAAAAGTTTAAGGGAGATATGTGTGGACAGTTCGTTACGCAGAGGGTGGTAGGTGCCTGGAACACATTACCTGCGGAGGTGGTAGACGCAGACATGATAGTGTCATTTAAGATGTATCTAGACAGATACATGAATGGGCAGGGAGCAGAGGGATACAGATCCTTGGAAAATAGGTGACAGGTTTAGATAGAGGATCTGGATTGGTGCAGGCTTGGAGGGTGGGAGGGCCTGTTCCTGTGCAGTAATTTTCTTTGTTCTTCTTTGTTCTTTCTTTGTTCTCTTTTTGCTGTTAGAATAGGATGTGAAACAATCGGTTTAACTGACTTTGCCTTTGCCAAGGGTGTGTTGATGGTGTGTTACTACATTGGAATAGCTGCTGTTTAGTAGTTAAATAAACAATAATGTAAAGTTTTCCAATAGAGTTAAAGCTTTGACAATTCCTCCTTGTTTTGTTTGTATTTTAACTGAGGCAAGAATAAGGTGTGTTTTTCTAAAAATAAAATGTGACCAATCAAATTAGATCTAGAACACAGCATGTTACAGATGAATTTAAATAAGATACAAGTCAGCACCTGGGTTTTTTTTCTTTGATATATTTGCAGGGGATTTAGTGTGATCCATAACAATAAGAAAGGTATTAACTTGGGGACCTGTGTTCAAACTGCCTGTGATTAATGACTTTTGTGAGTTGCTGCAGCCAGTCATCAACTGACATAGCTCATTAAACCTGCCCTGCATCATTGTAACCAAAACGTAAAAGATCCGTGAGTCTAGCTCAGATTTAATAATATTGTAGGGTTGAAGGAATATCTTTTGTTCTTCTTGGAATTTGGAAGTCAGTTAAGAAGATCAAATTAGATTTGTTTTGGAAAGATTGCGTGATATTTCTAAATTGTAACTTCAGTCTTCACTGATAGTCCATGGAGTCATGAAGGTACAATTCTGAGTGATTTTTAAAAGATTGTTTATGGTGATTTTTGGTTGTTAGGCACAATGAAATGATTGCCAAAATGTTAAATGTGAAATGTCTGCATTCTGAAACTGAAGCAAGAGTTTCTTTTCCCAGTTATCATCAGTTCTGAGGAAGAGTCACTTGACCCAAAATTTTAGTTCTGATTTAGACAACATAGACAATAGACAAAAGACAATAGCTGCAGGAGTAGGCCATTCAGCCCTTTGAGCCAGCACCACCATTCAATATGATCATGGCTGATCATCCACAATCAGTATCCTGTTCCTGCCTTATCCCCATAACCCTTGATTCCACTATCTTTAAGAGCTCTATCCGTCTCTTTCTTGAAAGTATCCAGAGAGTTGGCCTCCACTGCCTTCTGGGGCAGAGCATTCCATATATCCACCACTCTCTGGTTGAAGAAGTTTCTCCTCAACTATGTTCCAAATGGCCTATCTCTTATTTTTAAACTATGTCCTCTGGTTCTGGACTCAACCATTAGCGGAAACATGCTTCCTGCCTCCAGAGTGTCCAATCCTTTAATTATCTTATACGTCTCAATCAGATCCCCTCTCATCCTCCTAAACTCAAGCGTATACAAGCCCAGTCGCTCCAATCTTTCAACATATGATAGTCCCGCCATTCCCGGAATTGACCTCGTGAACCTACGCTGCTCTCCCTCAATAGCAAGAATGTCCTTCCTCAAATTTGGAGACCAAAACTGTACACAATACTCCAGGTGCGGTCTCACCAGGGCCCTGTATAGCTGCAGAAGGACCTCTTTGCTCCTATACTCAATTCCTCTTGTTATGAAGGCCAGCATACCATTAGCTTTCTTCACTGCCTGCCGTGCCTGCATGCTTGCTTTCATTGACTGATGTACGAGAACACCTAGATCTCGTTGCACTTCCCCTTTACCTAACTTGACTCCATTTAGATAGTAATCTGCCTTCTTGTTCTTGCCACCAAAGTGGATAACCACACATTTATTCATATTAAACTGCATCTGCCATGCATCCGTCCACTCACCTAGCCTGTCCAAGTCACCCTGTATTCTCATAACGTCTTCCTCACATTTCACCCTGCCACCCAGCTTTGTGTCATCAGCAAATTTGCTAATATTACTTTTAATGCCTTCATCTATATCATTAAGGTATATTGTAAATAGCTGCAGTCCCAGCACCGAACCTTGTGGTACCCCACTGGTCATCACCTGCCATTCCGAAAGGGACCTGTTTATCACTACTCTTTGCTTCCTGTCAGCCAACCAATTTTCAATCCAACTCAGTATTTTGCCCCCAATACCATGTGCCCTAATTTTGCTCACTAATCTCCTATGTGGGACTTTATCAAAGGCTTTCTGAAAGTCGAGGTATACTACATCCACTGGTTCTCCCTTGTCCATCTTCATAGTTACATCTTCAAAAAATTCCAGAAGATTAGTCAAGCACGATTTCCCCTTCGTAAATCCATGCTGGCTCTGACCTATCCTATTACTGCTATCCAAATGATTCGTATCTGTAGATCAAAGAATCTGTATCCCTCTGCTCCCTGCCCACTCATGTATCTGTCTAGATACATCTTAAATGATGCTATCGTGCCTGCCTCTACCACCTCCGCTGGCAATGTGTTCCAGGCACCCACCACCCACCACCCACCACCAGTTTAGTAATTAACTCACTTCCACTTCTCTTCTAGGCATTGCCATTTTGAAGAAGTTCTGCTCTACTCTTCCACAGAATTTCTATTCCAATCTTTTTTCTTGCCCATCGTCATTAATTTCATTGTCACTCCTGGTGTTTGGCCCAACTGTTCTTCTATCTCTTTGGTCTCTGTCCCCATCTATCATTTACTCCTTAACCTCTTCCCCACGCCATCTTTGCATTTAAACTGACAATTTCCTAGCTACCTTCAGTCTGAGGAAGGGTCGCTTGACCCGAAATGTTAACTCTGATCTCAATCCTCAGATGATGCCAGACCTGCTGAGCTTTTCCAGCAATGCCTGTTTTTGTTTGAAGGGTTTCTCTTTCAAGGTTAGAGCAGTTTGACTCATTTATTCTAATGACCTCAGAAGCAAAAGTAAGTGACTTGATATACCCTTAGGCCTTTCTGGGTGGCAATGCGGTAGACATGTTGGGATCACAATACTGAAGATTGCACTTGCTGGATGACAAAGCATTTTACAGAGATTGAAAGATTTGCTGGTGAACTTCCTACCATACGTATGATGCATTTTGACAGATAAAACGTCATAGAGGAGTGACTTTGAATATATGGGATTGAAAGCTGAAGAAATTGAGCATCTTTGTGTATCTTCTAATTGGGTAGCATCATGCCGAATACTATTTGATCTGAAATAGTTGATTTGACTCAAGTTGATTAATATTATTTGCTGCATTAAAAAATGTTTCTCTGACAGTGCCATAAGTTGATGGAAGTTACTGTCACGCTATTTCAAAGGATTGCAATGTCATCTGCAATCAAGAAAACCTAGCAGATTCCAATGATGTGATACACTGTATTGGAATTGGTCCTGGTGATGGATAACTTGAATGATACTCTGAGGAAGCAATGTCTTCCAGATGGTATTCTAAAAGTTGTTACTTGCTGTGATTCTGGAAAATGATGCATAAACTAATATCCATTCATGGCTGCCTAACCTGAAGAAGTTACCCTCCTCCCTCCGGACCAACCTCAGGGAATCTCTCTCCCACTGCAACTCTCTTGTCCTCTCCACCTAACTTCTCTTCTCTCCATCTTCGGTCTGCCTCCCCCTCTCTCCCTATTTATTCCAGTTCCCTCTCCCCATCCCCCTCTCTGATGAAGGGTCTAGGCCCGAAACGTCAGCTTTTGTGGTCCTGAGATGCTGCTTGGCCTGCTGTGTTCATCCAGCTTCACACTTTGTTATTCATTCATGGCATTGAGCATTAAAAAATGCCTGACTCCTGAGAATTTGGATTAAGCTTTATACAACTTAATACAATTGAGATGTTTATTGTGTTCTGTGATAACTAATGTTATTGTACGGAACATTATCTGTTGTGATGCCATCCGACTATTTTCAAGTTAGACAGTCTGTCTTGTCTGATACTCTGTAATAATACAATATATATTGCAGTTTCTGAAGTTTTTGGCTGATATAAAAACAGATTTCTCTTTTCCTTCACATGATTGAAGTTTCACCAGTGGCTGAAGAGTATCTTCTGGGAAACAAAAACTTAAACCTTCGTAATCAAAGTTTTATTAGCACAGATGGTGTTAAGTCAAAGCATTTAATTTTTCTTAAAGCACAATAGAATTTTAAATATCAAATGATTGTTTAGACCGCTTGAATATAGTATGATTTGATGTGCAACAACACTAATGAGTTTTTTCGCACACTGCTTAGACCAATTTGTGCAACAAACCTATTAATGTTATACACTGTTATTACAGTATCCTGAGTAGGCTTTTGGGAAAGAAAAAGTTTAGAGCTGAAAATAAATGATAATCATTTTCTAGTAAAGTTCAGCCCGAGGTTTCCAAATGTGCTGTCAGCACAACATTATGCAACTATACCTAAGAACAGGCAGAGTATCCAACAAAGAAACAGGTTACCTTACCCTAATGATGCCTGCCAGTGTTTGCGTTTCCTACAAATCTCCCTCTTTACTTTTTCCAATCCAACTACAACTCGAAGTTGAAGGATAGGAGAGGGGCAGAGGAAAATGGTCCAGTGTTTGGTCTGCGCCGTATTGTTCTGTGTTCTATGTTCTATGCTGTGAAGAATATGAACATATTTAAACAAAGACCCGGAAAAGAAGATTTTAAGAAAGCTCTGAGCTTTATAAGAAAGAGGCTAACAGGTAATGTGGAGGTTTTGTGTCTGGCAGCTAATTTATGTGCGGGACTGGAGGTGCTACAAAACTGCAAGAAATTATAGAGTGGTGAACACAGTTCATGCAAACCAGCTTTCCCTCCATTGACTCTATCTATACTTCCTGCTGCTTTGGAAAGACCCTTCCCACTCTGGTTATACTCTCTTCTACCATCTTCTACCAGGCAGAAGATACAAAAGTTTGAAAACACATACTAACAGATTCAGGAACAGCTTCTTTTCCTCCACAGCTGCTGCCAGACCTGCTGAGCTTTTCCAGCAACTTTGTTTTTGTTCCTGATTTACAGCACCCGCAGTTCTTTTGGGTTTTTTCTTAAATACTTTTCCTTGTATCTTAGTACACGTGACAATAATAAATCAAATAAAATCAAGTCAGATGAAGAAAGATGGAATGCATACACCAGCCTACTCTGCTTCAATGTCACTTCTGTAGTCAAATAAACATGCCAAAAAGAAAATCAGAGTGGGAATAGGCTTACAGCTCATAATGTTTATTGTTTAAAGAAACACATCAAAAACTGTTGGTTGCTCTTTTGAAACTAAATCAGTTGTCAAGATGTCACTCGTTATTCAAAGGTCACATTGAGACTGATCAACTGAGACTCAACTACTCAATAAAAGTAGTCACCACAGTGCTACTTTCTCAATAAAGAGAAGCAGCTGATTCTGGTTGAAAGTCACCACACCCTAAGCAAGAGCAGAATAACAACAAAAAGACTTTCACAGTAACCTCAACCTGTGTGGGAATCAGACGGTTTCTGCTCATACCATGCAGTATATTAAACCAGAGATAATGAGAACTGCAGATGCTGGAGAATCCAAGATTACAAAGTGTGGAACTGAATGAACACAGCAGGCCAAGCAGCATCTCAGGAGCACAAAGCTGACGTTTCAGGTCTAGATCCTTCAGGCAACTGAGCTAACATTTCACTGCCATTGATAACTTGTTTGTGTTCAATAAGAGATTTGACATACCAAGAGCACAGAGACTTGAAATTCTTCAGAGATGTCACCAAGAAATCATTTGGGGATGACAAAGCATTCTGCAAGAGTGCAAAAGAAAGTGTGGTTGCCAGGGATTGCATACTCAATACTAGAAATGATTAATAATTGCAGTGAACAGCCAGGAGAATATATGCCACAATTACAATATGCCAAAACTTTTCCTTCAAGGCCATGGGAGTTTTGGGAAAAAATTTTTTAGGTTCAAAATCAAGATGTATATTACTCAAGATAGGTACAACCCAGATCTGCTCTGCCATCATCATCATCTCCTATAGGTGAAGGCCTAGTTAGTTTTCATGACATAAGAATAATGTCGGCACTGCAGCCTCAGAGCACCAGGGACCCAGGTTCAATTCCAGCCTCGGGCAACTGTGTGTGGAGTTTGCACATTCTCCCTGTGTCTGCGTGGGTTTCCCCCCGGGTGTTCTGGTTTCCTCCCACAGTCCAAAGATGTGCAGGCTAGGTGGATCGGCCATGCTAAATTGCCCATAGTGTTCAGGGGTGCGTGGATTATAGGGGGATGGTTCTGGGTGGGATGCTTGAAGGGGCGGTGTGGACTTGTTGGGCCAAAGGGCCTGTTTCCACACTGTAGGGAATCTAATCTAATAATGTGGGGTCAAGTAGTATTGAAGCATTTAACAATCTTTTATTACACTCCTGCATACATACATTCCAATCACAGGCATGTCTGGCCTCAAGCTAGCTACAACAGATTTAAACTGTAGTACATGTCTGTCATAATGGAAACAGATCCTTGGGCCCAATTCATCTATGCTGACAAGATATTGTAAACTGGTCCCCTTTGCCAGCATTTGGCCCATATCCCTCTCACTCTTCCTATTCATGTACCCATCCAGATGTCTTTTAAATATTGTAATTGTACCAGCCTCCACCACTTCCCCTAGCAGCTCATTACATACACACACACCACCCTCTGCATGCAAAAGCTGTCTCTCAGATTCCTTTTAAACCTTTCCCCTCTCACTTTAAACTTCTAGTTTTGGACTCCCCTACCCTGGGATAAAACTTTGGCTATTCACCTATCCATGCCCTTCATGATTTTATAAATCTCAAAAAGTTACCCCCTCCAACAGAAGAAAAGCCTCAGAATAATCAGGCTCTTCCTATAGCTCAAATATCCAGTCCCAGCTGAAATGACTCCATAGAGCCCAGTATTCTGTCACTAAGTCTGGCTTTATTTACACGTGTATATAGAACTTGACACAGAGCCAGCTGTCAAAATGACCATGACTGCTGACACTCCTGTTTATATTTGTCAGCCAGAGCTCCCTGATTGGACCAGGTTAACCATTCCAATCAGGGAACTCTTATTCTATGAATTTCAGGTGGCTGACCTTATGACAATCATTACAGCTGCAAAATACTTGTTAACCTTTTCTGAATCTTTTCAAGTTTAACAACTTCTTTCCATTAGCAGGAAGACTTGAATTGAATGGAGTATTCTAAAAGTGGCCTCACCAATGCCCTGTACATCACATCCCAACTTTGACTTTTAACGCACTGACAAGGAAGGCAAGCTTGCAAAACACATGTCTCATTACTCTGTCTACTTGCAACTCCACTTTCAAGGAATAATACACCTGCACCCCAAGGTCTCTTTGTTCAGCATCGCTCCCCAAGGGGTTACCATTAAGTGTATAAATTTTGCCCTGGTTTGCCTTATCGAAATGTAACACCTCAGATTTAACTAATTTGAACTCCATCTGCCACTCATCAGTCCATTAGCCCATCTGATCAAGGTCCTGTTGTATTCTGAGATAACCTTCTTCACTGGCCACAATACCACCAATTTTAATGTCTTCTGCAAACTGACAAACCATGCCTCCTATGTTCACATCCAAATTATTTTTTTAATGACAAAAAGCAGTGGATCTAGAACTGATCTTAGAGGTACACCACTGGCCACAGGGCTGTAGTTCGAGAAAAGCCCTCCAGCACCAACCTCTTCTCCTCCATCAAGTCAATTTTATATCCATTTGGCTAACTCCCTCTGAATTCTATATGATCTTACCTTGTTAACCAGTTTACCATGTGGAAATGTATTAAATGCCTTGCTGAAATCCATGCAAAAAACTTCTACAGGTCTGCCTTCATCAATCTTCTTTGCCACACCTTCAAAAATCTTGATAAAATTAGTAAGACACAATTACCCAGGCACAAAGCCATATTAGCCATCTCTAATCAGTCCTTACCTTTCCAAATGCTTGTAAATCCTGACCCTTAGAATCCACTCCAACAACTTACCCATGACTGACATCAGGCTCACTGGTCTATAGAACAAGGCACAAAGAAAATGACAGTACAGGAACAGGCCCTTAGGCCCTCCAAGCCTGCACTGACATGCTGCCTATCACGTGTTCCTCTCTGTTCCCATCCCATTCATGTATTTGTCAAGATGCCCTTTAAAAGTCACTATTGAATCTGCTTCCACTAAAGAACAAAGTTCCCTGGCTTAGTACTTTTCTTAAATAGTGGTATCATGTTAGCCACCCTCCAGTCTTCCAGCATCTCAGTCATCATTATCAATGATACAAATATATCAGTAAGGAACATAGCAATCTCTTCCCGAGCCTCCCACAAAAACTGGGGACTTAGCTACCTTCATAATAACAAAGTGTGGAGCTGGATGAACACAGCAGGCCAAGCAGCATCTCAGGAGCACAAAAGCTGATGTTTCGGGCCTGCACCCATTTTAGATTCTCCAGCTTCTGCAGTTCCCATTATCTCTGATCACAATTTTAACCTCACTGCGAAGCCTCTTCCTGGGATGCCTAATCAGAAGAAGTTACCCTCCTCCATCTGGACTGACCTCAGGGAATCTCTCTCCCACTGACTCTCCTCTCCACCTATCTTCTCCTCTATCCATCTTCGGTAGCACCCCCCCCCCAACTCCTTCTCTCCCTATTTATTTCAGATCCTCTCCCCATCCCCCTCTCTGATGAAGGGTCTAGACCTGAAACGTCAGCTTTTGTGCTCCTAAGATGCTGCGTGGCCTGCTGTGTTCATCCAGCCCCACACTTTGTTATCTTGGATTCTCCAGCATCTGCAGTTCCCATTATCTCTGATCACACTTAGCTACCTTCATGTGTTTTAAGACATATAGCACCTCCTTTTCTATAATTTGGACATTTTTCAATCTATCACAATTTATTTCCCCAAGTTCAGTAGCTTCCACATTCTTCTCTAAAGTAATACTGATGCAAACTACTTGTTTAGTGTCTCACCCGCCTTCTGTGGCTCCACACATAGTTGTGGGTCTTTGTTGATCTTTAAATTAAATGTCCCTATTCTCTCCCTAGTTACTCTTTTGCCTTTAATGTATTTGTAGAGTCTCTTTGAATTCTCCTTCACTCTATTTATCAAAGCTGTCTCATGTCACCTTTTGTCCTTCTGATTTCCATCTTAAGTATACTCCTACTAACCTTATATTCCTCCAGAGATTTACTTGATCCCAGCTGTCTATGAACTGATATATGCCTCCTTTTTCTTGAACAGAGACTCAATTTCTCATCCAGCATTCCCTACACCTGCCAGCCTTGTCCTTCGCACTAATAGGAATATACTGTTTCAGGCAAGTAGACTCGAAAGGAGACCTTAATACCACCAGGTCACATTCCATAATAAACATATACCTCAAAAGTATACTTGCATAGTAGCTGTGAGACATGACATAATAATGTTGACAGTGGAGTCTACATGTGGGGAGAAGGCAGGCATTTTTGAGGCTACAGATTAATCTGAATATAACATAAGAACTGCAGATGCTGTGAATCAGGAACAAAAACAAAGCGGCTGGAAAAGCTCAGCTGGTCTGGCAGCATCTGTGGAGGAGAGAGAGAGTGTCTGTGTGTGTGTGTGTGTGTGTGTGTGTGTGTGTGTGTGTGTGTGTGTGTGTGTGTGTGTGTGTGTGTGTGTGTGTGTGTGTGTGTGTGTGTGTCTCTCTCTCTCTCTCTCAGGGTCATGGATGTCACTGACCAGCTACAAGACATTTTGCAAGGAAAGGATAAACAACCAGAGGGTCATAGTCCACACTGGTACCAACAACAACATTGGCAAAACAAAGGACAAGGCCATGGAAAGAATGAAACAGGTTCTAAAGGGTAGTAATATTCAGATTGCTTCTAGTGTCACATGGAAATAGGAGAAAGTCAGCAGTCACACAACACCAGGTTTATTTGAAAGCTTTCTAAAAGGCTGTTCCTTCATCAGGTGAAATGGAGGGAGTTGCACAGGCTCAGAATTTATATGCAGAGAGATAATGGAAAGATAATTCCAGGTTATTGAGAGTATCAAAAGATAAGTACACATAGTGTGAGTGGAGTGTTGATAGGCTGAATAACAAGTCTTTGCAGGTGATCAAAAGTGTCAGATGGTGTGAGTAAAGTGTCAACAGCTGAATAGTGAGTGAAGGGATGATTTGATCCAATTAATTAAGGTAGAGAGATAATTATAAAAAGTAGATATAAGGTGGGTTTGGAGGCAAATTAAATGACTGGAATAGCATGATAGATATAAGAGTTGCATGCTGAGGGTCTAACTGAAGTAACAAGTAAACCAAAACTGTACAAACTAATTAAGAGACAGAGGTAAAACTGTGTTAGCAAGGTGACGGTGTCAAAACAGAACAATAACGAAGGGTTTTTTTTTTGTCTACTCCAATCTAACACTGGCACTTCCACATCATGGAAGTAGGAAGTTAGAGCAAATGAATGTACTCCAGAGGAGATGGTGCAGGAGTGAGAGTTTTGGGTTAAGAGGGCATTGAGTTTGGTTTGAGAAGAGTTAGGCAGTTTACACTTAAATAGGAAAAGGAAAAATATTATGCTGGGAATTTTGTTGCAGCTGGTAAGCAAACTGTCAGCTAGTTTAGCAGACAGTGGAACCCTGATAAAGAATTCAATATGGACAAGTTCAGAAATGAAAACTAAAGGTATAACATTTATGAATGAGTCATAAAGACAAAAGAAACAAGGGTTAGGAAATTTTTTAAAAAGAGCTTGACAATGCTCAAGGGTCTGAACTTCAATGCAATGAGTTATGCAAATAAAGCAGACAAGCTGAGGGCATAGATACAACATGGAAGTATCACTACTATTTCAGAAACACAGCCTAATAAGAGACTGGAATGACGGTTCAATGTTACTGGTCACAGAGTTTACAGATGAGGTAGAAAACAAGTTGAAAAAGGAGGGAGGGCACTTTTAGTCAAAGAAATAATGGCAGTTGTGTGGAGAGGATGTTATAATAAAATGATCACCAAATGAGGCCATGTCGATTGAGCTAAAGAACGAAAAGGAGCTGTCAGACCACTGTAGCATATTGTAGACTCATTAAACGATCCAAAGAAGTTAGGAAAGCAAATATGTAGACAATTCTCAGGAATGCAAAAATGACAGGTCAGTATTAAAGAGGATTTATCTATCCAATGTGAACTGGAATTGTTACCTGGTTGCCTCAATTTCTCTGATCCCTCCAAACTATCCTCCTGGAAACTGACTGCAAGTCATGGTCTCGGATCTAACCCTGACTTTATAATTAAGCTTGCCTTGTAATTAAAACTCGTGCTGCAGTAGCCTGGCATACTGACCTCTACATTGCAGAGGATAAGCGCTAACTCTCTGTTACCTCCTCCTATCTCCCCCACACCATGACAACACAATGATACACACATTGTATCCACTATGGTCACTAACCTCATTTCGTCTGGTGATTTCCTCCCCATTGCCTCTAAGCTGATAGTCCCCCAACTCCACGCAGCTTGCTTCTATCTCTTTCCCAAAATCCTCAAACAGGACTGTCTCGCAAACCCATTGTTTTTGCCTGTGCCTGCCCCACAGAACTCATCTCTTCCTGCCATGACTCAGTCTTCTCTCCCTTTGTCCAGTCCCTGCCCGCTTACACCCACAATTCCTCTGATGCTCTACACCGGTTTAAGAATTTCCAGTTCGTGGGGTCCAGCCGCCTCCTCTTTGTTTTGGATGTCCAATCCTTTTGCATGTCTATCCCCCACCAGGATGGCCTCAGGGATCCCTGACCCGGAACAACTTCTCTTTTAACTCCTCTCGTTTTCCTCAGGTCAAAGGGGTGGCCATGGGTACCTGAATGAGTCCTAGTTATGTCTATCTCGTTGTGGGGTATGTGGAACTGGTCAATCTCTGACTCCTCCCCTTCCCTGACATCTCTGTTTCAAATGCAGAGATAAATTGGCCATCAATATCCATTATAAACCCACTTCCTACAATTGCCTGGACTATACACTCTTCACACCCTGCTTCCTATAAAAAACCACAATATTTTCCCAGTTCCTCCGTCTCCATTGCATTTGTTCTGATGATGCCAACTTTGATAAAGGAGCCTCTGAAATGTACACCTTCCTCTTCAAATGTAGATTCCCCAGCTCTGTCTTTGACAGGACTGTCAGTCAGGTCCAACATTTCTCCCACACTTCAGGCCTCTCCCCTTGTCCTCCCTCCCGCAACAGCGATATGGTTCCCCTTGTCCTTACCTCCCATCATACCAGCATCCACATCCAAAAGATCATCAGCTGCCACTTCTGACACTTCCAGCGAGATGCCACCACCAGTCACATATTCCCCTTCCTTCCCTTGTCAATTTTTGCAGGAAACATTCTTTCTGGGACACCCTAGTCCACTCTTCCTTCACTCCCAAATCTCCCATCCACCCGCCACAGCCTAATGGCACCTTTCCCTCCATCTGCAGAAGGCGTAATACCTGTTAGTTTACATGCTCCCTCCCCAGTATCCAAGGGCCCAAATGTACCTCTCAGGCAAAGCAGCGCTTAAGCTGCACTTAACACAACATAGCCTGCTGCATTTGTTGCTCACAATATGGCGTCCTCCACACTGGGGAAACAAAACGTAGACTGGGTTATCACTTCACAGAACATTTGCATTCTGTCCAAGACAAAGACCTTGAAGTTCCAATTGCCTGCAACTTCAACACATCACCCTGTTGCCTGGCCAACTTCTCTGTCTCAGGCTTATTATAGTGTTCAGGTGAAGCTCAAGCCAAGCTGAAAGAACAGCATCTCATCTTCTGCTTGAGAACCCTGCAGCATTCAGGACTCAATATCAAGTTCAATAACTTTAGGGCTTGAGCCCTCTCATATCCTTACGTCAACCCTAAACACTAGGGGTCATTATCACATAGTCTGCTGTTACACACAACTAGCTAACAGTCCCCATTAACAGCTATTCACTGTCTTAGCTGGATTGGTACCCATTCCTTTGTCTGTCCAACTGTTCTCCTCTCCCTTTGGGCTCTACCCCCACCTATCATTTACTACTTATTCCCTCCCCATCCAATCATCTGCATTTAAGGTGTCATTTTCCAGGGTACTAACAGTTTTGAAGAAGGACCTGAAACATTAACTCCGAGCTCCCTCTGTCAAACCTGCTGAACTTTTCCAGCAATTTCTGGTTTTGTTTCTGATTTACAGCATCTGCAGTTCTTATGGTTTTTAATTAACTGGTATTGCTTTGAGGGAAAAGAATTGGTGGATTAAAGTAGAATTAGAGTAATATTTTTGGCCAGTAGAATGTCTAACAAAAGAAAGGTGTGGTTCTGGACTTAGTTTAAGGAGATGAAGTTGGCCAAGAGAAAGCGATGGAAGTGGGAGAACATTTTGGTTGATGTAGTTGTTGATGGACATGTCAACTCACGACATTGTATGAGTTTCTCCTTGTGATGGAAGTTGCAGCCATTACTCTCGTTACATTTAGAAAAGGCAGGGCCGGCTTGGTCCTGCATGGTGGAGAGAAAACGCTTCATGGTCGAACTAGGAGAGTCTCTCGCTATCAGGTTCAGTTTAGCTCAGATACCTGGATGGCAAGTTTGTGATGTAAAGTACCATGAAACAGCACGTCTCAATTTGCATCACTAGCTGAGGTTACCATGAAGGATTCTCCTTCTCAACCTCTCCCCATCACCTAGGGTGTGGTGATCCTCTGCGTAGGCCAACAACAGTTGTCTCCTTAATAAGACAGCAGCCCTGTGGTCTGATAAATCTATGGTGACTTTTATCTTGCCATCAACAAGCTTTAGTTCAGCATATTTAGCAACTAGTTACTGGGATATTGATATGAAAGACATTGTTAAAGATACTTCGAGAAAACCCAGACGTTGGGTCTCACTCATTTAAATCATAAACCGTTCTGTCACACGTCCATATGACATCATAAGAGCGAGGCTGTTAATTTCACTGCACAATATTAACCCTTTCAGATTCAGTACACATGAGCGGTGATCTTAATTCAGTCAATTTTAATATCATAATGGAAAATAATGAAGCTACAACAGGGCTTAAAGTAATGTCATCTTTGGAATCTGAGAGCTGATTTAATAAAATGGACAGGGAATATTTAATTGAAGGTAAATGAAAATGAGAACAATGCGAGACATTCTAAGGGGAGATGAAAAATGTTCTAAATAAAAATGTCTCCTCAAGAAAAAAAGTGAAATGGCGTAGAGCCTACAGAATGTCAGAAGATTACAGGGCAAGACAAGACAGAAAGGAAATCTTATGTTGAATATTGAGAACTTAATAATGCAGAAAGCCAAAAGGAGTATAAATAATTCAAGAGTAAAATATAAAAAAAAGAAGGAAAGGAGAAGACATGAAGAAATTTTGGCGAGTAAAATTAAGAAGGACCTAACGGTGCTTTATCAAGACATTAGAAGACAATATAGTTAAGGAATGCGTGGGGCGCATAACAGATCAAAAAGATAGCCTATGTGTAGTGGTAGAGGACATGACTCTTAATGAAGACTCTGCATTTGTCTTCATAAAGGACAGAAATTATGCAAGCATTTTAGTTAAGGAGGAGGAATATAAAATGCTGAATGTGAAACTGATAGGAAGAGAGTAAGTAGTTGGGAGATTAGTAACCTTGAAAGTGGATAAATCATGGGGTCAGATGAAATGTACTGCAGAAGTTCAAAATAAGCCAACCAGGAAAGAACTAAAAATCTAAACATTATTTTCCAATGCTCACTGGAATGCATGTGTGTGACTGAAGAATTGGACGACTGCCTATATAATGATTTTGCTTTGAAAAAATACAGGAATAGACTGAATAATTACAAGTCAGTTATTCTAACTTTACTAGTTGTTAAATCATTGGAATCAAATTCAAGAGCCAGGATAAACTGTCATTGAGGAAGGCAAGGAGTAATTAACGGCAGTGTGGATCTTTTTCAGGAAAGATTGTGTTTGAATGACTTGATTGAATTTTCTGAGGAAGCAATAGGGAGGATTGATGATGTAGTGCTATTGATTTGGTCCGCAGGGATTTAGCTTGGTGTTTGACAAGGTCTCACATGGAAGATTGGTTGGAATAAAACCAATGGGATCAACGGGAATATAATCAGTTGGATATGAAATTATCTCTGTAGCAGCAAATAAAGGGTAATCAAGACTAATGAATACACAATTAATGGAAGAATGCTGAGAGGTGTGGAGGAAGAGAATGACTTTCAATGTATATCCAGATTCCTGAAGATAGTGGTAAAGTTTGCTAAGGTGATTGAAATATAGAACACATTTGTTATTCACTGAAGCACAGAATATAAAAATACAACTTGAGTTCTGCACGCAGTTCTGATCATCTCTTTGGAAAGGATACAATTTCTCTTGGGAAGGAGATTCATAAGCACATTGCCAAGGCTAGAAAATGGTAGCTGCAAGGAAAGATTGTATAGCTGGAGTTGGTTTCCTTGGAACAAAGGTGGCTAACGTAAAATTGATTGAGGTGTACAAAGTAATGAGGACCTAGATGAGAAAGACCTATTTCTCCTAACAGAGATATCATGGACAAAATTTAAAGTGATTGATAAATGGATTAGACAGGAGCTGAGGAAATCCAATTTTATCCAAACAGTGTTAGGGGTCTGAAACACATTGGCTGGAATTAGAATAGAAACAGAAACCTTCAACTCTTTTAAAAGGTGTCTGAATAAACACCCAATGTCCTAGAGCCTCCAGGGATGTGAATCAAGTGTTGGAAAATGGGACTAGGCTGGGAACTTTTGTTCTTCAGCAAGTGCAGGAGGATGGCAGAATGATCTTTTTCTACTCTGCCCATTTTTGCATTTTTCCAAATATTCTAAATATCTGAAAAAGAGAAGGAATATTCAAGGTTTGGAGACGGGGTGAGGAATGGAAGGATGTGAGTTAATTCTCAGGAGGGCCTTGAGAAACATACTGGGTCAAATAGGCTGTGTCTGCGCTGTAATTATTCTTTGAATTAACTATTGTCTTTTAGAATATAAAACCATATGGAGAGAGGGCATGTCTGATATCCTTTTGTATGAAAGTTAAGTTTGAAATTGACCAGAGAAGATACAAGCTGCAAAGTGAAATGTGAAATCCTTTATCCTTTAGGGCTTTTAAGTTTGCATCATTAAGAATATCCAAAGTTAAAATAGATAGCTTGTTGAACACTAAGAGAATCAAGGATCATGGGAAAAAGATCAGAAAATAGGAAAGAGAATTTGAGGATTATCAAATCAACCATGATCTCATTGTTAGGTGGAACAAATTGATTGGCTGAATGGCCTACTTCTAAACCTATGCTTTATGATCATATAATCCCTTTCCATCTTGCTGCATCATCAACTAAGATTTGAGCCCTGTTTTGCCACAGTCGTACAGCAGAGCCTCTACTGAAAGACATCGAGTTCTACAACAGTGTTTTCCCAGAGAAAAGGATAGCAATAGCCACTACTGAAAAATAACTTCAGCTGAAGCAACAGTGCCTTTGGATACAGCACTCAATTTTTAATGATTTTCCTTTATTTTAGTCTTTATCTTAGTTAGCCAAATTTAACCTCTAATACTCTGGCAAGCTGCATATCTATTCATGTTCGGTTGAGTTGCTGACTCTGTACTTCTGGCTGAAGATGTTCGCTGAAGAATGCTTCAGCATTTTCTTTTGCCCTGTTGTGCTAGGTTTCCTTATATTTAGGGATTGGAATATTTGAGGTCCCTCGCTCCCACCAGTGAGTTGTTTGATTGACCATCGCAGTAATCAGTTCAATGCTGTAGACTCACCAGCTCGAAAGCTCAATTTTAGGTAGGCCCACTGCTTTTTTTGTGGCAAGTCCTCCTGAAATCTCCAGTGAACCAATATTGATCTCTTGATTAATGATAGTGGTAGAGCGGACATGCTGAGACATGAGATTATATGTTCTGCGGCCCCTAACACCTTACAGTATTTCATGGGTGCCCAATTTTGACTTGCTGATCTGTTGGAGATGTATCCCATATAGCACAATGGTAATGCAACAGAATGCAATGGAAGGAACCTCAATTTGAAGATAGGACTTTGTCTCAATAAATATAATGGGTTGTCTCTCCACACAATACCATGAAGTATATAAAGGTACATAAAGATGTAGGAGAATGAGTAGACCATTCAGCCTCTGGAGCTTGCTTTGTCATTTATTATGATCATGGTTGATCCTCCAACTTATTAGCCTGTTCATGCTTTCCCCCATATTCTTTGATTTCTTTAACCCCAAGAGCTGTATCCAATTCTTCATTGAAATTATAAAACATTTTAACTTCAACTAATTTCAAAGGGAGCATACAGCACAGGTTTACCACTCTCTGGATGAAATTTCTCCTCATCTCAGTTCAAAATGGTTCATTGCTTGTTTGTAAACTGTGACCCCTGGTTCTGGACTCCCCAGCTATCAGGAAAGTCCATTTTACACCTGAGTTGTCTAGTCCTGTTAGAATTTAATGGGTTTCTATGGGATCCCTCTCATTCTTCTGAACTTCAGCAAATGTGACGTTATTACCTAATGGTTAACAGTTGGATCTATTTCACCGAATAGGGTAGCCTTTGGCCACATTAGGTTATATCTTGGTAAACATTCTATCTTCTCTGTTAAAGAGTGACTTATTTTAGAACTTTACTTTCAATCTTGCATCACACTTCAAATTATTAGCCAATTTCCTATAACTTGCAGCAACGGTTAACAGTTAACTTTAACAGCTTCTTTAAAAAATTCTATTTTCAAAAATAGACATACCTACTGGTGGCTACCATTCATAGGTAAATTTCGTCAATGCAAAAGAGACATGACTTTTAAGCTTTTCAAATTGCATTCATCAGGATAGGTGCAAGAATATAACAGTTTAAAGACAGCAGCAATTTTTATTGCATAAAAATAGATGCTCATTCTTTGGCAAGTTGTCTCTGATTGGTAGAGACTTTTCACATTGACTGCGTCAGAGAGCTATTGCTCCCTGTGCTTTTATTTAATTTAGGATAAGAACTCAATGCCAAAACATTATGTTTTATCCTGTAGAGAGCAGGTCTCTGTTTGTGAATATTTGTAACTTCTGCAAAAGTAAGTAAGTCATATTGTGATTTTGACTGATAAACTTAAATTGGTAACAAGTGAAGAGTGCAAGATAAAAGGCTTCAACAGCATGTTTCTTTACTACTAAATTGTCAAATTGTTTTTTGATGGGCTTCAAACAGAGTCTTCGTGCTTGTTATGATGCTGCACTTATACATGTAATGATGAAAGATGAAGATAAAAATCTGAATTAAAAATATATGAACATGTTTGTATTTTAGAATGCTATTTTAACAGCAGAATTAATTTATTAAGAGGTGGAAACTGGAAATGGGTGGCAAACTGAACTAGGAGCAGCCAATTGATTACCATCTTCTTTATATTCCCACTAATGCCCATTGCTATCATTAGTGATTTTCCAAAGATTTATTGCTAATATCACACAGCATAACTTCACATGCATGTCTTAACTCTACTGTTGCTTACTCACCTTATCCATACTTAATAGACGTCACAGTAGCACTGCCAGAGATAATAATATTAACGTGCTTGTTTACTATTTCATGTGCTCAATGATATATATCTTAATATGTTGTATTTTACAATGTTTTCATTTGTTTTTTTTTAAATTACGTGGATTAATAAATTCAAACCATTTTTATTAATTCTATATTGTTTGTCTGAGCCCAAGGTGACCTAAGAGCATTCATTGTGATCAGAGATAATGGGAACTGCAGATGCTGGAGAACCCGAGTTAACAAAGTGTGGAGCTGGATGAACACAGCAGGCCAAGCAGCATCTTAGGAGCATTCATTGTTCAGCTTTAGCTGCAGATTCTAAACACCAAATAAACGAGTTTGAATTTATGCACGAAAAAATACAAATCCTCCCCTACTGGATGGGGCTCCATTCAATGTGAAATGCTGAAGCACGGTGGAAGCCCAACGCTGCGCTGATACATGCACATCAATAGTGTTTAGATGAGAAGTTCAAATTTCTTCTTGTTGATTTTACCCTAGCCAGTTTGCTAAAGACTTGGGCTGTTTGCTGTTGCCAGTGTAAAGCCAATGACGCTCTATCAGATGTTGTGTCAAAACAACCTAGTTTTGTTCATCCCGCTTCCTCCTCCTGACAGTGTTCACCACTTCTCTCCCCTCTTCCACACTTGATTCAAAATCACTCTGCCTGAAGTTGATGCTGAGTACAAATCTCTTGGTAGAATTTGGGTGTTCATGACCACAGTGACCTAATGTGGGTAGTCAACCATTAATAATGAATGTTCAGATACTTAAATAAGATGCATTAGTTTAGATATGATACGTAGTTAATTAGAGTAAAAAAATACACCTCATGATAGTTGAGGATGGCTCACTGACATGAGAGAACAAATAGAGAGTTGGCATAAAGTTTGTCAATTCCATTAACGTTGTGAAGTCAACATTCTGGCATACAGCACAGTGTTAGAGAAGTCTTTCATGGGTCTTCCCTCAATATCTTCTGCCCATCTTTCATTGGGTGAATTTGCCTCCTCAATGAGGACTGTCTCCGACAAGGGCCATTTGATGAGGATTGGCCTCTGACCCTGAGCATTTGTCGATTTACCTCAGTGCTTAAGGCTGGTATTTTACCCTCTAGCTGATGGGCAAAGGACAGTAGAGAGCAGGAGTGCTAAATATTATCGAGACAGTTGGGATAAATTCTCGTTCAGCAAAGAAATCACAGGTTATCTGGTATAGATGAAAATGTAGAATTCAAAAGACAGACAGGTCAGCCATGAACTTATTGAATGTCTGCGCAGGTTCAAGGGTCTGCGCTATTTCTTATGTATGAAAATGCATATGGCAGATTTCATGATGTAGGATGATGATTCCCTACTTTTCCATCTTCTGGTTAGTTTTCTTTAATTTTGGGATCAAAATATTTATTTCCTAATCACTAATAATGGATACATATGATGCCATTATTCTTTGATGTCAACTTGTGGAACATCTTCATCTTAGTCACCTTTTTTGTCAACTTCCTTTTGTATTGTTTATTAGAAGTTGTTTATAATTGGAGAAAACAAATAACTGCTGTAACACCAATTCGAGCACATCAGATCTCATGCAACACCAGTTATGCCACCAGATTGAAACAATGAAGCTGGTGAATTTCTGTTAAATACAGCCATTTTCAGAAAGATTTCCAATTTGATCTAATTTCTTTTAAGCGCAGCCACTAGTAGAAATGCTTCAGAGGTTTTACAACAATATAAAAATATTTAATTTACGAAGAAATTTACTGGTACCCAATTAAATCGGTGAATGGCTCAGTGTTGCCTTTTTAAGTTATTTTCAGTGACTTCAGGTTACTTACAAGTGAGGACTAAACACTTATTAAGAATGCTGACTTTTTTTGGTAACCCCAATTTCAGCTGTATTAATAAAACTGCGCATGATTACCACCCTTAAATATATATCACTGAATTGGTCTAATCCACGAGAAAATAAAAGAACTGATTGATTGTGCTGATGCATGAAAGATTTTGTATTTATAACGATACAAATTCATTTAGTGAAAATTTGAACTGTAACCTGGCCAGGGCAATTTCCAAAGCAATTTGTGTCCTATTTCCCAACTGAACCTAGAGTGAAAACTCTGCCTGAATCTGTGTAAGTAATAGGTTATCCTTTCAAAACTCTTGTCATATATCAAAGTCTAACTAATTCTCAGAGAGCATTAATTGTACTCCTACTGCTAATTTCTAGATTTAGCCTGATCCTCATTGATATTACTCTGAGCAGATAAGCCTATCATTTATATGACTGCTGATTACATGCCTTTGTGATTGTGATTGACGGACTGCATTCCATCAGTGAGATCCAACTGTGAACAACTATCTCTGAGTATTCTTTCTCACCCTTAAACCTAAAGCTCAGATTGAATACGTTTTTAGGGTATTTGCATAACACAGGTTCATCACAGCATGCAGGCGTCTTAAAATAGTTACCATGCCTCAGGTCTAGAAATATCTAGAATGGATGGGACACACTATGTCCTCCTAAATCTTTAGTTCAAGGTGATTAATTTTTAACAAATACACAATTGATAAGGTTTAATAAGTTTCAAATTTGGGGGAAGAAAATAACCAAAAATCATTCATTCTAAATCTGGAAATAATTAATTTCCTCAGGCAGATTACATTGGCAACTTCTTGTCTAAATAGAAACAATGCCTAAAGAATCTCTTCATGCAATGTGTCTTTCACTCTGTACTCATTCACTTACTATTGACATTTGTCATAAATGTGTTTCATGCTGAAGAAAGATTGCAAAGTCCATTGGTGAGCAAGTAAAACTTGGTCTGTATTTTTTTCTGTTGGCACAAGGAGTCACATTGACAGGCCCAAAAGCCACATTTCGAGAACTGAAGATAACAAAGTGTGAAGCTGGATGAACACAGTAGGCCAAGCAGCATCTCAGGAACACAAAAGCTGACGTTTCGGGCCTAGACCCTTCATCAGAGAGGGGGATGGGGAGAGGGTTCTGGAATAAATAGGGAGAGAGGGGGAGGGGGACCGAAGATGGAGAGAAAAGATGATAGGTGGAGAGGAGAGTGTAGGTGGGGAGGTAGGGAGGGGATAGGTCAGTCCAGGGAAGACGGACAGGTCAAGGAGGCGGGATGAGGTAGTAGGTAGGAAATGGAGGTGCAGCTTGAGGTGGGAGGAAGGGATGGGTGAGAGGAAGAACAGGTTAGGGAAACGGAGACAGGCTGGACTGGTTTTGGGATGCAGTGGGGGGGAGGGGACGAGCTGGGCTGGTTTTGGGATGCAGTGGGGGAAGGGGAGATTTTGAAGCTTGTGAAGTCAACATTGATACAATTGGGCTGCAGGGTTCCCAAGCGGAATATGAGCTGCTGTTCCTGCAACCTTCGGGTGGCATCATTGTGGCACTGCAGGAGGCCCATGATGGACATGTCGTCTAAGGAATGGGAGGGGCAGTTAAAATGGTTCGCGACTGGAAGGTGCAGTTGTTTATTGCGAACCGAGCGGAAGTGTTCTGCACAGCGGTCCCCAAGCCTCTGCTTGGTTTCCTCAATGTAGAGGAAGCCACACCGGGTACAGTGGATACGGTATACCACATTGGCAGATGTGCAGGTGAACATCCGCTTAATATGGAAAGTCATCTTGGGGCCTGGGATGGGGGTGAGGGAGGAGGTGTGGGCGAGAACTGATGTAAGCCAAAGCTGAGACATATTAAAACACCAACACAACTCATACTAATACACACGTGGTTGCATACACTAACAACAAAGGTCTGTAAATGACGATTTCTGAAGAAGTGTCTAGGCCTGAAAGGGCACCCTTCCTGCTCCTGTGATGCTGCTTGGCCTGCTGTGTTCATCTAGCTCTACGCCTTGTTCTCTGTAAATGAAGGCATGGTTAGTCTGTGTATGATATTAATCACTTTAAATAAAGTAATTGCTCTTTTCTTTCATATTATTGGATGGTAACTGGTTGTGGATGTGGCTTTTTTTTTAACTTTGATACATGGTGGAGGATTAGAACATCAAAGGGGAAATAATTCTCCGGTTGAAGAATTGCATTGTGGGTTGAGAACTGGAAGGCAACTTGGGAAATTTGGTCAAGACACAGATTTGCAAAATTATGCAAAGTGATTTTTAAACCATGTGCTGAGACAAGAGAACTCTGGCATTGTTGGTGTATGTTTGCAAAAATGCCTCCTTCACTCCAGCATTGGGTAAGGGTGTTAGAAATAAAACCCTCCAACTGCTGCCCATGTTTCTTCAAGTACAGCCTTGGAATTGAGACCCAGCTTTGAACAGGACAGTGGTGTAATTAAGGGCCAATTAAAAGCACCAAAACAGCTCTTTTTTTAATAGCACGCAGTCTTAGGAAGAAAGAAATGTAAAGCAAGTGTTAAGTGCTGAAGTAGATACAGCTGTATAGTTGACTGCTCTGAGAGGTAGATCTGTCTAAGGACTGACCAGTGGAGACAGATCCAGCTCATGGGACTTTTAAATAACCAGTGACATTGTAAGGGTGTACCAATTTTTAGAAATTTAATAAAGATGTACTGCACATTATTGAATAGCATCCAAATTGTTGTGTTCCATATTCTTGTCTGGGCCACAAGTTTAGAAAACTTAGGGGGTTTTACATTGTTGAACTTGCTTCAGTAATCTGCAGAATTAGGAGCCACATTTCATGGCAACAGGCAACAAATATTGTTGCCGACTAGATATTAAAGATCCTATCCCGAAATAAGTCAGTCAATCATAGGGCCAGCAACTCAACAATTTCAGCAGCACCACAAGGAGCATTGGCCATTGCTAAAACTGAACTTGAAGAAAAGGCACTATGAAAGGGTAGTGGTGTGTGGGGCCACTGGCACTGCTCAGATGGGCCTGTGAGATCAGGCAGCACAGTTGCTTTAATAGTGCTATTGCTGTTTTTGAAAACTCAATGGGCCAAAGAGGGCCCAGAGAGGTTTCACCCTTCCTTGAGTTTGTTGGGAGGTGCCAGGGTAGTATGTAGTAATTTACCCATGTGATGGAGGGCCCATGCACTTGTGATGCCATTCAAGCATCAGCAGAAAGAGACCCCTCATTCATTTTCATTATACTTTTACAGGAAGGAAACAACAATGGCACGGCCTGAATTTGTTGCCTATTTATAAAGCACTTGAGAAAGACATGATGAATCTCTTTCTTGAACTTCTAAAACCAGCTGGCTATCCTGTCAGATCTTGTCACAAATGCTGCTGGACAGATAAAGACTCATTATAGAAGGGGACTTCATAAATATCCCCATTTTCAGCGAAGGGCCAGTTTAGGATATGAGCACAAATATCCAGGTGGAAGCATTTGCAACAATCTTAAGCGAGGCATGCCAAGTGGGCAATCAATCCCAGACTCCACATTATAGCCTGGGTATCACTGTTACCTGTCTTTGGCAAATTCAATTCCCTCCCCATGATATCAAAAAATGACTGAAGGCACTATATACTGCAAAGTCTGTGAAGCCTGCCAAGTTTGCAGAAACAATACTGAAAGCCTTTGCTCCAGAATTAATCAAACCCCAAGGCAAGCTGTTTCAACATACGTACAAAGCAGGCATCAATTTGACAACATGGGAAATTGTGCAGGTACAGACTGACCACAAAAATTACAAATCCAACGCAGGCAATTAGACCCCAATCAGTCTTCACTGATTGAAGTGATGAAAGATATTGTCACAGTGTTATCATGTAACACTTACTCAAGTATTAACTTGACAATATATATGTTCACTGACAATTGGTGTAAGTTCTGCCTAGCCCACTGAGATCCTGGGAATTGTTCATACCTCCTGACTCCCAAAGCCTGCCCACCATTGACAAAATACAAGCCAGGAGTGTGATGGAATAAGTTCCATTTGCCTGCCTGAGTACAGCTCCAACAACACTCAGAAACCTTGACACCATTCAAGACATAAAAGCTTGTTTGATTGATATCCCATGGACGACTTTCATTCATTCCCCTCACCACCAATACACAGTGGCAGCAAAGTTTATCAGCTAAAAGATGCCCAGATTCACCAAGGCTCCTTGAACAGCACCTTCCAAACACATGACCTCCACCAGTTAGAAAGACAAGGGCTACAAGTGGAAACATGGAAACATCGTGAACAAGAGCAGGAATAGCCTTTCGGCTAGAGAGCCCTACTTTGCCATTCAACACAATTTTGGCTGATTTTCTTTGCAGTATCATTTTCTCACTCTCTTACCATAATCTTTAACATCTTTAGCCTGTAGAAATCTAACTATCCCTTTCTTAAAAGTCAGAAGTCACAAAACGCCAGGTTACAGTCCAACGGGTTTATTTGAAGTCACAAACTTTGGAAGCGCAGCCCCTTTGCCAGGTGCAGTGAGAGGGAAGACCACAGACACAGAGTTTACAGGCAGAGAGATCAAAAACCATACAACTGGTACGAGTGAAGTGTCAGATAATAAGTGTTTGCAAGTCAACAAGAGTATTAGACGGTGAGTAAAGTGTCAACAGCTGAATAACCAGCAAAGGGATGACCTATAATCTGATTAAATGAGGCAGAGAGATAGTTACAAAAAATTAAAAATAAGATGGTGCTGGAGACAAACTAAGTGACATGGTTACTGCTGGTGGTGATGCCAAGTTTCCCCAGTTTCTTGTTCTTTGTGTTCATGTCGGTGGCATAGTTCTGTTGCCTTGTCTGCTTGGCTGATCGTCCACCGTATCCTGAGTGCAACCTGAGAATATAGACTCTATCTCAATTCCAAGGTTGCGGCATCTGTGTCGAGTTGGTGTACGAAGTGATTGAGGAGCGTGTGAGAGATGCAATGGCAAACTCTCTCAGCATAGCTTGTGTTATAGGCCTGTAGTCCTTTTGGCATCTTCTCTGTTTTCTTGCATTTCTGCAGAAACTTGATGCCTATGTCGACATACACGACCTTCTTGGAGATCCTCTCCACTTTGAGCTGGCAGTTGGAGGTGTCAGTGGTAGCTCTGATGTGGAGATGCCGGTCTTGGAGTGGGGTAGACAAGGTCAGAAATTACATGACACTAGGTTATGGCCCAATAGGTTTATTTGAAGTCACAAGCTTTGGGAGTGCAGCCCCTTCGTCAGATGCAGTGAGAGAGAAGAGCATACAGACGCAGAGTTTATAGGCAGAGAGATCAAAGGCTGAGTGATCGAAAGATCATATATCTGGTGTGAGTGGAGTGTCAGATAATAAGTGTCTGCAGGTGATCAAGAGTGTTAGATGATGTGAGTAAAGTGTCAACTGCTGAAAAACCCAGTGAAAGGATGACCTATAATTCAGTTAATTGGGGCAGAGAGATAGTTGCAAAAAATTAAAAATAAGGTTAAAAACGGTACCAAAACTAAGAAATTGTTTCAGAGATAATGGGAACTACAGATGCTGGAGAATCCAAGATAACAAAGTGTGGCGTTGGATGACCACAGCAGGCCAAGCAGCATCTCAGGAGCACAAAAGCTGACGTTTCGGGCCTGGTCCCTTCATCAGAAAAGGGGGATGGGGAGAAACAAAGAAATCTGGCCACACCCTTCATTTGGATAAAATTAAGTTCTCAGCTGAGGGCTCAACTTCTGACCCACCACCAAAATGAACCCAGTTGGTCTCGCAGCAGACACAGAGGAATTCATCAGGTGACTGAGACTCCAGGAATTCTTCCACAAAACCTAAGATTTAAGTAGCGAGGTCAATGAGACAACTATTGAACTGGAACGGACATTAGAGAGATCCATGTTGCAGCAACTAATGAAGAAGGAGTCAGATTGGATCCCTCTGGAAGCCTGCTGCTCTAGGTTTGACATGTATGGTCAATCCATCAGGAAAAGCATAAATGCCAGAGTCATCAGCCGCACTCACAACGTAGCGCAAAATGTCATCCAGGCACAATGCAACGCCATCCATGCTCTTAAAACCAATCACAATATTGTCATCAAACCAGCAGACAAAAGAGGAGCCATCGTCATACAGAATAGAACTGATGACCACAAAGAACCATACTGACACCCGAACAGCGAGGAGCATGATGGCATGGTAGCTCAGTGGTTTGCACTGCTGCCTCACAGTACTGGGGTCCCGCGTTCAATTCCACCCTTGGGCAACTGTCTACGTGGAGTTTGCACATTCTCCCCATGTCTCTGTGGGTTTATTTCGGGTGCTCCAGTTTCCTCCCATAGTCCAAAGATGTACAGGATAAGTGGATTAGCCAGGCTAAATTGCCCATAGTGTTTTGGGATGTATAGATTAGTCGGGTTACAGGGAGATGGCTCTGGGTGGGATGCTCCAAGAATTGGTGTTGACTTGTTGAGCCGAAGTGCCTATTCATACACTGTAGGGATTCTATGACTACTAAAGATAACTAACTGCTGATCTGACCAAAGAACATATCCATCAACTCAACAGATTGATCCAGAGATAGTAGGGACTGCAGATGCTGGAGAATCTGAGATAACAAAGTGTAGAGCTGGATGAACACAGCAGGCCAAACAGCATCATCCAGACCTTTTGTGTAGGAGATTCTACTACTATCCAAAGATACACAAAGCCAACGCACCTGGATGCCCAATCATTTTAGGCAAGAGGACACTGTGTGAGAACCTCTCTGGCTATGTCACGGGCATCTGGAACCCACTGTACAAAGATCCTCAAGCTTCTGTCACAGCACTAGACTTTTTACAGAAACTCAGCACCCACAGACCGGTTGAACCAGGAACATTCTTCGTCACAATAGACATTCCAGCACTCTACACCAGCAACTCCCATGGTGACAGCATCGCTGCAACTGTCTCAATACTCAGTACCACCAACTGCCAACTTCCAGGCACCATCCTACAACTCATCCGCTTCATCCTCAACCACCATATCTCCACCTTCGACAACCAGTTCTTCATCCAAACACACCGAACAGCCAAGCTGACCAGATTTACTCCCCAGTATGCCAACATTCTCATGCATAAGTTCAACCAAGGCTTCTTTGCTCTACAGGACCTCTGACCAATGCTATACACCAGATACATTGGCAACATTTTCTTTCTTTGCACTCATGGCGAGGAATCACTGAAACAACTACATAGCGATTTCAGCAATTTTCACCCCACCATCAGACTTACCATGGACTATTCTTTAGAATCAGTCTCATTTTTGACCACACACATCTCCATCAAGGATGTTCACCTCAGTACTACACTTTACAGCAAAGTTATGGATACCCTCATGATGCTGCGCTTCTCTAGCTTCCACCTTAAACATATTAAAGAAGCCATCTCCTACAGAGAAGCTCTGTGCATACACAGGATCTGCTCAGTTGAGGAAGAATGCAATGGGTACTTCAAGGTTTTGAAGGAAGCCCTCATAAGAATGGGAAACGCTGTTCAACAAATTGATTGCAGTTCTGATGAGCCACAGAGAAAAACCACAATGACCTCTCCAGAAGACAGACACAGGATACAACTGATAGAGTACCTTCATCATCCAGTACTTCCCCAGAGCAGAGAAACGACACCATGTTCTTCGCAGCCTTTAACATGTCATTGATGACAATGAGCGTCTCACCAAGACCTTGCCCTTGCCCCCACTTCTCACCTTTAAACAACCGCCAAACCTTAAACAGACCACTGTTCGCAGCAAGCCACAGTAAGCATCCCCCTAAGTAGCCTTTGAGACACACAATAACATTGAACTGCTGAGCAGAGACTGATAGCCATGTTCTGTACCCATGTACCCGGACTGGACCATGATCTTGGGTTCATGTCACACCACATGTGACCACTCCACACTGTCCTGTACATGCAAAATCTTCCTTACTGTCCTGTTTGACACCATCATGCTGATAAATTGTCATGTCTCTACCTTAACTTATTTGTACAGTTTTGATTGCTTATTACTTTGGTTAAACCCTAGTATGCTACTCTTATACCTATCATTTATTCCAGCCATTTGATTTGCCTCCAGCACCACAATATTTTTTATTTTTTGTAACTATCTCTCTGCCTCATTTAATTGGATCATAGGTCATCTCTTCACTTGAATTCACCTATTGACACTTTATTCACCATCTGACATTCTTGCTCACCTGCAGAGACTTATTGTCTGACTCTCCAATCAGACCAATTGTATGATCTTTTGATCTCTCAACCATTGATCTCTTCTGCCTACAAATTCTCTCTGCGGGCTGTTCTCTCTCACTTCACCTGATGAAGGGGCTGTGCTCTGAAAGCTTGTGATTTCAAATAAACCTGTTGGACTATAACCTGGATTCATGGCACTTTTAACTTTGTCTACCCCACTCCTACACCAGCACCTCCACATCATTTCTCAAATGTATTCAGTGATTTGGCCACCACAGCTCTCCTTAACAGAGAATTCCATAAATTCACCTTCCTCAAACTGAAGAAATGTTTTGTCATTTTAGTCCAAAATGATCTACTGCACATCCTGAGACTGTGATCCTTGGAATCTCCCCCAGCTACAGGAAACATCACTCTTGGATCTGATCTGTCTGACCATGTGAGAGTTTTAGATGTTTTCAATGAAAACCCCTCCCATCCATCTAAACTCCAGTGAAAACTGCTTCTGAGGAAGATGTCACCGGACCCAAACGCTAACTCTGATTTTTTTCTTCACAGATGCTGCCAGACCTGCTGAGCTTTTCCAGCACCTTCTGTTTTTGTTCCAGTGAAAACAGGCCCAGTCGGCCAAATCCCTCCTCATACGACAAACTTGCCATTCAGCAATCGGTCTGGTCAACCTTCTCTATTGGGTAAGTACATCCTTTCTTAGGCACATAGAAGAAAATGGCATGCATATCCCAGGAGAGCTCTTTTTGAAGCCCTGTACAGCTGCAGTAAGATTTCTATGCACTTGTTTTCAAATAGTATGGCTTTGAAGGCCAACATACCACTGCTTCCTTAATTGCTAGTTGCACCTGCATGTTTGCTTTCAGTGGCTGGCATGCAAAAACACCAGATCCCTTTTGCATCAACGTTTTTCAATTTATTGTCATTTAAATAATACTCTACCATTCTGTTTTGCCGACTGAAGTGGACAACTTCATACTCATCCATGTTGTATTGTATCTGCTAAGCTTTTGCTTACTCATTTAATTTATCTAAATCACTTTGAAGCCTCTTTAAGTCCTTCTCGCTCCGTACATTCCCACCTGATTTTGTGTATTCAGAAAATTTGGAAACATATCGTCTTTCATTCACTGTCACTGAGTTAAAATCCTGGATCTGCCTCCTTAACACCACTACCAGTGTACCTATACCCCGAGGACAGCAGCAGTTCAGAAAGGCAGCTCATTAACAACTTCTCAAGATCAATTAGGGATGGACAGTAAATATGGCTTATGTGCTATAAATAAATTTTTAATACAGTTCCATTTATTTCAACATTTCTTACTTCTAAAGATTATTTAAGTGCTTTTATGCAAGTAATTGGTCATAATACTAAATTGTGATGCATCTCCTCAATACTTAAACAGCGCATCATAATTTTTGCTGTGTCATTGAGAGGCATAGACAACAAATAATCAGAGCTAATGCAGGTCATCCCAGATGTCCAAGTTCTTCAAGGCATCCCAGATGTCCAAGTTCTTCAAGGACCGCAACATCCACCACAGTGATCGAGAACGCCCTTGACCGCGTCTCCCGTATTTCCCGCAACACATCCCTCACACCCCGCCCCCGCCACAACCGCCCAAAGAGGATCCCCCTCGTTCTCACACACCACCCTACCAACCTCCGGATACAACGCATCATCCTCCGACACTTCCGCCATTTACAATCCGACCCCACCACCCAAGACATTTTTCCATCCCCACCCCTGTCTGCTTTCCGGAGAGACCACTCTCTCCGTGACTCCCTTGTTCGCTCCACACTGCCCTCCAACCCCACCACACCCGGCACCTTCCCCTGCAACCGCAGGAAATGCTACACTTACCCCCACACCTCCTCCCTCACCCCTATCCCAGGCCCCAAGATGACATTCCACATTAAGCAGAGGTTCACCTGCACATCTGCCAATGTGGTATACTGCATCCACTGTACCCGGTGTGGCTTCCTCTACATTGGGGAAACCAAGCGGAGGCTTGGAGACCGCTTTGCAGAACACCTCCGCTCAGTTCGCAACAAATAACTGCGCCTCCCAGTCGCAAACCATTTCCACTCCCCCTCCCATTCTCTAGATGACATGTCCATCATGGGCCTCCTGCACTGCCACAATGATGCCACCCGAAGGTTGCAGGAACAGCAACTCATATTCCGCCTGGGAACCCTGCAGCCATATGGTATCAATGTGGACTTCACCAGTTTCAAAATCTCCCCTTCCCCCACTGAATCCCTAAACCAGCCCAGTTCGTCCCCTCCCCCCACTGCACCACACAACCAGCCCAGCTCTTCCCCCCCACCCACTGCATCCCAAAACCAGTCCAACCTGTCTCTGCCTCCCTAACCTGTTCTTCCTCTCACCCATCCCTTCCTCCCACCCCAAGCCACACCCCCAGCTACCTACTAACCTCATCCCACCTCCTTGACCTGTCCGTCTTCCCTGGACTGACCTATCCCCTCCCTACCTCCCCACCTATACTCTCTCCACCTATCTTCTTTCCTCTCCATCTTCGGTCCGCCTCCCCCTCTCTCCCTATTTATTCCAGAACCCTCACCCCATCCCCCTCTCTGATGAAGGGTCTAGGCCCGAAACGTCAGCTTTTGTGCTCCTGTGATGCTGCTTGGCCTGCTGTGTTCATCCAGCCTCACATTTTATTATCTTGAAATAATCAGAGCTGTCTAATTCACTTGTTTTTTTTTATACTCAGCTTCCACAGTTTCAAGTGCACTCATCTTGCATCTGTTGTTATATAGTTCCAATTGGTCACCCACTAACCCTTACTCATTTGGCTTTGAAGTCGATGTTCGCTTATGATCCTCCTTTCTGCATTGTAAGAATGCACCCAGTGCAGCTTCATCTTCTCTCTCTAGTTGTTATAGTCAGTGATGGCCACAGTCCTCTCTACTACACATTTGTCACTATGTTAAACTAGGTGATGTTGAAGCACTGTTATAGGTATTTGCACTGGGAGCGGATGAACTTCTTTTTGATGGTTTTGTTGGGTTTCAGTTCTCAAATCTATTGTTGGAGCACAACCTGAACATGGCTCTTAAAGATTCTCAACTTAGTTTTGCACTACAACCATATTTGAAAAGCTTCACTAGCTTTTCTGCTGAACATGGCAAGTAGCCTGCGGAACCTAATTGACTAGCAAAGAATGTAGCCTTGCATTTATCTCCTTGTTCCACTTATTCCATTTTATTTCATTAGAGTCAATATTGACTGGAAAGATCTGGGTTTTTTACACTATTCTTATGTAAACATTCTAGCTACATTTGTAAGATCATAAGCCTTGCTTTACATGTTATAAAGTGTTATAATTGTTTCTTCATGTCTGACATCATCTGAAAAATTTAGATGCCAAGTTATTCACCTGCTTAAATAATGTCAGGTTTGATGTCACAAAATCGATCAAACAGGATGCTGTGTTATGTGTTTGAGGTTTAATCACCCAAAGTAATGCTACTATAGTCCATGGAACATTTCGCAAGAACTCTTTGCTTTGAGTTTAATCTATTCATACATTCTGTCAACGCTAGATTAGAGTTCTCCTCTCTTCCAGGTCTCTTTATTTAATCATGTGATTTTGATATTATCAATATATTATCCCTTCATGTTAAGATAACAAAGTGTGAAGCTGGATGAACACAACAGGCCCAGCAGCATCTCAGGAGCACAAAAGCTGACATTTCAGGCCTAGACCCTTCATCAGAGAGGGGGATGGGGAGAGGGTCTGGAATAAATAGGGAGAGAGGGGGAGGCGGACTGAAGATGGAGAGAAAGGAAGATAGGTGGAGAGGAGAGTATAGGTGGGGAGGTAGGGAGGGGATAGGTCAGTCCAGGGAAGACGGACAGGTCAAGGAGGCGGGATGAGGTAGTAGGTAGGAAATGGAGGTGTGGCTTGAGGTAGGAGGAAGGACTGAGTGAGAGGAAGAACAGATTAGGGGAGCGGAGACAGGCTGGGCCGGTTTTGGGATGCAGTTGGGGGAGGGGATGAGCTCGTCTGGTTTTGTGATGCAGTGGGGGGAGGGGAAGAACTGGGCTGGTTTTGGGATGCAGTGGGGGAAGGGGAGATTTTGAAGCTTGTGAAGTCCATGTTGATACCACTGTGCTGCGGGGTTCCCAAGCGGAATATGAGTTGCTGTTCTTGCAAACTTCGGGTGGCATCATTGTGGCACTGCAGGAGGCCCATGATGGACATGTCGTCTGAGGAATGGGAGGGGCAGTTAAAATGGTTCGCGACTGGGAGGTGCAGTTGTTTATTGCGAACCGAGCGGAGGTGTTCTGCAAAGTGGTCCCCAAGCCTCCGCTTGGTTTCCCCAATGTAGAGGAAGCCACACCGGGTACAATGGATACAGTATACCACATTGGCAGATACCAAACGGAGGCTTGGGGACCGCTTTGCAGAACACCTCCTCTTGGTTTGCAATAAACAACTGCACCTCCTAGTCGCGAACCATTTTAATTCCCCCTCCCATTCCTCAGACATGTCCATCATGGGCCTCCTGCAGTGCCACAATGATGCCACCCGAAGTTTGCAAGAACAGCAACTCATATTCTGCTTGGGAACCCTGCAGCCCAATGGTATCAATGTGGACTTCACAAGATTCAAAATCTCCCCTTCTCCCACTGCATCCCAAAACCAGATGAATTCTTGATCTCAGAAGGAATCAAGGGCTATGGGGAGAGTGCAGGGAAGTGGAGTTGAAATGTCCATCAGCCATGATTTAAATGCTGGAATGGACTTGATGGGCCGAATGGCCTTACTTCCACTCCTATGTCTTATCGTCTTATTGTCTTCTGAAGGTCAATTAGAGTCAATACTACAGGTTAACTGTTTTTCTTTGCTTTACTCAATGAAATTATGAAAAGCTAAAATCTGTTCAATGCAAGATCTTTTATACTGAAAGCCAAGTTGCTCTTCCCAAGAGTCTATTATCAATGGCCTGTCTAATTCTTTTCAAGGTAACGGCACAAAAAAGGCAACTGGATGGAGGAAAAATGTAATACCATGTTCATTTCCACAACTGGTTCTGGCCTTTTTGCACACCGTTTGGTAATGATTGCTTTTTGTCTATATGTTGGTGTAGTTTTTCTTTCCCACACTAAATTGCTAAACATTGAATGATCTCAAATTTTCATTACTGGCTTATTTGAATAATTTCAATTATTTTGATCCCACCTTGCTGACTTGAGTATTGAGTTGTAGCTGATCTCAGCCCATATGTTATAATTACATTAGAAATGACATGTTGACCAGCCTTTTCCTGAATGGAATTAAAGTCTATCCTGACAGTATGTTGAATGCTTTATGCAAATAGCCTATCTGTCTTCTTTTATGCAATTTGTTTTAGTAGCTTTTTGAGGGACCTTAAACTATTACTAACTTACTTAGTGATCTGATAGGAGTGTTCTGATTTCTTTGCTTGGTGAAGAAATTTCTGCTTGGAATTTACCTATGAATATAATTGCTCATATTGGTGCATTTTGAGCATTGCACTGAAGAGTTTTATTTAATTCCACTTTTCATTCCACTTTATAGTGATCAAGAACAAAGTTTCTGGTAAAGCTCAGAAGGTCTGGTAGCATCGGTGAAGGAGAAAACAAAGTTAACATTTCGGGTCTGGTGACCCTTCCTCAGAACTGATGGTGGCTGGGAAAGCATCAGTTTATATGCAGAAAATAGGGAGGTGGGTGGGGTAGGGAGTAAACGATAGGATAGAGCCCAAGGAGAGAGAAAGACAGTTGGACAGACAAAGGAGTTGCTAATGATCAGGCTGGGAGGGTGGGTAGTTGTCAATAGGGGCTGTTAGTGACTAACAACAGGGGGTGTGTAATGGCAAGCTATGTGGTAACGAGGCCTGCTGTGTGGGGTGGGGGCTGGGACGTGGGAGAGTTTAGGCCGTAAAATTATTGAACTCAGTATTGAGTCTGGAAGGCTGTAGGGTGCCCAGGCAGAAAATGAGGTGTTGTTCCTCCAGCTCGCATTGCCAGAGACAGAGACGTTTGCCAGGGAGCAGGGTGTTTGGTCGATGGATTTAATGATGCGGCCAAGCAAAAGTGTCTATTAGCTGAAGCCTAACTGGACTTCAAACAGGCACTACAACTGGCTTTGTTGTCACAAAATGGGGCAAGTGGAGCTCATGAGTTACAGGGCATTCGAAGGAAGTGGACACCTTTGCCTGGTCGAATGAACTTAGGGAACACAACTGCACTGAAGGTAATTGCATAGGTCTCACTCAGAATGTATCTTGAACAGAGGGACCCTAGATCAGCCCACAGAAAAAGCCAAAAATAAAGCCAAGCCTCAGCCAAACAGTTAAAAGATTTCTCAGAGATTCAGGTCAGCAGGCCATTGTAGTTGTTCCCGGTATAAGGGCAGCAAGAGTCCCATCAGGCCTGAATTGAGTAAGAGAACTCATAGGCTGATATCCAGGAGAGAGCACACACTGGAAAGCCTACCTACATCTGACTGGAAACAGTTAAATTGAGTAGTAATATTCAAATCAGAACCAATAAAAATAAACTCAGAGACAGTAAGAACTGCCAATGCTGGAGTCAGAGATAACATAGTATGGAGCTGGTGGAACACAGCAGGCCAAGCAGCATCAGATGAGCAGCAAAGTTGACGTTTCATGTCGGGACGTTTCTGCAGAAAATGAACAAGGGTCTCGATCTGAAATGTCAACTTTCAGGCTCCTCTGATGCTGCTGCTGGCCTGCTATGCTCCTCCAGCTCCACACTCTGTTTTCCCAATCAAAATAAACATCTTTTTAAATGGTCACCCGGTTCTAATGGAGATTGATAGTGGCTTAGCTGTATCAGTGATCACGGAATCAGCCTTTACCAAACTTCACGCTGGAGTCCTACTCTTAAATTTGCATTGAACCTCGGCCAGGCTGAGAACCTATAAGGGGAACCGCTGCATATTAAGGGTGCAACTTTGGTTCAGTTTCTTGTGAGAAGCAGCTGGTTCAGACACCATGGATTGCAGCAAAAGGTTTGGGTTAAAGCTTGATGGGGCAGAATTGGTGGAGGAACATTCAACTTTATTGGCCCAACATTTTTTGATGAGAAAATGGCTACCACACTGAAGTCCGAAGTAAATACTCAAGGTTTTCAAGAAGTTCCAGGGACTATCAAAGGGGCCAAGGCCACCTTACATGTTGACCAGGAAACAATTCCATGATTCTGCAAGGCCCACCCAGTATGATTTGCCTTATGAACAAAAGTAAAGGTAGAAATCAGCAGGCTGGAAATTGAAGGAATCATCAAACCAGTACAGTTGCAGAATGGGCATCACCAGTCGTATGGATTGTCAAGCCAGATGGGTCGGGTCACCTTTGTGGAGATTTTAAGCAAATGGTGAACCATTTTTTGCAGCTGGATAAATACCCAGTCCCTCAAATGGAACACTTATATGCAATGCCAGTGGGGCAAGATGGGGGGTGAGCTGTCCTTCACAAAACTCGATATGAACCTTGTGTACCTGCAATTAGATGAGGATTCCCAGAAGTATATTACAATGAATACCCAGAAGAAATAGGAGAACATTTTACAAAGTCTATCCCAGGTCACCATTTATCTGGATGACATGTTGATAATTGGAAAGACCCATAAAAAAATCATTTAGAGAACTTGGACATAGAGCTCAAATGTTTCTCCCAGGTGGGTATACACCTTATGAGGGAAAAATGTGTGTTTTAGGCAACCCAAGTGATCCACTTGGGCTACAGAGTTGGTAAGACTGGATTACAACTACTGGAAGATAAAGTGAGGGTGATCAAAGGTACGCTGGATCCCATGTCAGGACCGGAGCTCAGGTCTTTCCTTGAGTTGGTGAATTAATATGGAAAATTCACATGTAATCTGGCCACCATCTGGTGCCTTCGTGTCAACTCTTTTGAAAAAAAGACCAGCCTTGGAAATGGTCTCAGAGCCAAAATTGTTGTCTTTAGGGAAGTGAAGAAGCAGCTATCATCATCTAAGTTGCTGGCACACTACAATCCCAAGCAAGATGTGGTGCTGACATGTTGTGGCTCCCTGTACAGCATCGGGGTGGAGGTGGCTCACCAGTGGCCAGTGGATAGGTACATCTAACAGCATATGCTTCCCAGACTTTGGGTGATGCCTAACAAAAATATGCCTCGATAGAGAAGGAAGGTTTTTCAGTCATTTTCAAAGTTAAAGAGGATAATGCAGTGCCGCCTACAGCTTCAGGTTGAAATCAGTGGTGGGCTTTTATTCTGAGTCTGTACAATTACAAGTTGGAACACTGCCCGAGAGGGCAAGTAGTGAAGGCGGATGCCTTGATCCGCGTCCTGCTGGCAGATACTCCATCGGTGGTACCGCTACTAGAGGAGTCATTCTGATTTTAAGCTTTCTGTACACCCTTCCCGTCACTGCTGACAATATCATACTGTGGACATAAAATTATCCAGCCCTCATGAAACTAAAACAGCTAGTGGTGATGGGGGAAACCAAAGAGCCATCCCAACCAGAGGTGAATCCTTTCTGGACCCGCTGAGACCAAATCACGGTGGTGGACGACATATGATTATGGGGAGCAAGAGTGATCATTCTAAATAAAGGTCACCATCAGATACTGGTCGAACTCCACCAGGGTCACCATGTAGTTTCCCAAATGATGATGTTGGTGAGAAGTTATTTCTGGTAACCAGAACTGGATGCCTTAAAGCCGTGTTGTGGGGCAGTGCCTCAACTGCCAACAAGGACAGAATTTACCAACAGCAGCTCCCCCATTTTCATGGGAATGGCTGGGTAAGTGCTGGCCTTGGCTATATGTTGACTATGCTGGTCCTTTCATGAGCTCTATTGTTTTAGTCATTCTGGATGCCCATTCAAAATGGTTGGGCTTGCACAGAGTTCATTTGTCAAACATGGGGACGACAATTGAAAACCTGAGAATCTTTTGCAATGCACAAACTCCTGGAAGAATTGGTCACAGACAATGGGCCATAATTTACCAGCAGATAATTCAAGTATTTCCTAAAGCTAAATGGCATTCAGCAGATGACGATGGCTCCATAACATCCATCATCGAATGGTCTGGCGGAAAGTGTGGTCCAAACATTGAACGCAGTCTTAAAGAAACAGCCTACAGCTTTACTTGTTACCAAACTGTCCCAATTCCTGATGATTATAGTACTACCCGTTGTGTGTAACTACAGGGACAGCTCCCGCAGAGTTGTGACTAGGGAGTAGTCTCTGCACCAGATTAAACCTGACCTTACTGGACCTGGGTAGGAACACCAATGCTGGACACAAGGCTCCTCAAAGTGAGAGAGGCAGTTTACTTCAAGGGATGAAGTTTGGTGTCCAAACCACAGGCATGGATAAGAGGCATGGTCCATGCTAGGTCAGTTCCCACGACATACAACATTCAGGTATGTGAGGTGGTCTTGAACAACCACATGGACCGTGTGAAAGCTGCAACCTTGCAAACAGGGTCCTCAGAACGTCTGGTAAGGCTTTCAGAACCCTGGGTTCACTCCTTCTGCAAGGCATTGACAAAACCTCTCAGGTTAAGTTAGACACTGCAGATGTCACAGCCTCAATGTCGTGACCACCTAAAGAAGAAGATGTATTTCTTCCACAGTGTTCCAGGCACAAGAGGCAGGTGGCACGGTGGCTCACTGGTTAGCACTGCTGCTTCACAGCACCAGGGACCCAGGTTCAATTCCACCCTCGGGCGACTGACCATGTGGAGTTTGCATGTTCTCCCCGTGTCTGAATGGGTTTCCTCCAGCTGCTCTGGTTTCCTCTCACAGTCCAAAGATATGCAGGCTAGGTGGATTGGCCTTGCTAAGTTGCCTGTAGTGTTCAGGGATGTGTCAGTTGGGTGGGTTATAGGGGGACAGGTTTGGGTGGGATGCTCTGAGGGTTGGTGCAGACTTTTTGGGCTGAAGGACCTGTTTCCACACTGTAGGAATTCTATGACCTAGTTCAGCGCACACCACCAGATTCCGAGGCAGAGTTGGAGGAAACAGACCTGGTGTGAAAATGCCCCTGGAGAAGCTACAGGGAAAAGCTATGGCCTATGCCCCAGGACTTAGAGCGGGAGGCATTAGTGATTAGAACAATGTCAGCCAGGTGGACATCATAGCATATGAGTTTCCTGATTGGATCAGGTTAACAGCATCAAACAGGGAGTCCCAGCTGACTGATACAGAGGGGTGCCAGACGTTCTATTCACTCTAGGAGCTGGCTCTGAGCTAAATGGTTCGGTGTCATGGACTATGCTCATACAAATAAAAGGTGATTTGGTGACGGGATACCAACCTTCATGGAGTACTTCAGTTATATTGAGAAATATGGCGCCTCCTGTCAGAGAATCCCAACTGGAATTGAAGATAATTTTAATCATGCTGTGCACGATGAATCAGATAATTTCCATCTCTACTGTAAAAGCCCAATGCATAATCAGGGAATGACAATAGCCCTGACCTTGTGACTGATGCGACTATAATTGAGATCCTTGAGGTAATATCACAGACATTAAAATTCAGATTTTGACAACATCATCACAATTAGATTTTGCAAAATTTAACTATATGCTCAGCTACAAAATGCCAATAAAGGGACAACTTAATATATCTTCAATAAACTGTTTTTTTTCAGCAATATACTTTGCATTTGTGAAATCTATGGGTCAACCGTATCTGCCATGGTGATGTTAGACTGATTTAGGTTAGTTTCCCCACAATTGTTTAACAAGTAAACATACTGTTGAGTTGGGCAAACTCCTGCGGCTGCTGTAATTATTGTCAACACAGCAAAGCCAGAATGGAAGTATTTAATTATGATTCCTGTGCAGGTTATCATCCAACTGCTCCTGTGGGAAATTATAGATATGAGAATATCAAGGTGACGAAAAGTTCAGAATTTTTCTGTGATATTTTTCATGATCTAACAGTAGCAATCTGTATTATTTAGAATCATATATAATGATTGACCAATTGTCCGGACGTTGAAAGGTTAGTAGATAGATTGTGGACTCTAAGCAATCGTGTAAAACATGTAATAATGAGTTGACAGCCCATTTTACATCGCTCACAATTTTTATTTCTATCGACTTCAGTGGAAGTAAAATTCATAAGAGTTGTGAAATGGACTGTTGACTTGCTATCACCTATTTTTACATTGCTGGACAAAATTTAAATCCATCCCAATGGCTTCAGGACAGCAAAGTGTCGAAAGAAATATTTCTGATGTAAATAATTAGAACAAACATCGCTCCACCACGATTACCATATGAGAAAATAGAAGTTGCATCTCTTTTACTTTACAAATTTAATGTGTACCCCTTAAAAATAGTTCTGATGCAAATGACTTTAAAATTCCAGCTGCTAATTTGGGACATTTACTATATTGGTCACAAGAGCCACAAGGAAGATAGCTCATTTCAGCAATATTTATGTACACTTTCTCCACATTGTGATCAATTTTTCTCATGCTCTAAAGGTCAAGGATACAAACCTTACTGAAATGCTGCAACCCTATATGTGTCTTTTCCCATTGTGATTGATGAAGAAGCTTTCATTCTGTTTCATTTCGTAGTAATTTCATGTGAGAGGAAATTTAAAGTGGAGTCATAAAACAATAAATGATTTGTTGACCCTGGCAAGAAATAGAATCCTTGGGATGTATTTTTGAATCCATGGCACTGTGAGTGAGAATAGCTGGTCACCTGCAGGAAACCAAGGAGTAAGTGCAGCCCATCTGTCAGCTAGTTATCAACTCAGTCAGTGTATTAGCATTTCATTTCCAGGTTTCCTAGCCATGAGAACTACTTGAGTCAAATTCAATGCCTTCATTTAAAGGCATACTCCAAGTGTGCAATTTGATGGTGTATGTTTGTTCCTGGGTGTACAATTGAAGAAATTGGCAGAATGTAGTTCAGACATTCAAAATCTAGATTTCATTTTAATAACATTCACATGCTGGTTCTGAGCTTGCAAGTTTCCATGGGAAGATACTTTTCTCAGTCACAGGCAGGGAAACGCCTGTTTGTAAAATAAAGATGGTCTGGCTGTCTTTGCCCATGAGATAAGGAATAGGAATGTGGTGCCATGCTTCCAGATCCAATGCTAAAAGCAAGTTAATAACCTAAGTAGGGCAGAAAAAGGGAGTGCAGTCACGCATTCAACTGGATCTGGATGAGTACATCACTAAACTGCCTTTGTTCTACTTTCTTAAGCCCACTGTGGTACATTACACTGCTCACACATCTGCCTTGCAGGTTCACCCATCTCTCTATGGGTGCAGTTCCTTCCTTCTTCCTCAGCAGTCCATCTACTCCTGTTCCAATTATGAGGTTTATATCAACATTATCTTTGGAACTGTACCAATTTAGGATATAAAAAAAGAAGTTCATCCCACCTTTTTCTCCAGTTGGCCAAACAGTCAGACTGGTAACTTGTTTGTTAGCTAATGGGAATGCTTTTTATGCTTTAGTGGGAAGAAGATGCATGGGATTCACTTTTGGAGAAATGGCAGCAATCTCTGAGTGTTTTCATGAGCAGACTCCCAAGGCTGAATCTTATTTTTTCTAGTGTAAGTGTCTATCAGTTTGTTCCTGCAACGCTTTGTGAGATCACTCACCATATCTTACCAAATTCATCTCATTAACAACTTACTCCAGCCCTATGGCACCTATTCACCTGATTCTTACTCCACTTTATCAGATGTTGTTCCGGAGCAACTCATCAGTCACTGGATATCCACTGATAGATAGCATCTCTGGTCCCTGTACTATCTTTAAAAGGCTTCTTTGCACCAGATAAACATTGGTGACCCAGTGCGCCCCTCGCTGGCAATGTAATCACACAACAGCCACAAGGCTCCACTGTTCAATGGCACACAGTTGACATGGTTGGCACTCCCTCACATATGCAACAAAATTGTCTCACTTTAGTCACTCTTTAACTACTGGGCCGCACATTTTACTTATGCTTAACTACATTGGGAACAGCACAGTTGAGGGTGGCATGATGGCTCAGTGGTTAGCACTGCTGCATCACAGCATGAGGGACCCGGGTTCAATTCCACCCTTGGGTGACTATCTGTGTGGAGTTTGAACAACCTCCCTGTGTCTGAATGTGTTTTCTCCGGATGCTCCAGTTTCCTCCCACAGTTCAAAGATGTGCAGGTCAGATGGATTGGCCATGCTAAATTGCCCATAGTGCTCTGGGATGTTTAGGTTAGGTGGGTTGGACAAAGAAAATGCAGGGGTAGGGGAAACGGGTCTGGGTAGGATGCTCTTTGGAGAGGCGTTGTGGACTTGTTGGGCTGAATGGCCTGTTTCCACACTGTGGGGATTCTATGATCTACAATTTCAGCTAGGCGCTGTCTAAATCACTGCAACTCTGTCACCTGTGCCCATTGGAGACCTGTAGCTTGTCATTGTCCAGTAGACGATCATGACATATAGACAAGCATCGGACAAAAACAAACATAAGCTTTTATTTATAGTCAGTGAAAGTGAACACAGATAAGATGTTTACACGCCACAAGTCATCTCAAACCAAATGCCAACATCATAATGAATGACTATTTTACAGTCCATGATGGCCTGTTATATCCTGCTCTTATCCATTGGAGCCAGGTGTCAGTCAGATCCTTTCTGGGTTGTTGTTCCCAATACAGCTGAGCACAAGGGGAACCTCCTCTTCCCCAATGGCATCATCCTCTTCCTCGGAAGACTTCTCCCATCTCCTCCATTTCTTTTGCAACCAGCACATCAGCTCATGCCTGCTTCAATTGTGCATAGTACTAGTTGCGAGGATGATATGGCATACTCTATCTGGAACATACTGAAGGACCACCCCCACCCTTTAAACCTGTTGGAAGAGCAAAGATGTATCTTGAGAAACACTTTTTTTGTTCCATCATGACCCTCACCTTACCATACCCATTAACTAGGTGAAGATGCCGTGACAGCTGAGTGAACAACATATTCCATCAACCACAAGGCCATGATGGAACACAGGCATGGCCAAGTCCTCAGCCCACTCAAGGAAGGACGTCTGTTTGACAGGGAGTGCCCTCTTTCCTCTCCAACCCTTCCCATCCCAGGGCAACATCAATCTTGAGACCAGTACAGACTGTCATCATATTTACCTGATAGATGACGCAGTGATAGTCCGCTTCACCCACAGCACCCTTTGAAGTTTTACAAATGATGGGTAATTCTGACCAGCATTTGCCTGTTTTTCAGATATTGCTCTAAATGTCCGCACCACTGAGATACCAAAATTAGAACTCCATTCGCTATTGGTACAGTGAAAGTTACCTTTGAACCATAAGCACATTCATTTCATAAACAATGCAAAATTGAAGAAATTATTAGAAATTAAATGCAGTTTGCAAATATGTGCTTCATGTATTTATTGCTCCAAAGTCCAAGTATCCAGTGGATGTGGAACCCATGCTTGCGCCCATCAAATTGATACTGACTCGACCCACTCTGTGCATTAAACCAGTAATTTTCCAGTTACAGTTAGTGTTTAATGAATAGCAATTAACAGTAGGGAATGCAACTCATGGTGAACACAATCAGCACCAAGCTCTGCCTGGTCATCAGTTACACACTAGAGCCTCCATGTCAACTTTTACTTGTCTCTAGCTCATTTCCAACCATCCTTACTATGTTAAGGCCCACCAAATCAAATTTTGTCTCCAACTGTTCTCCCTGGTTCTAGAATCCCATCATTACGCCTTAATGATGCCCACCGTGGTCCATCAATGGTGGTCATAGACTACCATGCCCTCCAAAGCAGTTCCATTATATCATGAGGTGCATCATCACAGTTCTTATCTGTGCCTCAACACATGCCTCTGCTTTGATCCCTCAGCCTTGTTTACACCACCCCCATTTGGCAGTGATGCCCCAATCTTTGCACCTAAAGATCCCTCCTCCCTTGTACCCTTCACAATTATCAACACACAAGCCCCCAGGACTGTTTTTGGCTTGGAGGCATTTGCCCAACTTCAATGAACAGCTCTGAGATGTGACTGACTTAAACCCTGAACACTGCCTTTATATCTCCCAGACTGACAATGCATGAACCTCTGACTGTTTGTGATCACCTGTCAGCTCTGGCCATTGCCAATGCGAAACCATAGTCATACAGATCCTGATTATGATGGTAACTGATAGTACATGGACCACTGATGAACAGAAATACTCTCTTGACTCGACTGAGGAACCAGTCCCTGCTCACATGCCAACATGGTCATTTGGTTGAATAAATGAGCTGCAGGTTTAGTTGCAGGCAGCCGTTACATCCTAGTTGGGGAGTCTACAATCAGGGGGCGCAATTTAAAAATAAGGAAGATGCCTTTTTGGTCTGGGAAGAGGAGAATTTTTTTTACATAGTGGATGGTGAAACTTTGGATTTCTTTACGCCAGCGGTTAAACATTGATAGATTTCTGATTATTGTGGCATAACGGATCATGGGAAAATGGCAATTTCATGTTCCGTCAGCCATGAATGACAGGGCAAGTTTGGTGGGCCGAATGTTTACTTCCATTCCTATATTCCTATGTTCACATGTTAACATATTCTTAGAGAGAAGGTGATAGCCTACTGGTATTATCACTGGACTGTTAATCCAGAGACCCAGGTAATGTTCTGGGGACCTGGCTTCAAATCCCACCATGGCAGATGATGGAAGTTGAATTCAATAAGAAATGTGGAATTAGAATCTAACAATGTCCATGAAATCATTGTCAATTATTGGGGGCAAAACCCATGTGGCTCACTAATGCCCATTAGGGAAGGAAACTGCCGTCCTTAGCTGGTCTAGCTTAAATGTGCCTCCAGACCCAACAATGACATTGACTCTCGTGGATGGTAAATAAATGCTGGCCTAGTTAGTGATGCCTTCATCCAATGAATGAATAAAAAAAAATTCTTGTGCTGTCGGTGTTAAATTGATGTCTGGATGTGCCTTACAAAAAGATGCCTCTCTCTCTTTCCCAATGAACCCTGAACAAATTCCGACTGACAAATATGAAAAGCAACCTATCTGTACGTCTGAACAAAATAACATATCAATCTGGCAGTACCGTTAGCCTTGCTGAAGCTCCAACATGGCAATGACATGGCATTGCAAGGCAGGGCATGAATGATGCATACACTTAGGCACTAAGTGAGTGAACATGAAGAGAGCAGGAAGCAGGCCTGAGATGCAGTCTGGTCCCATCTGTGTGCTGGGTACCTGTCTGTCGGTACAAAATGTCCTTGCAGCAACATTTCAATGCTAATTGCCTAAGTGTCCTGCCAGTGAATTGAAGGGTGTGTCATGAGGATTCTAAGGGGTGTGCAAATCTCAGATGCTAATTTCAATGAACAAGGGGTGCATGTAGCCGATGTTCGAGGATTATTCCCTAAGATGCTATTTAGTGCTGAGCAACATAGAAGCTGTTCACAGCCCACAGTGACCTGAAGTTGCCAGGTACCCACTCTGACGTCCACATTGAGCATTCACAGGCTGTAGTTTATTCAGCACATTTGGTAAGGTAGGAAGCTGCAGTACTATGGGCAGTTAAGAAATTGATTAATAAGCAATACGTCTCCTTAACTCACAACATCCTGCACCCTGGCAAGATACTCACCCTGATGCCCAGCAGGTGCATGCAAGATGCAACAAGTTTCTCCTCAGGTCAAGACAGGCTTCAATGATTTCTCATACAATTCTACCAGAAGTCTCACCAGATCTCATATCATTCAGAGCCCTATACGATTCTGTCCGAAGTGTCTTAAAATCCTAGAAAGCTGCTGTATTGGATTGTAAACAGTTGTGTTGTTAGCTGCCCATTGACTTCTAAGTCAAAACAGAGATCAGATCAAGGAAAACTACTTTGCAGTTGCAACGATGTACAAAGTTAATGTGTTTCATTTAGCCATTTGGGATGGGGCAGAGGATGCCATTTTTGAGATCAGGATCCAGCCTTCCCTATAAATCAGTGACTTTCAGGCAGACAGCAATTTTGTGTGGTGAGCAGAAAGAAAAGGCTACTTGATTTTGCAAGCTAAAGGATTAGGGGGTGAGATGATCCTGAGTCAAAGAGACACACTTTGTAGACTTACATGGATTCAGGCAGATTAATTCTGCCATGGCTAGGGGATGATGAATCACCTTCACTGGCAATGATGGATATAAAAATCTCCCCAAATACTAAGGAACATGGAGAAGGTCATTCAAACTTTCTATCTGGTGTAGTGTCACCATGGAAACCTGTTGAATTTTGAGCAACTGTGGATTGTGTGTAATAAGGAACAGGGGGAGTGATATGTCTAATAAGCATAACCGGAAACTGTCCATCTGTTGTTTCAAGTATAAGTTGTCCTCAAAAGGAAACTAATGTATGGTCAAGCATGTTTCCAATGATCTGTTAGAGCAAAATATCAGTTTTAAAAAAAATAAAATTGTGCTGTGTCATTCTTTCAGCTATCAGCTGGAAGTTTGAATCTCTTTTTTGAGTGCAATGGCTTTCTATGAGGATCATTACACCAATGACATCACCCTTTCCTTCGTGGTCACTGGCAACATGTGCTCTTGGTCTGACAATTCAAAAATGTACATTGCTCTCATTCACAGGTTTATTCTTTCTCCCTTCAGGGAGAACACAGATAGCAAGAAGAAACAAATTACCTGACAGCTGCAGAGGTGGACCTGCTGAGTCCTGGTGGAATCCCAACTCTCTTAGCTGTTAGAGAGACTGAGATGGCTCAGGGGCTGTCAACAAGGATAATTCTGGACCAGCAGAAAAGAATATGCAATGTACTGGCAGATGTTGAATTTTGAACAAATGGTACACTAACTTTTGTTGTTCCGACTGTTGTGTGACAAAGTGCTATTTATCTCATTGCACAGGGGTGTGGGTTGGCCATGAGAAGGATGATACTGAAAGAGGGCTGGAAGTAGAATGCAGGAATTGAAGTAAGCACTTGGCTCAAAACGCTTCCATTTCTCATATCAGAGATAATGGGAACTGCAGATGCTGGAGAATCCGAGATAACAAAGTGTGAAGCTGGATGAACACAACAGGCCAAGCAGCACCTCAGGAGCTCAAAAACTGATGTTTCGGGCCTAAACCCTTCATCAGAAAAGCTTTTTCTGAAGTCTTTGTGTGGGTATCAAGATTGAGTTAATCATCTGCTGATGACATTGTGTGGGTAACTGTAGCATAAACTAATACCAATGAGGAGGATTGTTGTCAGCAAATCTACTCAAATTATCCCAGATCATACCCACCATTATGAGAAAAATACAGCAGTGATCACTTTGCCAAATATAAAACCCATGAGGTCCACATAGTGAAAATTAATTTTAGGTGCTGAGTGGCATCATGCTATGGCCACGCTGTGTACTTCCAGTGCAAGCATGGCATACCTGTATTAGTACCCTTACAAATATGTCATGCTATGCAGTATCATAAGTCACTGGAAGCATATTGGTTGTAATCTTTTGGTCTTTGGGCTCTTATATCATTATGAGGCCAATTCTGCTGTCAAAGTGTACAAGGGAATTCAAAAGAAGAATTTTAGTCATGCAGAATAGACTGGAGAACATTTTCAGCTTTACCCTAGCTCAGAAAATTCTTGCATTTAAGTACTGTTAGTGCACTGAAGAAGCTGATGTAATTTATGCCTTGAATACAAATACCTCAAAATTGTAGATGCCTGGCATTGCAGTTACAAAGAAGCTAGAACAATGTACATAGTTTTTAAAGCAAATTAAATCTGTGCTTTAGATTGGGAAGTATTCGGAGAGGGACATGACAAAAAATGAGTAGATGGGGTTGCTGTGTTACGAAGGGGTGAACATGTTGTATCACATTTCTAAGGGTCATTTTGTTCTTACACTAGAAGTCTAGTTTACGGTCAATATGTGTTTGAAAGATAGAACTGAATTAGTGACGAGTATAACACAAGTCAGGCATTGTTCCCATTTAAATTCTAACTATTAAAACAATAATGAAAATCATCTGAAATTGGAACACAGTGAGCATGTATCAAAGTATAAAGAATGAATTTAACACATGACTAACACAGTTGTGATGTTACGTTAAACTGTTTCATTGAGGATGTGGTTGGGAATAAGGTTGTCATGGGAACCTATGGCAAACCGTTTGCAATTTCTCTCCAACTGGACGCAGGTTGAAAATGGTATGGGGATTTTTTGAGTTTATTTGATCTTCTTTCAGCCTCACAGATAAAAAGCCAGCAGGTAAAGTAAAACTTATTTCATGAGTGTGATTCGATGAATTCTTCGGTTAACCTACAAAATTTTGGAAAATTCGACCCAAGTCGATAAACTGTGACCTCTGACTGCGTCTTGTTGAATATTAACATACACAAGCTTAATGCAATCACATGAAAATCTCTTTCCTGCTATTTTAATAAATGCATTTCTTTGTTTAAAATTAATAAGCCAATACAGATGATAATTTAGCAAAGGAGTTTAAATTTGGACAATCACAACATTTGTACTTTAATATTCTAATTTTGGGTAAGGGAAGAGTTCAATTATAAAAACCATTTGCTTCTTGGTTAGATGTTATAGGTACACTAAATGTGGTGTGGGATGATGTTCCTTTGCGGGATAAAATTAATTAAATATTTGCATAGCTACTTGAGTGCTGTAACATGCCATGAAGACATTCTGTGCTGTATATGTATATATAACATATGTACCTGAAGCTCAAAGATATTTTGCTAATCAAAAGACATTGACTTAAAGAAGTTTCCAAAGTACACCTGTGAAGTCTCATTCCATTCCACAGGGAGTCAAAGAAACCCCGGCCGAGATAACGCACCCCCTCACTTCCTTACCCTTAAATGGATCATTCAGGACATAATAGCCAGAATGTTGAAAATTAATCACCTCAGCTATAAAACAATGGCTAAAGGGAAGTAATGCAAAATATGAGCTGACCCTGAATATTTTTTTGGGATGTGAAATCAGCATGAAGACGGGTCAAATTACAACCTTTTAATCTGGATGTTTGAATTGGAGCAGGGACAGAAATTGATATTAGCTACAGTAATTAGGCTGCCTCGCCCACTTCTCCGTCCTCAACATGCCATCTAAGTTTGAAATCCTGTTTGATTGAGATAAAAGTGTCTACATCCCCATGACAGACAGGGACTGTCTTCTGAAAAACACTGGATTTACTCCAACAGTGATGTCAGGTGAAAGGAGAATATACTCGATAAGGCTGTATAACAACTCCCCTGTTGAGAACCAAATCCTTTGGACGCAATCAGTGAATCTTTATTGACTTTCCTTTTACCTGAATTTTACTCAGCTAAGTTTAATCTCCAACACTCTGTAAGGTTGTCTTTTTTTGTTTTGATTGGGAAATATGTGTGCTTGCACGCATCAGTGGGATGTAGGACACATTCAGGTCTTTTTAACATTATTTTACAATTTTTAGCTGAGTGGGTTTTAGTAAAATTCTAATCACTTGTGTTTAATTCAAGAGTACTTGTCTGCACATCATCAAATATACACTGAATTGACAATTCAGCATCCCTTAAAAACCTCTGCTGTAATCAGATAGGGAGTGAACAACAAAGGAAAACCATTTACCCTCTCCTCCCTTGGTCATAACACTCGTTACACTGCAAACCTATCCAAAACATTCTTTAAACATCAGTCCAGTACAATTTCAAATTAAAGATTTCAGATATAGTTGGGTGATTACTCTATTGTTTATTCTTTTTACACATTTTAGACAAGATACAATGGACATAAACTAAAATATTACTTTCTGCAAAAGTTTTGTCCTTTAGCTCTTGGTTTAAGATTAAACCAGTGAAATGGTTCTATTCATCTTCATTATGTGTTCTTTTGACAAATTGGAGCATCATCACACTGGTTGTCCATGCTTGTTTAAGAAGCTGAGCACCGCAGCATATTATTCCAATTAAAAGAAACAGGGATTTATCTGTAGCTTTGTTCACCGAGTTGCACTTCATCAAATGTGGCATCAATACACAACATATATCCAGAGAAATAAATAATTATTGGAGTGAACCTCTCAACTATACCTGCAATTTCTGTTAGTAGCTTCCAACACTTTCGTTGAAGTGTTGACAAAACAAGGAGCGCTTGATGGCTGGACCTGAATACTGCTGTGAACATAAAGGTGCTGAAATGTTAAGCATACAGTCTCTTCAAAATATCAGCATTCCTTCCGGCATCCCATGAGGCAATTTTAATGAAGCAATTGGGAAGGAATCATTTCCGCTGCACAGTGTGTTAGCAGCAAGTGCTGTAGCACAGTGGATGGTGTCACTGCCTCTGAGCCAAAAGCCCCAATTTCAAGTGCCACTCCAAAACTTGATGGCTAAAGATGGCACATCATAATGTGATCAAACAGATTGGGTATTAACTTGTAATTCCTCCCAACATATTCTTGGCAAGAATAGGAAAGACTCCTGAACAATCATGTGATTTGAAGAAATTGCAGCTCCAAACTGCACACATTTAAAATGTACATTACCAGAACAACACAGACTCTTTGCATGATTTGCAGATCATCTGGAGTGGATTGGAGTAGTAGCAATAGTGCAAGCTTTGATTCTCTTTCCTCTTCCTGCCTCTTTGTCCTAAACATGATAGGAATTGTGTGTGGATAAACCTACAAAGTTCAAAGCTGTGCATGGTTTGACCATGCAACGTTGTCCATAGTGTCCAAGAATATTTGGGCCAAGTGGATTAGCGATTGGAAATGCTGGGTTTCAGGGATAGGATAGAGGGTGCATCTAGGTGGAATGTTCTTCAGAGAGTCAGGGCCAAATGGCCTGCTTCCTCACTGTAGGGATTTTATGATTCTAACCTACCTTTGAGCAGAAAGTTCAAGAAAAGTCAGAAGCATTAACTACAGACCATCATTAAGGGATCTAAGGGTGAGGTAAGTGGAAGATCTTTTAAGGAATGGCTGTTAGAACATGCAATATCCTTTGAGGAAAAGTGAAAAAGAAGAATCCACAATAGAAAGGAAATAGATATGGGCGGCCCGGTGGCTCAGTGGTTAGCACTGCAGCCTCACAGCGCCAGGGACCCGGGGTTCGATTCCAGCCTCGGGTAACTGTCTGTGTGGAGTTTGCACATTCTCCCCGTGTCTGCGTGGGTTTCCTCCGGGTGCTCCAGTTTCCTCCCACAGCCCAAAGATGTGTGGGCTTGGTGGATTGGCCATGCTAAATTGCCCATAGTGTTCATGGGTGTGTGGGTTATAGGGGGATGGGTCTGGGTGGGATGCTGCAACAGGCGGTGTGGACTGGTTGGGCCGAAGGGCCTGTTTCCATACTGTAGGGAATCTAATCTAATCATTAGATAACTAGAAAAGAGCAGAGCACAGTTTAGATTCAATGGATCAAATTGCCGTTATTCTAACTCTAAATTTAGAGTTCTTATACTATATATGAGTCCAACCAAATTTTTAGTTTTGAATGTCATCAGTGGAATAACATTCAGGTTAGAGGCCAAGCCTGTACCTAGAGGTAGAATTGAGCTTTCATAGAATTAGATAGAGCTTACAGCACAGAAACAGGCCTTCTGGGACAAATAATCCATGTTGACACTTATGATCCACTCAAATTTCCTCCTAGTTTTCCACAGCTAACTGAACCACAGACAGCTCTTCCCTTTGTTTTCATGTGCTATTATAGTTTCTTCTTTTAGGTGCAAAATCTTAACAGAAAGGATCATTGTTAGGAAAAGGGTGATGCAGTAAACAATGGTGTGAAAGCAGGCATCTTGTACTGATGTGTTGGAATTAGGAGAGGAAAGGTCTCAAATTATCAATGTACATTATATTTCCACATTATTTTCTGCTCCTCAATATCTACCTATTAAGAAGGATGAAAATATATGAATATTAAGTAGTTTGTGGAAAAATAAGTCAACTGTAGCTATTGTATAGTGAAGGCTAGTCAGGCTCACACTGTATTGAGTAAATATTTTGAAGCAGTATTCAAAAGTTACAAGAAATAGTTACATCAAAATAATGTGTTCAAACATTGAACAAACCAATTTGTCAGCAATACGCTTTGTTTTCACACTGCTAGTCAGATGCACAATCCAAAGTTTGATCTTTTGCTGATGTCCACCTGTTAAAGGAAGGAGAATACAGGTGCAATTTAGTGTAAAATGCAAACAAATCATGGCTATGTATTGTATTGAAATAGTGTAAAAATGCTGTCACAGACCCCAGGGGTTAAAGCTCCTGAAATAAACTGCCTATTCAACAGGGTCAGAAATGAAAAGATGAAGATGAGGGATTGCTGCCACCAAGCAGAAAATTTGCACATTTTATGTGTGCCAGTTAATTACAGCACTTCAGAGCTGCTCCTGAAAGGATAAGGCAGCTGCATAAATTTAGCTGTAATCCAGGCAGGCAAAACTAATTTGCAGGGGATGGCCTTATCTAGCTGCTGCAGCTTTCTGAGAAAATTAACCTTGGATATTTGGGCCCAATTCAAAGACAGTTTGAATTTTTTTTTCTCTTCACCCTGCTCAGCATATGAGAATTTCGAACTCAATATAATACCTGACTTATAAGAGGCTCTCCTAACACTCCAGGCAGTTTATAGTTATTACTGGGAAAGCATAAAATGCTGGCCTTCATGGACATACTCATAGCACTTCCTATATGCATTGCAAGACATATCTGGAATGCATTTTATAATGGGATTTAAGAAAGATGCAAGTCAGTTTAATGTACTCCAAAAAATATCATCAAAGTTCATTATGGAATCAACCATCCGCACTGACATGTTCTTTTCTGTTAAGAAGAAAAATCACCATCATAAAAATCTGTGAGTTTAATGAAGTGTCATAGTTAACTTCTGTCTATCACTACAATTACAATTTACACAGAATGTTCCCTTCTAAATCATTATTAATCGGTTCTACACAATAATTAAAACTTCATTTTTGATTCACAGTAGTGTCAAAAGCTTTGTAAAGTGCATAGTACATCTCTTCTGCTGCCTCTAAATCTTTCTTTTGATTTGGGCTCGATCATTATCTCTCTACGACATGCAGATCTTCAGGACAACGTTTTTTTATATACAAACGTATTGCATGTGTGGCATCTCTTGCTAGGCCAGCATATATTGCCCACCACTAATTGCCCAGAAGGCATTTGAGAGTTAGCCACGTTGCTGTGGAGACATGTGTAGGCCAGACCAGGTAAGGATGGAAGATTTCCTGCGCGAATGGAGATTAGTGAATCCAGATAGGCTTTTCCTGACAATCAACAATAGTTTCATGGTCAACATTAGACCTTAATTCCAGATTCTTTATTAAATTCAAATTACACCATCCACCATGGCAGAATTTGAACCCAGGTCCCAAGAGCATTAGATGAGTTTCTGGATTAACAGTTGAGCAATAAAACCACTCGGCCATGGATGTGGGATCTAGAGATCAATTTGCACACCTCTGTTTATGTCTATGAGAAACAAACACTAAATTGTCAAGAACAGCAACACCCCATATTTATGACATGCAATGGGAATGCATTTGGCTAAGCAAATGGCTAGTGTTGCTAGTTACATTGTTAGAACAGGCTTGTCCTTCAGGTAGTTCTGCTGTGGGATCCCCTGTGGCTTGCCAAGACTTTGTTCAGTACACAGGTTAGTGCTCCTGGAAAATTTTAGAAGGAGGCTGTTCCTTCAATCAGATGCCATTTATCTTCGACATTTGATTCTGATAAGTTCCCTACTGAGCTTGTCAGCAACGAAGCAGGAGTGAGACAGTGTGTAGTTGGAGGACCCGTGAGCAATAAAATGCAAATGCTTTCACTCACCCCAGATGAGAGTGTAGCAGGCCATCATGGGGATCAGGTTGATGATGGGCAGGCCATTAACAGAGGATTGTGTAGGTGTGTATGAAAGTTGCCTGGTTGCAGGCAAGGGGAGGGAGTATGATGAGGGTCAGGCAGGCTGATACTGGTTGCAACAACTGTACAATCCTGGACAACTCGAATGTTAAAATAGCAGGAAGTTGCACATGCTGCTCTCTCCAGAGTCATCCTGTACAGATCCTCAGTAATCATCAAATACCCTAGGCTTACATTAATGACTGAGGCTGTGGATTGGGTGAGTGACAAGACTGATTCAGACTCAAATTCATCTTTCCCTTGCCCCTTTTCCTTCTCCCAACAACGACCCACACCCACCCATACCCCCACCATTACTTCTCTTCTTCCTCCACAAAACTCTATCCAGAGTGTAGGCCAAGGAGGAGGAAAACCCAGCCTGAAGTGCAACTCACTTCTGACATGCCACTTTCATGTCAATTCTGTGAGGACAGCTCACAATCTGATCCAGCACAGGCAAACAACAGTCACACTTCATTAAACCTGTCACGATCTTAGTCTTTAAAATCTGACAGCGTCTTCCTGGAGCATTCATTTAACTGAGCATAAACCTTCTCAGCTTCAAATAATCCCTCCCATGGGCATTAAACAGAGAAGATTCTGCCTGGAACTTTTAAACTAAACCCTTTAACCTAAGAAAAACTATTTTTTTCTAGCAAATCTAAACTATCTTTGTCTTTTCTCAGGAACAATGGCTTCACAATTTCAACTTCAGATAAGAACTCTTCAGAACTCCCCCTAAGTGAAAATAAAGAGCAGTTTTCTAAGTTGTGCGTCTTTCCACTAAGCATATAAATTAATTCTAGATTCTTCTACCTGAAAGCTTAATGCACTAGACTATTCATTCTGCCTGCTCGTCAACTCTTCCAAAATAAATAAAAACCCATATTATCAACTAAGTCTTTCTCTCACACTGTATTTTAAAAGAACATAAGAACTAGGAGCAGGAGTAGGCCATCTGGCCCCTCGAGCCTGCCCTCCCCACCCCATTTAATAAAATCATGGCTGATCTTTTTGAGACTCAGGTCCACTTACCCACCCCTCACTATAACCATTAATTTTTTTACTGTTCAAAAATTTATCTAGCCTTGCCTTAAAAACATTGAGTGAGGTAGCTTCAACTGCTTCACTGGGCAGGGAATTCCACAGATTCACAACCCTTTGGGTGAAGACGTTCCCCCCGACCTCAGTCCTACATCTGCTTCCCTTTATTTTGAGACAATGCCCTCTATCTATTTCCTTCATAATCTTATGTGTTTCTGTAAGGTCTCCTCTCATTCTTCTGAATTCCAATGAATATAATCCCGGTCTACTCACTGTCTCCTCACAATCCAACCCTCTCAATTCTGGAATCAACTAAGTGAATTTCCTCTGCACCCCCTCCAGTGTTATTATGTCCCTTCTCAAGTAAGGAGACCAAAACTGCACACAGTACTCCAGGTGTGGCCTCACCAGGACTCTATACAGCTGCAGCATGGTCTCCCTGTGTTTAAACCCCATCCCTCGAGCAATGGTCTTTTTAAACACCTGCTGCACCTGCAATCCCACTTCAGTGATTCACGCACAAAGACACCCAAGTCCCTCTGCACAGCAGCGTGCTGCAATTTTTTACCATTTAAAACATGGTCTATTTTGCTGTTATTCCTACCAAAATGGATGACCTCACACTAATCAACATTGTACTCCATCTGCCAGACCTTTGCCCACTCACTTAGCCTATCTATATCCCTCTGCAAACTTTCAGTGTCTTCTGCACACTGTGCTCTACCACTCACCTTAGTGTCATCTGCAAATTTTGACACACCACACTTAGTCTCCAACTCCAAATCATCTATGTAAATTGTAAACAATTGCGGTCCCAACACTGATCCCTGAGACACACCAATAGCCACTGACTGCCAACCAGAAAAACACCCATTTACCCCCACTCTTTGCTTTCTATTGGTCAACCAATCCTCTATCCATGCCAATACATTACCTGTAATAACGTGCATCTGTATCTTATGTAGCAGCCTTTGGTGTGGCATCTTGTCAAGTGCTCTCTGGAAATCCAGATACACCACATCCACAGGTTCCCCATTGTCCACCATGCAAGTAATGTCCCCAAAGAATTCTATCAAATTAGTTAAATATGACCTACCCTTCATGAACCCATGCTGGGTGTTCCCAATGGGACATTTTATAATCAGATGTCTTGCTATTTCTTCCTTAAGGATAGATTCAAGCATTTTCCCCACTACCAAAGTTAAGATAACTGGCCCATAGTTAATTGCTTTTTGCCTACTTCCTTTTTTAAACAGTGGCCTTACATTGGCTGTTTACCAGTCTACGGGAAGCACTCCAGAGTCCAGTTAATATTCATAAGTGATTACTAGCGCACTTGCTATTTCCATCTCTTTTAGCACCCTGGAAAAGAAATCACCATGGCGACATAAATGCTTACAAGTTAGTCTTTAAAACCTTCAGACATATAGAAAACCCATATGCCACTAGTTTGAATTCAAAAATCTAAATTAAGAAAAGATTTTAATAGATGTGTAAATCAAACACCTTGCATCAGGACAAAAATGCCTTAGTGTGGCCTAAGTCTCCATCCTCTTCTTTGCTGATCAGGTTTTAGGGCCCGATCTTTTCCACACTTGGGCTATGCTGCTTGGCACATTTTAATGGTCATATTTATTAACAACTCATTTAAATTATCAATTAATTGCTTTGAAATTGTTTACTTCCCTCCGATTAAAAATTTCTCACTGGTTCCCCAAGTGAAAGAAAAATTGAAATGTGCCGCCATCCTGCAAGAAAATTCAACACTCCTCATTTCGAATAGTAGTTAGGGCCCACAAATAGCTAAGTCATTTTTCAATACATGCCTGTTGAAATTATGATGTTTCCATCAAAAATGAAAAAGGGTTGATGAAAAATAGATCAGAGTCAGGACTGGAACAAATGGCAAATTCAATGCCTCATTAATCAAAGGAAGGGAATCTAATTGGAGTATATGGGAGGTAGGATCTTCACATGTTTTCCAAAATTTTGGGTGAACTGTGGGGAGGGAGGAAGTGTGAGAGAAAATACAGTGTGGCACTTAGCATTTGAGCAATATTCATGAGGTTATTCATCAGCCTAGAGTATAAGGTCAGGGAATAAGTGGTGGGACGACATCAGACTGGAGTTGAACGTCATCTAGAACATATACAGTTCAGATCACTGCATGACAGGGCAGATGTAATGACAATAGACAAGGTTGTCATAAGGAGGGAATGGAATCCTTTAACAATGAGAAAGGATTAATTCTGTTGGCTCTTTCGGGCTGGAGCTGACTTCATTTAAGTAAAAGAGGTTGAAGGGGGTATTTAATATTGGTGTATAGAATTATTGATAATGAAATGTGAGGCTGGATGAACACAGCAGGCCCAGCAGCATCTCAGGAGCACAAAAGCTGATGTTTCGGGCCTAGACCCTTCATCAGAGAGGGGGATGGGGTGGGTGTTCTGGAATAAATAGGGAGAGAGTGGGAGGCGGACCGAAGATGGAGAGAAAAGAAGATAGGTGGAGAGGAGAGTATAGGTGGGGAGGTAGGGAGGGGATAGGTCAGTCCAGGGAAGACGGACAGGTCAAGGAGGTGGGATGAGGTTAGTAGGTAGGAGATGGAGGTGCAGCTTGGAGTGGGAGGAAGGGATGCGTGAGAGGAAAAACAGGTTAGGGAGGGAGAGAGATAATGGGAACTGCAGATGCTGGAGAATTCCAAGATAATAAAATGTGAGGCTGGATGAACACAGCAGGCCAAGCAGCATCTCAGGAGCACAAAAGCTGACGTTTCGGACCTAGACCCTTCATCAGAGAGGGGGATGGGGAGAGGGAACTGGAATAAATGGGGAGAGAGGGGGAGGCAGACCGAAGATGGAGAGAAAAGAAGATAGGTGGAACGAGCATAGGTGGGGAGGTAGGGAGGGGATAGGTCAGTCCAGGGAAGACGGACAGGTCAAGGACGTGGGATGAGGTTAGTACGTAGATGGGGGTGCGGCTTGGGGTGGGAGGAAGGGATGGGTGAGAGGAAGAACCGGTTAGGGAGGCAGAGACAGGTTGGACTGGTTTTGGGATGCAGTGGGTGGGGGGGAAGAGCTGGGCTGGTTGTGTGGTGCAATGGGGGGAGGGGACGAACTGGGCTGGTTTAGGGATGCAGTAGGGGAAGGGGAGATTTTGAAACTGGTGAAGTCCACATTGATACCATATGGCTGCAGGGTTCCCAGGCGGAATATGAGTTGCTGTTCCTGCAACCTTCGGGTGGCATCATTGTGGCAGTGCACGAGGCCCATGATGGACATGTCATCTAAAGAATGGGAGGGGGAGTGGAAAAGGTTTGCGACTGGGAGGTGCAGTTGCTTGTTGCGAACTGAGCGGAGGTGTTCTGCAGAGCGGTCCCCAAGCCTCCGCTTGATTTCCCCAATGTAGAGGAAGCCGCACCGGGTACAGTGGATGCAGTATACCACATTGGCAGATGCGCAGGTGAACCTCTGCTTAATGTGGAATGTCATCTTGGGGCCTGGGATAGGGGTGAGGGAGGAGGTGTGGGGACAAGTGTAGCATTTCCTACGGTTGCAGGGGAAGGTGCCGGGTGTTGTGGGGTTGGAGGGCTTGTGGAGCAAACAAGGGAGTCATGGAGAGAGTGGTCTTTCCGGAAAGCTGACAGGGGAGGGGGTGGAATTCCTCCGCCTCCGCCGCATCTGCTCCCACGATAAGACATTCCAGTCCCGCACATCCCAGATGTCCAAGTTCTTTAAGGACCGCAACTTTCCCCCCACAGTGTTCGAGAACGCCCTTGACCGCGTCTCCCGTATTTCCCGCAACACATCCCTCACACCCCGCCCCCGCCACAACCGCCCCAAGAGGATCCCCCTCGTTCTCACACACCACCCTACCAAACTCCGGATACAACGCATTATCCTCCGACACTTCCGCCATTTACAATCCGACCCCACCACCCAAGACATTTCTCCATCCCCTCCCCTGTCAGCTTTCCGGAGAGACCACTCTCTCCGTGACTCCCTTGTTCGCTCCACACTGCCCTCCAACCCCACCACACCCGGCACCTTCCCCTGCAACCGCAGGAAATGCTACACTTGTCCCCACACCTCCTCCCTCACCCCCATCCCAGGCCCCAAGATGACATTCCACATTAAGCAGAGGTTCACCTGCACATCTGCCAATGTGGTATACCGCATCCACTGTACCCGGTGCGGCTTCCTCTACATTGGGGAAACCAAGCGGAGTCTTGGGGACCGCTTTGCAGAACACCTCCGCTCAGTTCGCAACAAACAACTGCACATCCCAGTCGCAAACCATTTCCACTCCCCCTCCCATTCTCTAGATGACATGTCCATCATGGGCCTCCTGCAGTGCCACAATGATGCCACCCGAAGGTTGCAGGAACAGCAACTCATATTCCGCCTGGGAACCCTGCAGCCATATGGTATCAATGTGGACTTCACCAGTTTCAAAATCACCCCTTCCCCTACTGCATCCGTAAACCAGCCCAGTTCGTCCCCTCCCCCCACTGCACCACACAACCAGCCCAGCTCTTCCCCCCCACCCACTGCATCCCAAAACCAGTCCAACCTGTCTCTGCCTCCCTAACCGGTTCTTCCTCTCACCCATCCCTTCCTCCCACCCCAAGCCGCATCCCCAGCTACCCACTAACCTCATCCCACCTCCTTGACCTGTCCGTCTTCCCTGGACTGACCTATCCCCTCCCTACCTCCCCACCTATACTCTCTCCACCTATCTTCTTTACTCTCCATCTTCGGTCTGCCTCCCCCTCTCTCCCTATTTATTCCAGTTCCCTCTCCCCATCCCCCTCTCTGATGAAGGGTCTAGGCCCGAAACGTCAGCTTTTGTGCTCCTGTGATGCTGCTTGGCCTGCTGTGTTCATCCAGCCTCACATTTTATTATTTAGGGAGGGAGAGACAGGTTGGACTGGTTTTGGGATGCAGTGGGTGGAGGGGAAGAGCTGGGCCGGTTGTGTGGTGCAGTGGGGGGAGGGGACGAACTGGGCTGGTTTTGGGATGCGGTGGGGTAAGGGGAGATTTTGAAGCTGGTGAAGTCCACATTGATACCATTGGGCTGCAGGGATCCCAAGCGGAATATGAGTTGCTGTTCCTGCAACCTTTGGATGGCATCATTGTGGCACTGCAGGAGGCCCATGATGGACATGTTAGCTAAAGAATGGGAGGGGGAGTGGAAGTGGTTTGCAACTGGGAGGTGCAGTTGTTTATTGCGAACCGAGCGGAGGTGTTCTGCAAAGCGGTCTCCAAGCCTCCGCTTGGTTTCCCCAATGTAGATGAAGCCACACCGGGTACAGTGGATGCAGTATACCACATTGGCAGATGTGCAGGTGAACCTCTGCTTAATGTGGAAAGTCATCTTGGGGCCTTGGATAGGGGTGAGGAAGGAGGTGTGGTGGCCAGTGTAGCATTTCCTACGGTTGCAGGGGAAGGTGCCAGGTGTGGTGGGGTTGGAGGGCAGTGTGGAGCGAACAAGGGAGTCACGGAGACAGTGGACTCTCCGGAAAGCAGACAGGGGTGGGGATGGAAAAATGTCTTGGGTGGTGGGGTCGGATTGTAGATGCCCCCACACCTCCTCCCTCACCCCTATCCCAGGCCCCAAGATGACGTTCCATAGTTAGCAGAGGTTCACCTGCACATCTGCCAATGTGGTATACAGCATCCACTGTATCCGGTGTGGCTTCCTCTACGTTGGGGAAACCAAGCGGAGGCTTGGGGACCGTTTTGCAGAACACCTCCGCTCGGTTCGCAATAAGCAACGGCACCTCCCAGTCGCAAACCGTTTCCACTCCCCCTCCCATTCTTTAGCTGGCATGTCCATCATGGGCCTCCTGCAGTGCCACAATGATTCCACCCGAAGGTTGCAGGAACAGCAACTCATAATCCGCTTGGGAACTCAGCAACCCAATGGTATCAATGTGGACTTCACCAGCTTCAAAATCTCCCCTTTCCCCCACCGCATCCCAAAACCAGCCCAGTTCGTCCCCTCCCCCCATTGCACCACACAACCAGCCCAGCTCTTTCCCTCCACCCACTGCATCTCAAAACCAGTCCAACCTGTCTCTGCTTCCCTAACCTGTTCTTCCTCTCACCCATCCCTTCCTCCCACTCCAAGCTGCACCTCCATCTCCTACCTACTAACCTCATCCCACCTCCTTGACCTGTCTGTCTTCCCTGGACTGACCTATCCCCTCCCTACCTCCCCACTCATACTCTCCTCTCCACCTATCTTCTTTTCTCTCCATCTTCGGTCCGCTTCCCCCTCTCTCCCTATTTATTCCAGAACGCCCACCCCATCCCCTTCTCTGATGAAGGTTCTAGGCCCGAAACGTCAGCTTTTGTGCTCCTGAGATGCTGCTGGGCCTGCTGTGTTCATCCAGCCTCACATTTCGTTATCTTGGATTCTCCAGCATCTGCAGTTCCCATTATCACTTATAGAATTATTGAAGGCTTAGATGTAATGGATGGGATAGAATTATTTCCCTTAGCAGTGAGGTTAATAATTGATTGGGCATAGATTAAAAACAATTGGAAGACAGATTTGAGGATTTGAGAGTAGAGAAGGAGTTAAAAGGATTTTTTTTGAGCGAAAACCTAATGGCCATTTGGAATTTGCTACCTGAAAGGTTGCTGGAAGAAGGAACCTTCATTGTAAATACAAAATTGTTGAATATGTGCCCGGGGTTCTATAACCTACAATTCTATGGATCAAGAGTTCAATATGGAACAATCTGGATTCTTTATTTCAATTGACACAGATATAATGTGTGAAATTACCTAATTCTGTGCTTAAATCTTTCCACTTTTCCCTGTTTCTATGGAGCAAAGATGTAGGGCACAAATCAGATCTATTTGTTTTGTTTTAATGTTTATGCTGGCCACAAGTTGTTAAAGAAATGTATGAATACTGCAAAATTTGGAAAAATGCTCCTATCTCTTTGACATAAGGGAGCATGTCATATCTGAAAGGAAAACTATTAGCCTAAACTTTGTACAATTTGTTAGATTCAGAAGACGAAGACATCACAGGCAAGGCCTGTATTTGATGCTTATCATTAATTTCCTTTGAGAAAATGATGGTCAGCTACCTTCTTGAACTTCTGAAGTCTATGCTACTTTCTCAATACAAGTCCCTCAAATATGGAGATTGCATTATTGCTTTGGTCACAAGAATGAATAAAGACACAAACAGTGCAAAGCCCATAGTGATCAGCAGAAATTGTCTAAAAACTGTTGAAATAATAGTTTTACTAAGCCCCAAAAAATTCAATTTGGTGTTTAGTACCTGACAGCTCTGCACAGCTATTAAATAGGTACCAATTGAAAGCAGTGTATATACCTAAACTAAGACCAAAAAAGGATGTAAAATGTATAATTGCATGACATCTGTACTAATTCATAATTTTCATGCTTCTCCATCATCTTGCTCAAGCCCTTCCCAGAAATAGCCATCATGTTGAAATAGCTATTGACAGCATTATAGATCTTTGCTGCTTTATCCAAGCCACTATGCTTCTTGAAATGATGCACATATTTATTAATGACTTAGAAATCATTCCTCCAGGTTATCAGAAATATTGATTTTCTTTATTTCTACCACTTGCCTTCTGTTAGGATGAAAGGAATGATGTCTGTGTTTCACTTTTATTTTCCAGTGATAAGCATCATTATTCAGGATTACTTCACAAAGAAATTTAATGGCTTCTGGCTAGACATGCTGAGCATTTGTTGCCTTCACATTTATTGAAAACTATCCACGAGTTAGGAAATATCAGATGAAATGTTAGTCTTTCATTTATCTCAGACAATAGAATTATTGGTAGCATCAACCCCTTTGGCTTATTGAAACACTTCCATTAATCCTTACGTTGACAGTCATCAAAATGAATGTATGCATTTGCAAATTGGATATTCCTGGCCAATTGCCGATTATATGTTTCGTTGGATTTTGTTCTTTCTTTGTCCCAACCTACAGGGCTAGCAGCTCTGTGAGTAATGAATGGAAATGGTGTTGTCTTTATGGAGTTAAAGTGCCTAATCTATTTTTTTTCACTTATTTTGTCTCCTCAAAAGAGATGATGCACCAAACTACAAACATAAGCAAGAACAAACAGTTAAAATAAGCTTTGCAATAAATGCAGAGATTCTGAAAACCAATGATATGGGAGTTTGAATGAGGCTCAAAACAATGACTTACATATTCAGCTTAGTCTTTACCAATTTTTGGAAAGCAGTTTTGGTATACACATTTATTTTTCTTACCATTAACCAAGGCAGGGTATTGATCATGAATCAGTGCAGCAATCACTTCTTTAAAAAAAATCTGACTAATCTTCAAAAGAAATCCTAACAAAGTCCCATTGGGAAATCCTGGATTAAGCCAATATTGGGCCCATGAATGATCTTGCAGAATGAACCTGTACTGATTACTGTGAAACAGGCAGCAGGTAAACTTTGTGCTGCCTGATAAATTAAATAATAATGTTTGGTGGTTGCATGCTCAGCACTTTGCAGATTATATGTTGTTGGTCTCACATAGACACAGTTGAGGGAGGGTCAGGACTGGCAACTCAACATTCCAGGGTATAGGTCCTTCAGGCAAGAGGAGGGAGAGTGTAAAACAGGAGAAAGTACTGCATTATTAATAAAGGAGTCAAATTCTGCAGTAAGGAGGGGCAATATCCAGGAAAGGTCTTCAAATGTAATGTGGCTTAGGCATGTTTTATCCCAATGCGTCAAAATGAAATGAAGAAATACATGCAAAGTCATGAATATACAAATTAGGAGCAGGAGTAGGCCATTCTGAATCTCAATCCTGCTCCAAGATCAAAACCCGCATTCCAGCCTACCCTTGAAATCCTTCCACCCATTCTTTGGCAAGAAAGCATCTATTTCTGTATTCAAATATTCAAGGACTCTGCATCTACCACATTTCCAGAATGAGAGCTCCAAAGACTCATAGCCTCTGATGAAATAAAATTGTCCAATCTCTGTATTTAATAGGTGACCCCTCCCCTTTCTTAAGAAGTGACCTCTGGTGTTAGAGCCACCAAAAGAGGAAACACCTTCTCTAGACCGAACCTGTCAAATCCTTTGCGATATGTAATAGTTCAAAAAGGTCACCTCTTACTCCTCTAAACGTTAGGCTAGCTTATCCAAGCTTTCCTCATATGACAACTCGCTCATTCTAGGTACTTGATAAAGACTCTCCGAACTGCTTCCAACTCATTTCCTCCTTCAATAAGATGATCATTATTGCGCACAGTTCTCCAAACGTGGTCTTACCAGTCCCTTTTCTAACAAAGGCATAATCTCCATACTTCTGTACGTCACTACACTCCAATTGAATGATTACCTTTTGTAATTGTGTACAAACCTTGTGTGATTGGTGCACTCAAAAACTCAGATCCTTTTGCATCTCAGAGTTCTGCAATTTCTCACCATTTTGATAACAAACCTCATTCTTTATTTTTCCTGCCAAAGTAATTTCACATTTTCTCATATAATATTTCATTTGCCACGTTCTTTGCCCACTCACTTAACCCATCTTTATATTTTTGAAGCTTCCTTATGCCATCTTCACAGATTATGTTCCAGCATATCTTTGTGTCTTCAGGAAACAACAATAACTTTCATCCCTTCCTCTGTGTAATTTATATAAATTATGAATTTTGCAATCCCAGCACCAATTCCTGTGACACACTACTTGTCACATCATGTCAACATGAAAAGGATCCATAAATGCTAATACTCTGCTTTCTGTTAGCCAGCTACTCTTCTATCATTCCTAATGGTCCTATAACATTCAAAATTCACACATACAGTAATGAAATCCTACAATCATGCCTGTACCACTTAACTGATCATGCTCATTTATTCCTAACTGCATTCTCAGTTCATTTGTTTTGTTTTGAATGCTACATTGGTAATACTTAACTGGAAAGACTGTGCCAATCATTGTGCCACACCAGTGCACAGCCAGTACCAAAAATTTATATATGTATAAATCACAACGAGACCACAAAAGTAAATTATTTGCTTGCCTGCTTGACAGACAGTTGCTCAGGACAAAAACAATTCATACCAGGTTTAGTCAGTAATAGAAAACTAACAGCGTGACACACGACTTTAGCAAGAAAGTAGATTGGATTTCTCGAAGGTATTTGAAACAGTGCCACAACAAAGGTTATTTTGGAAAATAGAAGCTCATGAAATAGGAGGTGCCATATTAGCATGGATGCAAGATTTGCTTGTAGATAGGAAGCTAAAAATATATTTGAGTGGGTCACTATCTGACTGGCATTTTATGATGCTTGGAATCCTGAAGAAATCTGCACTGGGACCCAACATTTTCCAATTTACATCTATGACTCAGATGACGGGAATAAAGGTGTGTAGCTAAATTTTTAGGTAATACCAGAATAAATAGGGAAGTATATTATGCAGAAGATGTAATGAAGTTGCAGAGATAATGAGGTTATTTTGTTTCTTATTATCTCAGATTCTCCAGCATCTGCAGTTCCGACTATCTCTAATGAAGTTGCAGATGGCCAGAGTTAAGTAAGTGGATAAATGGAGTACAGGGTGAGAAATTGTAAAATTATTCACTTTAGTTGAAAGAATAAAAAGAAACAGTGCTTCGTAAATATAGAATCATTGTGGAATTTTGAAGTACACAGGGATTTAGTTGTTCTTTGCATAAGTCACAAAAAATAGCAGGCATCCAAGTAGGACAAATCATGGAGTCAAATAGGAAGCTGCCCCTTATTAGGAGACGAACTAAACATACAAGGAAAGATGTTATGCTTCAGTTGTATGGGGCATTGGTGAAACGACATCTGAAATACTTCATAATAATAAAATGTGAGGCTGGATGAACACAGCAGGCCCAGCAGCATCTCAGGAGCACAAAAGCTGACGTTTCGGACCTAGACCCTTCATCAGAGAGGGGGATGGGGTGAGGGTTCTGGAATAAATAGGGAGAGAGGGGGAGGCGGACCGAAGATGGAGAGAAAAGAAGATAGGTGGAGAGGAGAGTGTAGGTGGGGAGGTAGGGAGGGGATAGGTCAGTCCAGGGAAGACGGACAGGTCAAGGAGTTGGGATGAGGTTAGTAGGTAGGAGATGGAGGTGCAGCTTGGAGTGGGAGGAAGGGATGGGTGAGAGGAAGAACAGGTTAGGGAGGCAGAGACAGGTTGGACTGGTTTTGGGATGCAGTGGGTGGAGGGGAAGAGCTGGGCTGGTTGTGTGGTACAGTGGGGGGAGGGGATGAACTGGGCTGGTTTTGGGATGCAGTGGGGGAAGGGGAGATTTTGAAGCTGGTGAAATCCACATTGAAACCATTGGGCTGCAGGGTTCCCAAGCGGAATATGAGTTGCTGTTCCTGCAACCTTCGGGGGGCATCATTGTGGCACTGCAGGAGGCCCATGAGGGAAATGTCATCTAAAGAATGGGAGGGGGAGTGGAAATGGTTTGCGACTGGGAGGTGCAGTTGTTTATTGCGAACCGAGCGGAGGTGTTCTGCAGAGCGGTCCCCAAGCCTCCGCTTGGTTTCCCCAATGTAGAGGAAGCCACACCGGATACATTGGATGCAGTATACCACCTTGGCAGATGTGCAGGTCAAACTCTGCTTAATGTGGAAAGTCATCTTGGGGCCTTGGATAGGGGTAAGGGAGGAGGTGTGGGGGTAAGTGTAGCATTTCCTGCGGTTGCAGGGGAAGGTGCCGGGTGTGGTGGGGTTGGAGGGGAGTGTGGAGCGAACAAGGGAGTCACGGAGAGACTGGTCTCTCCGGAAAGCAGACAAGGGTGGGGATGGAAAAATGTTCCTCCCCCCACTGCACCACTCATCCAGCCCAGCTCTTCCCCTCCACCCACTGCATCCCAAAACCAGGCCAACCTGTCTCTGCCTCCCTAACCTGTTCTCCCTCTCACCCATCCCTTCCTCCCAACCCAAGCCGCACCTCCATCTCCTACCTACTAACCTCATCCCACCTCCTTGACCTGTCCATCTTCCCTGGACTGACCTATCCCTTCCCTACCTCCCCACCTATACTCTCCTCTCTACCTATCTTCTTTCCTCTCCATCTTCGGTCCGCCTCCCCGTCTCTCCCTATTTATTCCAGAACCCTCACCCCATCCCCCTCTCTGATGAAGGGTCTAGCCCCGAAACGTCAGCTTTTGTGCTCCTGAGATGCTGCTGGGCCTGCTGTGTTCATCCAGCCTCACATTTTATTATCTTGGATTCTCCAGCATCTGCAGTTCCCATTATCTCTGAAATACTTGATGCAGTTTTTCCTCTTCTTATTTAAGGCAGTATGTAAATGTCTTGCAAATGGTTTAATGAAGGTTTACTATCCAAGTACCCAGAAAGAGTGGTTGTCTTATGAGGATAAGTCAGACAGACTGTGTTTTTCTCCATAGGAGTTTAGAGGATTGAGGGTTGACTTGATTGAAGTGTTTAAGACCCTGAATGATCATGGCAAGGTGGTCATCGAAAGGATAGTTCTTCTTTTGGGTCAGTTCAATTGTTTAAAATTAGGGGTTATCCTTTTAGGATAGAAATGAGAAGTTTTTTTTTTCTTTCAGAGGGTTATGTAACTTTAACACTTTTCAGCAACATTTCTTGATTCCTCAATGTCATTTGGCATCAAAAACCAACCAGCCCAGTTCATCCCCTCCCCCCACTGCATCACACAACCAGCCCAGCTCTTCCCCTCCACCCACTGCATCCCAAAACCAGTCCAACCTGTCTCTGCCTCCCTAACCGGTTCTTCCTCTCACCCATCCCTTCCTCCCACCCCAAGCCGCACCCCCAGCTACCCACTAACCTCATCCCACCTCCTTGACCTGTCCGTCTTCCCTGGACTGACCTATCCCCTCCCTACCTCCCCACCTATACTCTCTCCACCTATCTTCTTTACTCTCCATCTTCGGTCTGCCTCCCCCTCTCTCCCTATTTATTCCAGTTCCCTCTCCCCATCCCCCTCTCTGATGAAGGGTCTAGGCCCGAAACGTCAGCTTTTGTGCTCCTGAGATGCTGCTGGGCCTGCTGTGTTCATCCAGCCTCACATTTTATTATCTTGGATTCTCCAGCATCTGCAGTTCCCATTATCTCTGAAATACTTGATGCAGTTTTTCCTCTTCTTATTTAAGGCAGTATGTAAATGTCTTGCAAATGGTTTAATGAAGGTTTACTATCCAAGTACCCAGAAAGAGTGGTTGTCTTATGAGGATAAGTCAGACAGACTGTGTTTTTCTCCATAGGAGTTTAGAGGATTGAGGGTTGACTTGATTGAAGTGTTTAAGACCCTGAATGATCATGGCAAGGTGGTCATCGAAAGGATAGTTCTTCTTTTGGGTCAGTTCAATTGTTTAAAATTAGGGGTTATCCTTTTAGGATAGAAATGAGAAGTTTTTTTTTTCTTTCAGAGGGTTATGTAACTTTAACACTTTTCAGCAACATTTCTTGATTCCTCAATGTCATTTGGCATCAAAAACCAACCAGCCCAGTTCATCCCCTCCCCCCACTGCATCACACAACCAGCCCAGCTCTTCCCCTCCACCCACTGCATCCCAAAACCAGTCCAACCTGTCTCTGCCTCCCTAACCGGTTCTTCCTCTCACCCATCCCTTCCTCCCACCCCAAGCCGCACCCCCAGCTACCCACTAACCTCATCCCACCTCCTTGACCTGTCCGTCTTCCCTGGACTGACCTATCCCCTCCCTACCTCCCCACCTATACTCTCTCCACCTATCTTCTTTACTCTCCATCTTCGGTCTGCCTCCCCCTCTCTCCCTATTTATTCCAGTTCCCTCTCCCCATCCCCCTCTCTGATGAAGGGTCTAGGCCCGAAACGTCAGCTTTTGTGCTCCTGAGATGCTGCTGGGCCTGCTGTGTTCATCCAGCCTCACATTTTATTATCTTGGATTCTCCAGCATCTGCAGTTCCCATTATCTCTGAAATACTTGATGCAGTTTTTCCTCTTCTTATTTAAGGCAGTATGTAAATGTCTTGCAAATGGTTTAATGAAGGTTTACTATCCAAGTACCCAGAAAGAGTGGTTGTCTTATGAGGATAAGTCAGACAGACTGTGTTTTTCTCCATAGGAGTTTAGAGGATTGAGGGTTGACTTGATTGAAGTGTTTAAGACCCTGAATGATCATGGCAAGGTGGTCATCGAAAGGATAGTTCTTCTTTTGGGTCAGTTCAATTGTTTAAAATTAGGGGTTATCCTTTTAGGATAGAAATGAGAAGTTTTTTTTTTCTTTCAGAGGGTTATGTAACTTTAACACTTTTCAGCAACATTTCTTGATTCCTCAATGTCATTTGGCATCAAAAACCAACCAGCCCAGTTCATCCCCTCCCCCCACTGCATCACACAACCAGCCCAGCTCTTCCCCTCCACCCACTGCATCTCAAAACCAGTCCAACCTGTCTCTGCCTCCCTAACCTGTTCTTCCTCTCACCCATCCCTTCCTCCCACCCAAAGACGCACTCCATCTCCTACCTACTAACCTCATCCCACCTCCTTGACCTGTCCGTCTTCCCTGGACTGACCTATCCCCTCCCTACCTCGCCACCTATACTCTCCTCTCCACCTATCTTCTTTTCTCTCCATCTTCGGTCCGCCTCCCCCTCTCTCCCTATTTATTCCAGAACTCTCGCCCCAACCCCCTCTCTGATGAAGGGTCTAGGCCCGAAACGTCAGCTTTTGTGCTCCTGAGCTGCTGCTTGGCCTGCTGTGTTCATCCAGCTCCACACTTTATTATCTTGGAATCTCTGTCTTTAACTTGCTCACTGATAGAGCTTCCAAAGTCCTTTAGGGTAAAGAATTCCAAACATTCACCATCTCCCGATTGAAGAAATTCCATCTCATCACAGTATAAATAATTAACCCCTTATGCTGAGTTTATGTCACCTTGATCTAGCATCACTACCCAGGGAAAACATCTTATCCACATCCATACCATGAAACCCGACAAAAATTTTGTTGGTATCAATAAGATCACCTCTCATTCTTTAACACAATTTCCTCAAACTCTATGAATAAAACCATCAGCCATCACAGGGATTAAGCCGGTGAACTTCCATTGTATTCCATCTATAGTAAATATAGTCCATATCTTTGACATAAGCTTTGAAAATTTCTTAAAATTACTGATGAAAACGCTATATGCTAGCATGCTCAATTTGCCTTCTTTTTAAAGGTAGTGACATTAACCAATTTATATATTGCTTACAATTAATAATCAACCAAAGAATGTCATTCATTTTGTATTTGTACAAAATAGGCCAGCCTTAATACTTAAATGATTTTTATTTTAAACATGGACAATTGTTGAGTTGGTTAGTTTCAGAAGGAAGCAAGGGCACTGTACATTGAAAACTGCATTAGTGTCACTGAAAATGCCTAAAACACTTGATTGTCTGATCTAAATTTAAGAAAGACAGGTGAAATTTTCTGGAGGTGCCACCAAAGCAGTGACCAATACAGTCAGAGGACACTAAAATGCCAAAAGAGAGAGTGAATGAATTGTACGAAATGTGGAGAACAGAGCTGAAAGAAAGGCAAATATCACAAATATATTGGTGCCATTGTGGATGTTCGAGAGAATGGAAAAAATTGCAGTAGGAACTTAGTGAGTTAGAAGAATAAATTTAGCTGTGAAGCTGGCTTTTCAGACAGTTCACAGTATCTGGAAAGTAAAGGAATAACCCTAGTGATGAACAGAGTTAAAGACACAATATAAATCATGATGAAAAGGGGCATAGGGTTTTATCATGGCTGAAATACCCTGAGGTACTGTTAATTAAAAGGTAGTGGTGAGCAGAAGCTGTTCATTTGTGTGCTCTTGTAAGCTCAAACTGTAGGTGATCTATCCATGGGTTATATTTCATTCTCATTTCAAAAAAAGTTAATAAACCATTTTTGTAGTTATTTATGACCCACTGACAAAATGTCAAGTGCACTCAAGTTTTAAATGGATGGTTTTCTGCAATATGATTTTGTTAGTGCAAATGGAAAGAAAAACAGCCGATTCGAAAACACCTGTAAGATGTTCCTGCTCAAACAGCTAATGAGTCACTTGACTAGTAAATGGCGACATGCTTGTAAATCCAGCTGTGTGATGAGCAGAGTTGTTAAGAAGTGATTAAACAACAAGGTTATGCGAGTGCATTTCAGTGACTGGACCCTGACTGTCAAATAGTGTGTGGAATTAAGTAAAATGGCAGTACATTTCATAGCAATGGATGGTGCCTCCCAACTAGATGTGGATGCCGAAAACATGTAATTATACGTTTGACCTTTGATATCAAGCACTCAGAGCATCTAGTGGCAGGTCAGAAAGAAATTGCATCACTTTATAAAGAGTAAGAAGGTAATAATGTTACTCCAGCCACAGCAAGACATACAGGACTCAAATAAAAATGATAATTGTTGAAAATTCTCAGAAATTCTGCACTTTCAAGGAGAACTGGCAACAAGAAGATACGAAGGGAGGTAATACATGTCGAAATAACACGCTTAAGTGCATTATATAACGGCATGGAGAAAAAGAAAACGTGTTGCGAGAAGTATGAGAAAAATCATCCATGTTTTAGTGTTCCCTGCCGTTACATTTAGAGATGAAGGGCTGAAATGTTTGACGGCCATTCAAAGTACTAAGCAGGAGAATTTGGTAAGATTGTGTTACAAGCCCTGGGAGTTTGGCTGAGGCTTGACTATGTCAGATCACAGCCTTTACTCCCTGGATTCCGAGAGATATTAGCTCAGGGAAATCGAAAGGATTCCCACACTCAAGAGAGATCATAACCACGTTCTGCATGTATGAAGGTCCCTGAGAGCCACTGGTGGAAGTGCTACTCAACCAAAGCTCTAGATTGAGTCTGCAGCACTCAACAAATGTCTGTTAATTGTAAATGTATAAATTGTAAAGCTTGTGTAGCTGTAATAGTTCTCTCACTGTGGCCAATACTGCATTATTTCCCTTCTCAGCAATCACACACTCCCAACTGGTGACAAAAGAAAGCACGGTATCTTTAACAAGGTGCAGACTGAAAACTTCATAGCAATTAAAGTGTGCTAGGAGAGGCAGATAAACATCCAGCATTGATGTTCCCGGGGTGAGTCGAAGAAAATCCAAATCTGAATATTCATCATGTACATATTTTATGTATTTGAATTGCCATGAAAATCTAATTCTTCTTTGCAAAGATTAGCACAGTGGTTCTATTCCATGCAAATTGAAAACCAAATACTGTATTAAATTACCATGACTAATAACCTGACAATTCGTTGTTATCCCCATGTACTGTATTAAAATCCTCCCAAAAAAATTGAGCTGTGAAACATAATGTAAAATCTAACAGTGCATGTGTTAACAGAAAAGCTTCATCATTTAGAAACATCACAGATGAATAAAAAGCTACATTTGTCAGGCATACTGTTCCATCCTTCATTGAATTTTGATAACCCACCGACATGCTTTTATTTAAATTTAACATTGTGTTCTATAACAAATATGTCTTTCACATTTTTTTAGCACATCAGGTATCAAAATTGTGCCATAGATTCATAGAATAATACAGTATTGGAACAGGCCCTCCTCTACCCAAACTAGTCCATGCTGACCGTGGTGCCCAGTTAGCTAGTTCCAATGGCTCACATTTGGTCCATATCCCTCTAAAGCCTTCCCATTCATGTGCCAATCCAAATGTTTTTTGAATGTTGCTATTGTACCTCCCTCAACCACTTTCTCTGGCAGCACATTCGATATGCACACCACTCTCTGCATGAAGATATTGTCCCTCAGGTCCTTCTTAACTCTTCCCCCTCTCACCTTAAAACTATGCCCTCTTGTTTTCAATTTCTCATTCCTGGGGTAAAAATACTATATGCATTCATTCCATCTCTACCTTTCATAATTTTATACACCTCAAATAATTCACCCCTCAATCTCATATGTTCCAAGGAATAAAGTCCTATCCTGGCCAACCTCTCCCAGTAACGCGGGCCGACTAGCCCTACTGTGGTTTGACTTTCCAAAGTACAACACCTCATGCTTACCTGTATCAAATTGCATTTGCCAATCCTCATCCCACCTCCACATCTGATCACGATCTGTCTGTAATTTTTGATAACCTTCCTCACTATCAAGGATACCTCCTAATTTTGTATCATCTGCAAACTTACTAATCACGCCTTATGCATTCACATCCAGATCATTTATGTAAATAACAAATACAAAGGTCCCAGCACCGACCCCTGTGGCACACCACTAGTCACAGGCCTCCAATCTGAAAAACAGCCTTCAACCTTCACCCTCTGCTTCCTACCATGGGGTCAGTTTTGAATCCAATTAGCTGGCTCTCCCTGGATCCCATGTGGCCTAACTTTCATGACTAGCCTGCCATGCGGGACATTGTCAAAGACTTTACTAAAGTCCATATAGACAACACCCACTGCCCTACCCTCATCTATCCTCTTGGTTACCTCTTCGAAAAACTCTAAAAGATTTGTCAGACATGAATTGCCGCACACAAATCCATGCTGACTATCCCTAATCAGATCTTAACTAACCAAATGTTGGTTGATCCTGTCTCTCAGTATCCTGTCCAGTAACTTGCCCATCACTGATGTCAGGCTCACTGGCCTGTAGTTCATTGGCTTGTCTTTGCTAACTTTCTTAAACAATGGAATAACATTAGTCACTCTCTAGTCTTCCGTAACTTCACCAGTGGCTAAAAAGGAATCAAAATCTCTGCAAGGGCCTCTGCAATTTCTACTTTGGCGTCCCACAATTTCCAAGAATGGACTCGATCAGGCTCAGAGGATTTATTCACCTTAATGCGATCTAAGGCTGCAAACACTTCCTCTCTGGTAATATGTCCTTCTCACTGCAATGGTTTGAACAATATGAGGCTATGTAATTGAGAACAAAGTCTTGAAGAGCCACACGTTTTCAACATCAGACAAGAAGAAATATTCTCAGACTTTAAATTTAATATTGATCTGACTCTCTGTGCACCTTTTGTGCGAAGTAGAATTGTATTCTTTGCTCTGTTTTATCACCCTATGTGCCCTGTAGGTATGATCTGCCTGCACTGCACACAAAACAAAACTTTTCACTGTACTTAGGTACATGTGACAATAATAAATCAAATTAAATAAATTCATCAAGTTCTTTAAAAAAATCTGTCATTCTGTTGGGGTTAGGTTTGTCGGGTTCTTTATTTGCAATGATAAATTGGTATCACTTCTGAGTAAGTTAGTTCTGTCCAGTAGCAACTCTCTTGGACAAAGGGTTACCAGCAGATTATTCTAATTCATTGCCCTTTTATGAATTACAATGTCTACAAATTATCTTTAATCATTCAAGTTTTGACATTCTTTTACAAAATTATGATAACCGAGGAAGGTGATGCACCTTCTCAAACTATTGTTCATATGTACTATAATATACTCTATTGCTCTATTTGATAGGTTGAAACAAAATTGAAATTCTCATTTTGAAAAATGGTATCAGGAATAAATTCACAACAGAAATTTTAACTTTAGCATGTTCTGCACCATTGGACTGGCACTTGAAGCCTGTTGCTATCCTTGGAATAAGGGTGTATCCATATGCTATTCGGTCAAAAATCACGGCGTCACATTCAAGGAACATCATTTTATTTCAAATCATGGTGACAGAAGCAAATTACTGCTGGCTGAGTTCTCTTGTCTAGGAACACGTGCAGTAATATCCTGGGAATATAATAATTTGCCTCTTTCAAATATCATTACCAATGCTATTGCCAGGTATGACATGAGCTACTTTGCCCCTTAATAACTTGTTCTACGAGAAATTCCAGCTGTCATGCTCAGTTGAACATTTTGATGTCCAAGGAAATCGCTTTCAGCCTGACATTCAGTTCTTACATCCATACCTGGAATAAGGCTGTGATGAATTCTCGATCTACATTGAAAGTGCTTTACTTGAAAGTAATGTTAATGATCTTTTTCTGGCATTTGACTGATGGGTAGGAAATAGAGAATTTGGCAATAACTAACAACATTAGAATTGGCCCTTTTTGTGGATAGGGTGGATCTCAGCACTATTCCATTCAAGTAGATTTCAGTGTCACAACTGTACTTGAATAACCTGGAGATGGACTGATTGACTCCAGTGCGGAGTAATGTTCTGAGCTTATCTGGAAAAATAGGTGAATCCTTCCAACTGGGGACACCTCTTGAGAACTACTGCTCCAACAGCTTGGGAGATTACTCAGGATTACAAAGGTAAGATGGTACAGAAACTGGCTCTTCAGCATAATGAGTCCACACTGGTGTTTATGCTCTACTTAAACCTCCATCTGTTCTTATCTAAATCTATGCTCATAATTATTATTCCTTTCTCTCACTTGTGCTTGTTCAGTTTTTCCTCAAACATATCTTTAGTACTCACTTCAAACACTCCACGTGGAAACGAGCTCCACATTCTGACCACTCTTTTATTGAAGATGTACCTCTGAATTTTTCTTGGATTCACTCTTGGATTTCTTGGTGAATATATATTATTGATGGCCTTAATTTAATTCTTCACAAGGGAGGAAGAAGTTGGCCTGTATTCAGCTCCCAAAATATTTCATAATTTAAAAAACCTCGAATAAATCAACCCTCACTATCCTTTGTTTAGAAAAAACAGAGGTCCAGTTTATCTATCATTTCCAGGTATCATTCTAATAATTCTTCTTTGCACCCCCTTCTGAGTCTCTATATCATTTGTACAACTTGATAAACGGAACTGACTAAAATACTTTTGTAGATGGTCATTCAAAATTTCAGCACAGAATAACTTCAGTACCTTTTAGGTACTTTGGGTGGCACAGTGGCTCAGTGGTTAGCACTGCAGCCTCATAGCACCAGGGACCCAGGTTTGATTCCAGCCTCAGGCAACTGTCTGTGCAGAGTTTGCACATCCTCCCTGTGTCAGCATGAGTTTCCTCTGGGTGCTCCAGTTTCCTCCCACAGTCCAAAGATGTGCAGGCTAGGTGGATTGGCCATGCTAAGTTGCCCATATTGTTCAGGGTTGTGTGGGTTGTAGGGGGATGGGTCTGGGTGGGATGGTCCATGCAGCAGTGTGGACTTGTTGGGCCAAAGGCCCTCTTTCCACACTGTAGGGAATCTAATCTAATCTAATTCTACCCCTCTAGTGGAAAAATTCTAGTGTTTGGCTTGCTTTGCAAATTAGTTGCCAATTCTGCATGAGTTTATTAACATTCTCCAATAACTCATTGCAGTCTTATTCAATATTGCCAATCTCAGTGCCCTACCTCACAACATCTTACCTTGCCACCTACACAGTTAGCTGCAAATTTAGAAACTGTTTTATTTTCATTACAAATATTTAATGTAAGTTGTGAGCTGCAGTGATCCTTATGAAACGCTGTTCCCATTCTACATTTCACCCTCAATCTCTCCTTTTTGAACTGAAGCCAATAAGCAATCCATTCTGTCACTTGCTCCCTAACTCCATATTATTTGTCCTTATTCTTAAGCCTAATATGGAGAACCTTATCAAAGGCCTTTTGCAAATCTAGAGAAGTTACACCGTCCAGAATACCATTATCTAATCTCTCTACCTCCTCAAAACATCCAATAATGTTGGCCAAACAAGATTTCCCCTTGAAAATCCATTCTGATGATTCATTATTATATTTTTCCTTCCAAGATATTCTGTTACTCATTACTTTAGTAAGGATTCTATCATTTTTGATGTTAAGCTGTCTGGTCTATAATTCCCTAGTACATTCTGTTCCTGTTCTTGAATATAGGAATTACATTAGCTATCTATCAGTCTTCTGAAAATAAATATTTTCATGATGAATTATTAATTATGATTGGTAATGCTGCTGTTTTCTCTTGCCTGAATTATTTTCAAATCGTTGGATGCAATTCATCTGAGCATTCCCTTTTAATTTTAAATGCACACATTATATTGATTCTCTTGTCATGTCCATGTGTTACATCTCTCTGGCGACCAACACCATTTGCAACTCCTCAGATTCTGAAAGAGCCTATGTATGCATGAAGCAAGCTGGGCTTTGTCCAATAAGTGGCGAATAGCATTCAAGCATAGAAGTGACAGTCAATACCCATCTCTCATAAGTGAGAATCTAACCATTGCTCTTTAAATTCAATGGCATTATTATCGCTGAATGCCCTACTGAACATCCTGAGGGTTACCAATGATCAGAAACTGAGTTAGATCAACCATATAATTACTGTGACAACAAAAGTAAGTAAGAGGCTAGGAATTCTGCAGTGATTAACTCACTTACCATCTATTCAAATCCCATCCACCAACTAATGACAGAAACTAAGAGTGTGATGGAATGCTCGATTTATCTGTATGAGTGCAGCTCCAAAAACACTCAAGATATGGCCTCATCCCAAGCAAAGCAACCTGATTGATTGCCACCCCATCTATACCCTTCATCACCAATGTATAGTTACAACAATGTGTACCACCTACAAAATACAGTGCAACAATTCATCAATTCTCCTTTGACCGCATCTACCAAAACTGTGACCTCTACACCTAAAAGGAAAAAGGCAGAGGATGCTTGTGAACACCAGCATCTGCAAGTTCCCCCAAAATCACACACCATTGTGACCTGGAAGCACATCACCATTTCATCCCTTTCTTCTGGGTCAAAAGCCGAGTGCACCCTTCCATTATTTAGGTGAGAAACTACTATCCACTCCCAAATCAACTAGTCAAAACAGCAAACCATTAAAAACTCAAAACCAGTTCCACTGTGTCATTGAGATAACAAGGTGTAGAGCTGGATGAACATAGCAGGCCAAGCAGCATCAGAGAAGCAGGAAAGCTGACGTGCCATTGTTGATAACTTCTTCAGAAATCTGAAAGAGGATCCCGAACTGAACGTCAGCTTTCCTGCTCCTCTGATGCTGCTTAGCCTGCTGCGTTCCTCCAGTCCCACTCTGTGTTATCTCTGACTCCAGCATCTGCAGTTCTTATTATCTCCACTGTGTCATTATATGCCTGACAACAGGTTCTTGAAGGAAGATAACAAAGTGTGGAGCTGGATGAACACAGCAGGCCAAGCAGCATCTCAGGAACACAAAAGATGACGTTTCGGGCCTAGACCCTTCATCAGAGAGGGGGATGGGGTGAGGGTTCTGGAATAAATAGGGAGAGGGGGGAGGCGGACCGAAGATGGAGAGAAAAGAAGATAGGTGGAGAGGAGAGTATAGGTGGGGAGGTAGGGAGGAGATAGGTCAGTCCAGGGAAGACAGACAGGTCAAGGAGGTGGGATGAGGTTAGTAGGTAGGAAATGGAGGTGCGGCTTGGGTTGGGAGGAAGGGATGGGTGAGAGGAAGAACAGGTTAGGAAGGCAGAGACAGGCTGGGCTGGTTTTGGGAAACAGTGGGGGGAGGGGAAGAGCTGGGCTGGTTTTGTGATGCAGTGGGGGAAGGGGAGATTTTGAAGCTGGTGAAGTCCACATTGATACCATTGGGCTGCAGAGTTCCCAAGCGGAATATGAGTTGCTGTTCCTGCAACCTGCGGGTGGCATCATTGTGGGAGGAGGCCCGTGATGGACATGTCATCTAAAGAATGGGAGGGGGAGTTGAAATGGTTCACGACTGGGAGGTGCAGCTGTTTATTGCGAACTGAGCGGAGATGTTCTGCAAAGCGGTCCCCAAGCCTCCGCTTGGGTTCCCCAATGTAAAGGAAGCCACACCGGGTACAATGGATACAGTATACCACATTGGCAGATGTGCAGGTGAGCCTCTGCTTAATGTGGAAAGTCATCTTGGGGCCTGGGATGGGGGTGAGGGAGGAGGTGTGGGGGCAAGTGTAGCACTTCTTGCGGTTGCAGGGGAAGGTGCCGGGTGTGGTGGGGTTGGAGGGCAGTGTGGAGCGACAAGGGATTCACAGAGAGAATGGTCTCTCCGGAAAGCAGACAAGGGTGGGGATGGAAAAATGTCTTGGGTGGTGGGGTTGGATTGTAGATGGCGGAAGCGTCGGAGGATGATGCGTTGTATCCGGAGGTTGGTGGGGTGGTGTGTGAGAACGAGGGGGATCCTCTTTGGGTGGTCGTGGCGAGGGCGGGGTGTGAGGGATGTGTTGCAGGAAATGCGGAGAATGCGGTCAAGGGCGTTCTTGACCACTGTGGGGGGAAAGTTGCGGTCCTTGAAGAACTTGGACATCTGGGATGTGCAGGAGTGGAATGCCTCATCGTGGGAGCAGATGCGGCGGAGGCAGAGGATTTGGGAATAGGGGATGGAAATTTTTGCAGGAGGGTGGGTGGGAGGAGGTGTATTCTAGGTAGCTGTGGGAGTCGGTGGGCTTGAAATGGACATCAGTTACAAGGGCTGGTTGTCTGAGATGGAGACTGAGAGGTCCAGGAAGGTGAGGGATGTGTTGGAATTGGCCCAGGTGAACTTGAGGTTGGGGTGGAAGGTGTTGGTGAAGTGGATGACCTGTTCGAGCTCCTCTGGGGAGCAAGAGGCAGCGCCGATACAGTCATCAATGTAACGGAGGAAGAGGTGGGGTTTGGGGCCTATGTAGGTGCGGAAGAGGGACTGTTCCACGTAACCTACAAAGAGGCAGGCATAGCTGGGGCCCATGCGAGTGCCCATGGCCACTCCCTTAGTCTGTAGAAAGTGGGAGGAATTGAAAGAGAAGTTGTTGAGGGTGAGAACGAGTTCGGCTAAGCGGATGAGGATGTCGGTGGAGGGGGACTGGTTGGGCCTGCGGGACAGGAAGAAGCGGAGGGCTTTGAGGCCATCGACATGCGGGATACAGGTGTATAGGGACTGGACGTCCATGGTGAATATGAGGTGTTGGGGGCCAGGGAATTGGAAGTTCTGGAGGAGGCGGACGGCATGGTTGGTGTCACAGACATAGGTAGGGAGTTCCTGGACCAAAGGGGAGAAAATGGAGTCCAGATAGGTGGAGATGAGTTCGGTGGGGCAGGAACAGGCTGAGACAATGGGTCGACCAGGGCAGGCAGGTTTGTGGATTTTGGGAAGGAGATAGAAACGGGCCGTGCGGGGTTGGGGAACAATGAGGTTGGAGGCTGTGGGTGGGAGGTCCCCTGAGGTGATGAGGTCATGAATGGTGTTGGAGATGATGGTTTGGCACTCGGGCGTGGGGTCATGATCAAGGGGGTGGTAGGAGGAGGTGTCGGAGATTTGGCGTTTGGCCTCGACGATGTAGAGGTCAGTGCGCTATACTGCCACTGCGCCACCCTTGTCTGCGGGTTTGATGCTGAAGTTGGGGTTGGAGCGGAGGGAGCAGAGGGCTGCAGGGGAGAGGTTGGAGTGGGTGAGAGGGGTGGAGAGGTTGAGGCGGTTAATGTCTCGACGGCAGTTGGAGATAAAGAGCAACTGCCCTATTTGTAACTTATCCATCTTTTTCTAAATTTGTCATTTGTTATACTTAATTCATGGCCCTGATTTTCTGGAGCTAAATCTCAGTATTCCCAATTGTGCCTGATCTTTCCTAGTGCATGCACTCTGTTTTAATACAGATAAAGCATCAAGGAACAACTATTTAAATTTACCTGAACAGTATGTCCCTGTCCCCTGCTGTGCCATTATCAACAACAGGTAAAGGCTCGGCATCAGTGAAATTGCCTGATTACTGAGGCAGGGAACAGCAATCATGGGGAACACAGGCAGCGAAATACTGATTGTCAGTCATTAGATGGCTTGAGGATCACCAATGTCATCAGTTCTTGAATTGATAAGCTCATGAATTTAGGAAAGAGGGCTTGAGAATGAAATGCATTTGAGATGGAACGAAGGTGTCTTGGGGTATCAACTTGGGGACACTAAGAAAGTGGGATCGGAGGATATAATGGAGACCAGGAAGTGGGAGTTTGAGAGCAGAGAAAGGGACTTGGGGAATATCAGATCATGAGAGAGTAGGGAGCCAGTGGTGAGCTGAGTGAGGGTCTTAATCAAGTAAGGGTTGTGGACGTAGGGTCGAGCAGCAACAAGACAGTGAGTGGGAGTGATTCTGAGAGAGGAGCAGACAGAAAATGGGGGAGTAAACCCAGAGATCTTCAGTGGGTCAGAATGAAAGATTATTTCCATTGAATGGCAAATGCGGAACTAAGAAATGCAAACTGGGGATTTTCACTTGAAGAAACAAGGGGAAGGGGGACAGGAAGTTATTGAATTGAATTGAATTGAGCACTGTTAGAGTGTGGAACTTGTATAAGGCACATGGTAGACCTCAGCTGGGGTATTGTATCTGGATGGGGGCACTACATTAGAGGAGAGATGTGAATGCATTGGGGAGAATCATAAAGTCTTACAGTATGGAAACAGGCCCTTTGGCCCAACCTGGCCCACACTGATCAAAATGTCCATCTGCGCTCAGCCCATTTCCCTGCTCTTATCCTATGTCCTTCTAAACCATTTGTATCCATGTATTGTTCAAATGCATTTTAAGTGTTGTTAATGTACTCACTCAACCCTTCTGCTGGCAGCTTATTCCATATGCATACCACCCTCTGGGTAAAAACATTGCCCCTCAGATTTCGACATATTCTTTCCCTTCTTACCTTGAGCTGATGCCCTCTAGTCCTCGATTCCCCTACACTGGGGAAAAGACTGAGTGCATTCACCCTATCCATGCCCCTTGTGATCGTATACATTTCGACAAGATCCCCCCATCAGTCTCCTACACTTTACATAAAAATGTCCTAGCTTGTCCAGCCTCTCCCCAAAACTCAATCCCTTAAGTCTTGCATCATCCCTGTAAATTTCTTCTGAACTCTTTCCACTTTAAAAACATCCTTCGTATAGCAAGGTGACCAAAACTGAACACAGTACTCCGAGTGTGGCCTCACCAATGCCATGTACCACTACATCATAACTTCTCAACTTCTTTCCTCACTGTCCCGAATAATCAAGGCCAGTGTGCCAAAAGCCTTCTTCACTGCCCTGTCTACCTGTGACTCCATTTTCAGAGAACTGTGCACCTGAGCCAAAATGTCCCTCTCTTCCACTGTACTCCTTAAGGCCCTACCATTCATCATGAAATTCCCAGATAACAAAGTGTGGAGCTGGATGAACACAACAGGACAAGCAGCATCTTAGGAGCACAAAAGCTGACCCTGATGAAGGGTCCAGGCCCAAAACATGAGCTTTTGTGCTCCTGAGAAGCTGCGTGGCCTGCTGTATTCATCCAGCTCCACACTTTGTTATCTTGGATTCTCTAGCATCTGCAGTTCCCATTATCTCTGATCACCATGAAACTGCTATCTGGATATGACTTTCCAAAATGCAACACCTCACACATCTATATTAAACTCCATTTGCCATTTCTCAGCTGACTTCCCCAACTGATCAAGATACTACTGCAATTTCTGATATCCTTCCTCACTGTCCATACTGCCTATTAATCATGCCTTGCACATTCTCATCTAAATCATCGATACAGATAACAAACAGCAATGGGCCCAGCACTGACCCCTGAGGCACACCACTAGTCACAGGCCTTCAGTCAGACAAGCATCCTTCCAGTATCGCCCTCTACTTCTTCACATCAAGCCAACTGTCTATCTGATTTGCCAGGTCTCCGTAGATTCCAAGTGATCTAACCTTCCAGAGCAGCCTACCATGTAGAACCTTATCAAAGGTCTTACTGAAATCCATATAGACTACATCTACTGCCCTCATCAACCTTCCTGGTCATTTCATCAAAGAACTCTAACAAATTTGTGAGGAACGATCTCCGATGCACAAAGCCATACTGAATACTCCTAATCAGACCCTGTCTTTCCAAATGCATGTATGTCTTATCCCTCAGAATTTTCTCAAGTAACTTACATACCACAGATTTAATCTTACTGGTCTATAATTTCCAGACTTTTCTTTGCGGCCCTTCTTGAATAAGGGCACAATATTTGCTACCCTCCAGTCACCTGGCACTTCACCCATGGCTAGTGATGATGCTAGCATGCCTGCCAGGCCCCCGTAATTTCTTCCCTAGCCGCTTGCAAGGTTCTTGGATATATCTGATCAGGACCAGGAGATTTATCCACCTTCATATATTCTAATATTTACAAAACCTCCTGTTACTGTAATATACACTGTCACCAAGTTATCACCACCAACTTCCCTAAGTTCCCAAGTCTTCATGCCTTTCTCCACAGTAAACACAGAGGAGAAATATTCATTAAGGACTTCATCCATTTCTTGAGGTTCCACACATAAATGCCCAGTTTGGCCCTTGAGGGGTCCTATTCTCTCTCCAGTTATTCTTTTTCCTTTAATATACTTAAAGAATCTCTTTGGACTCACCTTAATCTTCTCGGCCAAAGCTATCTCGTGTCCCCTTTTTTCCCTCCTGATTTCTTTCTTCAATAAACTTCTATATCCCCTATCTACCTCCAGGGCTTCCATTGACCCCAGCTGCTTCTTCCTAATCCATGTATCCTTCATTTTTTTTCCAGTCAAAACTACAATATCTCTTGTCATCCACCGTTCCCTACTCCTGCCAATCTCGCCCTTCACCCTCACAGGAACATATAGACCTTGAACTCAACCAATACACTTTTAAAGCCTTGCACTTGCCAGAGGTCTCTTTGCCTGCAAACAACCTACTCCAACCACCCCTTGCAAGCTCCTGTCTAATCCCATGAAAATTCGCCTTGTCCCAATTTAGAATTTGAACCTGTAGACCAGTTTTGTCTTTCTCCATTACTATTTTAAAATTAGTAGAGCTATGGTCACTGGTCCCAAAGTATCCCCCCACTGTCACCTCAGTCACCCGTTCTGCCCTATCTCCCAAGAGTAGGTCAAGTTTTGCCCTTTCCTGACTAGGACCCTCTAAATATTACTTTCCTGAACTCTGAAGCAGTTTAAAACAATGTTTCCAGGAATGGGAGATTTCAGTTCTGAGGATAGAGTGAAGAAATTGAGACTGTTCTCCTTGAAGGGAAGAAGACTGAGAGGAAATTGGATAGAAACTTTCAAAATGATGACTGTAGATAAGGAGAAGCTGTTCCTGCTCATTAAAGGAAAAAGGGCAGATACTTAAAATGATATGCAAAAAAAGCAAGGGCGATATGAGAAAAAGAACCTTTTCATACAACGAGTTGTTTAGGGCGTGGAATGATAATATGGTGGGAAGGTTCAATTGAGACATTCAAGAGGACATTGGATAATTATTTGTTTAGAAATACCATGCAAGGATATAGGGAAAAAGGAAGGAGATTAGTATTAAGTACAGATGATCATTTAAAATTAGCTGAATTGCCTCCTGCACCATATAAGTTCTGTGGTTAGTTACGCTGAGATGAATTTAGAATGATATGCCCTGCATGAAATACTATGGACCTCTCTTTGTGTGTTAGATGTCATGTTGAGGAATCTTTAAATCCATTTACTCCAAAAGCCATTTTGTGTAGAGAGATGAGATATATTCTTTAAATGAAATTATTTCCAACACGCACTGTTCAAAGTTTTAAAGCATCTGCCACTAAATCTGACAAATTGCACAGAAGTTCTAGGAAGTAGCCGTAAGAGCAATTTTAGAAATTTTCAGAAATAACAATGGAATAGTAGCAAACAATTATGAAGAACCTGCAGCCATGACATTTTCACACTTCTGAAGAAGGCGGTGTGCCACTTATCTTCATAAAATCTGGGAACGCACAAGGTGAATGTTGTAAAGAAGAAGAATATGGCTTATTGAAAGTCGCATAAAGCACTTACATGAAGAAGCTGGTGAAGGCAATTATAAGTGTTAGGATATGTTGGATAATCATGACAGCTCTGTAACATGCAAAGAAGCTGTTATACATTGTAATATTTCACTGACTTTAAGAACACTGTTAATTTTTTCTCAAGGGCCCTCCAGAAGGTTTGAACATGGTGCACAATCTGAAGAATACAAAACCGAGATGTAAAGTTTATTATACAAGAGATATATGTGCAAGAAGGTTAATTATAATGAAAACTATATGTGATGTTAAAATCATTAACTGCCAGGAAAGCACATTGTGAGTGCAAGGAAGCCCCCATGACTCTTCTATTATTAAAATTATTGAATAGTAAATCATAAAATATGCTAAGACCTGATTCCCCACTTTCTGCACCCAGTTGATGAGTTTTATGTTATGCATGTGTTTATCCAATGATACCACCTCAGAAAAATAAGGTGACAGGCAGAAGGACTTGTTTTTAATATAAATATCAAAATGATATTGTGGAAGAATTTGCTTCATTGCAAACAATATTGGAAGGTGATCTGGGCTTGGACGAGAGTACAGGGTGACAGAGAGTGAGCTAAAGGCTCTCCAAAAAAATGGGGAAATGAAACAACATACAATGTCAGAATCAGATGAGTGGATCACCCACACAGGAATCCAAATGAGGCAGCAGAAGAAGTGTTGAGGTGAACTTGTGGGTGGGTCTTTTAAGTAAGGATGAGGAAAAGACCAGTAACAAGAAATGTAGTTCACTTACATTAGGAAACAGGGAAGTTATAGTAGGGATTAATAGGATCTAGAATACATATTTTGGTTCTGTCATCATACAGAGAGACACAAATAACATCCCAAAAATGTTTGAGAACATGGGTCTAGAGAGGTAGAGGAACTGAAGGGAATCAGTACTAATTGGGGAATGTTGTTAGAAAATTGATGGGATTAAAGGTCAATAAAGGCCCAATAATCTATGTCCTAGCATGCTTAATGTTGGGGTATCAGTGTTAGACTGGGGAGGACAAGATCAGAAGTCACATGACACCAGGTTAGACCCAACAGGCTTATATAAAATCACAAGCTTTCAAAGCACTGCTCCTTCATCTGGTGAAGTGGCAAAGGAACAGCACTTAAGGTTTTAAGATTCTAAAGAGTTTGGAACAGTTTCTGTGGATTGGAAAGTAGCTAATGTAACTTCCCATTTTAAAAGGAGCTAGAGAAAAAACAGTGAACTATGAACCAGTTAGCACAGATTAGGGCGGCACAGTGGCTCAGCGGTTAGCTCTGCTGCCTCACAGCTCCTGGAGCCCGGGTTTGATTCCACCCTCGGCTGACTATCTGTGTGGAGTTTGCACATTCTCCCCGTGTCTGCGCGGGATTCCTCCCACAGTCCAAAGATGTGCAGGCTAGGTGGATTGGCCATGCCGCATTGTCTGTAGTGTTTAGAGGTGTACAGATTAGGGGGATAGGCCTGGGTGGGATGCTCTGAGAGTCGATGTGGACTTATTGGGCTGAAGAGCCTGTTTCCACACTGTAGGGACTCTATGATCTGTGATCATCCCTGCCTCCTTGACCTGACATCACCTGTCCATCCTCTCTCCCACTTATCCATTCCCTATTACCTTCTCCATCCCCACCCCTTCTCTCAATATTTATTTCTGAGCTCCCATCCCCCTCTCCCATTTCTGAAGAAGGGTCCCGACCTGAAACATCGACTTTCCTGCTCCTCTGATGCTGCCTGGCCTGCTGTGTTCACCCAGCTCCACACTTTGTTGCCAAACTGTCACAAAGTGTTGGTCAATAAATTAGATTGCACTCAAAATCAGGAGATCAGGTGTCAGGGGAATGACAGCTGAATGTTTAAATCAGGCAGTTGTTCAGATAGTTTTCATGCAATGTATGGAGCAATTCTCCTGCTCACCCTGACTCTACTTTCAATTCACTTTAAACATTTACATTAGACCATGGGTTGCAGCAGTCCCTTTAAGAACCATCTGCTGGTCAGTATGATGATCTGGACATCTAACACTGACTATTTTTAGATAATTCTAATTTTGAAGAAGGCCATTCAGATTGGTACACGGTTACTTACTAACAATGCCCATATTACAAAAATTACAAAATTTGGATAACCGATTTTCAAATTTTATGTGGTAACAAATATCAGCAGTTTATACAGGTTAACTATACTTTGTGAAACCAACCTGGAATAAACAAATTACTGAACTGAAATTAACGTTTTTATCAAAACCGTCTCAAACTAGCCCATTTAATCAAACATGAAGAAACTCCTATTTCTGATTTTGATTTACACCTTTCTGGTGATTTCAGATGTTGAAGATGAAAGAAATTATCTGCAATTATCAAGCTTGGAAACAATCAACTCAGGCATTGAAATATACAAACAACCTGTACTTTCGGGAATTGATTTTAGGACAAGCGAGATGGATTTTTGACTGTCAAACGGGAGATAGTTCTCTTTCTCTGCATTCTTGAAAGACAAAGCACCCAGTGACAATACAAATTGAAGCTCGATATCAAGCGTATAGGGTGGATTCTTATAGAGTGCAGGTATGGTGAATTGTACCAAAATCAGAGGAGCATGTCATCATAGAGGCTGGTAGGTAGTTAATGAGGTGACTTGGATATTATGGAGACCGTCGAACAGGTCGCTGCTGGGAAGGTGAGCCACCATTTTAAAAACTTACCGCCAGCGTCAGGGACCTCCATTTTTGTTTCAGCAGCAGGAGGAGCGGGAGCGTCGACCAGGTAGCTGCTGGGAAGGTGAGTCACTGATTTAAAAACTTACCTCGTGAATAAGCAGAGTGTACGCTGAGCAGGAGCGGACACGGGACTGGTGAGTAAGTGAGGTAATATATTTGTGTGGTTGCGTTACCCGAAACATTACTCGGGTAGTGTCTCCCACCCATCCTCCTCCTCTAACCTAAAAAGGGTTCTGTGCGACAGAAGGTAACTAGTTTATTTTTTATTCTTTATTTTTCAACAGTCTCTTTGGGAATTTAGAATAATGGGAATGGAGGTCAGGGCAGTTGAATGTTCCTCCTGCAGAATGTGGGAGCTAAGGGTCACCACTAGTGTCCCTGCTGACTACATCTGCGGGAAGTGCACCCAACTCCAGCTCCTCGAAAACCCCGTTAGGGAACTGGAGCTGGAGCTGGATGAACTTCGGATCATTCGGGAGTCAGAGGGGGTTATTGAGAAGAGTTACAGGGAGGTAGTCACTCTTCAGGTACAAGAAAAGCGAAGATGGGTTACAGTCAGGGGACGGAAAGGGAACCGGCAGGCAGAGCAGGGATCCCCTGTGGCCATTCCCCTCATTAATAAGTATACCGTTTTGGATACTGTTGGGGGGGATGACTTACCAGAGGAAAGCAGTAGGGCACAGGTCTCTGGCACAGACTCTGTCCCTGCTGCTCAGAAGGGAAGGGGGAAGAGGAGCAGAGCAGTAGTCATTGGGAACTCCATAGTTAGGGGGGCAGATAGGAGGTTCTGTGGGGATGAGAGAGACTCACGGTTGGTGTGTTGCCTCCCAGGTGCCAGGGTGCGTGATATCCGTGATCGTGTTTTTGGGATCCTTAAGGGGGAGGTGGATCAGCCCCAAGTCGTAGTCCACATAGGCACCAACAACATAGGTAGGAAGAGAGATGGGGATTTAAGGCAGAAATTCAGGGAGCTAGGATGGAAGCTGAGAGCTAGGACGAACATAGTTGTTGTCTCTGATTTGTTGTCCATGCCACGTGCTAGTGAGACGAGGAATAGGGAGAGAGAGGAGTTGAACACATGGCTACAGGGATGGTGCAGGAGGGAGGGTTTTGGATTCTTGGATAACTGGGGCTCTTTCTGGGGTAGGTGGGACCTCTACAAGCAAGATGGTCTTCGCCTGAACCAGAGGGGTACCAATATCCTGGGGGGGAAATTCGCTAAGGCTATTCGGGTGGGTTTAAACTAATTCAGCAGGGGGATGGGAACCAAGATTGTAGTTCGAGTACAGAGAAGGTTGAGAGTAGGGAGGACCGAAATAACGTTTCAGGGACACAAGATGGCACCGGCAAGCAAGAAGTTGGAATGAAGTGTGTCTACTTCAACGCCAGGAGCGTCCGGAATAAGGTGGGTGAACTTGCAGCATGGGTTGGTACCTGGGACTTCGATGTTGTGGCCATTTCGGACACATGGATAGAGCAGGGACAGGAATGGTTGTTGCAGGTTCCAGGATTTACATGCTTCAGTAAGAACAGAGAAGATGGTAAAAGGGGGGAAGGTGTGACATTGTTGGTCAAGGACAGTATTACAGTTGCAGAAAGGATGTTTGGGGACTCGTCAACTGAGGTAGTATGGGCTGAGGTTAGAAACAGGAAAGGAGAGATTACCCTGTTGGGAGTTTTCTGTAGGCCTCCGAATAGTTCCAGAGATGTAGAGGAAAGGATAGCAAAGATGATTCTCAATAGGAGTGAGAGAGACAGGGTAGTTGTCATGGGTTTCTTCAACTTTCCAAATATTGACTGGGAGCACTATAGTTCGAGTACTGTAGATGGGTCAGTTTTTGCCCAGTGTGTGCAGGAGGGCTTCCTGACACAGTATGTGGACAGGCCAACAAGGGGCAAAGCCACATTAGATTTGGTACTGGGTAATGATCCCGGCCAGGTGTTAGATTTAGAAGTAGGTGAGCACTTTGGTGATAGCGATCACAATTCTGTTATGTTTACTTTAGTGATGGAAAGGGTTAGGCGTATACCACTGAGCAAGAGTTATAGATGGGGGAAAGGCAATTACGATGAGATTAGGCAAGATTTAGGGAGCATAGGATGGGGAAAGAAACTGCAGGGATGGCACATTAGAAATACGGAGCTTATTCAAGGAAAAACTCCTGTGTGTCCTAGATAAGTATGTACCTGTCAGGCAGGGAGGAAGCTGTAGAGCGCGGGAGCCATGGTTTGTGAAGGAAGTGGAATCTCTGGTCAAGAGGAAGAAGAAGGCTTATGTTAGGATGAGATGTGAAGGCTCAGTTAGGGCACTTGACGGTTACAAGGTAGCCAGGAAAGACCTAAAGAGAGAGCTCAGAAGAGCCAGGAGGAGACATGAGAAGTCGTTGGCAAATAGGATCAGGGTAAACCCTAAGGCTTTCTATAGATATTTAAGGAATAAAAGAATGACAAGAATAAGATTAGGGCCAATCAAGGATTGTAGTGGGAAGTTGTGTGTGGAGTCAGATGAGCTCGGGGAAGCACTAAATGAATATTTTTCGACAGTATTCACTCTAGAAAACGTCAATGTTGTCAAGGAGAATACTGAGATACAGGCTACTAGACTAGGTGGGATTGAGGTTCACAAGGAAGAGGTATTAGAAATCCTGCAGAGTGTGAAAATAGATAAGTCCCCTGGGCCGGATGGGATTTATCCTAGGATCCACTGGGAAGCCAGGGAGGAAATTGCCGAGCCTTTGGCATTGATCTTTAAATCGTCATTGTCTACAGGAATAATGCCAGGTGACTGGAGGATAGCAAATGTGGTTCCCCTGTTCAAGAAGGGAGTAGAGACAGTAGAGACAACCCTGGTAATCATAGACCAGTGAGCCTTACTTCAGTTGTTGGTAAAGTGTTGGAAAAGGTTATAAGAGATCTGATTTATGATCATCTAGAGAAGAATAACTTGATTAGGGTTAGTCAGCATGGTTTTGTGAAGGGTAGGTCGTGCCTCACAAACCTTATTGAGTTCTTTGAGAAGGTGACCAAACAGGTAGATGAGAGTAAACCGGTTGAAGTGGTGTATATGGATTTCAGCAAAGCGTTCGATAAGGTTCCCCACAGTAGGCTATTTGTACAAAATGCAGAGGAATGGGATTGTGAGAGATATAGCAGTTTAGATCAGAAATTGGCTTGCTGAAGGAAGGCAGAGGGTGGTAGTTGATGGGAAATGTTCATCCTGGAGACCAGTTACTAGTAGTGTACCGCAAGAGTCGGTGTTGGGTCCACTGCTGTTTGTCATTTTTATAAATGACCTGGATGAGGGCGTAGAAGGATGGGTTAGTAAATTTGCAGATGACACCAAGGTCAGTGGAGTTGTGGATAGTGAAGAAGGATGCTGTAGGTTACAGAGAGACATAGATAAGCTGCAGAGCTGGGCTGAGAGGTGGCAAATGGAGTTTAATGCAGACAAGTGTGAGTTGATGCACTTTGGTAGGAGTAACCGGAAGGCAAAGTATTGGGTTAATGGTAAGATTCTTAGTAGTGTAGATGAGCAGAGAGATCTCGGTGTCCATGTACACAGATCCTTGAAAGTTGCCACCCAGGTTGACAGGGTTGTTAAGAATGCATACAGTGTTTTAGCTTTTATTAATAGTGGGATCGAGTTCCGGAACCACGAGGTTATGCCGCAGCTGTACAAAACTCTGGTGCGGCCGCACTTGGAGTATTGCGTGCAGTTCTGGTCACTGCATTATAAGAATGATGTGGAAGCTTTGGAAAGGGTGCAGAGGAGATTTACTAGGATGTTGCCTGGTATGGAGGGAAGGTTTTACGAGGAAAGGCTGAGGGACTTGAGGCTGTTTCGTTAGAGAGAAGGTTGAGAGGTGACTTAATTGAGATATATAAGATAATCAGAGGTTTAGATAGGGTGGATAGGGAGAGCCTTTTTCCTAGAATGGTGACGGCGAGCACGAGGGAGCATAGCTTTAAATTGAGGGGTGAAAGATATAGGACAGATGTCAGAGGTAGTTTCTTTACTCAGAGAGTAGTAAGGGTATGGAACACTTTGCCTGCAACGGTAGTAGATTCGCCAACTTTAAGTACATTTAAGTCGTCATCGGACAAGCATATGGATGTACATGGAATAGTGTAGGTTAGATGGGCTTCAGATTGGTATGACAGGTCGGCGCAACATTGAGGGTCAAAGGGCCTGTACTGTGCTATCATGTTCTATGTTCTTTCTAAAACTTATTACACTTCATGGAGAGTTTTGCACAACTCAGCGAAATTAACAATTAGCCACAAGAAAAACAACATTCAGCCTGGAGAACTTAAAGATTTTACACTCTGCAATAATTTTAACCGCTGAGGATACAAGATATCAGTTAGACAATCATGGTATCAGGTTAAAATTGTTATGCCTCAAGGACTCTCTAAGGATTTAAAACTGAATATTCCTTTCATCTCTTCCTTTTGTTGCGGACATTATTCATGTTTTAACTTTGAGGCTGTATATGTGTTGTTGATATCATGTCTTTATTATGTTCTCAGGTTTTAGCAGATATTAATATTGCTCATTCTTTCATTCAAGGAAAACCCAGAATTGGCTTGTTACTGATACATCAGATATTAGGTAATGACATTTTATGGTATAATTACAGCATTTAAAAGGCATCTGGATGGGTACACGAATAGGAAGTGTTCAGAGGGATATGGGCCAAATGCTGGCAAATGGGACTAGATTAATTTAGGATATCTGTTCAGCATGGACGGGTTGGACCAAAGGGTTTGTTTCTGCACTGTATGACTATATGACTCAACATAAATACATATATATATATGTATATATATATATATATATATATATATATATATATGTATGAGTGGGTGCAGCAGTAAGGTGTTTGACCTTTCAAACCTGCTCCAACATTCAAAATTTAAAATAACTTGACAGGGATGTGGGAATCAAGATAGGACAATAGAGAAGATTACCAGGATTAATAAAATACTTGGAGACACAGTTGACATCAGGAGAGAGATTTGCAAGTTAATAAGTGAAGTTGGATTAAGGAAAGAGAACTGAACTTGAAATCACGGTTGTTATGCATGAATGTGAATGCATGGAACTGATTGGGGAGTTGCAGACATAGGTTGCCATATGAAATATGATGGAGAAACAAGCCTGGCTGTTAAATATTCCTGGTTAGAAGGTGTTCACATTGATAGAAAAGCAATAAAAAAGGAGAAAGGGTGGCAGCATAGGCTAAGAGGAGCATTGCAATGCCGGAGAGTACAGGTGTCTCGAGGTTTTAAGGGCAGAAACAATTCGACTAGAGCTAAGGAACAAAATGTGCTCAGTTACATTTTTCAGTGTATTCTATCATCCATCAATTATTGGGAAGGATCTAGTGGAACAAATCTGCAGGGAAATTACAGAGAGATGCCAACCTTATAGTAATTATAATGAGAGGTTTCAATTATACACGTATCGACACGAATACTGGTACTGTAAGGGAGAGCAAGGGGCAAATATTCTTAGCTGATATTTAGCAGAATTTCCGACAGTAATATTATTAAAACAGTAATAATAGTGAAGAATATGTGCTTTTGGACTGGTTCTTGCAACTGAAATCAGTCATGTGGATCAAGAGTAAATCGGGGAACATTCAGTAGACAGTGGCCATTATATTGTAAAGTTCAGGATGATGGTGGAGAATGCCCATTATTGAATTCAGGATGAAAAAAACGAAACAATTGGCAGAGGATAGATTTCAAAGGGCCGAGAACAGAACAGGGCAGGACAGACGGGAGTGAAAGATTGGAGGTGAGAAAAGTAACTGAACATTGACTACCTTCAAAGAGGAGATAGTTCAGGTACAGTTGTGGTACATTGCTTGAAAAGGAAAGGTAAGAAAAACAAATGTAGAGTTTTCTGGATGAGAAAGGAGATAGAACTTAAGGTGAAGAAGGAAAAAAATGGGCTTATGGCAAATATCAAGTAAATGACCGCCTAGTGGTATTCTCATTAGATTATTAATCCAGAGACTGAAGTAATATTCTCTGGACCGAGCTTCCAATCCTGCCAGATGTAATATCTGAATCTAAAAATCTAGAGTTGAGAGTCTGATAATGACAATGAAACCATTGTCAATTGTCAGAAATGCCATCTGGTTCATGAATGCCCTTTAGGAAAGGAAACTGCCATCCTTACCTGGTCAGGCCTAGATGTGACTCCAGGCCCAGAGCAATGTGTTGACACTTAACTACCCTTTGGGCAGTTAGTAATGAGTAATAAATGCTGCCCTGGCCAGTGACGGCCACATCCTGTTAACAAATAGAGAAAAAAATACGATTGAGAACAGAGACGTGTGGAAGGTTCAGATGGGAGGTGAAAAAGCACACAAGAGAAGCAATGAGGAATTATAAGAATAGATTGTCATCCAAAATAAATGGATATCCCAAGGTCTCCCTCGAGAATATAAATAGTACATGAGTGGTAAAAGGAGAAGTAGAGTGATGAAAGACTAAAAAAGGGCTTTCCGCCTGAAAGCGGGAAAAATGGCTAAGGGGTTAACTGAATACTTTGTATCTGTTTTAACAAAATAAGGAGATGTCCCCAAACCGTGGTGATAGAGAAGGAAAATCCGTCATTACAAGTGTTCAAAATTGATAAGGATGAAGTGTTGGTGAGATTGTTGGTATTTAAAATTTACAAGACACCAGGACTAGATGACATTCATCCAGGTCATAGAGTCATAGAGTCAGATAACAGACCCTTCAGACAAATTCATTCATAACAACTAAGCTTCACAAGCTAAACTAACCCTACTTACCAGCATTTGGCCCATATCCCTCGAAAACTTTCTTATTCACATCTCTATCCAAATGTGTTCTAAGTATTATTGTTTTACCCGCATCTACCATTTCGTCTAGCAGTTCATTCCATGTACAAACCACCCTCTGTGTGAAAATGTCCCTTTTAAATCTTTCTCCTCTCGTTTTAAAAATAAACTTCCTAGTTTAAACTCCCCCACCATGGGGAAAAGACCTTTGCCTTCATCTTATTTATACCCCTCATGATTTTATAATCTCTAAATGGTCCCCCTTCAACCTCCTTAGCTCCAATGAGAAACGTCCCAGTCTATGCAGCCTATCTTATGAAATGAAACCCTCTATTAAGTGGCAGCATAAGTTTCAGGACATGAATTGTATCATTCAGCCTTCTCTGGACTCAGGAAAAGTTCCACAAGACTGGAGAACTGGAAACATTATGGTTTTATTCAATAAAAGTTCATAGGATACTCCCTGCAATTAAAGACCAGACAGTTTAGCTTCAGTGGTGGGGAAATGTATGCAAACAAGTATTTGGGATAGAATTAGTATTTAAATGCAAAAAGAAGATGGGTTGATTAGGAAGAGTGGCATGGTTTCTGAAGAAGAAATCATGATTGACTAACTTGATGAAGCTTTTTGAAAAGGTGACTGAAAGACTTGATGAAGGTAACATAGTTGATGTCGTGTACTTCAGACTTTTAGAAAGCATTTGATATAGTCCCACACAATGGACTTTTGAGGAAAGTTATAGACGATAGAATTACAAGGACAATGCAACATGGATACGAAATTGGGTAGTGGACCCATGGTGTTCAAGGTGAGCTCCTGACTTGGATTGAGGATTGGCTGTCTGACAGAAGGCAGAGAGTTGGGATAAAAGGCTCTTTCTCGGAATGGCAACCGGTGACGAGTGGTGTCCCTCAAGGTTCAGTGTTGGGGCCACAGCTGTTCACCTTATATATTAATGATGTGGATGAAGGGACTGGGGGCATTCTGGCGAAGTTTGTTAATGATACGAAGATAGGTGGACAGGCAGGTAGTACTGAGGAGGTGGGGAAGCTGCAGAAAGATTTAGACAATTTAGGAGAGTGGTCCAGGAAATGGCTGATGATATTCAATGTGAGTAAATGTGAGGTTTTGCACTTTGGAAAAAAGAATACAGGCATGGACTATTTTCTAAACGGTGAGAAAATTCGCAAATCAGAAGTGCAAAGGGATCTGGGAGTGTTGGTCCAGGATTCTCTAAAGGTTAACTTGCAGGTAGAGTCCGTAATTAAGAAAGCGAATGTAATGTTGTCGTTTATCTCAAGAGGGTTGGAATATAAAAGCAGCGATGTGCTTCTGAGGCTTTATAAGGCTCTAGTTAGTCCCCATTTAGAATACTGTGTCCAACTTTCGGCCCCACACCTCAGGAAGGACATACTAGCCCTGGAGTGTGTCCAGCGGAGATTCACACGGATGATCCCTGAAATGGTAGGTTTAGCATATGATGAATGACTAAGGATCCTGGGATTGTACTCATTAGAGTTTAGAAGTTTGAGGGGAGATCTAATAGAAACTTACAAGATAATGTATGGTTTAGAAGGGGTGGACGCTAGGAAGTTGTTTCCGTTAGGCGGGGAGACTAGGGCCCGTGGGCACAGCCTTAAAATTAGAGGGGGTAAATTTAAAACTGAAATGAGATGACATTTCTTCAGCCAGAGAGTGGTGGGCTTGTGGAATTCATTGCCACGGAGTACGGGGGAGGCCGGGACGTTGGATGCCTTCAAGGCAGAGATTGACAAATTCTTGATCTCAAAAGGAATCAAGGGCTACGGGGAGAGTGCAGGGAAGTGGTGTTGAGATGCCCATCAGTCATGATTTAAATGGTGGAGGGGACCTGATGGGCCGAATGGCCTTACTTCCACTCCTATGTCTTATGGTCTTATGGTCTTAAGTGTAAGAAAACAGAGAAAGATGGTCAATGGATATTTTTCAGTTTAGGGGAAGGCTTATAGCAGACCTCGCTACTGGGTCGATATTGACACCATTGCTTTTCTCGATACTCCTTAATGATTTGGATCTTTATGTACAGGGACAATTTCAAGCTTGTAAATGGCCTGAATCTTGGAAGAATTGTTAACTGTGTGGAGGACACTGTATAACTCCAAATGGACATAAAAGATTTGGTAGAGTGAGTGAACAGCGGCAGATGAAGTTAAGTGCAAAGAGGTGTGAGATGCTGTATTAGACCATGTAAAATAGGTCATGTAAAACAATTCCAAAGCAGTGCATGAACAGAGGGTATATATGTGAACAGATGGAGAGAACAGTTAAAATGCCTACAATGTCCTCAGTTTATTAATATGGGAATAGAGTGCAAGAGCAAAAGAAGTGATAATAAACGTGTATAAGATACTTGTTAGATCTCAGCTGGAGTATTGTGTACAGTTCTGAGTGCCAAATTACAGGAATGAGTGTGGATGTCATTTACAAAAACAGTTTCAGGGATGAGGAACTTAAAAGGATAGATTGAAGAAGTTGAAACTGTTCTCCTTGAAGAGAAAAAGGAGAAAAGATTTCATATAGGTTTACAACATCATGAATGGGTTGGATAGAGTAGATAGAGAGAAAATTTACCTCTTGTAAAAGGAATAAAACTGAGAAGGTATAGATTTAATGTTACCTGCAAAAGGAGCAAATGTGATATGAGAAAAAATATCTTCATTCAGTGAGTAGTTGGGCTATCGGATGCACTATTTGGAATTCTGGTAGAAGCAGTTCAATTGAAACTTTGAAAAGGGCATTAACATTTATTTGGATAGCAATAAGGACATGGGAAGAAAGATTAGGAGATTGATACTAGGTAATATTGTTCATTGGAAGAGTTGCTTCAGACATAATGACCTGAATGATGTTCTTCTGCACAATAACACTTCTGTGATTCAGTCAGATCACGTCTGGTCTATCTGTATTACAAATTCCACATTCCCTCTAACCTCCAATATCCACCTTCATCTTAAAAATATTCAATGATCCTGCCTCTACCACAGAGTTTTAAAGTAATAAGACCCTCTGAGGAAAGACATTTTTCCTCATTACTCTCCTGAAAGGATCTTTGTTAAATCTTTTGCTCTTGCCAACAAACAAGGTTGAGGGATAGGTTGATTCACCCTCCTCACCAGGTCCTAACAATAGCATACCCAGTACTTTCCCAACGTTAACTCCATATCCACATGACAGATGAGGTACTTCCAGATCAAAATTTAAATTAAAGTTAGAGGAGGTAGAGGCCTGCTGGTCTTATCACCAGATATTAATCCAGAGCCCCGGGGAATGTTCTGGAGTCTTGGGTTTGGAATCTGTTTGGTTGTCAGTAACAAAACAAAATTAAAAACTAGGGGAACCCTTTTAGGACTGCAATGAGGGAAAATCTCTTCTCACAGAGGTTTGTGTGATTTTCAAGCTCTCATGGCATAAAGTGGAAGTCAATAGATTCTGGTTATACATGGCAGATCAGGGAATTTGAATTCAACAGAAAAAAAATCAGGAATTAAGATTCTAATAAGGACAATGAGTCCACTGTCAATTGTTAGAAAACCTAACTGTTTCAATAATGTTCTTTAGAGAAGGAAATCTGCCATCCTTATCTGGTCTGGCCTACACATGACGCCAGACCCGCAGCAATATGATTGATTCTTAACTTCATTCTGGACAATTAGGGATCACTAATAAATGCTGACCTCACCAGTAACACACAAATCCCATGATTGAACAAAAAAAATTAACACACTGCCCTTTATATTGGAGGCTTATTAGGCTGTTCAGTACACGGGAACCAGGCATTGAAAGATTGCATTTCTGTGCACTGAATCTACAATAGTGAAATATTTAAAATTATGGCCAGAGTTAGCAAAGATTGCTTTAACTAATTGGTCTCAAATACAATTGACCTTTCAAAGCAGTTCGTGCAAAATTTCTATTTTTTTTGAGGGATTGGAATGTTCAATGTGAGAAAGATATATCCATTGTTCCTTTTCTTCGAACATTCCAAGGTTTTTACACATGTCTATGTCTTTTCATGGTGCGCAATGTGAAAGAATATTGACTGTGATTCTGTGTCCCTTCATTATTTCAATGAAGTACCTACATTCTGGCTGCACCTAGAATGGTGTTTTCTATAGCATTTCCCTTTCATAGCTATCAACTGAGATAAAATCTGGCTGATTAACAAAGGTCAAGTGTTTCATTTCCTGTTGCTAGGATGACTAATTTGTATAATTACAACTTTTGTCTGATTGGCTACTGGAATTTAATGCCAGCAGAAAGTTAAGCTTTCAAAAAGGTGCTTTGAATCATCTGGCAGTTTCTGGTTAATAGCTGGTTGTTAATATGCTCCAATTACTCCTGAAGTAATTTAATGGTTGGACATATGACAATGCCAACACATAGCTAAAATTGAGCAGAAATGTAAATCGAAGAAACTAGGAATTAGTAAAAGGACCCTAGCTTTTGGTGTTTTCATCAATCAGTTTACAATGTTTGTCAAAATTTTAATTAGGTTTCAACATCAATGCTTCATATGCTCTGTTCCATTTCCTCTGTTATCTGTCTTAGATTGTGTTGGCAGACACAGTTTATACAATTCTTAGCTTTTATGATTTACACACTTTAATTCTTGTCATTGCCTTGTGCTCAGCACTCGTCATTTACTCTTGTAAGAAGCAAAATTAAGAGTTTATGATAATATAGTCCCTCTGAAATTTTCCTTTTGCAATAAAATTGAGCTCAAAACTGCACATCAAACATGTTGAAGTCATTTTCAGGAGCTTGTGTGTGATAATGGCACATTGCAATTGGTGTATGCTGTATAGTGTTCTTGTATGTTGTTGAATTTAGATATGAACCAAATTTCCATAGTTTGGGTATTTGCTCATTTTGACTGATTTAATGCAAACCAAAACCGTGATTTGTGTTGATGAAGCATTTTGTCACTGAAGAAACTTGTATTAATTCTGTTGAAGTGGTAAGTTTAAATTGAGTTTGCACTTGTTTTAAATAGACACAGTTGCTGAGGCTGAGGGACAGCATATTTAAGCCTCACTTATCAATTTGCGGACAGCAGCCTGTTGTTATTTGAAGCAAGGATAGTTCACCAGGTTCATTTAACTGAGGCAGGCCCATTTATTTCAAAGGCAAGAGATATTTTCCAGAAGATATTTAAGGGGCGGTAATTTTTAAAATTGGCAGGAATGTGAAAGAAGTGGGCGAGTTGCATTACTGATAAGGGAGAATACCACAGCTATACTGAGGGAGGACACCTTGGAGGGCCCCTCCCGTGAGAGCTCAGGTATAAGAAGAGTGAGATTGCACTACAGACCTCCCAACAGTCAGTGAGTGACAGAGAAACAAATATGTGGACGGATGACATTAAAAAAATGTAAAAAAGTAACAGGGATAGTGGGAACTGCCGATGCTGGAGAATCTGAGATAACAAGGTGTAGAGAGATAATGGGAGCTGCAGATGCTGGAGAATCCAAGATAACAAGGTGTAGAGCTGGATGAACACAGCAGGCCAAGCAGCATCAGAGGAGCAGGAAAGCTGACGTTTCGGGTCTGGACCCTTCTTCAGAATTTCATGATCCAAAACATCAGCTTTCCTGCTCCTCTGATGCTGCATGGCCTGCTGTGTTCATCCAGCTCTAAACCTTGTAAAAATAACACAGTTGTTGCAATGGGTGATTTCAACTTCCCCTATTATGACTGGGACTCTTAATGCCAGGAGCTTTGATGAGGGAGAATTTGTTAGGTGTGTCCAGGGTGATTTTTGAAGCATTATGTAAATAGTTCAACTAGGGAAAGGGTCCTACTTGACCTGGTATTGGGGAATGAGCCCAGCTAGCTGATTGAAGTTTCTGTGGGGGAGCATTTTGGGAATGATGGTAGTAATTTTATAAGCTTTAAGTCACTTATGAATAAGGACAAGTGTAGACCTTGGATAAAAGTATTAAATTGGGGAAGAAAAACTACCATAATATTCGGCAGGAATTGAGGAATGTAGATTGAGGCAGCTGTGTGAGGGTAAATACATATCTAATATGTTGGAACATTTTATCAAAGTTCAGGGCCAGCATCTTTCTGTGAAAATAAGGGATAAGGATGGCAAGTTTCGGGGACCGTAGATAAACAAGAGAAATTGAGAGCTTAGTCAAAAAGAAAAAAGGTGGCATACAAAAGGTTTAGGAAACGGAAGGTAAATAGACCCCTCAAAAAATATAAAGATAGCAGGAAAGAACTTAAGCAATGCACTTGAAAGTCTAAAAGAGTTTTAAACAAATATAAGGAGCAAGAGTGTAGCTAGAGAAAGAGTAGGTTCATTCAAAGAAAGAGGAGGGAATTTATTTTGATGCCACAGGGAGTGGATGATGTCCTTAATGAAGACGTGGTGGACGGTGAATCTCAGAAGGGTATGCTGATATTCTAAGGCATGCCAATTTAAAAAAGGAAGCGGTGTTGGGTGTTTTGAAAAGCATTAAAGTAGACAAGTCCTCAGAGTTTGACGGAAGTTTCCCAGAAAGCTCAGGAGGCAGGTGAGGAAATTATTAGGACGAAATTGTACGAAATTTTTGCATTCTCTTTAGTCACAGGCAGAGTCCCAGGGAACCAACTTTATTTCTTTATTTAAGAAGGGCAACAGAGGTAATCCAGGAAATCATATGCCCGTGAGTTTTATATCAGTGAAAAGGAAATTAAGGGGGAGATTCTTAGGGACAGGATTGCCACATTTTGGGAAATGTGAAGTCATTAGTGATTGGCAACATGGTATTATGCGAGAAAAGACAGGTTTCACAAAATTGATGTCGTTTCTTGAAAAAGGTGACAAAGATGATTGATGAGGGTGGGGCTGTAGATATTGTCAATAAGAACTTTAACAAGGCCTTTGACAAGGTCCTTCATGGCAGGCTGATTAAAAAGGCGAAGCCACATAGGATCCGTGGTGAGCTGGTAAAATGGATACAGAGCTAGCTTGATCATTGTGGACAGACAGTAGCAGTGGAAGGGCTATTTTCAGATTGGAGATCTGTGACCAGTAGTGTTCAGCAGTGATCAATGGGACTCTCATTGTTTGTAAAACATATAAATGATATGGAGGAGAATGTACATGGTGGATGACACAAAAATCTGAAGAGCTGGGGTAATGAGGAGGATTGCCAGAATAAACAGCAGGTTTTAGATGAAACAGGCTAGAGAAATGATAGATAAAGTTTAATCTGGACAAGTGTGTAGTTTAATTGTTTTGGGAGATCTGATCCAGGAGGGAAGGAGATAATAAATGGCAGAACACTGAGTAGCAACAACATACTGAGGGATCTAAGCATACAGGTCTATAGTTCCCTAAAAGTGACAACACAAGTGGATAAGGTGATCAAGAAGGCATATAGCATGATTTCCTTCATCGGTCAGGGCATAGAGTATAAAAATTAGCAAGTCATGCTGCACTTGTATAGAGGGTTAACTAGGCCACATTTGTAATATTGCGCACTGTTCCATCACCGTACTACCAGAAAAATTTGGAAGTCTTGGAGAGGGTTCAGGAATTGTTTTGTCAGGTTGTTGCCTATTTTGAAGCGTTTTAGCTATGATGAGAGATTGGACAAACTCAGTTTATTTTCACTTGAACATCAAAGGATGAGGAACAACCAGACAGAACCTTACAAGACTTTGAAAGGCATAGATAGAATGGATAGTCAGTTTTTTTCTATTATAGAAATGTCATTTACTAGGCCACATAGGTTTAAAGTAAAAAGGGGGTAAGTTTAAATGAGATGTGAGAGGCAGGCCTTTTACACAGAGAGTGGTAAGTGCATGGAATGTCCTGCCAGAGGAGGTGGTGAAGGCAGATACAATAGCAATATTTAAGACGCATCTTGACAGATGCATGAATAGGCAAGGAACAGAGAGATATGGACTGTGTAGAGGCAAAAATTTTATAAAGTATCATGTGTTGGCACAATCATGGTGGACCAAAGGACACGTTCCCGTGCTGTACTGTTCTTTGTTCTTCTTCTTCTTTGATGTTGGAAATCCCCAGCCAGGAAGATCACAAAACATTAAGTTTCCATTCTTCCCTCTTGCTATATGGTGAAAGACTGGAGACAGTTGTGGAGCAGCGGTTAGTGTCCCTGCCCCTGAGTCAGAAATTTTAAGTTTGAGTGCTATCCCAGGACTTGATGACCAAGGAAGGTGAGTTCATATTGCAGTCAAATAGGTCATGCCTCATCGTGCAAATCCTTCCTACACATGCCAATAATGGTAAGTAGAGTATGGGAGATTCCTGGCCGGCCACGTAATGGAAACAAACTTGGAGCCTCAGCTATTATTATTCATTACTCCTAACTACAATGCACACGTAAATGTGCACAATGCTACTGTAACCTGGACTCCCTAACTCACCTGTGACACATAGTAAAACAGCAACATAAATGACAGACTAACTTGGAAGTGCTGGTGATTGAGGCAGTTAAGGGCCTAAACCAACTTATCAGAGTCAATTATTTAGCCAGGCTAAGAATTACAGAATTATAATAGCTTACAAGGAGGCCATCCAGCCCACTGTGCCTGCAGCAGTTCTATCACCCAGTGCTAATTTACTGCTTTTTCCCCATAAGCAAATAATCATTCAATGCCCTCTTGAATGCTGAATTTGAACCTACCTCCTCTATATTTCCAGGCTGTGTATTCTTTTAAAATCACTATCTAGTCCCTGCAACCAGTCATTTTAAGTGCTAACAGTCTGCCTAAGATTTCTTATTTTATTAGTTATGATCTAACAAGTAACAGACCTTTTGCCTCTCTCACTCTGGTCTGGTAAGCATCCTCCTCTTTGTAAAGGCAGATGCAAAGTATTAGCAACTCAGCCACTACCCCCACCTCCCTATGTAAATCCCTTTTTTGGCCTCTGATTAACCATATTCCTCCATTAACCATTTTTTTTTACTGTTTATATGCCTTTGGAAGAGTTTGGGATTTCGCTTTATCTAAACTGCTAGTCTTATGGTTTGTATTTGCTTCTCTTATTTGATTTCTCACCTTTCCCTTAAGTCCTCTATATTCCTGTCAGTTTTCAATTGTATTTCCTGCCTTGCACCTGTCATAAGCATATGTTTCCTTTCTAATGTTAAGTTCTATCCTCTATATCTTCCAGAGAGCTCCGGATTTATTTGTCCTACATTTCCTTTTTGAGGAATGTACCTCAACTGTACCCAAACCATCTGCACATTGAAGGCAACCCATTGCTTAGACACTGTTTTTCACACCAATATCTGACTCCAATCTATCCTGCTTAGCTCTGCTCATGCCTGTTAAAGTCTGCTGTCATTTGATTTTTCTTTCTCTGGATTATGGCATGTCTTCTCCCACACCATCCTGAATCTTATCATACAATGATCACTGTCTCCTAAGTGTTGCCTCAATGACAGTTTACCTATTTGGCCCACCTCTTTTCCAAGAACCAAGTCTGATTATGAGCCCTTCTTTGCTGGAATGGCCTCATACTGCTTCAGGAAAATCTCCCAAACACAAGCTAGGAACACTTATCCTTGGTCCTCCTTATATCACCAATATTCCAATATATATCTATGTAATTATAGTACACCAATATCACATTGGTGCTTCGCCCTAATTTCCTCACAGATTTTTCCTCATCATCCTTTCTCCTAGTTGATGGCCTATAGACGATACTGAGTGAAATAATTGCATCCCATCTAACCAAATTAACTCCTTCCTTGAGCTCTCTAAGACATCTTCCTTCTCCATCACTGCATAGTCCTCATTAATGAATATTGCTACCCTTTCAGCTTTCCTTTCTTTTCTACCTTTCCTAAAAAACTTTGACCGAGGAATATTTAACACCTAGCCTTACCCTTCCTTAAGCCAGGTCTTTCTCCCCAGCCGACGTTACCTATTATCTTATTATTCTCTATGATAGTATCAACTGTCTCTATTTATTTTTCAAACCCTGGCATGTTCCATTTTTTATTGGCTCCTGCACTCCTGCCAAGTTTGTTAATAGCCCTCCTGAGGTCAACAACAAATTCCTTTCAAGGAACTGAGCCCCAGTTCTGCCCAGGTGCAATCTGTTCGGCCTGTACAGGTGTCATCTTCCCCAGAGCCAGCTCCAGAGTCCCAGGAATCTAAAGTCCTCCTTCCTGCACCACATTTCCATCTACATTGTACTCCTATCCCTGTACTTGTTTGCACATTGCACTGGGTATAACTGTGAAGCTGCTACGTTTGAGGTCCTGCTTGCTAACTTTCTACCTGGATCCCTGAAATGTGATTGCAGGACCAGATTTTCTTTTCTACCATCAGTACCAGTATGGGCCTCAGCCTCTGGCTGTTCGTTTCCCCTTAAGAATGATCTATAGACATTTTTTGACGTCCCTCATCCTGGCACTATAATAAGTCTTGTTCTTAAGTCCATTAAAAATAATGGCTAAACAGACATTTTCCTTTGTTCATGAACAAGGGTGGCCTCGTCTATCATATTCTGCATTTTGCTAGTTACAAGGAGAGCTGAAATTAAATCATATTTTCCAGAATGGTCGCGCCTTATGTTTACCAGCGATCTATAACTTAAATTAGTTTAAGGGTGTCCTTCACTCATTGAAGTGCAATAAATACTTCCGCATGTTCTGGGCAGAAGGGACACTGTGTTACTATGAAGACTGAAACCAAGATGCTATCCACAGAAAACTGAAATCTGTAACACCAAATGACCCATAAAGACTTATGAAATAATTCCATGTGGAAAATAAATAAAAAATGCCTAAATATTTCAGACATTTTGAAATCCAAAACAATATAATTACACCTCCAGGGTTGTGATCTTTTAACTCCAATCCCAGCAGTGTCCATACTTGGGAATGGAAGTAGTTGTTAGCCTTGAAACTAAACAAGTCTTTCAGCTTAACACGTTGATAATAGAAACAATCCTGCCCTTTTAAAACAAAACTGTTACGTGTTCTTTAAAAGCATGCATAATTACATAGATTGGTACAACATAGTAATTTAAAATTATTTTAAAATTTTAATTTCACTCTTTCAGATTCTAAGAGCCAGTATGAAATCAAGGTCTCCTCATTCAATGATTGAGCAAACTATTTGCCAATCGCATTAATTAAATGACTACTGATTGAATCAAATTGTAGAGCTGCACCATGACAGGCTGTGAGCCAAAGTCATATTATTTGTAATGGTTTTAATTTTGGGTCACAGGGAGAAGGTAGGAGAATGGTACTGAGAAACATATTAACAGTGATCGAATGGTGAAGCGGATTTAATGGGCCAAATGGCCTAAGTCTGCTCCTGTATCTTGTAGTCTTATTATCTGCCTGCTCCTTAAAAAAAAAGAGTACAAAGATTTGGAGTAGTGGCAAAATACGAGAAAGATCTAAACAGTGGTTTCAAAAATTCATCACTTAGAATAAAGATCGAGTGGATCTAGAATGGTATAACAGTGTTTTAGAAGATGGCATGATTAGAATAATAATTATAGTCAATAGTTTTACTAAATGGTATGTCTTTACAAATAACTTTAATGGAAGAGAGCAATTTGGATTTTTTCCAGAAACTGACTTTGTACTTGGCAAAATACCCATATGAAATCTAACTTGTTTTTGTTGCAATTATGCAAATTTCCTGGAAAATCAAAGACAGAAAACAAGAACTCCATGCTTTCACATACCATCATAAATATATTGATGACAATTAATGCCATAGCATAATTTTAGAAAAGAATACTTCCAAACTAGTGAATAATTGTTGCTCAGAGATAATGGGAACTGCAGATGCTGGAGAATCCGAGATAACAAAGTGTGGAGCTGGATGAACACAGCAGGCCAAGTAGCATCTTAGGAGCACAAAAGCTGACGTTTCGGACCTAGACCCTTTGATTTCTGGCAATGTTATAACTAACGTACATTATGAGTAACTGGGAAATATTGGAAGTTATGAGCCTTGCCGAATCATTCTGAAGGTGGCAATTGTTTTTCTTCCTGGATGTACTCCAGAATGTTGTACAAATGCATTTTTAAAAAAAAAACTCTTTGCACATATCGTGTATATTTCTGAATATTATAATTCTGCACCAGGTAGATTTTATCCATGCAGTCTCTGGAGATATTTGCAAGTGATGTTATCGAATTAGTAAAAATCCAAAGAACTGTCAATGCTGTAAGTCAGAAACAAAAATAGAAGTTGCTTGCCATAGCAGAGTGACTAGAACTGTATGCAGTACTCTAAAAGTGGCCTCACCAGTGACCTGTACAATCTCAACTTGACGTCCCAACTCCTATACTCAATGGCCTGAACAATGAAGTAAATGTGCTAACATTCCTCAGAACATTCTGAGGAAGGGTCACCAGACCCAAAATGTTAATTGTGATTTTTTCTTCACAGATACTGCCAGACCTGCTGACCTTTTCCAACAACTTCTGTTTTTGTTATCAACTTAGCATCCAGGTATGACTTCTGAGCTTTCCAACAGTAAATCTGAATGCTGAAGAAATCTAAACATTTACTCTATTTGCATGTGTTCCTCAAACATTGCTAAAAAAAAAACAAGACTAAACTATTCGTCCTGTATTTTTCAGGCCAGGATGTAAGAAAACAAACTTGGAAAGGGAACACCTATATACAGGTGAGATTAAGATTCTGATGAGTTGAACCATTTTGGCATGGAAATGCAACAGGAACTGTTAAGTATCGGTCTTAGCTGAACAATGCTCAGACTCTGATTGCTCAGCGTATTACCATCGAAAAATGCAGCAGCGATTGGCAGTCCCGCGATGTTTTTCTCAACAACAAAGGTGGGAGCTATTGACAAATTCCTTATTCATCATGTACCACTCAGGGAAGACAATAGAATTTGCAATCTGTCATTATAGCATGTCAATCTAGATATATCACCAACATCTTGCTCCATTTTCACAAACTCATGAATTTGATAGTACTAGGAGTTGGGGGCCAATGTCAATGACACCAAACATACCCAAACAATGGATTTGACATGGAATCCCCTTTCGGCTCATCTTCAATAGCATCTTCACTGATTAATTGGGTCAATGGTTGAGGAGTGGCAGATGGAATTTAACTTGGATAAATGTGAGGTATTGCATTTTGGTAAAACAAACAAGAGCAGGTCTTATACAGTTAAAGATAAGGCCCTGGGTAGTGCTGTCGAACAGAGAGATCCAGGAGTTCAGGTACACAGTTCGTTGGAAGTTGTGTCACAGGTAGACATGGTGTTTCGAAGTTGTTTAGTACATTTGCCTTCTTTATTCAGACCATTGAGTATAGGAATTGGGATGTTGTGTTGAGATTGTACAGGTCATTGGTGAGGCCACTTTTGGAGTATTGCATACAGTTCCAGTCATCCTCCTATAGAAAATATAGTATTAAACTGGAAAGCATTTAGAAAAGATTTACCAGCTTGTTTCCGGGACTGGGCTGTTTCAGTTATAAGGAGTGGCTAGATTGGCTGGGATTTCTTTCACTGGAGCTTAGGAGGTTAGGGGGGCATTTTATAGTGGCTTATAAAATCATGACAGGTGTAAATGAGGTGAATAGCAAAGATCCTTTACTTTGAGTGGATGAGTTCAAAATTCCCAGGGGGAATATTTTTAAGGTGAGTGGAGAAAGCTTTAAAAGGGACCTGAGGGGAAACTTTTTCACACTGTGGGTGGTTTGTATGTGGAATGAGCTGTTGGAGCAAGTGGTAGATGCAGACACAGTTACAACATTTAAAAGATATTTGTATAGGTACATGAATCGGAAGAGTTTAGAGGAATATGGGCCAAATGCAGGCAAGTTGGACTAGTTTAACCTGGAAAACTTGGTTGGCATAGATGAGCTCGGACAAAGGGTCTGTTTCCAAGCTGTATGACTCTATTACTCTCTGAGAACCGTGCCTTTGATTGAATGACCACTAGTTTTGCATCCCTTGCATACTTCTGTCACATAGGTTAAACGTTGAAGATATTTGAAATCACAGCTGCATCAGAAAGTATCTGTACATCTCTTTATAAACTCCATCATGTTCGCAAATTTACCATTGAAATGGAGCAATCAAATGAGCTTCCTTTCCTCAATGTATTAGTTAAGAAATTCACCAATGGGTTATCTACTATTATATGCAGGAGGTCTATGTTCAGTGGGCAATATAGTATCAGGATTTCTTCATTTCCACATTTTACATTGGACACGATTTTCAAGATGGCGTGAGTGTACAAGCAGGAAGCATGTATCAGAAGTATGCTGAATGTATAACACTGATTTGGCACCGGTATTTCATTTTGGTGCTCAATTCTTCACCTAGACACCTATGGTTAATCATACTTGATTAAGCATTTACTCAATAGCAGGAATGATCTTTGAGAGTACTATTGAAAAGGTTATCCCCTATTTTCATTCTTGGTGCTGACTGGTTCTTGCTGTGACTGCACAAGCACTTGGTAGTTTCCACAGCTGTTTAAAATCTATAGGGAGTGGTATAACAAATGCTGAAGTGCTTTGCCCTGAGTGCAAAGATGCTGCATTGATCCTTTGCTCCCAGACATGAGTGCAATAGTAGTATTCCTCCCTTAGAGTACATCAGGACAAGGAGAAGAGCAGGGGTGACACAAGTCAGGACAAGGTGCTAGATGAGGGAGTAGGAGACTGAGGTGAAGTGCTCCCAACATGAGACCATTCAGGGTACAAAGGGAGATATTTTCTGACCAAACCTCAGTTTGAAACAGTCCTTAAAACATCTGCACTTCACTAAGATTATCCTTGCTGAAATCTGCTTTCACCTACAACCATTACTCCAGCAGAATAGCAGTGCAAGGATCACATTACCTTTCTTTGTGAACTTATTTGTGCCCATGAAATTTTATGTGCTATTTCATTTTAGGCTAGAGCCTCTCCCAAACTGTTGTCCTTTAATTCCATGGGGGAGATCACATTGTTCAATGAGAAAGGGGTCACTGCTAGTCCTGGTGAGAGCGAAAATTGCGGCACTGCTGGCCATAGTTTTTTAGTCTTCTTCACACTCAGAGTTGTTGTCAAAGGACTGAAGAATTAAAAAAATTACGGGACTAACGAGAAAAGGAAGTAAAGATAAGCCCAACGACTATAGACAAGTTCAACTATGGTGGGTTGAGGAATTGGAGGGAGTCTCTTGGAAACTACGATTTAGCAATCTCTTGGGCAGATGCAGGTTAATTGGGAAAAGCCAACATAGATTTCTTCAGTACAATTTGTTGTGAACAAATTTGCTCACACTTTTTGATAATGTAGCAGATGAGTGTAATGCTTTAATGTAGTGCCCTATATTACAGAATAGGTACAGGGTCTTCCAAAACACATTCGTGCAAGTGTCATACAACCAGCTTGTGAGGAAGTAGAATTCATGATCCAAAGGTGACAGTAGCAGCATGCATATGAAATTGGCTAAACGATAGGAGACAGAATAATGGAGTCAGTATTGAAAACGAAAACTGCTGGAGACCACAGTGGGTCAGACAGCATCCATTGTGCCAGCATTTTTTTTTTGTTTTCATTACAGATTCCAGCACCTATAGCAATTTGTTCTAGGCTAATGGAGTCATACTAAACTCAAAATGTTAAATATGTTTCTCAATCCACAAATACTGCCAGACCTGCTGAGTTTCTCCAGCATTTTCTGTATTTCTTTCAGATTTCCATTTGCTTTTATTATTAGTAATGGTGAACAGTTGTTTCATTTTCATTTGGAGCAAGGTTTATAGTAGTGATGCCCAGCAATCAGTGTATAGTAAGAACATCGACTTGAACCATACAATTCTATAAGAATTTCTATGTAATTTTTATCAAGTTGTATAAAATATGGTTCTGGGGCTTCCAGGAATGCTCGGCTTGTTAGCTATAAATGTCAAGCATGAATCATGATTAACTACCATGTCTAGAAGATAATTGATGGGGCTGTGGTGTATTAAGCAGTGTATATGAAGCTATTGCATTTGTAAATGCTCTTATTGACCTTGATCACTCATATCAAAATTGTGAACTTCTTGTGGTACTGTATCCAGGCCCACAGGCCTAGACAATGGCTGTCAAATCTGTCTGGTCCCACTGCGAGAGTTTGTTTGGAGAGCCTCCTGACCCTATGTGGATAAGAGCACACTTCTCGTCCGCTGCACCTCCTTGAGCTGGATCTCCAAATAGTGATGGAAATTCTGGATGTGAGTTTGCTCGCTGAGCTGGAAGGTTAGTTTTCAGACGTTTGTCACCATTCTAGGTAACATCATCAGAGAGCCTCCGACGAAGCGCTGGTGTTATGTCCCGCTTTCTATTTATCTGGTTAGGTTTCCTTGGGTTGGTGATGTCATTTCCTGTTCTTTTTCTCAGGGGATGGTAGATTGGCTCCAAGTCAATGTGTTTGTTGATGGAGTTCCGGTTGGAATGCCATGCTTCTAGGAATTCTCGTGCGTGTCTCTGTTTGGCTTGTCCTAGGATGGATGTGTTGTCCCAATCAAAGTGGTGTCCTTCCTTATCTGTATGTAAGGATACGAGTGATAGTGGGTCATGTCGTTTTGTGGCTAGTTGATGTTCATGTATCCTGGTGGCTAGCTTTCTACCTGTTTGTCCAATGTAGTGTTTGTCACAGTTCTTGCAAGGTATTTTGTAGATGACGTTCATTTTATTTGTTGTCTGTATAGGGTCTTTTAAGTTCATTAGCTGCTGTTTTAGTGTGTTGGTGGGTTTGTGGGCTACCCTGATGCCAAGAGGTCCGAGTAGTCTGGCAGTCATTTCAGAAATGTCGTTGATGTAGGGGAGAGTGGTTATGGTTTCTGGGCCCGTTTTGTCTGTTTGTTTGGGTTTGTTGCTGAGAAATCGGCGGACTGTGTTCATAGGGTACCCATTCTTTTTGATTACACTGTATAGGTGATTTTCCTCTGCTCTGCGTAGTTCCTCTGTGCTGCAGTGTGTGGTGGCTCGTTGGAATAATGTTCTAATGCAGCTTCGTTTGTGGGTGTTGGGATGGTTGCTCCTGTAGTTCAGTATTTGGTCCGTACGTGTTGTTTTCCTGTAGACGCTGGTTTGAAGTTCCCCATTGGCTGTTCGCTCTACTGTGACATCTAGGAATGGCAGTTTGTTGTTGTTTTCCTCCTCTTTTGTGAATGTTATGCCAGTAAAGGGTATTATTGATGGTCTTGAAGGTTTCCTCTATGTTGTTTGGAATTATTGAATTATTCAATAACAAAACCTACAGACAAACCAACGGTACACCCATGGGATCTCCAATATCAGGGTTCTTAGCAGAGGCAGTAATGCAGAGACTCGAACAAACAGCTCTGCCAATCATCCAACCCAAACTTTGGGTCCACTGTGTGGATGACACCTTTGTCATCACTAAACAAATTTAGAGGAAACCTTCAAGACCATCAATAATACCCTTACTGGCAATAACATTCACAAAAGAGGAGGAAAACAACAACAAACTGCCATTCCTAGATGTCACAGTAGAGCAAACAGCCAATGGAGAACGTCAAACCAGCGTCTACAGGAAAACAACACATACGGACCAAATACTGAACTACAGGAGCAACCATCCCAACACCCACAAACGAAGCTGCATTAGAACATTATTCCAAAGAGCCACCACACACTGCAGCACAGAGGAACTATGCAGAGCAGGGGAAAATCACCTATACAGCGTATTCAAAAAGAATGGGTACCCTATGAACACAGTCCGCCGATTTCTCAGCAACAAACCCAAACAAACAGACAAAACGGGCTCAGAAACCATAACCACTCTCCCCTACATCAAAGACATTTCCGAAATGACTGCCAGACTACTCGGACCCCTTGGCATCAGGGTAGCCCACAAACCCACCAACACACTAAAACAGCAGCTAATGAATTTAAAAGACCCTATACAGACAACAAATAAAACGAACGTCATCTACAAAATACCTTGCAAAAACTGTGACAAACACTACATTGGACAAACAGGCAGGAAGCTAGCCACCAGCTTACATGAACATCAACTAGCCACAAAACAACATGACCCACTATCACACGTATCCTTACATACAGATAAGGAAGGACACCACTTTGATTGGGACAACACATCCATCCTAGGACAAGCCAAACAGAGACACGCACGAGAATTCCTAGAAGCATGGCATTCCAACCGGAACTCCATCAACAAACACATTGATTTGGAGCCAATCTACCATCCCCTGAGAAAAAGAACAGGAAATGACATCACCAACCCAAGGAAACCTAACCAGATAAATAGAAAGCGGGACATAACACCAGCGCTTCGTCGAAGGCTCACTGATGATGTTACCTAGAATGGTGACGAAACATCTGAAAACTAACCTTCCAGCTCAGCGAGCAAACTCACATCCAGAACCTCAACCTGAGCTACAAATCTTCTCAAAACTCACTAGTGATGGAAATTCTTGGGGTACACTCTGCCATTTTCTACAATCCTTCTGCAGTCCCAGCGTATTTTTAAAATGACTTCAAACATCTGCTTGTATTAATATTAAGAGGTACAGTACGGCTTTACATGGTGTAAAATATTTTGAATTTATGCCAGGTTCTCATGATTCTATTTGCCCCTGACATAGCTGCAATTATTCAAATGAGCATGCAGCACAAAATATGCACTTCTGCCTAAGCTGAATGCAAAGAGGTGCAGAATAATCAAGCATCAAAGATTCCTGTCCCTGCTTTTGAGTCTTATTGACCTTTGTGTCCACTGAAAATGTCTACATCTTGGTTTTTAACTGAATGCTCTGCTGGCTCCACCTGCTGTCAGCTTAGCATTATGTCTCCACCATGACATTATGATGACAACTGACCCTGATTTCATTCCAGAAACAGTATGTTAACTCGGTTAACATCTGTAGTGAGTGAATCAGAGTTAAGGGACGGAACCTCGTGCACTCCCTCAAAGTGGATTTTAAGGCCAGGACAGGTGAGGTCCTTCCTGCTGATGACACCCCAGCCTCACTTCTGTCGAATGTCCTTCAACAGGAAATGAATTGTCTTATCGTGCCAACAGTGGCAGTAACCTAGCAGAGGAGGAGGAGTCATTTAGTCAGAGCTCATTGGCTTACAGTCTCTCAGAGAGGAGTCAGTGCCTGATTGAAGGATGTGGCATTGCAAAATGGGAGGTTAACCTGAAAGCCACAAACCTGTTTTTGCTGTAAAAAAAATCCTCATGCACCGCACCCCCCCGCCATGACTCTCTGCCCTGTAATTCCCTTTTCCATCATCTCTGCCCTTTGTTAAAGAGGGATCTTGGGTGTCGCCATTCTGCCAGTGGTATCACTGAGATCAAAATGGCTGTCAGCCTCAGACCAACCATTAACTGTCAGTGGGCAGGGCATCAGGCCCAGGGCAAAGGATCCTGGAGAGAGCCTGCCCCTCGTCTGTTAGAATCCTGAGTGACAAAATGTACATCAGGTCTTTGAAAATGGGCAATAAACAAGGGGATCTCGCCAACTCTTCAGGATGTGACCAAGACCTCTACCACCTCCACAAGATTCCACCCTACATTTTAGGTCTGTGGTCTTTCATCAAGGCTGAAAAAGGCTTAGAAGTTCAATTGGTTTCAAGGAAGGAGCAAGTAATTCAAGGGTAAAAGAAAGATCAGCAATGAGGTGAAAGGTGAATGACAAAGGCTTTCATCCTCCAAGGTCAAAGAGCATGGTGATGGGGCAAGAAAAGAAACAAAACCAGTGACTACAAAAGGTGTGCTGCTAACTGAAAGTAAGACTGAGAGAAATATCAAAACCAGGTGAGTAAGAAGAAACAAAAGTGGGAGCACAATTATGGCCTGATGTTATGAACACATTGCTGTGTCAGACAGGCTTGAAAGTACCTAACTGAAAGATGAAGTGCTGTTCTTCAGTTGACATTAGGCCTCATTGGGAGATGGCCATGAGCCAAGGACAGAGATATCAGTGTGAGCTAAAATAACAGGCTGAGATAGTGCTTGACTGTTCTGCTAAACAGTCATCCAATTTGTGCTTGGTCTCCCCATTCGGAGGAGGCCATGGCATGAGCAATGAAGGCAGCAATCTAAACAGAAAGAAGGACATTGAAGTTGCTGCTTCACTTGGAATGAGTGCTTAGACTATGGACAGTGAAGAGATAGAATGGAAGGCAGTACATTTCTTGTATGTACATGGCAAGGAGCCATGGGAAGGGAATGGAATATTAGTGGCTGGGAAATGAACCAGGATGTCATGAATGAGCATTATTGAATGCTAACAGGGGCAAGAAGGAGAGAGAGATAATGGGTCTAGGCCCGAAACGTCAGCTTTTGTGCTCCTGAGATGCTGCTTGGCCTGCTGTGTTCATCCAGCCTCACATTTTATTATCAGGGGCAAGAAGGAAATGTGTTTTTAATATAGTATCAAAATGGAAGTGCTGGAAATGGTGGATAATGATTTATTAGGGAAATGGCTGAGTCAAAGGCTGACGACAATAGGACTATAAATGTCTGGCCTTAGTTATAACCAGTCATTTACTGTAGTTGTTCAAATTGATGCCTATAAAAATCTACTCTGCATTGCTGTAATGTCAGTTTTATAATGACAATATGTTTTACTGTTTTTAAATAAGCTTGCTCACAGAGTTGCTCGATCCCTGATGATCGATTGACATATTGTCATGTGTACTGGAGTACAGTGAAAAGCTTTGTTTATACAGGCAGATTACATTAAGATGTGCAGATCAGAGGGTGTAAAAAGACTGTGACAGAGGCATACAGGTTATATTCCACAGGGTGTGTGCCAGGTGAGAACAGCATTAGCAGTAATTCAAGGCTGTTCCTGAACCTGTTTGTGCGTGTATTCAAGTTTCTGTACCTTCTGCCTGATGGAAGAGGCAGTAGGAGATCATTACCAAGGTGCAATGGGTCTTTGTTGATGTTGGCAGCCTTTGCACAGCAGTGAGCCGTGTAAATGGAGTCCATGGATGGAAGGTCGGATTCAGTGATAGTCTGGGCTGTGTACTCCACCCACTGTAGTTTCTTACAGCCCTGGGCAGAGCAGTTGCCACACCAGGCTGTTGTGCACCTGGACAGTATGTTTTCAATGGTGCATCTGTGGAAGCTGGTGAAGGCCCTCATGGATATGTCAAATTTCCTGAGCTGCCTGAGGAAGCAGAGGCTTTTTTTGTGCATTCTTGATCGTTGTATCCCCATGGGAAATCCAGGACAGGTTGCCAGTTATTGTCATTCTGAAGAACTTGGTGCTCTCCACCCTCTCAACCTCAGCTCCATTGACATAGAGTGTGTTCTCCTCCTTTCTTTCTGAAGTCAAGGAGTAGATCATTCGCATTAATATAACATGACCATCTATTATGATTGTACGAGGGAGAGGAAGGGGTGACAGCAGAAGAGCAGACAATATGGTTGGCACGGTTGAGGGATCTGTCAACATAAATAGGGGAGAAACCTCATTTGAGGTAAAAAGAATACATCTTTGAAGTGGTGTTGTGGAAGGTTCCATCATCAAAGGGCCTAGTGGCTACTCTGAATCCAAAAATCTAACAAAGGAGATACATTGACAGCAGAGGAACTGGGAGAAAGGAATGAAATCCTTATGAGGGGGTATGTGAGACATTCTAGTCAAGGTAACTGCACGTGTGAGTGGATATATATATTTTTAAAAACAGAATCAATTTTTGATATTCCTGCACACTGGCATTGTTCCTTCCAACACAAAACCTCAAAATATGATTGCAGTCAACAGGATGAAGCATTAGCTTTATTAATAATACCTGGAACTCATCTGTTAGAATTTATTTTTTTTATTATTATTAAACAACCCAGCACACACTGCCATTGATTAACAATATGAGCATGAGAGCACTGGAAAATTGCATCTTGCAGATCATTCAGACAAAACTAATTTACAGGAGGAATCCAATAGCAAAAGCACACACTGGATGACATTCACACTCATGTTTGCATTTTTCAATTGGAAAAGAAGATTCTCACATGTACGATCTATGTGGCTTAAATCATTTGAAAAATAAAAGATTTTCTGCTGAGTACCTGAAATCAGTATCCATTGCTTGAAGGTGGTATCTCACAATGATGACCTAAAAATGAAAACTACTTGTTATAATTTTAAAATGCAAGGGTGTGGTAATATTTTGTGGGTGCCTTTTGAGACAATATTTGTCATCAATCATGGCCAGGGTTATATAACACAGAAGAATGTTGTGGAAGGAAAGGGCTTCAATTCATGGGACAATAGGACCAACACTGTGGTAAGAGGGGGCTGCTCAGTTCGGAGTTCGGCTTAAACCAGGTTAGGATTAAAATCCTGGGGAGTTGGATATATAGGATAAGGCTTTTAACAAAAATGAGATGGGAAGCCATGAAAAAATTTAGCAATCCTAAGAGAAAACATGAGGCAATATAGCACTGTGGTGATAATGGGAACTGCAGATGCTGGAGAATCCAAGATAACAAAGTGTGGAGCTGGATGAACACAGCAGGCCCAGCAGCATCTCAGGAGTGCTGTGGTGATTTAGGTAAAGTCAAGAAAAGTGGAACAAGAAATGGGCAGAATTTTAAATGCTAAATGTACATTATTGAATAAAACGCGTGCAATGAATTACAGTAAAAAGAATAAAATTAAATATTCTACATGTATATGCAGAATACATTCATAATACAAAAATTCGATAAAATTAATGATACATAGTTTGAGAGTAACATACTTAAATTGCAAACTCGTGAGGCAGCAGTGCTAACCACCATCAACAGGGACCCAGGTTTGATTGAAGCCTCAGGCAACCATTTATGTGGAGTTTACATATTCTCCGTGGTCTGTGTGCATTTGCTCCAGTTTCCTCCCACAGTCCAAAGACGTTAGCTGGATTGGCCATGCTAAATTGGCCATAGTGTGCAGGCCAGTGGGAAATGCAGGATTGTGGTGATTGGGTGGGTCTGGGTAGAATGCTCTTCAAAGGGTCAGTGTGGACTTGATAGGCCAAATGGCCTGCTTCCACACTGCAGTGATTCTTTGAACCTTCGGCTGAAACAAAGCCAATTTTCTAGATTCAAGGAAATGTATAGCTAAGGTTGATAGGATAAATAAAAACTGGAAGCCTGGCAGCAAAGAAACAATTTGAAATATTTTTCTAAAATATTTGCAAAAACATTTTCACGTTAAGAACATAAACACAGCGAACCAGTCCCACTGTTGATTACCATGGAAGCTTCCTGCTCCTCTGATGCTGCCTGACCTGTTATGTTCCTCCAGTTCCACACTGTATTGACTCTGACTCCATTATCTGCAGTTCTTGCTATCTGCAAGTGAAGGTTAATATTAGTTTAAAAAGAAGAGGCTTATCATGTTGTGAAGAATAGTACTTAGACTGGGGATTGGGAGAGTTTTAAAAACCAGCAAAGGGTGACCAAAAAGTTGATAAGGGGAAAATGAAATGGAAGGAAGTGAACCTGGAATGTAAAAGCTGATTTTAAAGAGCTTTGACCCTACACGAAAAGGAAAGATAGCGAAAGTAAATGTTGGTATATTAGAGAAAGAGACAGATGAAATTATCATGCAGAATAAGGAAATAGCAGAGGCACTGACCAAATATTTTGTGTCTGCCTTCACAGTAGAAGTACCATAAAATACATACTAGAAACAGTCCAATAAAGCACTAATAAGAGTGGGAGACAAATGTAATTAGCTTCAACAGGGGTAAAAATATTAGCATGCCTAAAAAAAACTGACAAATTCCAAAGGCCTACATTCTAGAATTCTAAAAGAGGTCATTGTGGAGATAATGAATACATTGTTTCTGAGATTCTCTATATTCTAGAAGAGTCCTGAGATTTAGATCTTTAGAAATGTACTGTCACTATTGAATAAATGAAGGAGAGAGATAACAAGGTCTATAAACCAATTAGAGATAATGGGAACTGCAGATGCTGGAGAATCTGAGATAACAAAGTGTAGAGCTGAATGAACACAGCAGGCCAAGCAGCATCTTAGGAGCAGAAAAGCTGACGTTTCGGGCCTAGACCCTTCATCTGATGAAAGGTCTAGGCCCGAAACATCAGCTTTTGTGCTCCTAAGATGCTGCTTGGCCTGCTGTGTTCATCCAGCTCCACTCTTTGTTATCTCTATAAACCAATTAGCCTGACAATAATAACTGTGAAAATGCAGAAATTCAGAAGGGTCCCAACCTGAAACATCAGCTTTCCTGTTCCTCTGATGCTGCCTGGCCTGCTGGGTTCCACACTTTATTATCTCAGTACAGGCAATGTGCTGTTTATGCATGATGTGGGAGCTGGTGGATTCCATTGTGAGCCTCAATGACCACATCTACAGCAAATGACTACAGCTTGAGAGATTTCAGCTCAGTGTCAATGAGTTGAATCTGAGTTTCAGACAGGATAGCACATCCGGGAGAGAGATTGGGTTCAGCACTTTGCTCCAGGCAGTTATATCCTGTAGGTTAATTATTTCACATTTGACCATTGGTCAGGGACAGGACAGTATGACAACAGGTGAACCTGGTAAAGAGATCCTGAATGTAATGCTGGAGAAGCCTCAGCACTTAACTTTGTTCAACAGATATGAGGTACTTGTTCCCTGTAGAGATAAGAAACAATTTGCAAGGAGAATGGTCAAACTGTGGCTCAGGAAGCCAATCAGTCAAGGGAAGAACAAAGAGATGATAGAGGTAGGAGAATCTGTAATTAAGGGGACAGATAGGACCCTTTGTGGCCAGGATTCAGAGATCCACATGGTGTGAGGTCTGCCTGGTACCAAGGTAAGGAACATCTGAAACCAACTTAAGAGGATATTGGAGTGGGAGAGGGAGGATCCAGTGTTTGTGGCTCATATTGGTACCAACAACATAAACAAGTAGTCCTGTCAGGGAAACATCAGGAATTAGGAAGAAAATTTAAAAAGAAGGACCTCAAAGGTTGTACTCTCGGAATTACTACCTGACCCACATGCAAATTGTCAATGAGATAAGAAGATTAAGGATGTAAACACATGGCTAAAGAAGTCATAAGGGAAAGAGCGGTTCATTTTGTGGTGTACTGCCAACAATATTAGAGCAGGAGGGACTGTACCATCAGGATGGGCTCCACATGAACCAATCTGGGACCATGGTCCGAGCAGAAACGTTGAGTGGGTTGGCTTCAAGGACTTTAAACTATTTTTGGTTGGGGGGACGGAGATGGATGTGTAGGGCTCAGGTAAGGTCAAAATTTCAAAGGGTCAGAAACCTAACTTCAAGCATTGCAGATAAGAAAAAAGTGATATATGGAATACAATCTGGGAAAGTGTGAGGTTATGCAGTTTGGTTGGAAGAATAGAACTATCCTCTAAATGGAGAAAGGCTTCAGAAATCTGAAGCACAAAGGGACTTAGGAGTCCAAGCTCACAATTCGCTTCAGGTTAACATGCAGGTTAGTCAGCAGTTAGAAAGGAAAATGCAATATTAGCATTCATTTTGAGTGGGCTAGAATACAAGAGACAGGTACTGCTGGGATTGTATAAAGCTCTAGTCTTGCTGCATTCATAGAGTCATACAGCATGGAAGAAGGCCCTTCAGTCCAACTAGTCCTTGCTGACCATGTTCCCAAACTAAACTAAACTCACTTGCCTGCTTTTGGCCTATATCCCTTCAAACCTTTCCTATTCATGTACTTGTCCAAATGTCTTTTGCAGAGTTAAAGGGATAGAATAAGGGGTGGGTCTGGGTGGGATGCACTTCAAAGAGTCTGTGCAGATTTGGTGGGCTTTATGGTGTCTTTCAGCACTGAGGGAGAATGGTAGCTCAGAAAAGGAAACTGGTTGAACAAACAAACTGCCATTTGGAATATTGTGAGTGGTTTTGGGTTCTGTATCTAAGTAAGAATATGTTCACATTAGACGGAGTCCCGAGGAGGTTCACAAGTATGATACCAAGAATGGAGGGCTTGTCATAAGAGGAACAGTTGAGGACTCTGGGTCTATACTCGATGGAGTTTAAAAGAATGAGGAGGAATCTTATTGAAAATACTGAGAGGCCTGGATGGAGTGGACATGGAGAAGATGATTACACTTGTAGGAAAGGCTCGGATCCACAGGGCACAGCCTCAGAGTGAAGAGACAACCCTTTAGAACTGAGGTAAGGAGGAATTTGTTCAGTCAGAGGATGATGAATCTGTGGAACTCAATGCAGCAGAGGGCCAAGTCATTGACTGTCCTTAAGATAAGGATGTATAGGTTATTGATGAGTAAGGGGATCAAGGGTTACAGGAGAAGGCAGAAGAATGGGACTGATAAAAATATCAGACATGAGCGAATGGTGGAGCAGGTGAGTATAAGTGCACCATCCCACCTACCTTCCCCAGCCTCACTCCTCCTCTGTATTTATTTCTGAGCTCCCTTTCCCCTCCCCTATTTCTGAAGAAGGATCCAGGCCTGAAACATCAGCTTTCCTGCTCCTCTCATGCTGTTTGTCCTGCCGCATTCATCCAGCTCCACACCATGTTATCTCTACTTATATTGAAGGCAGGGTAGTAAACAGATTAAATTAGTTTTTAGGATTATAGGAGTATACAATGATGACAACCTTCATAAATAAGACTTACCATCTCTCCAGTTTCGAAGAACAAATTGTGATCTTATTAAACATGCACAACTCCGAATGGACTTGACTGAGCAGATTGTTTCTTGGGTTGAGGGAGTCTAGAACAAAGAGCACAGCAATAAAGAGTTGATCAGATGGGTCTGAGATAAGGAGACGTTGCTTTACTCAGATGGCTGTGAATTCTGTATCTTAGAGATTTTGAATGCTTCATTGTTGAGTATATTCAAAGATGAGCTTGATAGATTTTAAACTTCCAAGGAATAAAGTGGTGTGACCAGGGAGCAGGAACATGCAGTTCAGCCAGGAGATATGCCAAAATTGTACTGATTGGCAAAGCAGAAGCAGTGGCCCGAATGCTATACTGTTGGTCGTGGTCTCAGGTTCTAAACAGCAATCCGCCAGCTTTATGTCCCTTTAATTCGACATATACCTGCTTTATATATCTCAATTTTTGAAACTGAATTAAAAACCTTAAAGTGCTGTGATAGGATTTGAATTTGGCTTCTGGATTACTACTCCCCAGCAACATAATTACAGCTTGCCATGCCACCCTTTGAAATTCAGACATTTTGCATCTTCCCATTGCACCTTTGTGGGAAGGGGATGGGAAAATGAACTTTTGACTGAAGCCATTCAGAGAAAGTACTCAATGTCTGTTGATATAAGTTCTAACGTTAGTACAGGAGACACTAAGATTGGTGGAGTAGCAAATAGTGAAGGGGACTGTCAGAGATTACAGCAGAATATAGATAGACTGGAGAGTTGGGCAGATAAAGGCAGATGGAGTTCAATCCGGGCAAATGCGAGGTGATGCATTTTGGAAGATCAAATTCAAGGGTGAACTATACAGTAAATGGAAAAGTCCCAGGGAAAATTGGTGAACAGAGAGATCTGGGTGTTCCCTGAAGGTGGCAACTCAGGTCAATAGCGTGGTCAAGAAGGCATATGGCATGCTTTCATTCATTGGACGGGGTATTGAGTACAAGAGTTGGCAGGTCATGTTGCAGTTGCATAGGACTTTGGTTCGGCCACATTTGGAATACTGTGTACAGTTCTGGTTGCCACATTACCAAAAGGATGTGGATGCTTTGGAGAGGGTGCAGAGAAGGTTCACCAGGATGCTGCCTGGTATGGAGGGTGCTAGCTATGAAGAGAGGTTGAGTGGATTAGGATTATTTTCATTAGAAAGACGGAGATTGAGGAGGGACTTGATTGAGGTCTACAAAATCATGAGGGGTATAGACAGGGTGGATAGCAAGAAGCTTTTTCCCAGAGTGGAGGACTCAACTACTAGAGGTCATGAGTTCAAAGTGAGAAGAGGAAAGTTTAAGGGAGATACGTGTGGAAAGCTCTTTATGCAGAGGTTGGTGGGTGCCTGGAACATGTTGCCAGCGGAGGTGGTAGATGCAGACACATTAGCGTCTTTTAAGATGTATCTGGACAGGTACATGGATGGGCAGGGAGCAAATGGACACAGACCCTTAGAAAATAGATGACAGGTTCGACAGAGGATCTCAATCGGCGCAGGGTTGGTGGGCCAAAGGGGCTGTTCCTGTGCTGTAATTTTCTTTGTTCTTTGTTCTTTGAGAGTTAATGGGAATAATATCCTAATCGATCTGGTTGTGAGCTAATGGGATCTTGATGGGCTACGTTTTTTGCTTCTTGCACTCCTTTCAAAGGATATGAAATATCAACCAACTTGAACCTCTGAATGAAATGTTGTGTTTTCCTCAATGACACGCTAGTTAATACATATTATTTATTATTATTATTAAAATAAGTGAATCACATTATCGTCATATTATGGAAAGAATGATTTTTTGTTTTTATTATTCAGAGGCCGAACCTTCTGAGCAGTGCCAGTGGTGAGCGAAATATTGCTGTGCTTGAAGATTGCCCAGGCTGAATACTGCTACATATTTGCTCATGGATCTCCCAATTCCAGCTGTCAAAGAAAAAGCCAGAGCAGCATCCCTCAGGCAACTCTGTCACTCAAGGAATACAGGCCTTATTTACAGCACAAGATGCTCAGTGGTATATTTAAAGGCATTGAATGGATGAGTCAAAGTATGAGTAGATAAATGGGTGAGATGGTGAATGGGTAGATAGGTGATAGATGTGTGTGGTATAGTGTGAGTGAGCAGGTTGGTTGGAAAGTGGGTAATTGTTTCCGGATATAATTGGGTTGCAGATTAGTCTGTGTGGATGGTTAGGACAAGTCAGGAGGGACTTGGGTCAGGTTGAGTTGAAAGGTCAGAGGGTAATCAGATCAGGTCAGTAGGAAGTTAGGTGGTCAGAGGGGCAGTGAAGTCAGTTGAGGGTGGTTAGTTGAGTGGTTAGGTGGATTGGTTCGGATGGGATGTCTGAATGAAAAGTTTGATGGATTGGGTTTGGAGGGGGGTGGTGGGTGGTGGTGTCAAGCATGTAATTGGAAGGGTGTGTGTGGGTCAGGTTCAAATGTTGGTTATGGAGTTGCCCAACATTTAACCTGCCTGACATTTCCCTGGTAATTATTCAGATAAACACTATGGAATCCTCTGACCTCTCTGAATCGAGAACCAATTCAGAGGCATTCACATAGATTTCTGGGCAGCAGGAATTGTTGATTTGGAGGGTAATCTTCCCAGGCAATTCCCACTTAGAGGCATGTTTTGGGACTTCCAAGAGTCTCAATTGCATTTTGTATGTTTGGTCCTTGATGATCTGGAAGCTGAAATACTTACCCCGAAGTCTTTTTTTTAATGCAGCACCATACTTGTGCTTTTATTGTGTGCACTACAGAACAATGCAAGAGTATTTCACATGAATTCTGGCAGCTAGTAAGCATGTGAGGCAAGGACTTTGGTAGAAATCATCATCAAACGCCTCCAAGCAGTCAATTCATCACGGTCAAGGCAACTGAATTGCAAGGTGGATACTAATACAATGAAATAAATCTGACAGAAGATTTACACTTAACATGAACTGGAAGTGTCTAAAGTAAATCAGTGTTTTGTTTTCCTTCGAGAGCACAGGACACCTATATCCAGTTCCCTTCATCATCTAGCTTTGTTCCTTAAAAAGGTCATAAGCTGACTCATGGAATAGTTTAATAAGTTAGAATAAAAAGATATGATTTATTGTGAAGGAATACAATGTAGCACCACACCCTGGCACCAATAAAATCTGTCACTATAGACTGTAAAAGCCAATACAAGTAAAATATTGGGATATGCTTTAGATCAAAAGAAAAGAGCATATCTGAGATTAAAATATAAAATGTTGGACATACACGATAGATCCATCGACATCTGTTAAAATAAAAAAGGATCGATTAAGGTTTCAGGTAAAACCCATGCATTAGAGAACAGTGTGAGGCTTATATGCAGATGAAAGTTGCACCGCATTCATTAACAAAATGGATTTGTTGCTTTCTTCTGTATCTGTTCATACCTTTTAGAACAATGCAAAATATTTCAGGTGGGAGTACAGAACAAATCAGATTTGTTTAACTACATTAAAAGCTCAATTGTTTAAACAGGAATAGTTTGTTCCAAAGGAAATGGATTAAGGACTTTGTTTGTCCTTAAGAGATGAAAATCTTCTAACTTTAACTGGTCCGACCTACACATGACTCCAGATCCACAGCAATGTTGTTGACTGTTGACTGCTTTCTGGACAATAAGGGCTATAATGTGAGTGAGCACTAAGAAATCAAGCAAAGTACCCTGAGATGAGCCTGCTCCAAAGTCTAGGACGAGTGTCCGGCCCTGCACACAAAGCAGCCTGACAGCAGCATTTCAACTGAATGTTAAAAACCAAAACAGAAATTGCTGAAATAAGCTCAGAAGGTCTGGCAGAATCTGTGGAGAGAAAGTAGAGTTAATGTTTGGGATCCAGTGACCCTTCTACATTCTGAAGAAGGATCACCGGACCTGAAACATTAACTCTGCTTTCCATCTGCAGTTCTTTGTTTTATTTCACAATGCAATTGTAATGGTGGGCTCCAAAGTATAGTATAGAACGATAATCTCAGTGAATTAGAGGTGTGCCATGATGACGTGGTAAGGCTGGCCCATGTCTGATGCCAACCTCTGTGGGTGGAATGCTGCAGGCGATCACTGCAGGTGGAGTCTCCTCTGAGATGTTGGGAACTGCTGGCCAAATTGAAAGTACAGTGGAGCAAGTGGCAATCCAGAACAATGGGGGTACCCACTCTGACTTTCATGTCAGGAATTATCGTCATCTAGTTTATCTCCACCACCAGGATGGGAAGCAAGTAAGATCTAAATAAGGCAAGAATTAGTATCAATTAGATGTTAATGCCTACAATTTGCCCAGTCCCCACTCACAATTAAGATTCCCATCTTGCCGTTCAAACCTAGGGTGGAAAACCACACTGCTTTTTCGCAATGTCAAGAAACTCATTTTTTTGATCCCATAACTTTCTCCCAATTTGCCAATGCCTACAATTGGAAGACTGTCTTGGACGAGTATGATTTATTACTAAAACTGACTTGTTAGAAGGATATTGTCAAGATCTATTGACTAATACTACCAAAGATATATAATCCTTTGTCACACTAAAGGATTATATTAAAAATGAAGTCATGCTGTTGGAACAGAGAACAGTACAGCACACGAACAGGACCTTCAGCCCGCGATGTCGTACTAAATGTGATGCTAAATTAAACTACTCCCTTCTGCCTCCCTTGGTCCATATCCCTCCATTCCTTGAATATTCATGTGCTTATCTAAAAATTCCTTGAATGCCCCTATTGTATCTGCCTCCACCATGTCCCCTGGCTGTGTGTTCCATACTCCTACCACTCTCTGTGTAAAAAAACTTGCTCCTCACATCTCATTTGAACTTTTCCCCCTCACCTTAAATGCATGCCCCCTAGTATTAGACATTTAAACTCTGGGGAAAAAATTCTGACCACTAACCCTTTGCATCTCATAATTTTACAGGCTTCTATCAAGCTTCTGCCACTCCAGGATGAACTATACAAGATGTTTTAGCTTTTTGGAATGAAAACAATTCCTGAATATTTCAATGATCAACCTACCCTTGACTGAAGCGTTTGATTGGTTCCAAAATACCAATGTTGTAATAAACCTGACGTAAAGTGAATTTTCCAAGGCAAAAACAACTTACTTGGGCCATACAAGAGAACATGGCCAAGTAACATCTAGTGAAGCGTAACTAAGGTGAACTTGGATTTTCCTCATCCTGAGGCAAAACACAAAACGCTGTAAAACATTGTTTTGAGTGAATTTTATCAGAATTTTCTTTCAAATTTCAGCAGTGTAGAAGCTCCTTTGCCAAGTTTGGTAGAGAAAGTCATGAAATTTGAATGTACAAAAGAATATCAGTCTGCCCTTTACTGTAGATTTTTTTAGTAGTTCAAGGAGAAATGCTGGGAATAGCTCTGACTTTCTTTAGGGGTCAAAGAAGAAGGTCAATGAGTTAACCTGTATTTTTGTGTCTCTGCATGAAATGGAGAGAATCACATCTTATGAATGTAAGGAAAGTCCTGAAGAAAAGTATCAGAGTAAAGAATTAAGACCAGAGTGATTATTCATTGAAATAGACTGTCTGTAAAGGATATTATAAGCAAAAGGAGTTGAAATATTCTTTTTTTTTCTGTTTAACATGAGATCTTTTCAAATTAGTTGCAGTTATATAGTTTTTTTGTAATAGATGTTGGTGGTATTTTCTCAAACATGTGGCTACATCATATGAATATGGTCAATAATCAACCACCACAGTAACTAAATTGCATGAATAAAATTTAGGATTTATCAAGGCAAATTTCATTCTGGGATCAGTCTTTTTTTTAATTCATTCATGGGATGAAGGTGTCACTAGCTAGGCCAGCATCTATTTCCCATGCCTAATTGGCCAGAAGGAGTTACCCTCCTCCCTCTAGACCAACCTCAGGGGATACCCATCTTCGATCCACCTCCCCCCTCTCCCTATTTATTTCAGAATCCTCTCCCCATTCCCCTTTTCTGATGAAGGGTCTAGGTCCGAAACATCAGCTTTTGTGCTTCTAAGATGCTGCTTGGCCTGCTGTGTTCATCCACCTCCACACTTTGTTATCCCGGATTCTCTAGCATCTGCAGTTCTCATTATCTCTTATCAATGATATTGCTTTATGTCTGGAGTGACATGTAGGCCTGACCCCGTAAGGATGTCTCCTTCCTTACAGGACATTATTGAACAGCACTTTTCCCCCCCTGACAATTGACAATGGTTTCATCATTGGTACTTAATTCCAGGCTTTTTTTGAATACAAATTCTACCACCAGCTGCAGATCCCCAGAATGTGAAAAACTGAGAGAATTGTGCACGTTGTAAATCAGGAATGAAAGCAGAAGGTGCTGGAAAAGCTCAGCGGGTTTGGCAGCATCTATGAAGAAAATATCAGAGCTAATGTTTTGGGTCCGGTGACCCTTCCTCGGAACCATTCTATTCCCCAGTTCTGAGGAAAGGTCACCGGACCTGAAACGTTAACTGTGATTGTTTTCCTGGGTCTCTGGATTAACAGTCCAGTGATAATACCACTAGACCATTGCCTCCTTATTTGCCCAGTTATAACATCAGCTGGGATCATAATAATAGATATTAGATGCTCCTCTTGAAGTTATAAATCTCTTTGTTTATTCATGCTTTACTTAAATGTTTATTACTCAGACCCACTGAGAAAATAGTACTTTTATTACCACTGCAAGTTTTTCAGCAAAATTGCTGTGCTCAGGCAGCAAATGACACTCAAACGCAACAAATGTAGAAATTTGCACTATTTGTCGCAGACACCATATTTTAATAAATTCTTTGCCATAAGCTTATTTGAGAAACTTTCAACAATGACAATTCTGCCTGTGGATGGAATTTGGCACTTCCATTTGCTGGATTGAAAAAATGTAACCATTCATAATTTTTTTTTAAATATGCACTATAAAAACAAACAAAAAACACAAAACACAGAGAAAAATCTAAAGATAAATAGATGAGAAAAGGAAAAAATTCATGAACGGCCTTCAGTTGCTAACTTTATGGTGAGCGGTTCATTATGTAAAATCTAAAGTTCATGTTATTAACACATGGAATGTCTCCATGAATAATGAGGGATTAAGGCAAGGATTTAGCTGCCAGGTAGCTGTGGGTAGAGAGACAGACATTTGAGATGGACACAGATACTGAAAAAGTCATACATTTGCACATGAAGAGGCAGAAACATAATAATATTGTAAATAATGAAGTCATCAATTCTAATATTTAACATAATTTTAGCACTATAAATACCAATCAACTTTCATCTTCAATATTAATAGATACATGAAATAATATACTGCTTAAACAAAAAAGTTGCTGATGGTTATTTGTTTTTGCTTAAAGGATAAAATTATTCATTAGCATCTACTTTGCTATAATCAATTCATTTAAAATTCATGACCATACTTTTGCATTGAGTATTGATTCAAATCTGTATCTTGAAAATTCAATATAGTTCCTGGCACAAAACAATAGATCCACAATTATATACGTAAAATACATGCAGAGCAGATAGAATAAAAATTTAAATTACACGTTGTGCTGAGAGTGAAATGCAATTGCCACAACATTTACTTAGATTCAAAAGCAGGAAGAAATCAGAACTAATCCAATCAACATTGTGTCCACAGCCCTGATTGTGAATGCTGTAAAGAGCTCAATCTACTGGAAAGATAAAGCCCGAGCTCTTCAAGTCTCTGTGAAAACATGAGCTTTAATACTTAACCTTCACCTACTGGCGAAAGACAGTAGAACAGAGACTATTATACAAAGACCAATCAATGGCATAAGCATACTTATGTGGCAAGAACACCCATCAAGAGTAGGCAAAGGGTAATTCATTCACTATTACATTTAAAAGTGATAGATAACCATTAGTGCAATTCCTTGTCTTATATGCTACGAGGCTGTAAACAAATATCCTTAATGATGAGATTGATGTAACAGCACTTCCACCTTTCGTTAACATGCCTTTTATACTTGCATATTCTTTAAACTAGGAGAAAGTATAAAAATATAAGACATTGCAAAGCATTCACTCTGCAGCAGTACCCAACATGATGATTGTAGGGTGCCTTTTTACCATAAATATATTGTTGGTTTGAGGCAGTTTCAGCTTTAATACCAAGTGCTTGGTTGAGCAATGCAAATCTAGTGTTAATGACTCACTCCAGGAAGCGACACTTTGCACATGTCAGGTTGGAATTTTGCTCCAGATTTAGTTGACATTTACATTGGGCTGGATTTTGTGATATAACTAACTGTGAGGATAATAGTGCTCACTGTTATTGCTTTGTAGAACAGATAGCAACTTTCAGTGGCCACACACATACAGTTGGATGCAAATCAGCAAGTTACTGTCTGAAATTCTCGGTTCGTCCACAGGCTGTATCGAAAAGCTCAGCAGTGAAATACGTGGAGCAGTGTGAATGCAGCACATACCTGACATATATACACTGTAACCTCACAAAAAAAAAGGACTTAACCATTGCAGTGTAAAGTAACATTTAAAATCTTTTATTCTAAGTGTTAGCTTCTAACAGACAATCTCACAGGCAATGAAATAAACTTTGAAGACATATGTAGTTCCAGATCAGATTTTAATTATTGTTGGGACTTTTCTTTTGAGGAGCCATTTATTTTTGCATTATCTTTCTGACTGTTTCATCTTTTACTTAATTTATTCTTTCGTCACTCTGTTTATTTCGTTTTCTCCACCTGATTTGGCACCAAAGTGAACTTCCTAATTTTCTCATCTTGGTTCAGATTTTATGGGTCTCAATGAATCTGCAGCCTGACTAATTGAAGAAGTACCCTGTTGTTTGATCTGTTTACTACAGCCACAGATTCAGAGAGTGCTGTGATTTTTGATAGGTCATAAGGGAAATTTCCAGCTTAAAAACTCAAATGAGAGCATGGTGACTCAGTGGTTAGCACTGCTGCCTCACAGCGCTAGGGGCCTGGGTTTGATTTTATCCTCAGGCGACTGTTTGTGTGGAGTTTGTGCATTCTCTCTGTGCCTGTGCGGGTTTCCTCCCACAATCCAAAGATGTACAGGTTAGGTGGATTGGCCATGCTAAATTACCTGTCGTGTCCAGGGATATTTAAGATGGGTGGGTTAGGCATGGGAAATTAAGGGAATGAGTCTGGGTGGGATGTTCTTCAGAGGGGCAGAAGTGCTAAATGGTCTTTTTCCACACTGTGCAGATCCTATGAAATATCGATGAGGGGGAATGTCTGGTCAAATCTCCACTGATAATGAAATAAAAGCTTTTATAACTGTGACAACAATTTGAGGCAAAAGAAATTGTTGCATGCTTGTGCCCTTTAGCAGAGAGTCTTGGGACTAGAACCTAAGTGAAAACTCCTCAACAAGTGACAAAATGGGCTAGATTTTTGTTCCTGAGAGATGTAGCTCGTGTCAGGAACTTTACAAACTGAACAAGCATCTTTCAATATAAAATGTTTCTTTACGTGCAATTTTCGCCCGTGGGTTAGAGTTGAGACCCCTGTCATAAAAACAAGCAGGAGTTGGACAAAGAGTGCCTAATTGCTGAAGTGAGCTGGTTAAAATGCCTGCCTGCCTTGTCTCAGTTTTCTGGGACAAACGACCCAATTATTTACTGTAACATTGATGGCTACACTGTCCTATAAAAAAGATAACATGAGTGAGATTGGGTACATAACTGCTGCAAAGTGTTGACTTTCCTTGTTTGGCGTCTCCATAAGGTCATGATAATTTACTTTTTTATGATGTCTTTTCTGAATATCTTATACTTAATTTGTAAACATTAAGAAGTGTCAAGTGCTTAAAGCTTGTGCTTTTTATACTTTAATAGTCTCTTTCCAAAGGATTAAAGGAACACCAGGTTTTTTTCAACAATAACTCTTACTCATAAACCAATGCATGCACCTGTTACAATGTCACTCATTTGTTCAGCTCATAGTATACAGAAACATAGAAAATAGGAGCGAGAGTTGAGCTGGACAGGCCACTCAAAATGGCAGAATTGGATCATACACAAAGCATGCTGAGAAATCAAGTCAAGCATTGGCTAAAGTAGACATAGCAAGGTGTGGAGCTGAAGGAAAACAGCAAGCCAGGTAGCATCAGAGGAGCAGAAAGGCTGATATTTTGGGTCTGGACCCTTCTTCAGAAATGGGAGGGGGGAAGACGATTCTGAAATAAATAGGGAGGGGGGGAGGTGGATTGAAGATGGATAAAGGAGAAGATAGGTGGAGAGGAGATAGACAGTCAAAGAGGCGGGGTTGGAGCCAGTAAAGGTGAATGTAGGTGGGGAATTAGGGAGGGGATAGGTCAGTCCAGGGAGGACGGACAGGTCAAGTAGGTAGGATATTGGGGTGGGGTTTGAGGTGGGAAGAGTGGATAGGTGGGAAGAAGAACAGGTTAGGGAGGCAGGGATGAACTGGGCTGGTTTTGGGATGTGGTCGGGGGCAGGGAATTTTGAAGATTGTGAAGTCCACATTGATACCATTGGGCTGCAGGGTTCCCAAGCTAAGTATGAGATGTTGTTCCTGCAACCTTCCGGTGGCATCGTTGTGGCACTGCAGGAGGCTCAGGATGGACATGTCATCTGCGGAATGGGAGGGGTTGTTGACATGGGAATTGCAGTCATTTGTCACGAACCGAGCGTAGGTGTTCCGCAAAGCAGTCCCCAACCTTCCGCTTGGTTTCCCCGATGTAGAGGAGGTCACATTGGGAACAGCGGATTCAGTATAACACATTAGCAGATGTGCGGGTGAACATCTGTTTGATGTGGAAGGTCTTCTTGGGGCCTGGGATGAGGTGAGGGGCGAGGTGTAGCACTTCCTGCGGTTTCAGGGAAAAGTGCCGGGGATGGTGGGGCCGGGGGGGAGTGTGGAGCCGACAAGGGAGTCTCAGAGAGAGTGGTCTCTCTGGAAAGCAGATAAAGGTGGGGAGGGAAAAATGTCTTTGGTGGTGGGGTCAGTTTTCAGATGGCAGAAGTGTTGGACGATGATTCGTTGGATCCAGAGGTTGGTTGGGTGGTGCGTGAGGATGAGGGGGATTCTGTTTTGGCTGTTATTGCGGGGAGGGGGTGTGAGGGATGAGTTGTGGGAAATGTGAGAGACATGGTCGAGGGTGTTTTTGTCCACTGTGGAGGGGAAGTTGCTGTCCTTGAAAAAGGAGGACTCAATTGACTAAGTCTATTTTCCAGGACAACAGAAAACATCGAGCTGTTTCTGGAACAAAGGAGTACCTTATACTCTTTATCTGGAAAATCTGCCTGACTGACATGGCCCTGACACTTTCAGAAATGGAGAACCAAAGACCATCCCACCATCCACATGGCACTGCCTGATTGGGTCTGATTAATCAGGGTAATCGATTCCTGATTGATTCATCAGTGGGAATCGAAGTTCCTCTCAAAGGGGTGCGGAAGCTTCCAAGGATAAGAATCATTGTAACAGCACCCTTGGGAGAAGTAACTCGAGACCAATCACCGTAAGAAGAGGTGCCCCTGGGACAACCGGGAGAGGAAGACCAGATGATTATCACCACATGGATAAGGGCTAAGGTTCAGTGTGGTGATGTCTGATCATTCCAAGTTAAAGTACAGTATACTGACTTAGGTTTACAGTGCTAATTGTCAGATTTTTCATATTAAATGTTAACTTGTTGCATAATCATTATTATAGGATTAATTGTGCCAGAACTAATAAAGATCAATCATATTAAGAGTTGATTCACAGTCCTTTGCAGGATATATGGGCTAAACACACAGTGTGGCTAGCGCAACAGAATGGACCATTCAGCCCTTAAAGCCTGCTTCATCATTCATTATGGTTATAGCTGTTCATCCACCTTTGCATTCTGTTCCCATTTTTGCTCCATATCCTTAGATCCTTTTAGCTCTAAGACTCCTTCTTCAAAACATTCCCTGTTTTGGCCTCAAGCACTTTCTGTGAAAGAGAATTCCAAAGGCTCACCACTCTCTGGGTGAAGAACTTGCTCTTCAGCTCAGTATGTTGAGTTATTGGAAATAAAAGTGCTAAAAGTTTACATGAAGTTGCCATGGGTGTGCCTGTAGTGTCATTTTTGACATGGAGAGGCAAAAGTAATATGTCTGATTTTACCTTTTAAAAAAAAGGTTATTAAATCTTCAGCATGTGAGTCATGAAAGGGAAATCATACCTGACATTGTTTTGGAAGCTATTTGAGGAAATATCAGGGAGCATAGATAAAATGAAACCAGTAGGCGCACTATATTGAAGATCGCTAGAAGATATTAAGTGAAATACCACACATAAGGTTACTAAATACGATAAGATACCATGGTCAAAAACAAAGTTGCTGAAAAAGCCCAGCAGGTCTGGCAGAATCTGTGAAGGAAAAGAACAGAGTTAACGTTTTGAGTTCAGTGACCCTTCCTCAGAATTGGATTCGAAAAGTTAAATCTATTTTTTGCTTCACAGATGCTGCCAGACCTGCTGAGCTTTTCCAACAACTTCTGTTTTTGTTCCTGATTTACAGCATCCTCAGCTCTTTCAGTTTTTATTAAGATACCATGGTGTTGGGGGTAGTATACCGGAATGGATAGAGGAATGGCTAACTAATAGAAGATAAAGAGTTCGCCTAAAGGAAAGGAGGCATTTTTAGGATGGCAACCTGTAAATTATGGAATGCCACAGGGATTAGATCTGGGACCATAAAGACTTGGATGAAGGAAGTAAATAAACAACAGTTAGATTTGTGAACAACACAAAGAAGGTGAGAAGGCAAGTAGTGAAGATGGCATAAAAGTGTACAGAGGAATATTGACAGGTTAGGTGAATGGGCAATAACTTGGCAAATGGAAAATAATGAGGGAAAATGTGAAATTATGCATTTTGGCAGGAAGAATCAAAGAACTGAATATTATTTGTGTGGAAAGACTGCAGAAAGCTGCCCCAGAGAGAGATTTGTTCAGTGGGTAATGGGCAAGGTAAACAGACCATTTGCCTTTTTTCCAAAGGGAATAAGTATAAAAAATAGGGAGTCCTTGCTAAAACTGTACATAGCACTAGTCAGATCACACCTAGAATATTATGAACAGTGTTGATTCCTGTCCGTAAACAAAGATATACTGGAACTGGAGGTACTTCAGAGAAGGTTCACTAGGTTGATTCCAGGTATAACGGACTGTCTAATGAGGAGAATTTGATAGTTTGATTTGTACTTGTTATATTTTAGAAAAATGAGAATACTCCTTATTGAAACATATAAAATTCTTAGGCGGCTTGAACGGATATATGCAGAAAGGCTGTTTCCTTTTGTGAGAGAGTCTAGGACAACAGGTCATCGTCACAGAATAAGAGGTCACTAATTAAAGACAGAGATAAAGAGGAATTTCTTCTCTTAGCATGTAGTGAGTCTGTGGAATTCATTACTGAAAGAGCTGTATGGTTTCAGCATTGAGTATATTTAAGGCTAAGATAGTCAGATATTTAATCAGTAAGGGAATCAATGGTTACGAGAATAAGACAGGAAAGTGGAATTGAGGATTACCAGATCTGAAATGATCACATTGTATGACAGAGGAGACTTCTTGGACTGAATGGCCTACTTCTGCTCCTTCTTCATTGGGATCCATGAACTGTGTCATGAAGAAACCAGGCCGATTCCACACCAATTTTCAGTGGGTGTGGCTGTGGGTGTGAGAGTGTGGTGGAGGCTGGCTGGGAGATTGCCTCCAATGGAGCCATGAAAAAGCTGAAGGCGGCTGCAGGAACCCTGGAATTGAGGCTATTACCCTTTTAATGACTCTTCTGGGCAGAATCTTCCATGTCTTTGAGTGACATGTGCATTGTCGAAAAAGTTGGAAAGAAAGGCGAAAATTTAGAAAATCTGTTTCACAATGCCGAGACGAAAAAAATTCCTGAGTTCCCAAATATGTGTTAAATGGTGAGTTCAGAATCTTGCCACTGAATGACAATGAGTTCAGTTACATACAGTTGCATCCCACTATTAGCTAAACTTTCCTCATTTCCGTGCTGTCCCAATTCTCTTCTTTCTCCCTAAGAAAACAGACAGTGCCAGCTCCTGAAGTGAAAGCTAGGGTGGTCATCTGGAGGCAGCCAGCTTTCTCTTTGCTTCTCTGAGTCTTCACACAACTCCACCTTCATCACAATGTCCCTCAGTGCTCCATGGGCATCATCCTCCTCCACACATGTAGGCATCACCAGACCATCAAACTCACCATTTCATCTACGCTGCTTTCACGCAACTCACACACTACTTCAGCCCTCCAGTGTTTCACTTTGGAGCTCAGGGGCACTTATGACTTGCAAGCTTCTGCCATGCCCCTTTGTACAAGAGATATACATGTATATTGTGCATCTTCTCAGAATGCAGCTCATGGTTTTCTTCATTTCTCAGTGATCATTCATTTTGCACTTAATTGAAGACAACCAGCCTCTCTTGCCTTGCTTTGTTTATCATCATGTAAGCTGCTCATTGCTGACTTCCAGGCTCTGTAGCTTGCATTGCTTTTTCGCACAGAAGGAGAGGCAGGCTGTTTGTCATGATTCAGAACACTTAACGGTGAAGTGGGTGGACAGTTGTTGTGTGGTACAGTGTTAGGTTAATTTCACACTTATAGCATGGGCCACCAGCTTAAGTGGCAAACATATTGTGTGCACTGCAAGTAAATGACACTGTCTGAGTGTTAAAGTGTACCTGTCTTTCATGGCATCAAGGAGGACTGTAGTCAGTCAGAGGGTTCCTCCACAGTCAGTCAGGCATCTTGACCAATTTCCAATCCAGGGATTTGGTAAATCAGTCACTAGTTCCTACCAAAGTCTGGCAATTCAATCTTTACAGTCTGGGAAATGGGCCACAGACAATCTTGCAAGTCAAGGGCAACCAATCCAGGCTTTATTGATACGCCATTCAGGCATCAGTCTGACTGCTGGGCCTTTTTCAAAGGGAGCCAGTCTGAGAGGTAGGTAATGATCAATCCTTGGGGGTTAAGCCATTAATAATTCATATCGGGGCCATTCAATGGTCTCCTGGGGAAAGTGGGAAGCTCAAGTCAGTGATGGGAAGGGGTTCATTGGAATGGGCCACTGAAAGAATGATTAAAGTGAAAGGGCACAATTCAGGATAAAGCTAAGATACGGTCCTGCTCTTTAAAATGAGGTGTCAACGCCTGGACAGATCCAGCACAGCATTACAATGTAATCCAGAAAGCATCTGCTAAATTATTATGACATGCTGTGCCCCTAATAACTGGCATTGAAAAGTAAGGGACAGTGAATGCCTTGGGAAGAGTCTACTGCAATCCCTTAATGTCACTTCTGGTGTTCGTCCTGCCCACAATAAAGTGTAATGCCTACACTGATGTCATCAACGTCATGGTTCGATGATCCATGATCCCTGATGCTATCTGCAGTCAAGAAGTTAGTTGCTTGTGAGATGAGCAATGTGTGGCGATTACAACTCCTTCCATCCTTGGGATATCAAAAGACGTTTCTTAAACATATTTTTATGAATGTTCAAGGAACTGTGCTATAACGTGTCATTCATGTCACCTATATGCCCTCAGTTTATGCATTTCTTCCTCTCTCCCCAGTATATCAATACGTATTCCTGACTTCTGTAGCTGGGCTGGACGCAGCCTGCTCTGTGGTTGGTGCTGTTGGCCTGGGAGACTTGACATGTCATAATCAGAGGTGACTAGGCCGAGAGATCCAAGCCCAGTGAAAACATCCTGGCCAGATGCACGATCACCTTTGTTAGCTTGACTGACTCTAGACTTCGATTTGGAGTTCTGGTTAATTCACATTCCCTAACTTGATCCTGCTTTAGATATGGTGCCCTATTTTGGTAGAAATCAGCTCACCCAGTGCAGATTGGGGACATTGAATCTTCTTGACTTGCTGATTCAGAGATAGTTTATCACACACCATTTACATTAATTTTCTTTACCGTCATTAGTCCGCTGCATTTATCATTGCTTATGGTCTGCCTTCTATTTTAAGGTGACTAGATCACAAGCTGTGGGGAGATGGAGGGGTTGGGGACCTCTGGGATACCCTAAGAAGTAGCTGCTATGGGGGTGAAGGGAGGCTGTTGAAAGTGGAGGAACTCACTTGTAGTCCTATTCCCTGTAGCTGGCCTCACCCTGTCTCGTTGAGAAGAAGGGGCACTGGAGTGAGTTTGAGATCCTTCATCTCCCACTTGGCACTGAAGTTGAGCACCGAGTTGTAATACCCAGGGTGCTACTGAACTGCAGTTTAAATATGGCACCAACTAGATGAATATCACAAAGATCCGACAGCAACACACACTTCCACATCTCCTGCTATAGGATTTCATTGAATGGGTGCTGAAGAACCCAGTTGTATCACTTTCTGTCGAAATTTCCATTTATGGTAGAAATATTTTCATTTGCGCTTGTGCTGCAGCAAATATTTTTTTAAAATATTGTTACCAGTCAGTCCAATTGCACAATACATGAGATAAAGAGCAGAAGATTGTGTCAGAAAAGACAACCATGGCAGACACATCACTCTGAATCTTACTTGGATAAAACACTTTTTCCAGAAAATGGGAAAATTCAGCCCCATGAACCTATGAAGGTTTGACCCAAAATTCTTTAAAATAGTTGGTTCAGAGATTCACTACAAAGTCATTAAAAAGACAAGATTTTTAAACAGGGTTACTGAATCATTCTATCAGTTTATTTTAGTACAGCCTTGTGATTATATTAACTATATTCCAAACAAATTTTCTAATTTTTTAATGACGTTTCTAGATCATAGAATCAGATATTCAACATTTGCCTGCTTGAACCAATTACACCCTGATCATTCAGTTCAATTATAGTCAATTTGTCAGTCACTCACCTTTCTTTGTATGTCGTAACAATTTTTAAACATAATAGCTACATCATAAGCATGAATTAAGACATATCTATCAGAAATTAAATTTAAACGGAGAAAAAACAAACTTCTATTCAATTAAATAACATATTCTATAGCTTCAGTATAATGACCATCAAATTTGGGCATAATAAAATGTGAGGCTGGATGAACACAGCAGGCCAAGCAGCATCTCAGGAGCACAAAAGCTGACGTTTCGGGCCTAGACCCTTCATCAGAGAGGGGGATGGGGAGAGGGAACTGGAATAAATAGGGAGAGAGGGGGAGGCGGACCGAAGATGGAGAGTAAAGAAGATAGGTGGAGAGAGTATAGGTGGGGAGGTACGGAGGGGATAGGTCAGTCCAGGGAAGACGGACTGGTCAAGGAGGTGGGATGAGGTTAGTACGTAGATGGGGGTGCGGCTTGGGGTGGGAGGAAGGGATGGGTGAGAGGAAGAACCGGTTAGGGAGGCAGAGTCAGGTTGGACTGGTTTTGGGATGCAGTGGGTGGGGGGGAAGAGCTGGGCTGGTTGTGTGGTGCAGTGGGGGGAGGGGACGAACTGGGCTGGTTTAGGGATGCAGTAGGGGAAGGGGAGATTTTGAAACTGGTGAAGTCCACATTGATACCATATGGCTGCAGGGTTCCCAGGCGGAATATGAGTTGCTGTTCCTGCAACCTTCGGGTGGCATCATTGTGGCACTGCAGGAGGCCCATGATGGACATGTCATCTAGAGAATGGGAGGGGGAGTGGAAATGGTTTGCGACTGGGAGGTGCAGTTGTTTGTTGCGAACTGAGCGGAGGTGTTCTGCAAAGCGGTCCCCAAGCCTCCGCTTGGTTTCCCCAATGTAGAGGAAGAGCACCAGGTACAGTGGATGCAGTATACCACATTGGCAGATGTGCAGGTGAACCTCTGCTTAATGTGGAATGTCATCTTGGGGCCTGGGATAGGGGTGAGGGAGGAGGTGTGGGGACAAGTGTAGCATTTCCTGCGGTTGCAGGGGAAGGTGCCGGCTGTGGTGTGGTTGGAGGGCAGTGTGGAGCGAACAAGGGAGTCACGGAGAGACTGGTCTCTCTGGAAAGCTGACAGGGGTGGGGATGGAAAAATGTCTTGGGTGGTGGGGTCGGATTGTAAATGGCGGAAGTGTCGGAGGATTACACATTAAGCAGAGGTTCACCTGCACATCTGCCAATGTGGTATACTGCAACCACTGTACCCGGTGCGGCTTCCTCTACATTGGGGAAACCAAGCGGAGGCTTGGAGACCGCTTTGCGGAACACCTCCGCTCAGTTCGCAACAAACAACTGCACCTCCCAATCGCAAACCATTTCCACTCCCCCTCCCATTCTCTTGATGACATGTCCATCATGGGCCTCCTGCACTGCCACAATGATGCCACCCGAAGGTTGCAGGAACAGCAACTCATATTCCGCCTGGGAACCCTGCAGCCATATGGTATCAATGTGGACTTCACCAGTTTCAAAATCTCCCCTTCCCCTACTGCATCCCTAAACCAACCCAGTTCGTCCCCTCCCCCCACTGCACCACACAACCAGCCCAGCTCTTCCCCCCCACCCACTGCATCCCAAAACCAGTCCAACCTGACTCTGCCTCCCTAACCGGTTCTTCCTCTCACCCATCCCTTCCTCCCACCCCAAGCCGCACCCCCATCTACGTACTAACCTCATCCCACCTCCTTGACCTGTCCGTCTTCCCTGGACTGACCTATCCCCTCCCTACCTCCCCACCTATACTCTCTCCACCTATCTTCTTTACTCTCCATCTTCGGTCCGCCTCCCCCTCTCTCCCCATTTATTCCAGTTCCCTCTCCCCATCCCCCTCTCTGATGAAGGGTCTAGGCCCGAAACGTCAGCTTTTGTGCTCCTGAGATGCTGCTTGGCCTGCTGTGTTCATCCAGCCTCACATTTTATTATCTTGGAATTCTCCAGCATCTGCAGTTCCCATTATCTCTGATCAAATTTGGGCAAGTTATTTCAGTCAGTAAATTAATCAGAGATAATGGGAACTGCAGATGCTGGAGAATTCCAAGATAATAAAATGTGAGGCTGGATGAGCACAGCAGGCCAAGCAGCATCTCAGGAGCACATTAATCATCTGTTTTTATTCAAACGCTATACTTTTTATTCAATTGTTGGTAATGTGTTTTGAAATTCTCAATTTACTTTGCTCTATCTGAGATTTAATTTATGCCAAAAGCCATGTGATATTAAATATACTTCAATGTGTATTCAGAGAGATGTGAAGCAAAAAAAAGCAGAAAGTGAGGTTTTTAAATATTAAATTATCTGTTAGCTTTTGAGTAAGTTTGTTTTGAGCAAACAATCATACTATAGCCTCTTCCTGAAAATGACTCTACCAGTTGTAATGGTAAATAAATTATAATTACCAGGTTATGACTATTATGTTGCATGAGGGTGTAATTTTTGAGCCATTGTTAAACATTAATTGGTTTGACAGGCTTATATGTTTGTTGTCATGTCAGTTTTATTTATCTCAGTTCATGTTTTCTCAGATATGAATAATGGCCTCAAAGGACCCTCGGTTTTATGACTCAAAAAATAGAATATGGTCAGTAACATAAAATTGTTGGTGTAAATCAGATAAATAACTTGTAAGCAGTGAATCATGGTAAAGCAAACAAGAAACAAAGGATTGGAAATTCCATGTTCTTTATTTTTCACTAAACCTTTAGCAACTTTCTCATTTCTATATTCCCTTCCACAAGTTTTTAGTAGTGTGTAACTTGTGTCTTTAGAAAATTATTTCAGGACTATGTAGGCATGTTTCTAAGGTTTTATCAGAATATATCAATATAACGGTATTGATTTTTCAGAGAATCTTAGCATCCATTGCAAAGCATGTTCTTGCCTGAAGTATGGAGGTTGAAAGCTGTTGATAACATAATGTACTAGTGCTGGTTCTGAGTTTTCACTCACACTTACTACCAGAGTAACTAAACATCTATTAAACTCATTGTCAGCATGGGGCAGAGTTGCTGTAAATCATGTATGTTTAATGACTCCCACAGACTACACAAAAAGGCTTTTACAGCAGAGGTAGAGATCACATGATGACTGCAAGCCAGCAGTACACTAAGTACAAATGTATTTGACAAACAAGAATGTTGAGAAGTCACTTGTTTTCAATTTTTAATGACAAATACCTGCATTAACCACCAGGTCTGCAGCCTGTGATGAACTGATGTTAATGTTGGATTATTATCAATGAGTACACACACTTCATAGATTTAACCAGGCTTTAAGGTATTGATTTTTTGATGCAACAATAATAACTGCCAAATTAAAGTACACTGTGGAGAGAGTATCCCCCTAAATGAACATATCAGCTGAGGAAGCTTTATTGAACTGCAACTCTGAGGCTTATTAAAGTCGAATGATGTACAATCTGAGTTTGTAATTTCAATGGTATTCATAACAACATGACGATGATAGCAACAACTGCGTTGCGTAGATATACTATGGCCAAATCAATCAATCAAAGGATTACCATTCAAATACTGCCTTGTTAAAGAGAAAATATTCTTTGCCAACAGTTGCCAAACTCTCAGAAATCAAAACACAGCAAATTCACGCTCAAAAAGGTGAATTTTCCAAGTCTCTGTGAGGCTGTTGGGAAAATATGGTGAGAACAAAAAAATTAGCTCCTTGTTATTGAAATGGAAAGGTTTAATTTTTTGTGTAAACTTTCAATGGCTAGAAATGAACTATTTTAGTGAGTAATGAAGGGCTATTTGCATGCATTAACATTTCATGATTACCTAATCTCACCTCATTTGTATGTGGGTTTCAATTCTCCCAGGCGGTGGGAAATTTCCATTATCTTTTTTGGGTCTCATCTTGACCATCATTCCCCAACATCTCAAAGCATGATTCATAGGCAGGGCCTGCTGCACCCTCTGTGCATGGAGGCTGGCATTAGACAAGAGCAAGCCTCATCGAATCATCTGGCTCACTTATAATCCAGATCACCACCATAAACACTACACTTTGGAGCTTACCAACAGTTTACAATGTAACAATACTGCCAGGATTCTGTCTGCACCCATGGCATGAATTGGAACAGGGTGCAACACAGGAATCATATCTAGCTTTCTTAGCGCTCATTCATTTGTACCAACTTGGATATTCACAGCATTTCGGTCTTGCCTTAACTTTTAGCACACTGATACCTCACTCAGAACTTACAGTGGCCAAGTACTTTGCCTTTTAGTGTTTACAAAAAGCCAGGCAACTTGTCATGTTTGCTAGGTATCGTCAGTCCCGGAGTTATGTTTGGATTTTAATGCAATAATATACAAATGTTCATCCTAATTAGCTGCAATCATGTGACTCCTACCAAGTGATAGATGCATTCATCGTAATAAGATATGAAGGCAAAAAATTGTGGGAATCACAGCGGGTCAGGCAGCATCTATGGAGAGAGGGCAAGCTAATGTTTTAAATGTAGATGGCTCTTCTTCAGACCTGGCATGAAGTGTTGGAGGGGGCAACATTTTTCAATGAGGGGAGTGGAGTGCTCGGGGAGAAAGGGTGCTGATAGTGCAAATTCAGTGATCAGAATGTGAGAATGGTAGAGCAATGGTATGTCTAAGTGCCAAACTGGAAAGAACAGGCAGTCCCAACTAGTTTGGGGGGAGGGGAGAGAGGACATGTTGACAGATAATGCAACAAGTAAAACTGAAAGAAAGGGAAGAAACGGGAGTAAGTTCACAATCTGAAGGTATTGAACTCAATACTAATTCTAGAAGTTTGTAAAGTGCCTAAACTGAAGATGAGATGTTGTTCCTACAGTTTGCACTGTGATTCACTGAGCACTACAGCATGCCAAGGACAGGCAAGTGGCCATGAGAGCAGGATGCTGTGTTAAAATGACCAGATATGGGAATATCAGGGTCATGCTTGTGATGGAATGGAGGGGTTCCACAAAATGGTCACCCCGTCTGCATTTAGTTTCTCCAATGTACAGTCGACCACATTGGGTCCAGAGAATGTAATAGACCATATTGGAGAAGGTTCAGGTGAAATACTGCTTCACCTGGAAAGGCTGTTTCGGCCCTTGGATGGTGAGCAGGGAGGAAGTGAAGGGGCAGGTGTTGCACCTTCTGTGGTTACATAGGAAGGTGCTGTGGGAAGGGGTGGTGGTGTTAGCAGTCAAGGCATGGACTAGGATGTTCCAGAGAGAGCGGTCCCTGAGAAATGCAGACAGAGGGGTGAGGGATCGATGTGTTTGATGGTGGTGTTCTGCTGGAGTTGTCCGAAATAGTGGAGGAAGGCTCTTTGAATGTACAGGCTGGTGGAATGAAGAGTGAGGAGAGGAGGACCCTGTTGTGAGTGAAGGGAAGGGCCAAGGGCATAAGCACAGGTGATAGGTCCGATGTGGTTGAGGGCCCTGGCAACCACAGTGGGTGGGAAACCATGGAAATGGAAGAAGGAAGCCATGTCAGGTACACCAGAACAAATACAATGTAGATGAAGGAACTGGGAAAATGAGATGGGGACTTTATAGGGCAGGAGTGTGAAGAGCTGTAGTGAAGGTAGCTACGGGAGTTTTGTAGTGGATGGCAGTGAACAGTTTATTCCTCAAAATGAATACAAACTGAGATATGTTACATTCACCACAATAATGACCTCAGAGAAAGCAGTGTTGTGTTTTACATGCAAAACAAGGTGCCGGGGGTGATACTGAGCTTGGTGTTACAAAGCTGCAGAAAAAGCACAGAAAAACGCAGGCATTTGCAGGGCCGTGAACTACTACTGAATAAAAGCTGAAGAATAAAAGCATTTGCAGTTCTTGCTATCTCGGAGAATAAAGAAACAAGCCATTGTTAAAATATTAGTCAAGAGAAAATAACTGCTTTTTTTTGCTACTAGTGCTGATTCAACTTTTAGTAGGTGTGAAGTAAGACTGGAGTGCTTTCCATGCCCAGACGCAGAATTATGAAATAGTATTGTATTTGTTGAGAAAATCGGAATAGTCATAAGCTACTTTACTTTTACCTCTTCACGTTCTTCAAGGACCCCACCTTCCCCCCTTCAGTGGTCGAGAACCCTTGATCGCATCTCCCGCATTTCCCGCAACACATCCCTCACACCCCGCCCCCGCCACAACCGCCCAAAGAGGATCCCCCTCGTTCTCACATACCACGCCACCAACCACCAGATACAATGCATCATCCTCCGACACTTCCGCCATCTACAATCCGACCCCACCACCCAAGACATTTTTCCATCCCCACCCTTGACTGCCTTCCGAGAGACCACTCTCTCCGTGACTCCCTTGTCTGCTCCACACTGCCCTCCAACCCCACCACACCCGGCACCTTCCCCTGTAACCGCAGGAAATGCTACACTTGCCCCCACACCTCCTCCGTCACCCCCATCCCAGGCCCCAAGATGACTTTCCATATTAAGCAGATGTTCACCTGCACATCTGCCAATGTGGTATATAGTATCCATTGTACCCGGTGTGGCTTCCTCTACATTGGGGAAACCAAGCGGAGGTTTGGGGACCACTTTGTAGAACATCTCTGCTCGGTTCACAATAAACAACTGCACCTCCCAGTCACGAACCATTTTAACTCCCCCTCCCGTTCCTCAGATGACATGTCCGTCATGGGCCTCCTGCAGTACCACAATGATGCCACCTGAAGGTTGCAAGAACAGCAACTCATATTCCGCTTTGGAACCCTGCAGCCCAATGGTATCAATATGGACTTCACAAGCTTCAAAATCTCCCCTTCACCCACTGCATCCCAAAACCAGCCCAGTTCATCCCCTCCACCCACTGCATCCCAAAACCAGCCCAGCTCGTCCCCGCCTCCCTAACATGTTCCTCCTCTCACCTATCCCCTCCTCCCACCTCAAACTGCACCTCCATTTACTACCTACTAACCTCATCCCACCCCCTTGACCTGTCCGTCTTCCCTGGACCGACCTATCCCCCTCCCTACCTCCCAACCTATACTGTCCTCTCCACCTATCTTCTCCTCTATCCATCTTCGGTACGCCTCCCCCTCTCTCCCTATTTATTCCAGTTCCCTTTCCCCATCCCCCTCTCTGATGAAGGGTCTAGGCCCGAAACGTCAGCTTTTGTGCTCCTGAGATGCTGCTTGGCCTGCTGTGTTCATCCAGCTCCACGCTTTGTTATCTTACTTTTACCTCTGTTGAGAAGAGAATGTTTCAAAGTATATTCCCCTAAATCTCTCTGAAGAACAGAAAACATATGGCTGATATTGCAAAAGCTTTGAAAGCAATCTTTGACCACCAAGTAAATATTACATATGAATAGTACATATTCAGTTTCAGGGACCAAAGTGAAAAAGAGTCCTTTGATCAATACGTTTTATCATTAACCATGATTGCAGAATCCTGTGAATTTGTGCGATTAAGGGATGATCAAATTAAAAGGAGGATTGTAGTAGACATAAGAAATATTGCAATGAAAGCATGCCTACTGAAAACTTAGAAACTTACATTCAGAAGAGCAATTGACAAATGCAGAAATGCTGAAGGTGTAATCAACAGCTTGAGCATATTCATGGCAGATAGATCAGAGCTGATCTTGTGTTGTGCTGACATACTTCAGGCACTAAGAGCAAAACAGTTATGGATAAAGGGGGCACTACAAATACTGTGGAAGATACCATGCAATGAGAAGCTGATAAGATGGTTGAGAAGTCATATGGGATACTTCCCTTCATTAACACGACATTGAGTTTAAGAGCTATGCTGGAAAAGTATAAAACATTGGCTAGGCCACAACTAGAGCATTGTGTGCAATTCTGGAATGCACATTATCAGAGGGAATGATATTGCACTGGAGAGGATGCAGAGGAGATTTACCAGCATGTCATCTGGGCTGGAGAGCTTTGGTTAAGAAGAGAGATTGAATAGGCTGAGGCTGTTTTCCTTAGAACAGAGGAGACTGATAACAGATATGATTGAGATGTATAAAATTGTGAGGGGTGTAGATAGGTTAAATGGAAAAAAAGTCCACTTGGTGGAAGGATCAATGAGAATATTAAGGTAAAGACCAGCAAGTTTAGAGGGAATGTGAATGGAAGTCCTCCTCCAGGACTTTCACTTCCCTGGCCCCCAAAACCTCATCTTCAGTATGAACATCCAATCCCTGTACAATTGTATCCACCACGTAGATAGCCTAAAAGCCTTCTACTTCTTCCTCTCACGCAGGCCCAACCAGTCACCCTCCACCAACACCCTCAGTTGCTTAACCAATCTCGTCCTTACCCTCAACTTTTTCTCCTTTAACTCTTCCCAATCCCAACCAAAGGGGTGACTATGGGCACATGTATAACACCTTTCACTCCATCCTGAAATTCACCAGGGCCATCTCTGATACCTCCCTTTCCTTCCTGGAACTTCTCTGTCTCCATATCCGGTAACTGCCACAGGACCAACACTTATTTCAAACCCACCAACTTCCACAGTTACCTGGATTACACCTCCTCTCACCCACCCTCATGCAAAGATGTGATCCCCTGCTCACAATTCCTCCGCCTCTGCCACGTCTGCTTCCAACATGGGGTGTTGCACGCTGGGACATCCCAGATGTTCTCCTACTTCAAGAACCACAACTTTCCCCCCTCAGTTGATCAAAAATGCCCTCAACCGTATGGTTGCATTTCGACATTTCTGCCCACAAACCCCCTACCCCCAACAAAAACAAAGACCCCCAGTCCTCACATACCACCTCACCAACTTTCGCATCCAGCACATCATCTTCTGCCATTCTGCCACCTACAACTCAACACCACCACCAAAGAGATACTTCCCTCCCCACCCCTATCTGCCTTTAGTAGAGACAACTCATTCCGCAATTCTCTCATCTGCTCCACATTCCCCACTAACCACACCACCCCTGGCACCTTTCCCTGCAACTGCAGGAGGTGCTACACATGCCCCTACGTCTCCCCTCTCGCCTCCATCCAAGGCCCAAGGCAAACTTTCCATATCCAACAGGGGCCCACCTTTATATCCTCCAACTACTGTACTATCGTATCCATTGCTCCCGATGTGATCTCCACTACATCATGAGACTAAGTGTGGACTTGATGACAGATTTGCAGGAAACCTGCACTCGGTGTGCTGTAATCAACAACACATTCCAGTTGCTAACCATTTTAGCACCCCCTCCCACTCCCTGGGCGACATGTTCATCCTGGGCTTCCTCCAGTGCCACAATGGCGCCGTCCGGAAACTGGAGGAGCAGCACCTCATATTCCATCTTGGGAGCCTACAGCCCGAAGGCCTAAACATAGAATTCATCAGTTTCAAAATCTTCCCACATCTGGCCCCTTCCCATGTCCAACCCTCACTCTCATCCCCACCTCCTTGATCTGACACTATCTGTCAGTTTCTTTCCCCACTTACTGGCCCCACCCTTCCCACTGACCAATCCCAACCACCCCCTACTTTCATCCACCTATTGCCATCCCACCTACCTTCCCCCAGCCACACCCCTCTTCCTTCTATATATTTCCCAGCTCTCTCCCCCCTCCCTAGTCCTGATGAGGGGTCTAGGTCCTCAGTGACGACTCTCCTACTCCTCTGATGCTATCTCTGAGTGTGAGGAAAGGTTTTTCACCCGGGGGGATGGTGGACATCTGGAAGTCATTGCCTGTAAGGGTGGTAGAGGCAGAAAGCCTCCTAACATTGAAGAAGTGTTTAAATGTATACTTGCTCTGCCAACATATACAAGGCTGTAGGCCAAATGCTGAAAATGAGATTACAGTAATTAGGTGGCTGTTTTTGACTGGTGCAGACATAATGGGCTGAAGGATTATTTTCTGCACTGTAGATCTCTATTGGCTCTAAGGCATGTCCGGGGTGAGGAATCTAGTGTTCTCACTGCAAGAGGTGAAATCATTCTGCTCGCGTATGTTTGGTTAGAAGGGAGCAGAAAATTCAATACAGAAGGTGACAGTGGGGATATCAGCTGAAGAGTCTTACAAAGTGCTTTACGCTATAGAATAGTTTGCTTCTGACAAGTCGGTAGGTGAGATCTGGTCAATTACTGTAGGAGTGAATTTTACAGGAAAACGACGACATCAGTTAAATAGGGAGAGCCAGATAATCACTGGTGTATGATACGGACTTGTCTAAAGTGGCATGCCATGGAGATCCAAAACTGAAGCCCTCAGAAACGAAGCTGAGGCTTTATAATAGCACCATGCTTTTGTAAAGGCAGCTGATTGTTTTGTGAGCCTATTACAATAAGACAAATAAGGATCTGGAGTTCTTGATTAAAGACAACAGGCAAATGGTACTCAGCCAGAAAGGGTCTGAAGCTTGGACTGGTAACCCTCACTGTATCAAAACAGACTTGCAATGTATCACAGCAGACTAAATTACTGACCACACAATAGATCTCAGGGGATTACAATAATATGTTTACAGGATTACGACGTCTTCCAGGAGAATATCATCTTAAAGTAGATGAAAACGCAACACCCATTCAGCATCTGCCAGAGATAGTTCCAGCTGTGCTGAAAGCCAGGTTGAGTCAAGTCAGAAGCGTTGGAAAGGAATGAAGTCATTAGCAAAGTGACAACTCCCCTAGAATAGATTAACAGCATTTTAACAGCAAAACAAGCTAGAAAGCTGAGAGTATGCATCAACCCAAAGGATCTAAATAAAGCCCTGAAGAAATCTCACTATCTCATGCCAACAATCAAAAGAATTTGGTCACAACTTGCGAGTTCAAAAACGTTCAACACCCGAGATGCAAATGATGCTTACTGACAAGTGAAAGTAGCAGCTTTCTAATCACATCCTGGATACCCTCAGGAGAAACAGATTGTTAAGCAAGCCATTTGATGTTTCCATTGCTCCAGAAGAATATCAACACTGACAATATGAAATAGTGAGTTTCCTAGAATGATGCTATCCTGGATGATTTTCTCATATATAGACATTCAAAAATAATGGAAGAAGCCGTTACTGACCACAGACAAAATCTAGTAGGAAGGCTCGAAAGAGTTTGTCAGATGAACCTCAAACTGTATGAGAGCAAGGTAAAATTAAACATGCCCAAAGTCAAGTACATTGGCCTGAGAGCTAGTACAGAGCTCTCATGTACTAAGAAAAGAACGTCTTCACTCAGATTCTCAAAAGATGAAAGGTGTAGCAGCAATATAATGATCAATCAATCTAAAAGCATTATAACAATTTGTTGGATTTGTCACCCGTTTGACAAAATATTCTCCTCATTTTTGGCAGAATGTGAGTCATTATGTCAAACCATGGTCAAGAGCATGGCACTGGGACATGGAACAAGAAGTAGTGTTCACCAAAATCAAGCCACTGGAGATCACAAAGCCAGTGCTGAAATACTATGAAACCAACGATGAAGTCACTCTGCAGTTTAGAGCCAGCATGACAGAACCTTGAGTTCTGAGGAATGGTCATTGGACCCAAAACGTTAACTCTGATTTTTTTCTTCACCGATGCTGCCAGATCTACTGAGCTTTACCAGCAACTTCTGTTTTTGTTCCTGATTTACAGCATCTGCAGTTCTTTCTATAACAGAACCCGGGTCAGCTTGAATGCAGCAAATAGAACCAGCTGGATTCCCATTCAGGGTGCTAACACAGACGGAAATATAATTTGCCCAGATCAAGAAAGGGCACCTGGATATTGTGATTTCTTGAGAATATTTTCATCAGTACTTACTTGGAAGAGATAAAATGGCAATCGAGTCTGACCACAAGCCATTTCAAACCATTTTCCTTAAGCCACAACAATCTGTTCCAAAGCGTCTGTAACAAATGTTAGTCCAGTTACAGTGATACCATCTGAATGTATCTTAGAAGCATATAAAATAAATGAGTATTGCTTGCTGCAGACATGCTGTTGAGAGCCACACTCCAAAGTGAATCTTAAACAGGATGTGAAAAACTCCACATTCAACATGCAGCACCAACTCATTATGCCCTGGAAGTCATTGATTCAACAGAGGCATTGAAATTAACAGACAAGCCTCTTGCTCAAGTCAAGCAAACTACCCAAAAAGATGCAAATCTCCAAGTATAGCAAGAAGCAGTGATAAAAGGATGGCTCAACACCTTCAGGGACATACCAATTGTTTCAAGAGTGTATTGGGAATAAAGTGGTGAATTGACAGTCCAAAATCGCAAACTGTACAAAAGGAATCTAGCCATTATCTTTAAGTAGTTGAGAGAAAAGATGATAAAGTGAATCAGTGCAAATCACCAAAGAATTAAGTCAAGTGAAAGACAAGAAATCTACTCTACTGGGCAAGCATGAACAACAAAATCACTAGCCATGATTGCTGAGGGTAGCCCTTGTCTCCCAGTAACCATCCTTATAAGGCATCTGGCCCTTAAACACAATAAGAACATGAGAGTTTTCAGGGATGTAGTCTACACATAGTATATGGACTCCAGTGAGAGGAGAGCTCACCATCACATTCACGAGGGAAATGAGAGGTGGTCAACAAATTCTGGCCCAGTCAGCAATGTAAATTAAAGAAAATTATGGCAGCTCCCTGAATGCTGAACACAGTTCTCAAACTGTGGTTCTGATGCTCAAAGATGACTTCCACATTGATGGAATAGAACATTTTTCTATTGATGAACTCAACTATGCTAATGATATGGCTCTCTCAGTGTGATGTATATGCAGCCTATAGCACCCCCACCTGGAGAAAGCTGAATCGTACTGCCTGGGCTGCAGCACTGAGCTCCTCATTGAAAAACGAGGTGAAGCAATGTGATCTTGCACCAATTATGTTAGTATCAGCCTTAATATATCTGATTGAGAGATCCTAAACAGGTACTCAGTAGTTCTTTGGAAGCAGCCAGTCATATAAAAGTTCAAGGCAGCTATTACCTTGATGGTCACCATGATCAGATTACCCAGTTCTTCAGGTCACAGGGTCCTCCTCCAGCAGTTATCATTGTTTGGTGGCAGTGCCCACTATCTGCACTGGTTCTTGCTCGTCTGCATGAAATGGCATTGAGGGTGTAAAGTTCTGTCCCTCCTGCAGATCCTGAGGGTACCGTCAGCTGCACCCTCTCCAATAAAGGCTAGTCAACATCTGCAACGGCTTGCCGCTTGTCCTGGTGGATCATCCAGTGACTATAACATTTGCTGTGACTGGATCCATCAGATAAGATTGCAATGCATGTATTTGAGAATGTAGGGGTCAGAAAAGTCCCTTATCAATGCCAGGTGCCACCACTCGCATCACATAGAAATACATGCAGCTCCAAACAGTGGGGCACGGAGACTGTGACAAGAGGAGTTATGGAATGACTCAACTTGAAACTTTGACATTGGACTTTTTGAGTGAAAGCATCACCAATCATGTTGCAACAAAACAGAGGACTAAATTAGATCTCTCCAGCCCCACACCACCCGCAAAAGGTATGTAAGAGCATGTGTGTGATATTTACAGTTCAAGTTGAGAAAGAATCAGTGATTGAACAATCATGATTCCCCTATCAAGTTGCACTGGACCTGCCAGACTGACCACTGTCCACTCCACTGACTGGACTGAGATGGAGTCCCTGGTCCTGATCATTCCAGCAAATGATTAACCATACCCAAGACCCTGGACTGTGAACAGCACCGCCCACACCCCCTGGTTGATGGCAGACTGAAGATTGTTTTACTTTGACTTTCAGACATGGCCATTTGGTTTTTACACTTGCAGTAGGTCTGTTTGGAAAGCTGCTGGCACAGACTGTGGTGTAAAAATGACATAGCAATGTGCCATGCAGCAACATGTCCATACCCATGACTGATCAGTGCTGACAACCATGACAAACTGCCTGGCTTGGTGTTTGTGTTAAACAGCAAGCTGAGACAGAAGAACTGGGGGCCTGTAAGTCCTGATTGAGGGGGCAAAGCACAAAAAAATGTCAATGCAAGGCAAAGATGCTGTGAGAGTGTTGGAAGGTGAAAAGTGAGTGAGCGCTATGAGAGCAAGCAGCACTGAGACACCGCCTGGTCCATCCCATGAGCTGTGTGCTTGCCTTCATGTAAACTGACCTGGCTACAGCATTACAGTGAGAGGTGCCTGCGTTCTCCAGAGTGCGGTGTTTCAGTGCAGAAATAGTAAGTGGATCAGAAATATGCCATGATGATGTGGTGCATGTCAGGTGCCAGTATCCATGGAACTGGGGTGAGTGTGACCTCAGCCCATAGGGTACACTTTTCAGATGTTGGTGTCGGCCGTACAAGATAGAGGGCAAGTGGCAACATGGACTTGCTAAGTAGCTGCTCAGATATTCACGCTGAGAATTCTCAGTGTCTGGTTTCTGTGCATTCTGTGGGAGAATAGGAGAGTGCCTACTAACAAGGTGAGATTAGCCTGTAGTGAGGGTGATAATGAGTGAGAAATCCAGTATCAATAGTGAGAACTTTGTCTTGTCTAGGAGCTGATTGGAAATTGCAGCTTTTTGGTCTCAAAGTCGAGAAGGGCCTTGCTGAACAACGTCTCACCTGATTTTTCCAAATTTCTTGTCACAGCCCCTGTCATCCAGAGCTGGGAAGATTCTGCCCATTGTTTTGTCCATATTTTAACAATGGAGACAAAGATGGAAAAATCAGCTGTGACACCTTAGTTGGTTTCTTTTCTCCCACTACCGTGAGGTAAAATCCCCTGATCAGCAGTAGACTACCTGATTTACTCAACTGTGACAGGCTTCCTCTGGAGACAAGGGACCTTGAAAACTACAGCCTGTTGAGGTGCCCTGAGGTGTTGCAGTGGAATCTCTCTCACCCAATTGACGAGGCTGTCATTTATTCCCTCAGCAACAGGGGCCACGTCTCTGCTGTGTTCACTAGATTGTGTTCCTGGATCAGCACGTGACTTCTCTAGATTGTGTGGGTGTAACTATGTTGGCAGAGGTTGCTGAAGAGAGAGATGACAGTGTCTCCTCCTGGGAAATGGCCTCTTGGAATCTTGGGGCTCTGCCTATTGTCTATAGCCTGGTCATTGAATGCCGATGATGTGTGGTAGAGAACAAAAGGAGCTGCATTATGAATCATCCCAGTTTGACCCCTACACATTTCTTTGCCTGGCCAATTCAGCCTCATAGTCAGTGACTGATCACACTCCCTCCTCACCAGCAACTATCATTATCACCAACTCGGCAACTGTGAGGAGCCTCAGGTGATGAACTCCTTCTGCGAGAATTGTGGGTCTGCTTGAAAAAGTAGTTAGTGATATGTCAATCGATACTCCTAATCCTCTACACAAATATTAGCCCATTCTTTTGCACCTTGTGTCCAAGTCTACATCAAAGGCAAACCTCCAGACATTTTCACTTCGATTATACTAAGGCTAATCACAGACTTGCTCCTCTAGCATGGCTACTCACTCACTCACTCAGAGATAATGGGAACTGCAGATGCTGGAGAATCCAAGATAACAAAGTGTGAAGCTGTATGAACACAGCAGGCCAAGCGGCATCTTAGGAGCACAAAGTTTGACGTTTCGGGCCTAGACCTCCGGAGGGAGGAGGGTAACTTCTTCAGGTTAGGCATCCTGGAAGAGGCTTTACAGTGAGGTTAAAATTGTGATCAGAGATAAGTTACCCTCCTCCCTCCGGACCAACCTCAGGGAACCTCTCTTCCACTGCAATTCCCTTGTGATCTCTTATCCGCTCCCTACATTCCCACCCATGCTCTCCTCTCCATCTATCTTCTCCTCTATCCATCTTCAGTCCGCCTCCCCATCTCTCCCTATTTATTTCAGGATCCTCTCCCATCCCCCTTTTCTGATGAAGGACCTAGGCCTGAAACGTCAACTTTTGTATTCCTAAGATGCCGCTTGGCCTGCTGTGTTCATCCAGCTACTCACTCACTCATACACCTTAATGATGATTACACAAAGGACTCCTTGTTGAACATATAATACTGGCACTTAACTAGGTCAAACGGGCCATTGACCCATTTCCAGCACTGACTTCGGGCCCACCTGGTGACCCATAGTTTCTCAGCACCTCTACATTTCCACCAGAAGTGATGGCTTCTTAGCCTGCATGGAAGGCCATCTCATGCTTTCATCAGAAAGCCTTTCTCCCCCTGCTTGGAGGAAAAAGTGCAGGTCAGCATTGCTAATCCATTGCTGGTCACTCACTCACCTCTGTAAAGAATATGGTACTCAGAAGCAGTGCAGACTGCTGGCAGGGATGCACATTCTGTCCTCCATAAAGGGCTACATGTAGTGGGTTTCACTAATATACAAGTTAGTACTGGAGAAATCTTTAACGTTTTTCTCCTGCACTCCACCGGCACTTAGAATTTTAATTATAATCACGTGGGGAAAAGTAAAAAGGCAGAAAGTTGAATTAGTGCTCAGTCCAGGTTGGGAGATTATGAAGAACATGATGTTGAAAAAGTCCTAGCTATGGATGACTTAGCATTAATTGACTGCGCTTTTGAAACCAGGTGCCTGTAAAATATCAATAATCTGTCAAAACAGACACTCATCCCATTCTTCCTTACCACCTACCCGAAAAATCACTTGAAAATGACATATTATTTGGAACAAATATTTCTCAGGTAATTCCCAAATCTGTAATCCTGCCAAACAAATATTTGAGCAGGTGATCACAGTGGGACAAGGATTTTTGTGACTGGAGCCTAGAAATTAATGGTAAACTTTGTTTATTAATTGATTTTTCAATCTTTCCAAAATCATATAAAATGAATGCAAAAAGTACCTTGGCACTAAAACTTTGTAAACACCTTACGTTTGTTTACATTCTTACGAAAGTGACAATAAAACGAGAGCCCCGAATAACTGTTTCAACAATAAATTCAGCCCAGGCTTGCATTCCGTGATGAGAATTAATATTTTTTGTCTCCAAGAGAAACTTAAAATTCAGTTCAGAAAAGTCATGCAGGAAAATTAGTTAACAAACATTTGGCTGAAATATGTAGGGCAGAATTGTTCTAATCTTTGAATGATGAGAGCATTGGTGAAAATGTTGGAAAAAACCTGTGAGACAGCCAGCAGGAAGATTCTTGATATCAAGTGTAAAACATCCTATTTTTCAACTGGAGATAGCAAGAACTGCCGATGGTAGAATCAGAGGTAACACAGTGTGGAGCTGGAGGAACATAGCAGACCGGTCAGCATCAGAGGAGCAGGAAAGCTGACATTTCGGGTTGGGACCCTTCTTCAGAAATGGGGAGGGGGAAGGGAGGTCAGATCTAAGTAGAGAGGAGAGGTGGGGCTTGGGAAGGTAGGGGGGATGGTGATAGGTGAGTTTAGGTAAGCAGTGGTGGGGATTGGTCAGTGAGGTGGGAGGAGCGGATAGATGAGAGAGAAGACGGATGGGTTTTGTCAGGTCAAGGAGGCTGGGGGTGGAGAGATTTTGAAACCAGGATAGTCCACATTGAGACCTTTGGGTTATAGGCTCCCAAGTTGGAAAAACAGGTGCTGCTCTTCCAGTTTCCGGGTGGTGTCGTTGTGACACTGGAGGAGGCCCAGGATGGACAGGTCATCCAGGGAGTAGGAGGGGGAGTTGAAGTTATTCGTGACTGAAGGGTGTTGTTGTTTGTTGCGAACTGAGCACCGGTGTTCTACAAAGCGGTCTCCATGCCTCCGCTTGTCTAACCGATGTAGATGAGGGCCAACTCACTGGCCAATCCACACCACTGCCTACCTACACTCACCTATCACCCTCCCACCCCCTTCCCCAGGCCTACCTCTCCTCTCTCTATTTATTTCAGAATCCCCTTCTAAAGAAGGGTTCTGACCTGAAACATCAGCTTTCCTGCTCCTATGATGCTGCCTAGCCTGCTGCGTTCATCCAGCTTCACACCTTGTTATCTATTTTCCAACCGGGCCTTGAACAATGAGATGAGAGATAATGGGAACTCATCAGAAGGGTCTAGGCCCGAAACGTCAGCTTTTGTGCTCCTAAGATGCTGCTTGGCCTGCTGTGTTCATCCAGCCCCACACTTCATGAACAATGAGATGAGATTCTTGTCAGTGAGCAGGTAGAGGCCTAGCTACACGTATTATCAGCTACTATCATCTCAATATTACCTAATCTCCCCTAGATAAGATGCAATGTCCCACTTTTCCACTGGCTAGATAGGGACTAGATGGTAATAATTGCTGACATGAAAATCAGAGCGGTTACCTGGCAACTCCAGCTTGCCATTTGCTCCTCTGGACTACCTGCTTGGACATGCTGAGCAAAAGTCTCAGGGCATGCTCCATGCTCTCATGTCTGCTCCATCGACAAAACTTGGCATCTGACGTGTGCCATACGCTTAGAACACATTGCCCTATCTCACAGGGATAACACGCTAGAAGTCAAGCACTGCTGTCCCTGGAGTTATTACAAAAGTTAAAGATTTTATAAAAGGACACAGAATTCACCAATTTACCTGTGTTTTACATGCAGATTGATAGATTCCTCTACTTAATGAGAATGACATATTATTAGAAAAAAATAGATTTTAGCTACATTTATGAGCCTGCTACGTATAAGTCTACTGGTTAATATTCTTAGCCACTGATAAACTCACCTCTACACACACACAGACAGACTCATACACACACACACACACACACACACACACACACACACGGGTGTGAAGGGCAGAAGAAAAGATGGGGTGCGCAGTCAATGGTTCCTGTCCACTGACTTCTTGGAGATGGTTCCTGTGGCTTGTCAACATGTGCTGTCCTTGATTCTCTTTCTCCAGATATTTTCACTTGCTTGCAAAGGGTACAGGGTGACTGGTTAAGACTTATAAGCTTTCAGACTTACCACATAATAGGCACAACTTTGCAGCAACTGCTGAGGAAAAAATAAACTGACTTTCTTTAGGTTCAAGGTACTTTCTGTGGCAGCTAAAAGGGACAATCTCCGTTCTTGTAGAAACACAATCTATAATGTTAAACATTCATACCCCCAAACCATTCATCTTCTTGGGAACTAATCACATACTGTTAACAGGCAGGAGGCATTTGCCAGCAATAATTATTTGCCTCTCCATTGGCCAATCAGTTACTTCTTGCTGGTGGAATCTTCATTTGTACAAGGAATCCTGGCTCTGGCTTGCCTGTAATCAGTCTTCTACTATTACATGGATAAGCAGCTCTGTAAGCAGCACTTACAATGAGTATCCAGTTATTTGCTTTTAAAAATGGTGCAATCCTTCAATAATCCTTGAATTTTTAGACATTTATTTTTCTATTTCAGAGGCAGAACTACAAAAAAAAGCTCAATATCTCTAATTCACTTGCAATACAATTCTGCATTTGAACGCTGCACTTTGAAGTGTACTGGTAGCTATCATTCAAACACTTCTGCATGTGTGCACAGGAAAAGGCAAAATGTGTATCTCAGGGATCTCTTGCTTGCTTCCTTAGTGTTCACTCACATCGCAGCTCCTTGGATGTTCACTGTATCCCTTCCTGGTCTTGCTTTTTTGCACTCCCATCCCATGCCACCCCCTCAGCCGGAACTTGAGGGCTCATAGTTCTTCTGTGTAGCACACACACAAAGCCAAACATTAGTCTTGATTGCTGTCAGCAACCAGTCAAAAGTATAGATGTGTTGCTGTACAGCACAATCTGATATCATCTATGCACTTGCACCATGTGCATGTGCAGCAACTGTTCACCTTACGCTTTAAGCCATAAAACCTTATACTGCACGAAGATGGCTATAGCTTACATCTTGTAGGACTGTACAAGACCTACAGTCTTGTAACTGCAGCTGGACAGACATTTGCTCACACAGCAGATAAAAACAAGTGAACATATATTTAGAAATGCCACCTATGTGCCGTCAGATAGTTTTCTTTTCTCTTCTCCTCCTGTTGTATCTCAGAGCAGCCGTGGGGTCCCTGGCTAGGCTGGAGGAAGCCTTCCCTGTAGTAGCGGCAATTCACCTCAAAAGTTTGATCTGTGACCTCAGGGGCATTTACAACTAAAGGATACAGTTATGGTGCAGTCATAGTCGAGTATCAATGGCTGCTGGTTGAAGGTGTAGGTGGGCGCTTCGATTCAGGAGAAAGTAAAGGTGCTGGAGCTGGCTGTCCAATTGCATTCTCCAACTGCCCATAAAGGTAGCCAGACCCTCCCCTGCCACAGACAGCATGCCGCAAACAGTATTGGTGCAATTCTATAACTATTGTGCAGTTTGCCCAGTGCCTCCAACAAGTCTGTCTGCTATTCTTGTGTCTGCTTCTGCATTTTAATGAAGTTCTTCATCACTGAAGCCACGAGACCCTCTCCTACCGAGAGCTCATCAGATATGTGGTGTCTCACATGAAACAAAGAAACAAAGAAACCTACAGCACAGGAACAGGCCCTTTGGCCCTCCAAGCCTGCGCCGATCAAGATCCTCTGTCTAACCTGTCATCTATTTTCTAAGGGTCTGTGTCCATTTGCTCCCTGTCCATCCATGCACCTGTCCAAATATATCTTAAAAGACGATAACGTTTCTGCATCTACCACCTCCAAAGTGTTCCAGGCACCCACCACCCTCTGTGTAAAGAACTTTCCATGCATATCTCCCTTAAACTTTCCTCCTCTCACTTTGAACTCATGACCCATAGTAATTGAGTCCCCCACTCTGGGAAAAAGCTTTTAGCTATCCACCCTGTCTATACCCCTCATGATTTTGTAGACCTCAATCAGGTCCCCCCTCAATCTCCATCTTTCTAATGAAAATAATCCTAATCTATTCAACCTCTCTTCATAGCTAGTACCCTCCATACCAGGCAACATCCTGGTGAACCTCCTCTGCACCCTCTCCAAAGCATCCACATCCTTTTGGTAATGTGGCAACCAGAACTGTACACAGTACTCCAAATGTGGCCGAACCAAAGTCCTATACAACTGCAACATGACCTGCCAACTCTTGTACTCAATACCCCGTCCAATGAGGAAAGCATGCCATATGCCTTCTTGACCACCCTATTGACCTGCGTTGTCACCTTCAGGGAACAATGGACCTGAACACCCAGATCTCTCTGTTCATCAATTTTCCCTAGGACTTTTCCATTTACTGTACAGTTCGCCCTGAATTTGATCTTCCAAAATGCATCACCTCGCATTTGCCCGGATTGAACTCCATCTGCCATTTATCTGTCCAACTCTCCAGTCTATCTATATTCTGCTGTAATTTCTGACAGTCCCCTTCACTATCAGCTACTCCACCAATCTTAGTGTCATCAGCAAACTTGCTGATCAGACCACCTACACCTTCCTCCAGATCATGTACATATATCACAAACAACTGTGGTCCCAGCACAGATCCCTGTGGAACACTACTGGTTACAGGTCTCCAATTTGAGAAACTCCCTTCTACTACGATCCTCTGTCTCCTGTCGCCCAGCCAGTTTTTTATCCATCTAGCTAACACACCCTGGACCCCATGTGACTTCACTTTCTCCATCAGCCTGCCATGGGGAACCTTATCAAACGCCTTACTGAAGTCCATGTATATGACATCTATAGCCTTTCCCTTATCAATCAACTTTGTCACGTCCTCAAAGAATTCTATTAAGTTGGTAAGACATGACCTTCCCTGTAAAAAACCATGTTGCCTATCACTGATAAGCCCATTTTCTTCCAAATGGGAATAGATCCTATCCCTCAGTATCTTCTCCAGTAGCTTCCCTACCACTGACGTCAGGCTCTCCGGTCAATAATTACCTGGATTATCCTTGCTGCCCTTTTTAAACAAGGGGACAACATTAGCAAGTCTCCAGTCCTCTGGGACCTCACCCGTGTCTAAAGACACTGCAAAGATATCTGTTAGGGCCGGCTATTTCCTCTCTTGCTTCCCTCAGTAACCTGGGATAGATCCCATCCGGACCTGGGGGCTTGTCCACCTTAATGTCTTTTAGGATACCTAACACTTCCTCCTTCCTTATGTCAACTTGACCTAGACTAAGCAAACATCTATCCCTGACCTTATCACCCGTCATGTCCCTCTCCTTGGTGAATACCAATGCAAAGCACTCGTTAAGAATGTCACCCATTTTCTCTGACTCAGCGCATAACTTTCTTTCTTTGTCCTAAAGTGGGCCAATCCTTTCTCTAGTTACCCTCTTGCTCTTTATATATGAATAAAAGGCTTTGGGATTTTCCTTAACCATGTTTGCCAGCAATATCTCATGTCCTTTCTTAGCCCTCTTAATCCCTTTTTTCAGATTCGCTGTACATTCCAGATATTCTTGCAACACTTCGTCTGTCTGCAGTCGCCTAGACCTCATGTATGCTTCCTTTTTTCTCTTGCCTAGTCTCACAATTTCACCTGTCACCCATGGCTCCCTAATCTTGCCTTTTCTATCCCTCATTTTCACAGGAACCTGTCTCTCCTGCACACTAATCAACCTCTCCTTAAAAGCCTCCCACATATCAAATGTGGATTTACCTTCAAACAGTTTCTCCCAATCTACATTCCTCAGATCCTGCCGAATCTTGGTATAGTCGGCCTTCCCCCAGTTTAGTACTCTTCCTTTAGGAGCACTCCCATCCTTGTCCATGAGTATTGTAAAACTTACAGAATTGTGGTCGCTATTTCCAAAGTAGTCCCCTACTGTAATATCAACCACCTGGCCGGGTTCATTCCCCAGCACCAAGTCCAGTATGACCCCTTCCCGAGTTGGACTACATACATACTGCTCTAGAAAACCCTCCTGGACACACCTTACAAATTCTGCTCCGTCTTGACCCCTAACACTGAGTGAATCCCAGTCCATGTTGGGAAAATTAAAATCTCCCATCGCCACCACCCTGTTTCTCCTACACCTTTCCATTATCTGTTTACATATTTGTGCCTCTATCTCACGCTCGCTGTTGGGAGGCCTGTAGTACAGCCCCAACATTGTTACTGCATCCTTCCTATTTCTGAGTTCTACCCATATTGCCTCACTGCTTGAGTCCTCCATGGGGCCCTCCTTCAGTACGCTGTGACATCGTCTTTGACCATTACTGCAACTCCTCCACCCCTTTTACCTCCCACTCTATCCCGCCTGAAGCATCAATATCCTGGGACAACTAGTTGCCAGTCATGCCCTTCCCTCAACCAAGTCTCAGTAATAGCAATAACATCATACCTCCAGGTACCGATCCAAGTCCTAAGCTCGTCTGCCTTGTCCACTACACTTCTCTCATTAAAACAAATGCACCTCAGACCACCTGTCCCTTTGTGTTCATCATCTGCTCCCCGACTACTATTCCCTTTAGTCACACTGACTCCATTATCTAGTTCCCTATAGGCTTTCGTTTCTACCTCTTTTCTGTCCAATATTTGGTTCCCATCCCCCTGCCACACTAGTTTAAACCCTCCCCCACAGTCTTTGCAAAAGCACCCCCAAGGACATTGGTTCCAGTCTGGTTCAGGTGTAGGCTGTCCAATTTGGAATAGTCCCACCTTCCCCAGAACCAGTTCCAATGTCCCAAAAATCTGAACCCCTCTCTCCTACACCATCTCTCAAGCCATACATTCATCCTGGCTATTCTTTCATTTCTGCACTGACTAGCATGTGGCACTGGTAGCAATCCTGAGATTACTACCTTTGAGGTCCTACTTTTTAACTTGGCTCCTAACTCCCTAAATTCTGCTTGTAGGACCTCATCCCGTTTTCTGCCTATATCGTTGGTGCCTATATGCACCACGACAACTGGCTGTCGCCCTCCCCCTTCAGAATGTTCTGCAGCCGATCGGAGACATCCCTGACCCGTGCACCTGGGAGGCAACATACCATTCGGGATTCCCGTTTTCGTACAGCAGAGCCAGCCATGGTGCCATGAACCTGGCTACTGCTGCCTTCCTCTGGTGAGCCATCTCCCCCAACAGTATTCAAAACGGAACACCTGATTTGGAGGGAGATGACCGCAGGGGACACCTGCACCGCCTTCGTGCTCTTCCTCTGCCTTTTGGTCACCCATTCGCTACTTCCCTCAACAATCCTAATCTGCGGTGTTACCAAATTGCTAAACGTGCTATCCACGACCCCCTCAGCATCGCGTATGCTCCAACAGAATGTGATCAAGAAACTCAGCAGGAGTGGAAGTTTCTGTAGTGAGAGAAACAGAGTTAGGGTTACTCCACAGAGATGGAGGGGGAGCTGTCTTGTGAGGCCAGCTTCTCAGACACCAAGGCCATGCTATGATTACTGATCACTGATGATTACAGTAGACAGAAGAGAGAATATGTCATGAACAAGGGGTGGAAGATTGCACGAGTTAAGGGCACATTTATACAGGGGTAATGGGAGATTAGTACAACAATGGACAATGCTTCTCACCTGGTTGCCAGAAAAAGGGGATGGCCATTTAGGGTTAGTGATGTGGGAGGATGGGGTGGCTAAAAACAAGAAAAGGACAATGTTTTACAGTAGTGAGAGTGGATGACCATGTGCCTTGGTCAGAAATGGGTGCAGTAGCAGATATACTGAATGTGAGGCGGCACAGAGAAATGGGTGGTATTTGCCTGATGGAGTGGAGAAAATCATCGAGCTCCTTTGGCCTTGTCGGGCATTCCTCTGAATTGTAGAAATAGCATTTGGCCTGGGTGGCAACACCAGAGCAGGCTGCCAAAGTCAGACGTTGTGGCATCCTCAGCCAGTCCTGGCAGAAGCCAGTGGGAATCATTTGCACCATCCTGTCCACCAGGAGCTCCATGTACCTGTTTGCAAAGTGAAGTGCAAATTGTCCCTGGCACATCCAGAGCAAATGAAACAAGCACAGTGCCAGACTGAAAGCTCTTTACTAAGTGAGCAAAGACCTTTTAAATATGGTGTCAGTGCTAGACATCCTGGAATGTCTCAGCAGTGGTGAGTGCTTCTGCCTATGGTGAGCAGGAGAATAGGAGTGAGTGTAGCGCCTTGGGCCATGTGGTGTAGATTTTGAGGAGTTTGACGAGATAGCATAAGAAAATTCACTAGGCCTTGCAGAGAGGCACCCTCCATGCAACTTACCAAAAATGACAACTGAATTCTGATCGGATTCAGCTTCTTGTAATCTTGTTTTGGATAAGCCACAGAATTTCTCTTTTCTGGTAATTTCCTGATGTAAATTATTATTTTTTATTTTTCATGCGACAGACAATAGATAGGATTGCAGTTTCCCTAATACTGTTGGGTACCTTATCCCCTGTGCAACACTTCCTCCAGTATGTCCTCTGCACTTACTGACAGATACATCACATCCCAATATTTAATAGTGAGTGATGCATGGCCTGTAGTAAACTTCAACATGCTGCCTATCTACTGAGACACCTTCTTTTGTATTTCTTCCTGAAAACAAATCATCTAGAAGTGAGTTTTGATAATGTTAGTGTAGAAACAATGATTGCATTCCCATGACATTCTTTTGCCTGCTCTTTGATGTTAATTGTTTCTCGACAAACAGACTAACATGTAATCGAAGAAATATACATTCCATTGCTTTTCAATAAATTCTACATTTGTTGTTCAGCATGCATTTGCTGAGCAATGTCTAGGAAGCTCCTTATAATTATGCTTATCCAGGCCAGAAAGCATTTTGAGTATTTGGTGCACAGTCTGGGTTGTGATCCAGTTTCTACAGGGCCATTCTAATTTCACTAATAGTATCAGAGATAATGGGAACTGCAGATGCTGGAGAATCCAAGATAATAAAATGCGAGGCTGGATGAACACAGCAGGCCAAGCAGCATCTCAGGAGCTGCTTGGCCTGCTGTGTTCATCCAGCCTCACATTTTATTATCTCTAATTTCACTAATATCCTTTAGGGAAGGAAATGACCATCCTTACCTGACCTGGCCAACATGTGACTCCAGACCCACAGCAATGTGGTTGACTCTTAACTGCCCACTGGGCAATTAGGGATGGGCAATAAATGCTGCCTTGCCAGCGACACCCTCATCCTGCTAATGAATATACAAAAGAATTCTGTATATGCTGCTATGTGTATTATATGACTGACATTGGAACATCTGCTGTCAAAATAATCCAAAAACAAATTTCGACCTTGCTCATTTACTTCTGATTTTTTAAATACACGTGCATATCCAATTCTCAAAGATTGAAAAATACTCTACTTTGTTTGAAAAGATTTTCTCTCCATCTGTCAAGCTTCTTTCATTTAAAAAAAAATTTTAGTAGTTAGTTAGATTTTTATCACTCTTTCTTTCAACTTATTCCAGAAATTTCACTGCCAGTACTCATGTAGCCAATGGACATTCATGATAGATCAGTCTCCAAAATACCATGCATGTTTTATGTATGTACATATGCGAGTGTCATTTTGCAATGCTTACATTCTTTGCTTCGAATGCTTCTGCAGTTCTTGCGGGAAAACTGACTTGTTTTGGTTGACGTGATGACCGGGTTTCCAAGATGAAAATCCCATTATTGAGGTGACATCAGATGTCAACGTATTGTGTGGATTCGAGTCATATCGACTGCTCGTGCAATTGTCAGTGTGCGGGTGTCTGAAACAGGCTGGTAACACCAGCGCAAAAGGTTCAAGCTCCTTTGTGAGAATTACTACTTTGAGATAAACACGCCATCTTGTCACAATGCCCATTTCTTCACACTTTATGATAAGCTGACCTGATTCAACATAATTTTCAGGGGTACAGCTAACAGTGCAAGTGAATCCTGGCACTGTCCAGTTGCTTTTAAGTAGGTTAAATCATGTTAAACTGATCTTAAAGTCCAGATCTCAAGCTTATAATTACCACTGAATTTGGGATAACAAGGTGTGGAGCTGGATGAACACAGCAGGCCAGTCAGCACCAGAGGAGCAGGAAAGCTGATATTTCGGGTCTGGACCCTTCTTCAGGAATGGGGGAGCGGAAGAGGGTTCTGAAATAAATAGAGACGGGGGAGGCGATGATAGAAGGTGGACAGTGGAGGGAGTAAGTGGGAGGGAGGACAGACAGGTCAAGGAGGCAGGGTTGAGGCCAGTAGAGGTGAGGTGAGTATAGATAGGAAGAGGGGGTGGGGGCTGTTCAGTGAAGTGGGAGGAATGGATAGGTCGGAGAAACAACAGGCAAATCAAGGAGGCAGGGATGAGCTGGGTTGGTCTTGGGATGAGGTCGGGGTAGGGAGATTTTGAAGCTTGTAATGTCCAAATTGAGACCATTGGGTTGTAGAAGAAGACAGGCAGGTGAGTTGTCAGGGGTTTTATGACTGTGCTGAATAGGCTTCCTATTCCAAGGTGGAATATGAGGTGCTGTTCCCCCACTTTTTGGGTGGCATCATTGTGACACTGGAGGAGGGCCAGGATGGAACATGTCGTCCAAGGAACAGGAGAGGGAGTTGAAGTGGTTCGTGACTGGGAGGTGTTGTCTCTTGAATTTGGGATCTTTCCTAGCATTGAAGAATCTGTGCCTAAAAATATATTTGAATTTGATATTTCATCAATATAGTAATTATAATTGTGATGGAGGAAATTTAACTCCTGAACAATTGATCAGTCTCATTATAGTAGATGTAGTAAGCTTCCCACTTCAATGAGGTATCCTGGTGTAGCTCAGCACGTTCTGGTTGGTGACTATCAGGCCTTTCCCTTTTATCCTTTGGATGTGGGAATCACAGACTAGGGCAGCATTTAATGCCTAATTGCCCAGAGGCAGTTAAGAGTCAACAACATTGCTCTGCGTCCAGAGTCACACATCAGCCAGACCAGCTAAAGAGTGCAGTTCCCTTCATTAAAGGGCATTAATGAACCGGAAGGGTTTTCCCCATAATTGGCCAGGATTAGATTCTTAATTCCAGATTTTTATTGAATTCAAATTCTGCTATCTGCCATGGTGAGATTTGAACATGGGTCCCCAGAATATGACCTGAATCTCTGGATTAACATCCCAGTGATAATACCACTGGGCCGCTGCCTTCCCTGAGACAGGAGGCTGCCTAGAGATGATAAGACAAAATACTTTCAAGGAGGATGATAGAAGAGAGAGTTGAAAAGAAGAAAGAGGCTGGGGTTGCAGTGGCCTGAACATTTTTTTAAAAATAGGATCTGAGGAACTTCATAGAGAAAAAAAATCTTGAATCTGGTTGATATATAAATGGGAATAACTAGATCTAAGTTTGACGCTGGGACCTGGGACTGGTGAATCTGGGGGACAGATCCCTTGAGATTAATGATCACCCTTGGAATCGATTATATGGAGTATCCATGTAAACTCACACATGCCGTGTTTTACACTGGGCCTGGTAGTTGTTTCCTGGTGGAAAGTAAATGAAGCCTGGAAATATCCTTTTCACACATAAATCCTAAATCAATAAAATAAAAAGAAGGTTGTACTTTGGAATATAATCAGGGGTGTGAGGAGGGGTATGGGTCTCTGTACCCAGGGCTGCTGGAGTTGGAGGCACTGCCTTGGTTTGAGAGAAGGGAACGTGGCTGCTCTACACAGCACATCGAACAAGGATTGGGCCAGTGGCTTTGAATGAGCATCATCACTCAGTGCAATCTCCTACATTTTCTGCATACTCTTCCACATTTTTTAATCTAAATAATTGCCTAAGTTCCTGTTGAATTCTTCTATTGATCCTGCTTCCAGTACATATCTAAACAGAGCATTCCAATGCTACCTAACGGCTGACTGAAAAGATTTATCTTCACATTGCTCTTGCTTGTTTTTGAAAAACAGTTTAAAACTATTTCCTCTCGTTCATGTTCCTTTTACAATTAGGAAGCCTATTCAGCACAGTCATAAAACCTCTGACAATTCACCTGCCTGTCTTCTTCTGTCCCAGGAGAAGAATCCCAACATTTTCAATCTATTCTTTTTTTGTTTCTTTATTTATTCATAGATCAAGGGTGTCACTGACCAGGAAACATTTATTGCCCATCCCTAATCCCCAAGAGGGCAGTTAAGAGTCAACCACATTGCTGTAGGTCCAGAGTCACACGTAGGGCAGACCGGGTAAGGATGGCAGTTTCCTTCCCCTAAAGGACAGGAGTGAACCAATGAGAATTTCTGACAATTGGCAATGGATTCACAGTCATCATTTGACTGTTAATTCTAGATATTTATTGAATTCAAATTCTACCATCTGCTATGGCAGGATTTGAACCCAGGTCCCCAGGGCATTATCTGGGCCTCTGGATTAACAGTCCAGCCATAATACCACTGGGCCATCGCCTCCCCATATTCTCATAACAGAAGTTTCCCATCCCTAGAGCCATTCTTGTAAATTCTGCACTCTATAATGCATTCAACACTTTTATATAATGTGGCTCCCAAAACTATGGGCAATGTTCAAACTGAAGTGTAACAAGTGTTTTATACAAGTCCCTTGCTCTTGTCATCTATCATTAATAAATCCAAGGACACTGTACACTTTATTTACTGTTTTTTCCACTTGTCCTGACACCTTCAATGATCTGTGTACATAAGCACCTAGGTCTCTCTGCCCCTGTGCCCACCACCACCTTAGAATTGCACCCCTTATTTGAAATTGTACATGTAATGGTATGGTCCTGAACAGTGTTGCTGAACAAAGAGACCTCGGAGTGCAGGTTCATAGTTCCTTGAAAGAGGAGTCACGGGTAGATAGGATGATGAAGAAGGCATTCAGATGCATGCCATTATTGGACAGTGCATTGAGTATAGGAGTTGGGAGGTTGTATTGCAGCTCTACAGGACATTGATTCAGCCACTTCTGTTCTCCCTGCAACAGGAAGGATGTTGTGAAACTTGAAAGAGCTCAGAAAATATTTACAAGGATGTTACTAGGGCTTGAGGCTTTGTGCTACAGGGAAAATCTGAATAGGCTGGTGCTGTTTTCCCTGAGCATTATAGAGGTTTATAAAATCATGAGGGGCATGGATAGGGTGAATAGGCAAAGTCTTTTCCCCAGGTTGAGGAGTCTAAAACTAGAGGACATAGGTTTAATGTGAGAGGGGAAAGATTTAAAAGGGGCCTAATGGGCAACTTTTTCATACGGAGGAGTGTACTGGGTACATGGAATGTGCTACAAGGGGAAGTGGTGGACACTGGTACAATTAAAAGGCGTCTGAAAGAATAGAAAGAGTTGAGGGATAATGGCCAAATGCTGGCTAATGGTAAGAGATTAATTTAAGATACCTGGTCAGCATGGGCAATTTGGACAAAAGGGTTCGTTACCATGCTGTACAACTCTATGACTCCATCTCTCTATGACTCTGTGCTTTTACAATGTTGTTTCTACTAAAATTTATCACTTCACATTTCTTTGCAATTAAACCAATTTGCCACCTATCCACCCACTTCAGCAACTTTCCAATTTTTTTTGTTCTGCACTGACTTCTTCGCAGTGTACAATTTTTCTAAGTTTAGCGTCATCTGCAAGTTTTGACATTGTTCCCCACAGACCGTGATCATTAATATATTACCAGGAAAAGCAAGGGTTTTAACGCCAACCCCTGGGGAACCCCACTACAAACCTTTCTCCAGCTTGAAAGATATCCATTGATCATTACTCTCTGTTTTCTATTATGCAGCCAATTTTGTATCCATGACCTTCCTCATGACTTTCCTCACAAGTCTATTGTTTTGCTATATATCAAATACTTTCTGAAAGTCAGTATGCACCACATCAACAGTGTTTTCCTTGTCGATCCTTTCAATGACCTCTTCAAAACATTCCAACAAGTTCTTTAAACACAATTTCTCCTTTACAAATCCATGATGATTCATGCTGATCCTTTTTCCATGTGACCACTAATTCTATACCAAATAATTGTTTCTAGAAGACTCCCCACCACTGAAGTTAAAGTAGCTGATTTGTATTTGCTGGGTTTATCCTTACAAAATTTCGTGAGCAGGACTGTAATGTTGGCAGTTCTCCAGTCTTTTTGTGCTTGGCCAGTGCCCCTGCAATCTCCACTCTTAAAAAATTTTAGATTGTTTCTTGTTCAGTCCTAATGCTTTGTCAACTTGAAGTATCATCAGTCTGTCCAAATTATTTTGTCCTTGGACCCTCCAGGACATCATCTTTCTCTAGCACTGCAATATACTACTTAGCCAATATTGCTATGTCCCCTCCATTCCTTCCTTTTTTTTAACCTTTTCTGAACAACTTGAACCCAGGAATATTTAACACACATCCACTATTGCAATATCATATTTCCATGTGGTAATCCACACCTGTAATCTCATTCACTGTACTCTGCACATTTATATGCATGCACAGGAGCCTATTTACTCTAGCTCCTATGTACCTGTTCTGATGATACCACCTTCCACCAGGGTGACTCCGACATGTCCTCATTTTTCCTCAACCAAGAGGGCCCCCACCAAGATGGTTGACAGGTAACCCTGCCCTCATCATATTCCTTCCCTCTGAGAACATCAATAGGTTCTAGATGGCCTCACATTCCACTCCGCCAACCTTTGATTTCAAAGGATTATGTCTGGTTTTCCCAACTCTCTCAGCAGGATGCTGCCACCACCAGTAAACATACCTCCCCTTCCTTTCCCCTATCAGCATTCTGGAGGGATTGTTCCCTCTGTGATACACTGGCCTACTCCTCTGTCACTGCCAACACACCATCACTTTTCACCACAGCACCTTCCCATGTAATCACTGAAAGTACAACACTTGTAACACTGGCCACTTTGTTTCCTCCCTGTCCAAGACCACAAACATCACTTCACCCAGATAGGATTTACTTTTACTTAGTTATAGGGTCATCAAGTCAGACAAGTTACAGACCCTTCAGTCCAACTTGTCCAAGTCAGCCAAGTTTCCCAACTAAATTGGCTCCACTTGCCCATATTTGGCACATTTCCTTTCGAAACCTATACATGTTCCCATCCACAGGTCTTTTACATGTTGTAACTGTACCTCCATCAACCTCTTTCTCCGGCAGTTCATTCCACACACGAACATCCCTCCATGGGAAAATGTTGCCCCTTGAGTCCCTTTTAAATCTTTCAACTCTCACCTTAAAAATATACCCCCTAGTTTTGAACTCACCCACACTATTGAAAATACCCTTTCTATTCACTTAACTATGCCCCTCAAGATTTTATAAACCTCTCAACATCCCATGCTACAGTGAAAAAAGTCCCAGCCTGTCCAGCCCACTCTTACATCTCAAACCCTCCTGTTCTGGCAACAGCTTGGTAAATCTTTTCTGCACCTTCTCCAATTTAATTATATCCTTCCTATCGCAGAGGGTCCAGAACTGGACAGAGTACTTCAAAAGTAGCATCATCAACATCCCAAACAACCTCAACATAATGTCTCAACTCCTCTATTCAGTGGTCTGAGCAATGAAGGCAAGCATACTGAAAGCCTTCTTAACAATCCTGACTATCAGTAATGCAACTCTCAAAGGTCTATGTACCTGAATGTAGTCTGCTCTACGTTGGCGAAACCAAATGCAGATTGGATGATTGCATTACAGAACAACATCCCCCTATCCTGAAGAAAGGTCATTCCAATTATGGTCACTTGTCATTTCAAAACATCATCTTGGTCTCATGCTAATGTTTCTAGGTCTGCTCAGTGCTCAAATTCAATCAACAAACTGTACCATATTTTCTGTTAGGTGCTTTTATGGCCTTTAGAATTAAAAACTGAGTTCAGCTACTTCAGACCTTGACCTCTGTCCTCAATTTTGATTACTGTTCCACCATGTCTCCTTCGCATGAGTTTACTTTCAGTAGTGCTGCCCTATTTTCTGCTGTTAGCAGCTACCATTAATATCTACCCTTCATCTGTATTTCTTCTCTACTACCAATAGAACTTCATTTGATAACAGAAAGAACTGTGGGTGCTGGTGTTGGGAGACAAAATCAGAAATTACTGGAGAAGCTCAGCAGGTCTGGCAGCATCTATGGGAAGAAAGCAGAGTTAATGTTTCAAGTCCAGTCACTGTTCCATCAGAACTCCCTTTGTATTTTGGGGCTAGTAGGAACTGCTGATGCTGGAGAATCTGAGATGACAAGGTGTAGAGCTGGATGAACACAGCAGGCCAAGCAACATCAGAGGAACAGGAAAGCTGGCGCTTTGGGTCTGGACCCTTCTTCAGAAATGGGGGAGGGAAAGGGGGTTCTGAAATAAATAGAGAGGATGGGGGGAGGCAGATGGAAGATGGATAAAGGAGCAGTTAGGTGGAGAGGAGACGGACAGGTCAAAGAGGTGGGGATGGAGCCAGTAAGTTAAGTGTGGATGGGGAGTTAGGGTGGGGGCCTCTATTTATTTCAGAACATCTTCCCCTTCCACATTTCTGAAGAAGGATCCAGACCGAAAACGTAAACTTTCCTGCTCCTCTGATGCTGCTTTCCTGTTGTGTTCATCCAACTTTACAGCTTGTTATCCCTTTGGGTTTTATTCCCTTTCCATCTGTTCTGCTTACGGCTCTTCACCACCTTTCTTTGCAGCATTAAACTCATCACTTTTTCAGCCCGTTCAGTTCAGACTTGAAACATTAACATGGTTATTGTTTCCACAGATGCCAGACCTGCTGAGTTTCTCCAGCATTTTTTGTTTTTATTCCCAAACCAGTGCTTAACACGCAGATAAAATACAAATGCACGGGTCTGTTGTGAATTGCAATCTCCTCTCCTTCAAAACGATTTGCTTCAATTCTGCTCTCATAACATCATTTGATCTCAAGACCATAACAAAATGAATAATTTGGAAAAGAACAGACAAATCACTGAATCAGTGTTCCTTGTCTGTCCCTGCAAATGTGACTTGAGGACCCAACACCTGCTATTGTCGTTTTTCATTTATCCGTCAGTGTTGCACCTGTGAATGATCACAGTGTTTTTCCATCATTCCTCACCAATAGGTGAGTTGAATTCAATAGAATGAGCTTTATTGTCACATGTCCTCAAACGAGTACAGTGAAAAGCTTATAAGTTGCCACTTACAGCACCATCTTGTACAAAGGTACCGAGATACAATCCTTAGTTACAGAATAGAGAAATGGAGAAAAAATTCATACTATAGCTCTGTTCAGGTATAATCATAGGTCAGAAAAACAAGAAGCAAAGTTAAAAAGACAGCCATCACAGTCTCTCTCCAAAAGGTCTCCACAACAGACCAGCACAGGGGGACCTCCATGTGGTCTGACTGCTGGCTACCACCACCACGCTCCGCACAGGGCTACTGGCCACCAGCTACCCAGCTCCAGCCACTGGCATCCCCATTCCAGCCACTGGCATCCTCGCTCCAGCCACTGGTGCCCCCGGCCTGGCCACTGGCATCCCCGCTCTGGACCGCAGGCATCAATTATTTGTAAATAAATCAGATTGTTGCATCCAGATTGAATTGCAAAGAGGTGATTTCAATCCACCAACTCCAATGATTCTGCCACACAGAAGTTACATTTTGTCCCCAAAATAAATTTAAAGATTCATAGAATGGTTATAGTACAGAAGCAAGTCAATCAGCCCATTAGGTCCATCCTAGTTCTCCAAAGGAATGACTCTTCTTGCATTATTCTCATGCCTTTCTCTTTAGCTCTGCACTTTCTCCTTTTCAGTTATGAATCCAGGTCTCTTTTGAAAGGCTCGATTGACATTGTCTTCACTGTTGGGCAGTGCATTCCTGATCCTAACAACTCACTGCATGAAAAAGTGCTTGCTTCATGTCACTATTGCATTCTTTGCCAATTACCTTAAATCAGTGCCTTCTTGTTTCCAACTCTTCTACCACTGAGAAAAGTTTTTCCTAGTCTATATCACAAACCCTGATGATTTTGATTACATTCTGTCAGATTTCCTTCTCAATCTATTCTTCTCCAAGAAAAGCAGTTCAATCTTTTCCAACCTATTGCTGTGGCTAAGTTTCTCATCCTGGAAATAGTATTGTGAATCTTTTCAGTGCCCTCTGATGCCTTCATATCCTTCCTAAAATATAGGATCCACAACTGGTTGTGATACTCCACTTGAGGCTGAGCCACTATTCTATCAGGTTGTCTTCTATTCATTCAGGGAATGTGTCCGAGCTGGCTGAGACACACTTGTTGCCCACCTTGAGTTGACCTTGAAAAGGTGGCGACGAGTAACCATCTAGAACCACTGTAGTCCATGTGATTGAGGCAGATCCATGATGTTTGAGAGGGAATTCCAGGATTCTGACCCAGTGACACTGAAGGAATGGCAAAGTATTTCCAATTCAGGATGGTGAGTGGCTTTGAAGGGAATTTTCAGGTGTCTGCTGCCCTTGTTCTTCTAGTTGGTAGTAGTTGTAATTTTGGAAGGGACGATGCTGGGAAAGGTGATGAATTTCTGCAGTGCATCATGTAGATGGTACGCACTGCTGCTACTGAGCATAACTATTGGAGATAAGGAAAATTAAGGATTAGCACAAATAAACAGGGATGATTGAATCCAGGGAAAATAGCCCCAGCCTATTCAGCCTCTTCCTGTAGCATAAAACCTCCAGTCCTAGCAACATCCTTGTAAATCTTTTCTGATCCGTCTAAGTTTCACAACATCTTTCCTATCACGGGGAGACCAGAATTGCGCACAGTATTCCAGAAGTGGCCTAACCAATGTCCTGTACAGCTGCAGCATAACTTCCCAACTCCTACACAATGCACTGGCCAATAAAGGCAAGCATACCAAACACCTTCTTCACTATCCTGTCTATCTGCGGCTCCACTCTCAAGGAACTATGCAGCTGCGCTCTGTGGTCTCTTTGTTCAGCAACATTCCCTAGGACCTCCCAAACAGACCTGCTTTGTAAAGAAAAAAGAACATGCATTCCTCAAGCATTGTTCAAACCTTCATAGTGTTTCAAATCATTTTGTGACAAATAAAATATTTTTGAAATATTGCCACGCTTGTAATGTGGGCAACAACAACAATTTGTCACAATGTCGCACTAACAGCTATGAGATGAAATACAAGCTGATTTGTTTGAAAATGGAGGGGCATGAAAGGAGTCATGGCAAAGTCTTACAAGTCATATGTGCTGAACCAGTCAGCCTTGTTTTGCTTACTCATTCTGTTTGAAAAAAATAGATGAAGTATTACAACTCAACCCATGCTAAATTGAAATTAAAATTGACTCCTATGAAGTTAAATTGAAATCTGCATGCAGCAGTGGATTTACACTGAATTGGGATAAGGGATGAAAAAAAGATGCTCCATACAGCAGAGAAAAAAATGATTTGAATTAATCTTTGTGGAGATGAAGCACAAAAAATGGCATTTTTTTAAGAAGCCATCAACAGAGAAATGCTATTGCCTTCTCTCAACTAAAAGACTGATATCTATTAATAAACGCATTGCAATTAGGTGCAAGTGTTGGGAAAATTCTATCTTCACGCATTTTTTGTAATTCACATTATTCTTCCAATTACTTTTCCCAAATGCCCTATTTTAGAGTTTAATTAAACCCCTGTTAACAGATCAGTTTCTGTATTCGAAAGAAAGGTCATTAGCACACAGAGTTTAATGAAGGAAGTGGGAGAAGCAGGCAAGCTCAAAAGGGATTGATGCAAACTTAACTCTATGTAGAGAATATATATAATTGGAGGTCAGAGCAGCACCATATTGTTTGAGTATGTGTTGAAAAGATGATTGCCTCCTTTTATTTAAGGGGGTTCAGTTATGGATGTTTTATTTTCCTGTACATGTTGAAACTTTTGAAGAAAATCTTAAGTTTCTCCTTTAACTCCAGGCACAGATCAACTGAGTAAGAGCAGATTTAAAAACTGGGGTTATCAACATAAAATGCCCTGGTCAGGCCCAGTCAGAACTTCCACTAAGCCAATGAGTGTAAGTGGAGCTAGATCAGCACAGGCCCTGAGTCATTCCTATAGTTATTTAAATTGTAGTTAAGAAAAAGTATGGATTACATTACATTACATACATAGGGTGTACTGCATGGAACTGGCCACCTAGCCAAACTAGTTCATGTTGCCAGTTAACACCTACTGGGCTTCCTTCCATCTTTTCCAATCCAAATCTGCCATCATAACCTTCTATTTACGTCTCCCCTCTGTGCTTGCCTGAATTTTCAGTGTACTACCAAAGTAGTTGATAGTTTATGCAGAATAGTGTCAAGCTCTATATCCTTTAAATGCTAAAATCACTTCAGCCAGGACTGGATGTTAAGGACTAAGCTTATATGCGCATAATATGATTACATTTGTGCCAGTTGCAATTGCAGAAGAGGAAATCTTGGTTATATTATGGGTGGCTGGGATAGAAGAAAGCAAACACATTATTGGGGACTACAGCATCATTGATGGAACCGAGGGAGTACTTGGACAAATTGACAGCTGCAAAAGTAACTGGTTATGAGTACAGAACTTTAACAGTGCTAAAAGAAGACAAGGAGTCAAAGCTTTTTTTTAATCTTGTTCTCATCAGAACTGGGATGCAAGGAACAGGCTTGATAAAAGAGACACCAGTTTATACAGTATGGTCAATCATACACAGGAAAGTGCAGAATGAACAGTTAACTGTCATTCTCATACCAGGCAGGTAGGCTCTAATTGGCCTGGGTGTTGCCATGGTGATGTAGAAGAATTTGGCAGTCCCCATGGCTCCTTTTACTTTCAATGAAAATGATGAAATGTATGTAAGCCATTTGCCTAATAAAACGGGGTCCCACGTATGAATTTATTCAAATGCATTGCAACACAAACATGACTAATATTCTTAAATTGGTTTCTGCTGTAATGCTTAGCACAATCTAATGCATTATTTAATAAATTATTTCTGATAGCTGCATAACATCGGTACTTATATCATTAGTTATTTTGCAGTTCTTCATTGCATAAGTTCCTCAGGGTAGTATCCTAAGCATGTTTATCTGCTTCCCTTGTTCATAATGTCAGAAATGGAGGTGCGCACAGATGACCACACAATATTCAACAATATTTGCAACTCTTTCAGTCAACTGTCAAGTGGATGATCCATCTTGGCCTCCCCCTCAGCATCACAGATGCTGGTCTTCAACAAGTCAATTCAGTGAGACCGATAGCAAGAAAAAAGGAAATGCACTGGGCAATTCAAGGGCAACATTCCAGCAATAGTCCTACAGGCAGACTCTAACAAAGCACAAACATCTACCTGACCATGCAAAAAATGCCAAACTATTTCTTATGCACTGAAAATGGGTGAATCTAGCATGACCAATAACTGTCTTATCAGTCTACTGCCCCAGAGAAACAAAGTATTGGAAGCAACTATCAAGTGTGCTATCAAGCAGCAGTTGCTAAGGGCTAACCTATTCACTAATGCCTGGTTTGGGTTCTACTAGGGCTATGTGGCTCCCGACCTTTTTACAGCTTTGGGCCAAACAGGGACAAAGGAGGGGAATCTCAGAGGTCAGGTGAGTGTAAGTAGCCTTCACATCAAGGCAAATTTGCAACAAGAAGTTCTGGTAAAACTGAATTCAATGGTAAGCATGGAAAAACTCACCACTGGGTGGAGTCATTCCTGACATATAGGAATATGTTTGTCATGGCTGGAAGCCAATCATCTCAGCCATATAACATCTCTGCATGATTTCCTCAGGATCATGTCCTAGGCCTAGGAATCTTTAACTGCTCCCTTTGAGCATAATATCGGAAGTGGAGATGCACGTGGATGATCACACAATATTCAATAATATTTGCAACTCCTCAGATACTGAAGTAACATGCATAAGAAACAAAAACTTGGACAACATCCAGGATTGGGAATGACAAGTGATATGTAAAATTTACGTCGCGCAAATGCCAGGCATACATAATCTCCAACAGAAGAGTTCCTGTCAGCCCCCACCCTGACTTTCAATAGAGTTACCATTGTTGACTCTCCCACTATCAACATCCCAAGGGTCAGAAATTAAACCAGATGAGCCAAAAAAAAAATACTGTGCTTACAAGAGCAAGTCAGAAGATAGGAATTTTGTGCTGAGTAACCCAACCACTCTCTCCCCATTGTCGGTCCGCAATCTATAAGGCACAAGTCAACAGTAAGAGATAACAAAGTGTGGAACTGGATGAACACAACAGGCCAAGCAGCATCTTAGGAGAACAAAAGCTGATGTTTCGGGCCTAGCCCTATACCCTTTTACTGATGAAGGGTTTAGGCCCCAAACATCAGCTTTTGTGCTCCAAAGATGCTGCTTGGCCTGTTGTGTTCATCCAGCTCCACACTTTGTTATCTCGAATTCTCCAGCATCTGCAGCTCCCATTATCTCTCAGTCAACATAAAGAAATACTTTCTCATTGCCTGGATGAGATCAATTCCAACAACATCCGAAAAGTTCAACACCATCTAGGGCAAAGTGGCTATTTTGATTGTGACCCATCCAATGCTTTACCACTCATTTCCTTCACCAGTGGCACATTGGTAATAGTGTGTACTATCTGCAAGGCCAATGCAGTAACTCATCAAGGCTCCTCCAGTAGCACTTTCTAGCCCATAATCTCTACAACCTCAAAAGACAGGTACAGAAGATTAATGAGAACGTCACCACCTTAAAATTCCCTTACAAACCATACACCATTTGACTTGGAACTATCCCATCATTCTCTCACTGTCACTAGATCATAAACCTCCAAATCCCTTTATAACAGCAGCATGTTACACCCCAATGACTACAGCAGTTCAGGAAGGCAACTCATCACCAACATCTCAAGAGCAGCTAGGGACATGCAATAAATGCTGGCCCAGCCAGTGAATGGGAGTAGAGTCCGTTCAGGGAATCATAGCTTAACTTTGGTATTGGGAAAAACAATGCAATCACTACTAAAAGAGAAAGTAGATGTATATCTAGAAAAAAGAAATAGAAAAATATATCGTCAGAATGAGTTTCAATTGGAAAGTCTTGTTTAGTCAGCCTTATTGTATTTCTTGAGGAGGAATCACAGAAGATAATGGTAATGAGGTAGATGTAGGGGTGGCACGGTGGCTCAGTGGTTAGTACTGCAGCCTCACAGCACCAGGGACCCAGGTTCGATTCCAGCCTCAGGCGACTGTCTGTGTGGAGTTTGCACATTCTCACTGTGTCTGCATGGGTTTCCTCCAGGTGCTCCGGTTTCCATCCACAGTCCAAAGATGTGCAGGCTAAGTGGATTGGCCATGCTAAATTGCCCGTGGTGTTCAGGGGTGTGGGGTTTATAGGGGGATGGGTCTGGGTGGGATGCTTCGAGGGGCGGTGTGGACTTGTTGGGCCAAAGGGCCTGTTTCCACACTGTAGGGAATCTAATCTAATCTAATATATCAGGATTTTCTAAAGTGTTAATAAGGTGCCTTTTGTTGGACTAATGAATAAGGTCAGAGAATTTGGAATCTAGGGACAGTGCTGGAATGAATTGCCAAGTGGCCTTCCAAGCAGAAGGTGGAGGTGCCTGTATTCAACTCAGGTGGGCAAGGTCAGAAATCAACACATGATACCAGGTTATAATCCAACAGGCTTATTTGAAATCACAAGCTTTCGGAATGCTGTTCCTTCACCAGGTGAAGTGGAGTAAAGCACACAGGTAAGGAATTTATAGGTAGAAAGATCAATTGGCAGAGAAATCTAAAATTCAGACAAATGGCATGAGTGGAATGTTGACAGGCTGAATATTAAGTCTCTACAGATGACTAAATGTGTCAGAAGGTGTGAGTAAAGTGCCAACAGTTGAATAAAATGTGAAGAGATGATCTATAATCTGATTAATTGAGGCAGAGATAATGAGAAAAAATTAGGAACCAGGAAGTGCAGAGGAGTTGAAAAAAAAAGTTTGTATCAGTCATCATGATAAAAGATACTGTTAGCATCCCAAAACTACCGAATAATCAAGGGGTAAGAAGGGGGAAATAAAATAAATGCAACAATTATCACAGAAAAAATGTATTAGGAAACTCATGGGCCTAATGACCAATAAAGCCCCCATAGCTGACACTGGGCAGCTTAGGATATTAGGAGAAATTGCTACAGAGATAAGGAAAACATTGGTAGTAATCTCTCAGGAATTCATAGATTCTGAAAAAGTCTCATGGGATTGGAAAACTTATCAAGTAACACCTTTATTCAAAAGCAGCAGGAGACAAACAAAGTTTAAAATAAGCCCGTCAGCTTCTCTTGTGTAATTGGGAAAACGTTAGAATATGTTTATAGATACACAGTATAGCCAACTCACATGGCTTCATGAAAGTGAAATTCTACCTAATAAATTTATTACAATTCTTTTGACTAAGCAACAGGTAGACTAGATATAGGGGAAGCAGGGGATGTAATACTTTTAGATTTCCAGGGGGTGTTTGATAAGATAGCACATGTTAGTCTACTTAATATGATAAGTGCCCATAGTGTTGGAGGTAATATATTGGCATGGATAGAGGATTGGCTAATGAACAGAAGGCTGAGAGTTTGGATGAATGAGGCATTCTTGGCATGGCAACTTCTAACTATTAGAGTGCCATAGAAATCAGTGCTGTGATCACAATTATTTACAACATATATTATTGACATTGATGAGCAAAGTGAATGTGCTATAGCAAAGTTTGTGGATGACACAAAAATAAGTGGGAAGGCAAATGATGAGGATAACACAAAGAGTCTGTAGAGGGATTTAGACAGGTTAAGCAAATGGGCAAAATCTTGGCCAAATAGAATACAACATGGGAAAATGTAAGGTAAACGCACTTCGGCAGGAAATTTTGAGGAACCGAATATTATTGAAGTCTTAGACAGGCTGCAGAACGCTACAGCACAAAAGGGTTTGAGAGTCTTTGTACATAAATCAAAAAAACCTGACATCCAAGTTCAGCAGGTAATTGCAGAAGCAAATGGACAATTGACCTTTATTTCAAACGGAATGGAGAATTAAAATATTGAAGTCTTGCTAAAAAATAAAAAAAGGCACTAAGTTAGGCCACACCTAGGATAATGTGAACAGTTCTGGTCTCCTTATCAAAGGAAAGATGTATTAGCATTGGATGCAATCTAGAGAAAATTCACGAAGTTGATCTCAAGTTTGGAGCGATTGTCTTATGAGGCGTGAGTGAGTTGGCTGGACCTTTACACATTGGAGCTTGTAAGAATGAATGGTAACCTTTTTGAAACATTCGAGATTTTCAGATGATGTGACAGTGTAGACGCTGAGAAGTTGTTTCCACTTGTAGGACAATCTAAAGCACAATCTCACAGTAAGGGTTGGAACAGTTAGAGAATGGATTAAGAGGAATGTGTTCTTCTCAGGGTGCGCTGAACCTCTAGAATTCTTTATCACTGAGGACAGTCGATTGCTCAAATCCAAACACAATTAACCCTGCTTGCCCTCTGCCCTGCCTACTCATTCACTCAGGCACCACCTCACCTGCATCAGAAGCAATAGTCGTGCCATATGTTTTCCTTTCCCTTGATATCTGACTTTCTCATTCCAGGAAGAAAACAGCCCACAGGCGGCAGAAAGAGACAAGATATTCAGCTCCTCTCCTCAATAAGGAGTGGATCCTGACCTTGACTATGCCAAAGTAGCTGATTGACTGTATCTAAGCCCCTGGGCTGGTGTTTGAGGTTGGCCTTGCCTTCATTGTGCTAGCACTCCCCGACCAAAGGCTACCTGCCTTCACCTCACTGAGGACTGTTGACAACCATAACAGGATTCCTGCCTTTAAATCTACACCCATTGGTAAGGCAAGGCAGCTGGACTGGCGTCTCTGCCTCAGAGGCCAGGTGCAAAAAGGCAAGGCAAGGCGAGATGTTGTGAGCAACAATGTAGGTTCAAATCATATGAAAGCTACAAGAGCAAGTAAACAGTATGGAAATGCAACCTGGTCCATTCCATAAGCAGGGAATGAGTGTAAAGTATATTTGCTGTATGATTACAATGATAGCAATGTGTACGCCCTGAGGTACAGTTTTGAAGTACAGAAACTTACTCTAAGTGAATGGGAGTGCCATGAGAGTTCTTGAATGCTGGCACTTGTTGGATATCAATGTCCACAGATGGGGACTGCATGTGGCCAGTGCCCATATAGTGTACCCTGAGACACTGCTGTCTGTCAGCCAATACAGCAGCTCTTCACAGCCAGCACTGAGCTGAAGTTGCCAGGTACATGCTCTGACGTCCATGTTGAGAATTCTTGGCATCTAGTTGCTCGCAGCGGGTGATAAGGTAGAAAGCTGCATGTTAATGAGGTTAGATCTACTGTTAATAAAGCTTTGGAAGCAATAAAAAAAAGCTGGAAAAGTTCAGCAGGTCTGGCAGTGTCTGTGAAGAAAAAAAAAAAGAGAGTTAACATTTTGGGTTCAGTGACCCTGCCTCAGAACTGGACCAGAAACGTTAACTCTGTATTTTTTTCTTCACAAATGCGAGACCTGCTGAGCTTCTCCAGCAACTTTGTTTTTGTTCGTGATTTACAGCATCCGCAGTTCTTTCAGTTTTTATTAAGCATGCAATAACCTGCTTTAATAAACAACTCACCTCTGCCTAGCAAGAATCTCGCCTCAACATTTGGAACTTAGTAAAAAGATGGAGCACGTTGTTCACACCATTGAGATAAGCCTCAGTGGGCTTTTCAAGGGATTCTGCCACATTTCACATAATAGCCCATGCCATTTAGGCCCCTGTAAGATTCCACCTTATGTCTCTTTTCTCTCAAAGAATAGTTGAGGTGAAACCTAACAGAATTCTTTAAAATTAGGAATGGTTTTAATAGATTGAAAAGAGAGGGAATGTTAACTAGAGGCCTTCACTATTAGAAGTCAGATTGTCACCAAAGAATCCAACAGGGAATTCAGAAAAGTCTTTGCTCGCAAATCTGGAACTCATTGCCATGTGGAATGATTGAAGCAAATAGATGGATTTAAGGGCAAAATAGACAAATATTTGAGGAGCAAGGGTGTGAATGGTTGCAATGTTAGATCTAGGTAAGGAAAAAATAGAAGAGATGGGGTTTGAGTGGCAAATAGGTACTGGCATAGCCTGTTCGGTCAAATGTTTGTTTCTGAACCAGGTATCCTATTTAATCCCTTGTAACACTGCATTTGTCGCAGAGACGTAGTCTTCCCTGCACTGTTAAGGCTTAACACAAACCGGGTGAGCACTCTGTGTGATACAAAGTATGAACATGAGCTAAGATTTCAGTCAACAATCATTCTAGTTTTTTGCCCCACTCGTGCTGTATCCTCGTAGTACTTGCTTCCTGCACTACCTCCATATTCAATATGAATTTCAGCAATTTTAGATCAGAAGCTCTGGCCCAGCCACTTCTTTTATTTGGAGCAGAGATGTTAAAATTTACAACTCTTTCAGATTCATCCTTTCTTCCTTCAGTTGTGTCATTTTGCTTTAAGTTGTTACCCCTTTTTGTCATTTGGGAAAGGTGACAGTGATGTGGTAGTGTCACTGGACTAGGAATCCAGAGACCCAGACTAATACATCAGCAACATGGGCTTGAAGTCCACAACAGAAAACAGTGAAGTTTGAGTTCAGTTATAAATTTGGAATTTAAAATTAATCTGATGGAAAGACTATAGTCAGTTTGTTTTAGAGGTTGGGAGTTCAGATAGAGGATGTTCAGCTGAGGTGGGGGAAAAGGCCTGAGGTTTGATCGAGCCGAGATTGTTACAAATCAGATTTGAATTAAATCAGGTTGTGACGATGTGTGGGTGTTGTGGGATTATTTTGGGGAGGGGGTGGGAGTCTCATGGGATCAATGCTGCATCAGGGAGGTGGTGCAGTTTGTTTTAAAGTTCCCAGAATTAAACAGGATTTTAATGCTTATCTTTTCCTGGGTAAATATTCAGGTGAGTAAGTCAGAATCCTCTGATGTTTCAAATTCTAAATCAGAGTTGGGAACTGTATTGGGGGGTTCCAGATGCCAGGTATCCATCAGAAGTTTAAACTTCCCAGGCAATTCCAAGTCAGTAGATGCACCAGAACTTCTGAGTAGACACATCTTAGGTGGTTTATTGCTGCAACAACTATCTTCCATTGGAAGATCATTTATTTGTGGGAGATAGGGACAGAAATATGTTATATAAGACAGTTAGGATCCTGAAAGGATGAAATGACATCACAAGATAAGATCTGCCCATCAAGATATGAGAGCTTACTCCTAGGAGGAGAACTAAACTGTTGTAAGTGCAGGTCAGATTTTTCTAAGTGTACAATTCACTGTAATGAAACAGGAATGCGGATTAACTCTCAAAAATAAGCTGTGGCCTCACAAGAGACTATCAAGTAACTCTTATATAACGTATGCATTTCTGATGAAGGGTCTAGGCCCGAAACGTCAGCTTTTGTACTCCTAAGATGCTGCTTGGCCTGCTGTGTTCATCCAGCTCCACACTTTGTTGTCATATGATAAACCCATTGTGTTCAAAAAGACCGAGTCTTTCTTCCACTGATAATTTTGTGTGGTCTTGGAAATAACTTAGGACTAATACCAATAAGAAGGAATGGTTACAGTGAATCTACCTCAGATGTTTCAGGTCGACATAATCACAACATATACCACGTTCACAGTACTATGAACATTGCTAAATCTACCAAGGTCACAACAGGTAGGCAGCATTGTTTTACATAATATGCCAGCAGTACTGATCTTCTGAAATAATTATCAACTCTATGGAAGCACAGCCTTCCGAGGTCAACAAAAGGGAAAAACATTACATTCATAGATTTCTGACTGGATCTTTTAAAAGTCAGCTGCTTGAAAACGTACACACTTGATCTTCTGCGAATATAGCAGCCAAGGCCACAGAAGCAGTATCTGTACAAAACCTAAAGTAAAACAAAGAACTGCAGAAGTTGGAGATCTCAAACAAACAAAACCAGAAATTGCTGAAGAAACTCAGCAAGTCTCACAGAATCTGTAGAGAACAAAAAACAGTTAACATTTCAAGTCTCATGACCCATGTTCAGAACGAGAATCAGCTCGGAAGAGATGGTATTTATGCTGGTGATTGAGTCATGTCTTAAAAGATAATAATGGTAAAAACTGCACTTGCTGGAAATAAAAAGCAACCCAGAAATTGCTGGAAAAGCTCAAAACGGTCTGACAGCTTCTGAGGAGAGAAATCAGAGCTAATGTTGAGTCCAGTAATCCTTCCTCAGAACTGACCCTTCCACTGGAATCAAAACATTAACTCTGATGCTGCCAGATCTTTTGAGATTTTCCAGCAATTTCTACTTTTGTTCCGGTCACAAAATGTGCTGCTTTAAACATAGCCACATCATTTTCAACTACTCATAATCCCCATTATCACCAATCTAGGTTTGCTTCTTCCTGGGCTAATGATCAACAAATCTTTTATCTGCCTTCCTTTCTTTTCTCTTGCACTTTGGGTTCCATGTCTACCTATTCATTCTCTCCTTCACTCATCCTGATCATCGGCATCAATATAACATTTTCCAGTTATGAAGGGTCATAGATTCCCTAGGGTGTAGATACAGGCCATTCAGCCAACCCTCCAAGAGCATCCCACCCAGACCCATCCCACTAACCTATCCCTGTAATTTCCCCTGGCTAACCAACCTAGCCTGCACATCCTTGAATACTATTTAGCATGGTTAATCCACATTATTTGCACACCCATGGACTGTAGAATGAAACCAGAACACCCAGCAGAACCCTACTGTTCTTTATCTCCAAAGATGTTGCTAAGTTTCTCCAGCACTTCACATGTTTTTGTTTGTTGCAGTACTAAGCATGCTTGAAGAAGCTCCCCACAGCTTAAATAGAGAAATATGAGGAAGCTTGTGTAGATTACAATGAGTTTTACTTGACTGTAAGGGTTAAAATCTGACTTATGAAGCAGGAAAACGATTTGATCTTGAACGCCTGAAGCAAAGTGAGGCCCTTAAAGGAAGAGTGAAAGTTCTTAAAATTTACAAATGCGATTTGAGAAGCTAAAAGTGGCAATTACTGCATTTAATAAACAACTATCATTATAATCCTTTACAATTGTCAAGAAGAGCTGAGAACAAATTGTTGGAAAAAGATACACTAAAGTGCCAAAATAATTCAACTAATTACAGTCAAAAATCAAGAGTAGAAGAGATTATTAAAAGGTCATTGGGGTAAAAACACATTCTTGTTGTGCAACCAAAAATAATCTGAAGGTATAAAAACAGCTCAACAACTCAACATTGGTTTCAGTTTACATGGATGTGAATTACATGAAGAAGCAGCAAAAAATGTGTGCAAATCATCCATTTGTAAAAAGGGTGTGGATCTCATTAAGCAGGGAAAATGGTACAAATTAACAATTTTGCCCTCAACTTTAGAAAAAAAATAGAAATACAAAAATTCTTTAAAGGATTACATTGATTTTCAAATGCTTGTTTGTTTTTTGGGAAAAATAAGGAAGATAATTCTGCAACGCTTAGGCGATTTAATTAACAGAAAGTTCTAAAAAAAGGAAGAAAATAACAAGATTAAAATTAAAAATTTTGACCAAAACAACCAAACTCGCTAATTGTTAAGCTTTATTATCAATTTGTTTTCAGTATGCTGCAATTAGAAAAACTGTAATATTCAAAAAAGTTAATGTAGACTATTCAAAATTGAATCCAATTGAAGTGATTATACAATTTAAAACACTGAATGGCGTAACCATAACACCAATTTTAAAATAGAAACAAACTTCCTTCAACAACTTTCTAGTAAATCATTTAAGTAAAAGAAGTAGCAATAGTTAAATGGCACACTGTAGTAAGATTTACACTCCCAAGCTGATTTAAGGTTGTGGATATATAAGAGGGAATGAAGCAGGAATTTTTGGAAAAGATAAATCAAGTGATACAAAATTGCTTCAGGACCACATAAGAAGCTGAGAGAAGAACAAGTGAACACAGTTTCTTATTCTGTAAGCATAGTACAAGATCATGTTTTATGATGTCAGGATTTAGAAGGCATGTATGTACTTAGCAACATTATAAGCATATTTGACAGTTGCTTTACATTTAAAACTGATTGTATAATGGAGAGAGCTAGATTTAATGGAACGCAACTTCCAGGAGAACCTGCTGACTACTTTTGTAATGATGTGTGTACAATGTCAGAATTTTGTGATAACAAGAAATATAATCAGAACTAAATTGAGACAGAATTATCATGGAATCTCTAGTACATTTTTTTTCAGATAGTCAAGATGGGACAGACTGACTAAATGAATCACTTGATGCCCAGATCCACTTCAAAGTCAAAGAGTTTATTGTTTTACAGTGGTGGTGAGAAAGGCTCTGACAGTCCAGGGACATTCCAATGGACAAAGCAAACCTATACACTTCATAAATAGTAACTCAGCCCATTTCAGCTCGTTATTACCCAAATACTCATCTAATTTTATGGGGATCTTAACATCATGTGAACATGTGATCAGCACATGGCCAGACCCTTCCCTCTTATCCCATGACGAACACCAGACTTTGGACCAGCCTGGCACAGAGACTTCTATCAACTTTCGTCATCTCCTTAAGTAACTGTTTCCATACAAGCAGCAACAGTTACTTTAGTTCAATAAGGCCCATTGAATACATTTCACTAAACCCTTTGTGACTTGTTCTAATCTAGTTACATTGGATACACTCTTTCCATTCAGGCTACATTAATGCTAATTTACAGTTTAATTTTAAACAGTAGGCTGTGGAGGCTGCTGTTTTAGCTAAAAATTTTCCCAGCCATTTTATGTCAACTGAGAACCAGTTTCAAGATAACAAAGTGTGAAGCTGGATGAACACAGCTGGCCAAGCAGCATCGCAAGAGCACAAAAGCTGACGTTTAAGACCTAGACCCTGATGAAGGGTCTAGGCCCGAAACGTCTGCTTTTGTGCTCCTGAGATGCTGCTTGGCCTGCTGTGTTCATCCAGCTCCACACTTTGTTATCTTGGATTCTCCAGCATCTGCAGTTCCCATTATCTCGGAGAATGACTTTCAGCCATTTTATACTGCTTCAACTTTGGACACCCCTCACAGTCATAATCAAAAGAAGATCACATAAACAATGATCCAGATGATGGGAGATGCTGAAATCCAAAAATGGTACAAGTGAATGATGGGAGCTGAAAGTCAATCCAGCTCAAGACTTTCGTCGGACTTTGCCGACATTCTAAGATATAAAAGCACCAAAGCGTCAAATGATAGAGCAGCACAAAAAGAGTTTAAATACTTAGATACTAGAAGTTACTGTTTCGGATATGGATTGGAAACAAGCAGACATACATAGGAATAATGGTTGGATTTATAGTAATAATAATATTTATAAAATTAAAGATTTTAGAAATATATGCGAAATTCCCCAATTGAACTTCCCACATCTTGGATTGAAAGAAAGCATGGACCAGGTTTCTGTACTTAACAAGAATTACCATGTATTACAAATAAATTGATTTGAGATACAGGTAAACAATTAGAAGCCATTAACATAAAATTCTAATTCTTAACCCTTTTGTGAAACTCTCTTTACACACACACAGAGTCAGACACAAGTAAAAATTGGTGTTATGTGTGGAAAGTAAGACTGGGAAGGCAATTCCAGCTCCCTGTCTACAGGGTTCATTGAATGAACGGACTCACTTTTCAGGACTTGCAGCTTCTTGATTTTCCCTCTCTTGGTACTTTCACTTGCTTGCAGGATGTACAGGAGTGTGACGATTTCATACTTTATAAAGTCTGAGTCATCAGTGAGAAGTCACTGATGAGAGAGTGATGCTGCGGTTGTCTTCACATTGAGGTGTTTTTTTTTACTGCAGAGTAATGGAGAGCACTTTCCTTACAAGGGATCTGATGGCTTCTAACCAAACATTCATCCCCACAAACTGCTCAGCTACCTGGGAGCAAGTCTCAGTTTCTGGATTACAGAAAGCCCTAGTCATTGCTCTGCGGGATGGTAACCAATCAGCCTTGTTGCTGACCCAATGTCCCTTTATTCACACTCGCCGGGCCATCGGTTGTAACCTCCCCAGCTGCTTAATCAAACAACAGTATAAAAGAAATACTTATGACAAATGTTTTATTTTTTAAAAGTGCAATATCCTTTCTCCCAATCCTAAAATTCTGAAGGAATCATTTTCCCATTTCAGTCCAAAATCAAAAGTACAGAAAAATAAAATAATACATTCTTTAATGATCTGAAATCACCACCTAGTTGAACAGAAGAAACCAGAGTCTTCTGGCAAAGAACTATATGGTGCAGGTAGCACACTGCTCAAAATTAAAGGAATGCTGAAAGTAGTTTTAAAATACAGAAAACAATTCTGTGTGGATTAGAAGTACACAATCAAAATCTATCACTTCTCACTTCCGAGCAGAAAAGCGTACTTTGCTTTTAAAATTCTATAGTATGTTGAAGAATTTCAACCAGCTCTGATCCAAATACCAGTGATCAAAGTAAATCTATTCTACTCAACAACATGAAGGCTTCAAATGCCCTAGCAGAAAGTTTGCTGAATCCAAGGGAAGAGCTCAAGATCAATTACATTGGTGTATGACAGCCATGCACAACCGAGAGATGAGAAAGCACTACTGATTTTACAAGTTTGGAGGAATTATTCAATTGTCTTCCAACTGATAACAATTCTCTAAACTCTGATAATCTGATATCCTTGACACTACAACACCAGCAGCTATGAATAGTCCCTTGATGCAGTCAATCCAGCTGTTTCAAAGAAACGGTACAAAAACAGTGCAGTTTTACAGTCTACAATTGAACCTGATAACTTGACAAAACTGTCCAAACAATTTCTAGTGAAAATGGAAGATCTCATGTGAGACTACCTCAGGACGATGTAAAATGGAGAAGATTACATCTTTTGGAAACAGTTATCTTCTCTGAAATGGTTTGATGAGAGTGAAGATCCTCCAAAGGAGATGAACCATCAACATCAACATTGACAGGAGAACAAATTCTCTGCCAGGAGCATTTGGGAAAGCAATATTCCAGGATGACAATGAACTTGGGATGAATTCTTTTTCTAATCAAGCATGAGGCTTCCAACCAAGTTATCCCTAATTTATAAAGCCAGAGACTTGGGGTAGATGGGGTGGGGGTAAACCTTATTAATAAACTTACTTTCTTTGACAATGGGAAGCCCTGCAAAATTAAATCCCTCAAAGATGACATCTTCAGAATCTGATTTTGTCTTTGAAGTCAGACAGAATTTCATTTACCATTAATAAAATGGTATGCTGAACAGCTGGCCTTTCTCACTATACTACACTGTAGTCTGCATCAAATTCTGCATAGCCCAAGAATTTTTTTTTGTTCATTTTGTGGGACTTGGGTGTCACAGGCTGGCCAGCATTTATTGCCTGTTGCTAGTTGCCCTTGAGAAGGTGGTGGTGAGCTGCCTTCTTGAACCACTGCAGTCCACTTGCTGTAGGTTGACCCACAATACAATTATGGGAGAATTCCAGGATTTTGGCCCAGCAAAGTAAAGGCACAGAGATATATTTTCAAGTCTGGATGGTGAGTAGCTTGGAGAGGAACTTGGACGTGGTGGTGTTCCCTTGTATCTGCTGCTCTAGTTCTTCTAGATACAAGTGGCCATGGGTTTGGAAAGTGCTGTCTGAGGATCGTTGGTGAATCTCTGCAGTGCATCTTGTAGATAATACACAATGCTGTTACAGAGCGTCGGTGATGGAGGGAATGGACGTTTGTGGATGTAGTGCCAATCAAGTGAGCTGCTTTGTCCTGGATGGTGTCAAGCTTCTTGAATGTTGTCGGGGCTGCACTCATCCAGGCACTCCAAGGATATTACTGGTCATTTCTGGGTTTAATAAAGACATACTTTTGTAGTGGATTGGAACCTTAAATATTTGAATAAGATGAGCATCCATGAGATAATCTCTTTTCGAAGTTTAACAAAGTCTGGCCATCTTTTAAAATGCCAGACAAAAACCTGGTGACTGAAGGGATGTTAGTATAGCTTCAAGGAGATATTAAGTGTTTATGGACCAGAAGCAGCAGACCCAGTGGTAAAATTTCAAACAATTTTGATCCTTGCACCTCTAGACCCTGAGTTGCCTCCCCATCAGATGCCTGACCCCCAAACAAAGACCACTGGAGTTTGGAGTGAAACACAAGGATTAAACCAACCCAGTAATACAGCCTGCTCTATAGGTGCTGGACCTGACTGGAAGTCAAGCCTGTTGATCAGACTAACTCCTGGATGGAGAACCCATCAAGGACAAAAAAATACACACAGCAAATAGATGTTCTACAGCACGCAGGGAAAACTAGCTTCCAGATTTCCGATCCGAAACTCCAACACCACCTGTTGCAGGCCAGAGTGTTTGTATCTCAACAACTTATTTGTCTCATGGAATATATTTATTTCAATGAGAATTTGTTTCTTTATTTGTTTACTACTAAGTCACTTCCCTTTTATGCAGCTAAAGTATAATAAAAAGGAGTTAGTACTTTAGATACTGGGCCTGAATGCTGTTCTTTCGCTTTCTTGATTATTTTGGCACAGGCACACTGCCCTTCTCCAACTGGGGAGTCTTTTAATTAAAGTATGCAGCTGGCTTCTTCTCTGCCAGGCTATTCATCAAAACAATTGGATAAGGTCCAACCTCCATGTGCATATTTGTTATAGTCCTTTTCAATGTACTACATAATACATTTCAATCATTGCAGTCAGTCGGTGAAAAGTAGAGACAACTGCTAAATCCTAATAACACTCTATGATTGTGACATTGCCATTGTTAGCGAATTGAAATAATGTTATAAATCAGAGTGTCTTCGGAACAGAAATGGAGAATGTGATCCAAGCAGTTTATTTACAGAGGGGAGGTTTTGAGCATAAGTTAAATTCAGCCTCAAAAATGCAAAATAGTTGCAATGTTCAACGTGTCACACCTTTTAATTATTGGTTTAATTGGTGATTTTATTCTTGGCTGACAATGCTTAATGCCTGTAATTAATTCAAAGTGCGCTTTGTAAAATGTAGGTTAAAGTTAACTCACAATAGCCTCAACTTTAAACAAAAGCAGGTATTGCTGGAAAAAACTCAGTAGGTCTGATTTCCAGCATGAGCAGTTCTTTTCACTTTTTTGTAAATTAACCCTCAATTTTAACCCTGACCACCCAGCAAAAGCAGTGCAGGTGGGTGAGTGAGATGGAGGGGATGAGGGCGAGTTAGCTGAAAGTTATGGCCATGTGGGACATCTTGCGTCCCTATCCCTCATCATTGTAATTGCAAGAATTCTTTGGAAGAATCAAAGTCTACACACTACAAATGAGATTGAAATGTTAGGTTTGGTTTGATGTCATTTAAACTAACATTTTTTAAAAGAGATAGACAGAAAGCAAAAATTGTGAACTCTCTCTCAGCAGCCAACAAACACTGAGGACTGAGCAGCATCATACTAGATCAAGTTAAGCCAAATATTTTAAAACTTTTAAGTGGTTATTTTTGGCCCAAGAGTGACATGAATTCTCATTTTGATCCAAGATGGAAACATCAAACTTTACCTTCTCTGGACATTTAACCATCCCTTTCTGCCTCTCCACCACCATTTCTAATTCTGCCACATTTGGCCTGAATTGTCCTCCTGCATGACAAATGATACCTGGTATGGAGACATTGTCTTACAGCAAAGGTTAAACAGGTTGGGACTCTACTCACTGGACTTCAGATGAATGAGAGGTTATTTTATTTGAAACATATCGATTCTTAAGGATCCTGACAAGGTAAATGCGAGGGGATGTTTCTCTTCATGAGAGAGTCTAGGACCAGAAGGCATAGTCTCAGAATTAAGAGGCACCAATTGTACACTGTAATACTGAAGAATCTCTTCTTTGGGAGGGCTGAGTGTCTTTGGAAATCATTGCCACCGGGAGCTGTGGGGCCATAAGACCATAGGACATAGGAGTGGAAGTAAGGCCATTCAGCCCATTGAGTCCACTCTGCCATTTAATCATGGCTGATGGGCATTTCAACTCCCCTTACCCGCACTCTCCCTGTAGCCCGTAATTCTTTCCAAGATCAAGAAATTATCAATCTCTGCCTTGAAGACATTTAACGTCCCAGCCTCCACTGCGCTCCGTGGCAAGGAATTCCACAGGCCCACTACTCTCTGGCTGAAGAAATGTCTCCTCATTTCCATTTTAAATTTACCCCCTCTAATTTTAAGGCTGTGCCCACGGGTCCTAGTCTCCCTGCCCAGCGGAAACAACTTCCCAGCGTCCACCCTTTCTAAGCCATACATTATCTTGTATGTTTCTTATTAGATCTCCCCTCAACCTTCTAAACTCCAATGAATACAATCCCAGGATCCTCAGCCATTCATTATATGTTAGGCCTATCATTCCAGGGATCATCCATGTGAATCTCCACCGGACACACTCCAGTGCCAGTATGTTCTTCCTGAAGTGTGGGGTCCAATATTGGACACAATATTCTAAATGGGGCCTAACTGGAGCTATATAAAGTCTCAGAAGCACATCACTGCTTTTATATTCCAACCCTCTTGAGATAAGTGACAACATTACATTCGATTTCTTAATCACAGACTCAACCTGCAAGCCTACCTTTAGAGAATCCTGGACTAGCACTCCCAGATCCCTTTGTAATTCGGCTTTATGAATTTTCTCACCGTTTAGAAAATAGTCCATGCCTGTACTTTTTTTCCAAAGTGCAAAACCTCGCATTTGCTCACGTTGAATTTCATCAGCCATTTCCTGGACCACTCTCCTAAAGTGTCCAAATCTTTCTACAACTTCCCCACCCCCTCAGTACTACTTGCCTGTCCACCTAACTTCATATCCTTGGCAAACTTTGCCAGAATGCCCCCAGTCCCTTCATCCAGATTATTAATATATAAAGTGAACAGCTACGGCCCCAACACTGAACTCTGCGGGGCACCACTTTGTCACGGGTTGCCATTCCGAAAAAGAGCCTTTTATCCCAACTCTCTGCCATCTGTCAGACAGCCAATCTTCAATCCATGCCAGTAGCTCACGGCGAGCACCATGGGCCCTCATGTTACTCAGCAATATCCTGTGAGGCACCTTATCAAAGGCCTTCTGGAAGTCTAGATAGATAACATCTACTGGGTTTCCCTTGTCTAGCCTACTTGTTACCTCTTCAAAGAATTCTAACAAAGTCCTTTTGAACATTTAATGCTGAGACAGACAGAGAGGCTCTTGATCAATGCAGGAATCAGAGTTACAGGGAAATGGCAAGAAAGTCAGTTATGATCCTATTGAATAGCATAAGATGGTCGAGGAGCTGAGAGGTCTCCTCCTGTTCCTATTTCCTATGGCCTATGGAGCTACCTGCTGGAAGAGAATAATCCATAGAACATAACAGCACAGTACAAGCCCTTCAGCCCTCAATGTTGTGCCAACCTGTCATACCGATCTCAAGCCAATCTAACCTACACTATTCCATGTACGTCCATATGCTTATCCAATGACGACTTAAATGTGCCTAAAGTGGGCGAATCTACTACCGTTGCAGGCAAAGCGTTCAATTCCCTTACTACTCTGAGTAAAGAAACCACCTCTGACATCTGTCCTATATCTTTCACTCCTCAATTTAAAGCTATGCCCCCTCGTGCTCGCCATCACCATCCGAGGAAAAAGGCTCTCCCTATCCACCCTATCAAACCCTGATTATTTTATATGTTTCAATTAAGTCACCTCTCAACCTTCTTCTCTCTAATGAAAACAGCCTCAAGTCCCTCAGCCTTTCCTCGTAAAACCTTCCCTTCATACCAGGCAACATCCTAGTAAATCTCCTCTGCACCCTTTCCAAAGCTTCCACATCCTTCTTATAATGCGGTGACCAGAACTGTACGCAATACTCCAAGTGCGGCCGCACCATAGTTTTGTACAGCTGCAGCATAACCTCTTGGTTCCGGAACTCGATCCCTCTATTAATAAAAGCTAAAACACTGTATGCCTTCTTAACAACCTTGTCAACCTGGGTGGCAACTTTCAAGGATCAGTGTACGTGGACACGGACACCAAGATCTCTCTGCTCATCTACACTACCAAGAATCTCACCATTAGCCCAGTACTTTGCCTTCCAGTTACTCCTACCAAAGTGCATCACCTCACACTTGTCTGCATTAAACTCCATTTGCCACCTCTCAGCCCAGCTCTGCAGCTTTTCTATGTCTCTCTGCGACCTACAGCATCCTTTGTCACTATCCACAACTCCACAAACCTTAGTGTCGTCTGCAAATTTATTAACCCATCCTTCTACACCCTCATCCAGGTCATTTATAAAAATGACAAACAGCAGTGGACCCAACACCGACCCTTGTTGTACACCACCAGTAACTGGTCTCCAGGATGAACATTTACCATCAACTACCACCCTCTGCCTTCTTTCAGCAAGACAATTTCCGATCCAAACTGCTATATCTCCCACAATCCCATTCTCCACATTTTGTACAATAGCCTACTGTGGGGAACCTTATCGAACGCCTTGTTGAAATCCATATCCACCACATCGACCGGTTTACTCTCATCTACCTGTTTGGTCAAGCTGCAATTCAGTTGCTGTTTTTGACTGGTGTCAATGTGATGGGCCAAAGGGCCTTTTCTGTGATGTACATCTCAATGGCTCTATAACTCTGTTAAAGTAAGTGTAAAAACCATTTTTTCCATCAAGTACCAACAGCACTAACAATGAATATTGATATTATTTCAGTGCCGCAAGTTTGGTTAACCAATGTTGAGTGGAAACAGACAAAATGCACATCCATTTTACAAATCAAGCTTAATACCCCAATTAAGACTAATGCTGTTTGATGATCATCAGAATGCTGTTAAACCCATCAAATTATCTCGACATTACACTGAGATAAAGGAGATATACAGCAACTGAATCCAACCATAATATTAAACAATCCAACAACAAATGAATCAGATCCAAGATCTGCAATACTGCCATATTTATTTGCGAAAGGTGCTTAACAATTAAACAATTTAATCAGAGGATGAGGTATCACAAATATCCCCTCTTCGATGATGAGGTGTTTCATTATGTCAGTGAAAGTGGCAAGATTGGCCCTCTCCTATCACCTTCAGTCAGAAGGACTGATTCTCCATTTTCATCTCCAGTATCATTGATAACAGTTTTCTATCAAATTAAATTACACTATGTAATATCAAGAAACAACTGAAGGTAGCTGATACTGAAAATACTATTGGCCCAAGCAATTTTCCAGCAAAATCAATGAACTGTGCTTTAGAACTAATTGGGGTCCTCTTGGAGCTTTTCTAGTACAACACTGACATAAACTCAACAAAATGAAAAATTGATAAAATCAGTCTTATTCACAAAAATTCGGCCTAGCCAACTACTTCCCTATTTTAATCAGCAAAACAATGAAATGCATTGTTAACAGCATGAATAGTTATAAAGGAAAACTGGTTAAAATTCAAACTGACTTCAAAATGTTCAAAATATGCTCATGAACACAAAGGAGCATGCAAAGACAAACACAGAATGCTTTAGAAACTCATGTCCAGCAGCATCTGTGGAGAAAGAAACACAGTTAACACTTCAAATATAGCCATTGAGTCAAAAATTCGTACAACACCAAAGAGCTCCTTTGGCACATTGAGTCGCAACCTATCTACACTAATCCCACTTTCCAGCCCATGCTAGGCCCAGAGCTTTCAATGTTATGATATTTCAAAATCTCATCCACTTACTTTTTAAAAGTTGAGGTTTCCTGCCTCTACTACCCTCACATTCAGTGTGTATTCTATATTCCCTCAACCCTCTAGGTGCATTCCTTTTTCCTGAAATCTCCTGGTCCCCATATTAAAATTATGTCCCCTTGTTATTGACCCTTGAACTAAGTGTGATAGCTACTTCTATCCAACCTGTCCACGTCCCTTATAATCTCAAACACATCAATCAGGTCTCCACTCAGCCTTTTCGGCTCAAAAGAAAACAATGTGAACCTATTTCACTTCTCTTCACAGATAAATTGATCCATTGCAGACAATGACCTCGTGACTCTATTCTGAAGCCCCTATGGTGTAGCCACATCCTTTCCATAATACGGTGACCAGAACTGTACACAGGGCTTCAGCTGTGGGTTAATCAAAGTTTTTGTACAGCTCAAACATGAGCTCTCTGCTCTTATAATCTAGGCCACAACTGATAAAGGCAAATGCCTTCTTACCTGCATTAACCTGTCCTGCTGCCCTCTGTGATTATCTCATGATGAGACCTTGAGTAGATTGGACTTGTATTCATTGGAATTTGGAAGAATGAGAAGCCTTATCGAAAAATAAAAGATTCTTAGAGGGCCTCAGAGAGGAGATGCTGAGAAATTGTTTCCCTCACCAACTCACCCAGGTTCCTTCAAGAGCATCTCCTGAACTGTGCCATCCGGATGGAAAAGGGCATCAGATAGTTGCAATCCTGGAACCTACTTCTCACTGTACTGTGGGCATAACTCCTTAACATGGACAGCAATGGATCAAAATGGCAGCTCGCCACCACCTTCTCAGGGGAAAATAGGCATGGACAATAAATTTTTGCCCAGGCAAGTGTACCCACATCGTTTGAAATTTTTATTTTAAAATTAACAATAACAGTAAAGGCCTCCAGCTCACCCAGTCTTGCCCATTTTGAAAGCTCCAGGCTCCTGTTTACACCACTTATGTTTTTTGGCCTAATCCCTGGTACTCAGAACACTCTTATCTTGCCAACACAATGGAATAGAATTTTCACACAATGTATATTAAAAAAAACGAGCAAGTTTGCATGCCTCCTAAAACCATTTCTAAAAATATTAAAAAGGAAAGAGCTGAGACTGAAGTTAACATATCTCCTCATTTGATTAGTGCAGAAGACCTGAAATTTTAACATTTCCCTCAGGATTGTACTGTATTCTTAAATGAAGATACAATGGAAAGTTGGGAGATTAACTCGTCAGTTAGCTCATTTACTCATTGTGGTGCCTTGAGTGCAAATTGTTTTTTGCATTTGCCCATATAACATCAAAATTAATTGTGTGCCTTTAAAAGATGGTGGAAGCAATGATCTGTGGAAGAAATAGGCTGTGTCAGACTAATAGACTTCTCTTGGTCTGCATTCTTATTGCTTATGTTGTACAAATTGTGAATTAGACATAACAGTTAATTCATTGAGGTGCAAGGCCTTGCAGTTACCTGTAAATGTAATCTTAAAATCTTCTAAATTACTGAAGCTGGCACCATTAAGGTGATTGGCTTATTTTCCAATGATTTTATTAGAGCACGCTTCATTCTAAGTGTCCCTGTGAGGGAAACAACACATTGACATGAACATATTTTATCGCTGCTTCATAGTTACTGTCACCTCCGTGGTTGGCAAGCTGGAAGCAACAACAGAAGTCTTAGTCTGTAAGTAAATGTAAGTTGAGAGTCCTCCAGGTAATGTCCAATAGTGTTACAATAAATAACTTGTTAATAGAACAGCTTGTCAGAAGTTGTGTTTCATTCTCCTCACACTTCATGCAAAGACTTCATAGATGCTGACACAATTATCTGATTAATGTGAGTATTTAAAAAGTAAAGTGACTTTAGAAAGTGACAAACAATTGTGCAATTTTCCATGTTTTTAATTAAAGTATGTGAACACCATGCTTAACTGCCATTTCCCACTTCAAAGGAGAGTGACTCACTGTGAGAAATCAAGGGGCAGCCTGTTATCCTATTCATGCCCAAAATCCAGCCAATGATATTTTCAGGCAGCCTTCTAAGTCAGCTAGCAGAACAGAAGCTCGCCCAGAAGGCAGGAAACAGAATTAAATCAGAACCCAATGCCGGCGTAAGACCTTGAATAAAGAGTTTGGTCACTCACATGCTCTGCCCAATTGTACCAAATCTCAGTAAGCATTGAAGGCCACTCAGAAGAAAATCAAGGGAACATTATAATGTTTCTTTTGATTGATGTGGAAGAAGTATAACTGATTAAGGCAGAATTAAACCATGCTTTCAGCACAGAAGGAGAGTATTTTTGGACCACTGTGCTGAACTTCTGCAAGAGCAAGACAACTGGGCCAATTCTCCATTTTTTTTCTAATAGGTCTTCAACATATTTTTCCCATCAGGCAGTAATCCAATTCCCCTTTGAAAGAACACTGATTTATGCTATGCTTCATGAGAACCCTGAATTAGTGTTCTAATATATTTTTCTTTTGTAAGTCTGAGTTGTGATGTCTATATATATTAGAGGCCGGTCTCCACACTGGTTAAATTCAAGCACCCTTTGTCTATCCTTATATTGGTGGAAGACTCTCACTCTCCTCAGTCCTGTAGTATCTACACATTACATAGACACACACCAGTGAATTGTGTAAGATGTCTCTTTACATGTTTCTTCTCATCCTTCTCCTTATGCTAAAACATGATCATTTACACCATTGCCATTGGTATATTCCATTATGGTTGTGTCTACCTCCACCAATCTCTCAAGCATCATCCTCAATCCTAACCATTCACACCGCAAAATATTTTCTTCATTTTGCCATGTTTCTTTTGCCTCAAATCAGTGCCTTCTGTTTCTCAAACCTTCTACCAAATGGAACAGTTTCTCTCTATCAGCTCTATCCAAACGCCACATGATTTGTAATGCCTCTGCTAAAGCACCTCAATCTTTTCTAAGATGAACATTTCCAGCTTCTCCAATCCATCTATGCAACAGAAGTTTCTGATCCATGAAACCATTTTAGTCCATCTTAGCTGCATGTCATCCACAGTCTTCTCATCCTTCCTAAAGTGCAGTTCCCAAAAGTGAACACAATCAAGGTCAAATCAATGATTTATAAATAATCATCATAACACTTTTAAAGTCAATGTTTATATTTATAAATGAACTACCATTCTGGTGCAGGTGTTGCTCCCAGCAGGGCATTTCTACATGATGCAGCAAGGCTTACTTTAGCTCCTGTAACATAAGAACTAGACGTAGGTAGCATGGTAGTGAACGATTCAATAGATGCTTATTACATCTCCTGATATACACATATCACAGCTACAGGTACTTTGGTGTCTGGGCTATTTGGTAACAAACAGTAACACTCTTCCATCTACATGTCATACTACAAGTGACCACAATTAAGATGGATTCTGGGTCCTCAATAGCCTCAGGTCACATGTTGTGATAGTGATGCTATCATGAATATGGCTGTTAAATGTAAATTAATACTAACTAAGAGATTTAGCACAAAAAAATGTAGAAGACACATCTTCATGGCTGTAGATAAACATGTGTTTTAAATTTGACAATAGTACAAACAGGTAAAAGCAGAGATTACAAGATTAAAAATTTTAACTTCAACATATTACATTGGAGGTTTGACAATTTGTCCTAATCTGGCGATTGTATATCTATCTAAAGAGGTATATGTTGTGCTGATTGCGGTCAATCAATATCATCAGTGTTTTCTTCCCCCCTCTCTTTATGCAGTGTTGACACGTTGTACATTGGTCTGAGCTGGCTGATCTTCTTTCACAATGCAACACAATGATCAATCATGACATCTTGTGATTTGGCTGGTTGCATATTCTCGAAACTCCCTTTGCTGTTATCAAGGTATTTGTATTTTGATTTCTAACTCACATTCTCTGTCCATTATGCAGTTGTGGTAGTTCTCTACCTATTTACTATCACGTATTGCTTTCATTCCCTTCCTCACGGAAAAAAAATGCCTTGTTTCTCAGAATAGTTAAACAAATGATTGTTTCACAAGGTTATGTTGTGAGCGTAAGTAGTGTTGAGGATGGTAATCCCATCTCCATCAGTGTTCAACAAAAATGGAGCAATACAATGCAAAAATCTGTTTTTCGTCACTCAACTCCTGACGATTATTCACATATTAGTGTATACCATTCTGTTCGACCATTTGATCCAGGATAGTAGGGTAATATGATCACATCTCTCTAAGTGCACATCTTGGAATGATTTGTCAGTGAACTGCAGTCTACTGTCAGAAACAATTCATTCCAGGGCATCAAATAAATGGAAATTAGCAATCAAAGGGTCATCAATTTAAGAGTCAGCTGAGGAGGAATTTCTTCTCTCAGAGGATTTTCAGTTTCTGGAATTTCTTGCCACAGAGAGCTTTGGGGGCAGACTCCTTGTGCATATTTAAGGCTGGGCTTGATAGACTCTTGATAAATAGCTGAATCAATGGTTAGAGGGAAAATGACATAAGGAACATCAGATCAGCCATGATCCTATTGCACAGCAGAGCAGACTTGAGGGGCTGAATGGCCGACTCCTGTTCATAATTTTTATGATATGTTTCTTATGATTCATTGTGCCTATGATTGTTGCTCTTGTTGTTTGTTGTTAAATTGTCAAACAATGGGAATATTAGAGAAGTGAACTGTCACAAAAATATAATCTTTCCTGTGCACTGTGATTAGGTCTGTTGCTATTTTTGTCCATGGAAAGGTTGGAACATCGTGTGGATGCAGATGCTCTCTCGGTTACTGCAGTTGTTACATTTTATATACCTCGTATGCATTCAGAACTCATTAAATATTGTGATTCATCCCTTGTTGGTACACAGGTTCATGCTCTAGCCTCCTTTTACATTCAATATCCATGTGTCATCATATCACAGATAATAATTTCGATATTACGCATTTCAGAATTGTTGATTGCATTTCACAATAACATCATTATGCAACAACATGTGCATGTCTAAAACACATGAATATTCTCAGGAACTTCTTTAAAACTGTCAAATCATCCCTGGATAATGGTCTTTTGGAACACTTACAATTGATCATATTTTTCAGTTGTTAAATGCCACTGCTCATACTGAACAGGTAGAAAGGTAACATGTCTATTTTGGAAATGTCTTCAAATTAGTTGATTCATCTGTATCATGTCTGGTCTGTTCTAGCACTGAGTGCAGTTTGAATCTCATGAATTGGGGCTATACCCAGACCTGTGCATATGGGTAGTCGTCCGCTGCCGAACTGTTTGTATCTGCCAGATAGAAGATTTACGAAAGCCACAATGAGCTTTAAGTATTGACACTGCTGTGTGATTTTGCCAGTGCCCAGAATTAGTCATCCATTGTAGGCTGTGAGACTGTCTCTCATCATTTGTACCATGAAATACCGTTTGCTGAGGTTTACCTTTTTCAGATTGAATATAAGTAAAATGTTGGCTCCCGCTCCAGTGTCAATTTTAGCTTTCAGGCTTCATCCTGCCTTTTCAGAAGATGTGATGTTAATGGTTGCAAAAATGTTAACAGGGTGTGTGAGGATAATGATATAGAAAACTTTTATCATATGCTGAAATTTGCCTTTTGCTAGATGGACTGTGAACTGCATCAATGTTTTTGCACCTGTTTAGTTCCTTAACACTTTCCTTGCTGCCAGTGTTGTGTGGTACTATCTTGCTTGTCACCTTTGTTTTATTCTGAAATCTTACTTGGAATCCAACTTCCTGCACATGCATGCGCAATGTCTCTCGCTGCCTCAAACTTTGCAGCTGGATTGCTCTAGGTCCTGACAACATTCCAACATTATACTGAAGATTCATGCTCCAGAACTTGCTGCAGCCCAAGCTGAGCTGCTCCAATGCAGCCACAATACGAGCATCAACTTGATAATATGGAAAATTGCTTAAGTATCTCCTGTACACCAAAATCAGGAGGTCAGTCATCTCAGATCCAAGATATCAATATGCAATAGTTTCTCAGGGGAGCACCATAGGCCCAATCATCTTCAGCTGCTTTATCAATGTCTTTCACTCCATCATAAGATCAGAAGTTGAATGTTTGCTAATTATTGAACAATGTTCAGCAACATTCACAATACATTAGATAAAAGAACAGTCTATGCCCAAAGGCAGCAAGATCTGGACAATATCAGGGCCTGGGCTGACAAGTGACAAGTGGCATATGCACCACACAAATGCCAGGCAATAACTGTCTGACCATTTCTAACACAAAGGAATCTTAACACTTCTCTTGATATTATAGTGCTGTACTCCCCACTGTAAAAATCCTGGGAGTTATCATTGCCAAGAATGGAACAAAGTAGCCATATGAAATTTATGCCTTCAAGAATATGTCAGAGCCTAGGAATCCAGCAATGAGTAAGTCACCTCCTGACTCCCCAAAGTCTGTCCACCATCTAAAAGGCATTAGTCAGGAGCATGATGGAATAGTCCCCACTTGCCTGCATGTGTCCAAATCCAACAACACTCAGGAAGCTTGCCGCCTTCCAGGACAAAGCAGCCCACTTGACTGGCACCACATTCACGAACATTCACGCCTTGACGCAAAACAGCAGATGTTTGTGCCATCTACAAGATGCATCAAAGAAATTCATCAAGGCTGCTTAGACCACTCCTTTCAAGCCTATGGAATGGTGCAGCAGATCTATAAAGAAGATCACCTGTAGCAACTTTCCCTCCAAGACACTCAATACCCTGACCTGGAAGTGCATTGCAATTACTTCAATAACAAAATCCTGGAAGTCCCTTATTAACATCAAATACCTAAACCAAATGGACTGCATTGCTCCTAGAAGCTAGCTCAGCACAGCATTCGAGGTTAATTCAGAATGGGCAATAAATGCTGGCCCAGCCAGTGAAGTTCATATTATCGGGATAAGTATGTTTGGAAAATGCAGAACACAACCAGTAAGTAGGAAGATAATAAAATGTGAGGCTGGATGAACACAGCAGGCCCAGCAGCATCTCAGGAGCACAAGTAAGTAGGAAGTTAGTTTTTACAAAAGATTGTTACTGACAAGAAAACCAGTGTCACCTGAAATCTCTGGTGTAGACTTTGGTCACTTTTGTTTGAAAATCATGACACCAAAACTGAAGCCAAGCACAGAATGAATCTGATCTATTATCTATTGTGATCTATTATGCAATTGTGATCCCTACCTTACATCATGGGGCTGAAACAGGAACAATGTACAAAGATATGCCAAAACACTGGAGTCATTCCATCCTCAATGTCTGCAAAAGATCCTATAAAACAACTGGGAGAATAGGCACACCATAGCAGTATTCTTTATCAAGCTGGCACAATCAGCATCAGAGCTTCGGTCAGCTGCTATCAACGTTGCTGGATAGATTTTTTTGTTCATACAGTTCAGCTCAAATTCCAGGCTCCCAAAGCAGGCCTTCATTTCCCCACTTGATCAGGGCAAGTACAGCAGAGGATAGGAGAAGCACCTCAAGGATGTATTGAAAGTCAAATTTAAAAGAATGAAACATTGACATCAAATCCCAGACGAGCATCACACTGGACAAAACCTGATGGAGGCACAGTCTGTCAGAAGGATTCCTGTACTTTGAGCTCCAAAGACAACAAATAGAGAGGGAAAATGAGAGCGACTATAAAGCACAAACAATGACCTGAACCAATAATACATGGACAGACATGTGATTGCAAATGTTGTTTGTGTCAAAAAGACTACAGATTCTAAATCAGCCTCATCAGCCAGGATTTGTATCATTGTAGATGCTAGGTCTTCACCTAAGAGAGATAGGTGATAAATAATCTTCTCTGTATGCTCATGAAAACTCCACTGTGATTGCTTCCCTGGGCTGTTTCTTCTGGATGTGTATTAATGCAAATTACAGAGACTGCAATATTCAACTTTTAATTGGACTGAAATGAGGTGGAAGAAACTGGAAGACAATTAACATTTTTTTTATATCTCCAGCACCCGTTTCAGAGAAGGTTTTAGCAAATAATAGTTGTAGGCTGTCACTGCCACCAGGCAAATTTATTCTGAAATGTTCAAGGGGCTTTGTTTATCTCATTTTTCAATTAACCTCTGCTTTTTAACTTTATTATAATGTCAGTGCCAGTGTGCACGGAAGAATATTTTTTAAAAATCCTCTTTTCTTTTATATTCTTCTAGCTTCTCACTATTATTTCAATAGCTGGGGAATTCACATTTTTGTGCAATAAAATTATGTGCTGAAGATTTTACATTGTTGGAGAATTGCCACAACTAATCAAAGCTTTTGCATTATGAATTTCTAATCAGCCACTTTCATAGGAGCAAATAACTCTTCCATAACATAGAAAATGGGCATATTCCCTCCCACACTCCATTCATTAATTTAATCAACTGCAGGAATAGAGACGCTTTACTTAATTCTAATTCATTCCTCCACAATAGCACATAAAGTTTTGAAAATGTTGCATCCTAATAAGTTGCCATCTGCGTAGCTTAGATATTGTCGCGTAATGTCCCATGGTCAGTATGGCAGTACATCTTTTAGAGAACACATCATATGCGTTTGTGTCCTGAAAGTATAAGGGTCTTATCTTCCATCTTACACAAGGGATCATTTGAAGCATAACATGGTACTGGAAGGATACTCGTCTTTGTAACCTCATCGTTTAATGTGAGTGCACAATCTTATAGGTCTGTGAATGTACTATGTGTTTTAATAGCTAGCAGTAATGAATTTCTTTTGGGTTCATTAACACTGTAATATGTATATCATTTTTCTTAAGTTATGAGCACTACATACGTGTTTCTGTATCAGGTAAAATACCACCTGGAGGTAAAAACATACATTAGCAGCTGTCTGAAAAGAAGATTGCAACTTTTCAAACATCAGATATTTAGAAAGTAATTAAAGACTAATTGAACAACAACTCTTGTATCAGAGAATTCAGGCAATCAGTTACATCAGTTTGTAGGCAGACAGATGTACAGGCCTGTAGATTTGGTACTGACTAGCCAGAAGACAGAGCTAATTTTTAAAATTAAAATCTAAGTTTCTTCAAGCTTCAAGAAGTCTGAGATTTTCTTTACAATTAAACTTACAAGCTATGTGTTGAACACTCTACCTCTTTCTCTCTCTAAAGAGAGAGAAAGAAATGCCTGAGAACCTGTTTTCTGGGTTTTTTTGATTTAAAAAAATAGTTAACTGTTCCTAACAGCAAAGCTCCAAAGCAATCCAGCAGAAACTATTGCTTTATAACACCGATAAATCAGTTATCCACATTAAGAAGCCTTACCTGTGACCAGACCTACATCAGTTCCATTGATTTCTTTCTCCAAATCAGCTTGTTAGAAGAGACAAGCCCAAGTAACATGATCACTCCTTATTCAGCAGGAAAAAAAGCAGCTCTGCAAGACTGTAATTCAGAATTGACAAGCATAAAGACCTCAGCAGCAGTTTTGAAGAGGCTAAGGCTAGTGAATGAGCAACAAAGGAAGGATAAGTTGAAATGAAACAAAAAATTAGAGGGAAGAAAAGCAAAAAACTCAGAAGAAATAAACTGCATTGCACTCTACACCTAAAATTAGAAAATATCAGCAGAGTGAAATGGAAGGAAAATGCTTCACTATGAATTGGTCATCCAGTGAAATCTTTACTGAATTAAATCTTTTCACACAACATATGCAAATCCAATTTGCAAATTGAATGATAAATGATGTGGAGAAAAAGACTCTGAAAATCTTCTTTGCCATCTGCAAGAGGGGCTTCATGGAATTAGCTCACTTGATTGGAAAGATCCACGGAAGAACTGGAACATACTTAAAAATCAGCTCAATGTAAGAATTAACTTCAGGATTAACATATGTCATACCCAAGTATCTCTTGACTAGTTTATTACAAGATGCCAAAGCAAAGGGCATGAGTATGACTTTTCCATGAGGGAAAAGTGTTCATTAATTTGCCTCCATGCTAATGAGAGCTTTAAGGATGGATCTTTTGGGCAAGAAAATTGGTCATATTATTGATCCATTTATTCAGAATTTACACATGTATGGAGCCAGTGTGGAAAGCCATTAGCGAATACATTTTTAGGTGCTGCCAACTTGATTGCTCTTGACAGCAAAATGCACCAGACCAGCAAAATCTGTATCAGATGCAGTTGGCACTCCTACTCAGACCCTGTCCAAACTTTCTTGAAATGAATAAAGCATGTGGCAGAAAAGGACATTGCAGGTATATCAATTAACTCCAGAATGAATCAAGCAAAAGGCAATTTTAAGACGATTATGAAGCTTTGCATATTGCTAACTTTACAGGCTACCTTGATTGTATTAGACAATGAAAAGCTTTTACAACCTTTAATAGGCTACATCCTGAAAAGGTGAAATTACACACTTTAAAAGCTAAAATCAAGACATGAGCTGATACACATTACTACCAAGCATCCTCAAAGAAATGTACCTGGGTAGATGGTGGTCCATGATACAGCTTACAAGTGACTGTCTTTCAACATACAGTGGATGACATATTGTGTGCGTTGGTTCAATTACATTGGTACAGCAACATGCTAGCTCACCCTGACTCCCTAAAACCTCCAAGCTGGTGAATAAAAACAGACCAACAATGGCAGGACTGCCCGTATGTAGAGATCTTGCTATAATCACAAGTCTTGGAGATTCAAACCACACTCACCATGGCATAATTGGCTACCCGTGACACAAGCAACTAAATTTCGATCTCCAAGGTTAAGACCTTGGCACAAAATGTAATTAGGTTCCAGGACGATTATGTTTGTGGTTATCACACATTGAACTGATTATCCAACCCAAGAAAATACCAAAATATTCTTCTTGATCTATTTGTTTCATGTGAGCCCAGACACTTTACTATCTATGAATGCAATGCTTGTATGTAAATAATAAATACATTAGATTATTCAATGCCACAATATGTTGATCAAGTTTCTTCTGTTATCAGGAATAATGCAAGCATTGTTTCAACCCATAAAACACCCTGCTAGAGGGTCCATATAAATGCAAGTGTTTGTTTACATTTCCAGAATACAGTGTAAAATTATTGGCTAAAAGGAGGCTGAATTTTCAATATTTTTAACAGAATCGTTGCCCACAGGAATATTTGAATGGCTATATTAACAAAGGCCAAAGTTCACTTCAGTTGTTCTCAATTATTTGGCAATTGTATAATACAACGATCGGGAAATTGTTGATTAATCGTAGCAATCAATCACAAATAATTTTCTGACTTTGCACTTCTATCCGGGGTATCAGCCATTTGGAAAGCATACTGGAAGCTTGTACGTCTTTTGAGCTTCATTTAAAAATGGCCAAATTGTTGCAACAGTGACTAATTGAACTTCTGCAACTGGAATGATCATATCAGAAGATTGCCTTTCCATTTTTTGTTTGGTTTAAAGAATTTGGCTCTATATTTTGGCCTCCCCACAGGGTACATTTGTGTCAGGATGAGCACATCAAATATGATGAGAGTCGCCCAACACTTCCTGTTCACATCCAACCAGATCCCCATCAAAGAAAGAGTGTTTAGGCATTACAACAGTGGCTACACTTCAAAAGTATTTCATTAGCTCTCAAGGTCTTTGGGTAATTGTGAAGAAAAGTCACTGTTCCAGCGTAGAGAATGTGAATACTAATTTGTACAGAGCAAGCAAGTAAAAATGTAATGTGATGTGATAATGAGCAGATAATTTGCTTTTATTTTAGTAATATCAATTGATGAGTATTTATTGATTAACACTTCAAAGGAAATTCCCCTGATCTACTTTTAAAAAGCCTGAGTTCATACATGACCGAGTGAACAAACAAGGCAACAGTTTAAGTTTTGTCTCCAGAAAGGTAGCGTCTCTAACAGTGCAGCACTCCCTTGGTACTGCACAGTATCATGGAATGGTTCAGATATTTGTCAATTGTCCTGTTAGGTCTGCATTTGTGGCTTTCACCATCTAAGCTACCTATCTAATCATTAGTATTTCTATTTTTTAAGCATTTATTTAATTCCGTCTGCAATTGACTTTATGAGCTGAATCTTACATCATTCTTTTTGGCTGCCAGTTAGATTGTGTTTTTTTGGAGGATTGTGGCATTAATAAGGCATTTACCAAGTTCTAATCCCCTTCAAATGGCAACTCACCACTTCATCATAAGACACACGGCTCACTGCTCGGTACATACACAAAAGGTACAAAGCGTTGCTTGTGATGTTGTGAGAGGCCTCCTCGTAAAATTCTGCCTCAGTTCTCACCAAAGCCTGCATCACTCAGACCTCCATAAGACTACACTGACGGATTCTCATTCAGTAATCCTTAGAGGGAGAGAATTTCAAAGGAATAATTATTCTGTATCTAATAAAAGTATTCTAGTCTCCCCTTTCATTTTTTGTGATTATATTTAATTTGTCTTATTGCTATAATTTTATTAAATTGACATCAATCCGTAACCATAAAGGTTAATGTGATCCTTCATAAGCTGAAGTGCTCCAACAGATCAGCTGTAGTGGGGAAAAAAGCCTGAATCTCTCAAGTCTCTTTTTATAACTGATCTTATCCAAGTGAATTGATATCACATTCGTATTATTTCTGTTCTTTTTTATATCCTTTCTGTAATGAGGTTCACAGGCAGTGTTCTAACAGTGACCCAAAGACTTTCACAATTTAACATTACTTCTACCATACTTTCTACCTCTAGATACAAAACTAGGGATCTGTTTACCTTTTTTTTGCCAATGATCTAATGTATTTGTGCTGACAAATTTAAAAACGCATGTATTTTCACACCGACATTTCGCTGCTTTTCTACTGTAATTGAAATGATGCTCCAAAATAATCCTCGTTTCCAACTGCTTTAAGAAATTCAGAACACTGAATCAATAGTCTTTCTACTGGAAATTCTAACTTTGGGAGGGTGTTTATGAGAATGTAACCAATGTGAAGTGCTTATGGTGTTCTCAAATATTTCTCAGGACTTTGAACAACTGTAAATTTAATGTAGCCCACTGCAATGGGAAAGATGATGTCCAGGGCTACTGAATTGGGTAGGAAGATTAGAATTGGAGTCCTGTTGTGGGAAACATCCAAGACGATAAAATACATGGTGGGAAGAAAATGAAGTGTCAGTGCGGAGGTGGCAACACCATGAGGAAACAGCAGAGGTAGTTACTTTTCTTGACAACATTGTAAATTTCATTTACATACCTCTGAATTGATCAGGGATCCAGTGCCATCAAAAATCTGTCCATTCAAAGGTGATAGTTTTCAAACAACATCTCTAATTTTCAGTGAGCTGCATTGTAACTGAGGACTCAGAAATAAGAGAAGAATAACGTTTGCCTAAGCAAGAAATGGAGATTGTGAGGAGCTAAGAGCTTTACAATCTGAGGAATGGAGGGGTCAGCACATTACAGGGGAAGCTCAGCTCAGTGGAGCTGAACGGCCAGTGCCATCCATCAATAACACCAAGGTTCACAGCCACTACCACCAGTGTGGCTACTATGGTAGGAGGTACAAACTGCAGGCTAATAAAGTGTGAGGCTGGATGAACACAGCAGGCCAAGCAGCACCTCAGGAGCACAAAAGCTGACGTTTCGGGCCTAGACCCTTCATCAGATGATCTCTGATGAAGGGTCTAGGCCCGAAACGTCAGCTTTTGTGCTCCTGAGATGCTGCTTGGCCTGCTGGGTTCATCCAGCTTCACACTTTATTATCTTGGATTCTCCAGCATCTGCAGTTCCCATTATCTCTGATACAAACTGCAGGCTGCCAGGAGGCTCCATAAGACTAAATGGAAAAACAGCCGGCAGAAGAGAGGAGTACAGTAACAAAGTATTTCAAAGTCTTCAGGAACCAAATAAAAAGCTACCTACAGATTTTGAAGAAGCAGTGACTGACAAGACTCTTGTTCTCCAAGGAGAGAGTCATCAAGTTTGTATCATGTTTTTCGGATCAAGCACAGCAAATTTAAAACAGTGATGAGGAGGAATTATTTCTTTCAAAGGTTCATAAAAGTGTGGAATTCACCACCCCAGAGAGTGGTGGGCATGTGACATTGAATAAATTTAAGGAAGAGACAGAAGATTTTTAACAAATAATGGGTTGAAAAGTTATGGAGAGAGGGCAAGAAAATGGAATTGAGGCCAAGATGAAATCAGTCATAAACATATTGAATAGCAGAGCAGGCACAAGCAATGAATTGCCTCCACTTGCTGGTCATTCTTATGTTTTTGTGATGCAAGGTAACCTGTGCCTTAAGTCATTAGAGGATCGTTCTATGCCAGTGTGGTCAAGGATACCATGATGATGAACTTCCATGATTGAGTCCTTCTGGATGGGTGGAACATCCAGGGCAGCAACACTTCTGCATAACTGAGGTCACCAATGCACTGTTTAAGATGAAGTCAGAAGTCACTTGACACCAAGGTTATGGCCCAACAGGTTTGGTTGAAATCTCAAGATTTCAGATTTCACCTGCTGAAGGAGCAGTGCTTTGAAAGCTTGTGATTTCAAGCAAACCTGTTGGACTACAACCTGGTATTGTGTGACTTCTGGCTTGTTCCACCCCAATCCAACACCAGCACCTCCACTTCATGGCTACCATCAACACCTGTTTAAGATGGTTATTGGGTAGGTAGAGATGAAGATTACATCCAACTCCTACTGCTGGTGCTTGTAAACAGAGTAAAAGTCATGGAATTCATTATTCATGTCCACTTGAGGTGGCGCTGTGAGGGAATTTAAACTCTACAGGCAGACCTATGCAGTCAATGACCTGCTATTTGTCTGCTGCCCTGCCTCCTGACCCCTTCCCAAAATGAGATGTTTTCCACTCCTTCTGCTCACTGAACTCTGGCCAGCCAGTTACTCAGGTCTGCTGGAGGGAACTTCATTTCCGAAATTAAATTCCAGATCAGAATCATTTTTGGATTATGTAATAGTAAAATCAATAGAACTAAAAATTAGGTGAAATGTGAAAACTACCAATTCGGTATTGTCCATTTGCACAAATGTGAAAATTAAAAATGATTCCTGTTGTGTTAAAATTGGAATAGTGTGATATCTTTAGAATAGAGAGCATATTTTCAATGCCAGCTTTTTAATAGGATCAAAGATTTTGTACAACCACAAGAGAAGTAAATGCAGTACAAGTGTATTTATACAGATCTCAAATGAAAGTACTAGGTATGATTAATATTATGTGAAAGAATGCATTTGTCAAATTATTTCCAAAAATGAAATTATTTGGGCAAAAAATTGGTCTGCAGCATTTTTTGGGTGTTGTATTTAAGTTTTGCCAACAGCCTATGCTTGTTATCAGCAGATAGGCAGCATGCATATTTGGCATTACATCTGTGTTCACCAATTGCAAGATTGGTCTGAGTGGAGCCCAAGTACTCAGCAGAGAGATGGCGACATCCATTGATGGCGTGTGGTGCAGCCAGCCTGCTCCTCTTGCAGGAAAAACGTACTCACTCATGAGCACTCAGTTACGCAGATGCCACATGGGAAGTTGTAGCCCAGGAGGTGGACAGGAGGGTAGATACCATTGTACTATAGAGGGAACCAGGAAACCATTATCCACTACAAAAAGGCAGTGGTTACATGCGTTTCAGAAATAGTAGGAACTGCAGATACTGGAGAATCTGAGATAACAAGGCATAGAGCTGGATGAACACAGCAGGCCAAGCAGCATCAGAGGAGCAGAAAAGCTGACATTTAGGGCATAGACCCTTCTTCAGAAAATTATTTTCTGAGAAAGGGTCTAGACCCGAAACATCAGGGAAGTTAATCTGCAGATTCCGTAAGACCATAAGACATAGGAGTGGAAGTAAGGCCATTCGGCCCATCAAGTCCATTCCGCCATTTAAATCATGGCTGGTGGGCATTTCAACACCTCTTCCCTGCACTCTCCTCATAGCCCTTGATTCCTTTTGAGATCAAGAATTTGTCAATCTCTGCCTTGAAGGCTTCCAACGTCCTGGCCTCCACTGCACTCCGTGGCAATGAATTCCACAAGCCCACCACTCTCTGGCTGAAGAAATGTCGTCTCATTTCAGTTTTAAATTTACCCCCTCTAATTTTAAGGCTGTGCCCACGGGTCCTAGTCTCTCAGCCTAACGGAAACAACTTCCTAGCATCCATCCCTTCTAAACCATACATTATCTTATAAGTTTCTATTAGATCTCTCCTCAACCTTCTAAACTCTAATGAGTACAATCCCAGGATCCTTAGCCGTTCATCATATGTTAAACCGACCGTTCCAGGGATCATCTGTAAGAGTCTTCGCAGGACACGCTCCAGGGCTAGAATGTCCTTCCTGAGGTGTGGGACCCAAAATTGGACACAGTATTCTAAATGGGGCCTAACTAGAGCCTTATAAAGTCTCCGAAGCACATCACTGCTTTTATATTCCAACCCTCTTGAGATAAACGACAACATTACATTCGCTTTCTTAATTACGGACTCTACCTGCAAGTTAACCTTTAGAGAATCCTGGACCAATGCTCCCAGATCCCTTTGCACTTCTGATTTGCAAATTTTCCCACCATTTAGAAGATAGTCCATGCCTGTATTCTTTTTTCCAAAGTGCAAAACCTCACATTTACATTCAGGCAAGAGGTACCAAGCAACAGTGCTACAAAAATGTTTAATACATAGGTTTTACAAAAAACAAAGAAAACTACAGCACAGCATCAGGCCGTTCGACCCTCCAAGCCTGCACTGACATTCTGCCCATCACACCTAAAACGCCCTGCCCCTCCGGGGACAGTATCCATCTGTTCCCATCCTATTCATGTATTCGTCAAGACAGCTTTTAAAAGTCCATATCGTTCTGCTTCCACTATCTCCTCCCGTAGCAAGTTCCAGGCACCCACCACCCTCTGTCAAAAAAACTTGCCTCGCACATCACCTTTAAACCTTGCCCCTCACACCTTAAAACTCTGCACCCTATTAACTACCTCTTCCACCCTGGGAAAAACCTTCCAACTGTCCACTCTGTCCATGTCCTTCATAATCTTGTCAATCTCTCTCAGGTTGCCCCTCAGCCTCTGTCGTTCCAGAGATAACAATCCAAGTTTCTCCAACATCTCCTCATAGCTAATGCCCTCCATACCAGCCAATATCCTGGTAAATCTTTTCTGTGTCCTCTCCAAAGCCAACACATCCTTCTGGTTGTGTAGCAATCAGAATTGAGCGCACTACCAAATGCGGCCTAACTAAGGTTCTATAAAACTGCAACATTACCTGCCAATTTTTAAACTCAATGCCCCGGCCGATAAAGGAAGCATGCCATATGCCTTGTTGACTATTTTTTCCACCTGTGTTGCGACTTTCAGTGACCTGTGTACCTGCACACCCAGATCCCGCTGCCTATTAGTAACCTTAAGGGTTCTACCGTTTACTGTATATTTTCCATCTGGATTAGACCTTCCAAAAAGTATTACCTCACATTTTCCCAAATTAAAATTCCATCTGCCATGTCTCTGTCCAAGTCACCAACCGATCTATATCCTGCCGTATCCTCTAACAGCCCTCATCGCTACCCATAATTCCACCAACCTTTGAGCCATTGGCAAACTTGCTAATCAGACCAGTTACATTCTCCTCCAAATCAATTATATATGTTACGAGTAACAAAGGTCCCAACACTGATCCCTGAGGAATACCGCCCGTCATAGTCCTCCACTCAAACGCACCCTTCCACTGCTACCCTCTGTCTATGAATAACCCAGTTTTTTATCCATCTTGCAAGCTCATCTCTGACCCCGTGTGACTTTACCTTCTGTATCAGTCTGCCACGAGGGACTTTGCCAAAAACCTTACCGAAGTCCACATAGACAACATCCGCTGCCCTGGCTTCATCACTTCCTCAAAAAAACTCAATCAAATTAGTGAGACACAACCTCCCCTTCACAAAACCATGTAGCCTCTCGCTAATATGCTCACTTATTTCCAAGTAGGAGTAAACCCTGTCTCAAAGAATCCTCTCCAATAATTTCCCTACCACTGATGTAAGAACTACCAGCCCAATCACCCTTCTTAAACAAAGGAACAACATTGGCTATTCACCAATCCTCTGGGACCTCCCTTGGAGCCAGTGAGGTAACAAAGATTTCCCTCAAGGACTCAACAATTTCCTCCCTCACCTCTTTCAGCATTCTGGAGTATAGCCCACCAGGACCTGGAGACCTGTCTACCATAATGGTTTTCAAGACTCACAATACCTCCTCCCTTTCGCTCTCAAAATGACCCAAACTATCTACATAACCTTCTTCAGACTCATCATCCACCAAGTCTTCTGTATGGTGAATGCTGATGAAAAGTACTCATTTAATACCTTGTCCATTTCCTCTAGCTCCACGCAAATTCCCTTCCCTGTCCTTTAGTGGGCCAAGCTTTTCTCTGGCTACCTTCTTGCTCTTTATATATGTATAAAAAGCCTTAGGATTTTCCTTAATCCTGTTGGCCAATGACTTTATATGACCCCTTTTAGCCCTCCTGACTCCTTGCTTAAGTTTCTTTCGACTTTTCTTGCACTCCATCCTTGCTTCATGTGTTCCCATTCTCCTAAAGAGCAAAGAACAAAGAAAATTACAACACAGGAACGGGGCCTTGGGCCCTCCAAGCCTGCGCCGATCGAGATCCTCTGTCTAAGCCTATCATCTATTTTCTAAGGGTCTGTATCCCCTTGCTCCCTACCCATCCATGTACCTGTCAGGATACATCTTAAAAGAGACTAACGTGTCTGCGTCTACCACCTCTGCTGGCAATGCGTCCCAGGCACCCACCACCCTCTGTGTAAAGGACTTTCCACACATATCTCCCATAAACATTCCTCCTCTCGCCTTGAACTCATGACCCCTAGTAATTGAGTCCCCCACTCTAGGGAAAAAAGCTCCTTGCTATCCACCCCTGATAATTTTGTAGACCTCAGTCAGGTTACCCCTCAATCTCCGTCTTTCTAATGAAAATAATCCTAATCTACTCAATCTTTCTTCATAGCTAGTGACTTCTATAACAGGCAACATCCTGGTGAACCTCCTCTGCACTCTCTCCAAAGCATCAACATCCTTTTGGTAATATGGTGACCAGAACTGTACACAGTACTCTAAATGTGGCCGAACCAAAGTCCTATACAACTGTAACATGACCTGCCAACTCTTGTACTCAATACCCCGTCCGATGAAGGAAAGCATGCCATATGCCTTCTTGACCACCCTACTGACCAGCGTTGCCATCTTCAGTGAACAATGGACCTGAACACCCAGATTTCTCTGTATATCAATTTTCCTCAGGACTTTTCCATTTACTGTATAGTTTGCTCTTGAATTTGATCTTCCAAAGTGCATCACCTCGCATTTGCCCGGATTGAACTCCATCTGCGCAAATCTCCAATCTGTCTATATTCTGCTGTAATATCTGACAGTCCCCTTCACTATCTGCTACTCCACCAAACTTTGTGTCATCTGCAAACTTGCTAATCAGACCAGCCTGGACAAATGCTTCCATTTTCTTCTTGACTAGGCTCACAATATCTCTTGTTATCCTAGGTTCCTTAAACTTGTCATTCTTATCCATCATCCTTACAAAAATGTACCAGTCCTGAGTTTCCAGCAACTTGAGCTTGAAAACCTCCCACATACAAGATGTTGATTTTCCCTCAAACATCTGCCTCTAATCTTCATTTTTCAGTTCCTGCATAATATTTATATAATTAGCCTTTCCCCAATTTAGCACCTCCACCTGAAAGCTACATCTATCTTTTTCTGTCTGTACTTTAAAGCTTACTGAATTGTGATCAATTTTCCTGAGCTGCTCCCCTACTGAGACGTTGACCACCTGGCCAGGTTCATTCCCCAATACTAGGTCCAGTACAGCCCCTCTCCTAGTTGGACTATCTACATACTGTTTCAAGAAGCCCTCCTGGATGCACCCTGTAAAATTTGCCCCATCTGCACCCAAGCACTAAGTGAGTCCCAGTTAGCCATATGGGAAGTTAAAATCATCTATGACAACAAGCCGCTACTTTTACATCTTGCCAAAAATCTGCCTACATAATTGATCTTCTATCTCCCGCTCGTGGTTGGGAGGCCTATAGTAAACCAATACATTGTGATTGCACCCTTCTTGTTCCTGACCTCTACCCATACTGTCTCGCTGAATGAGCCATCCAATGTGTCCTCCCGCTGTACAGCTGTGATATTCTCCTTAACAAGTAGTGAAACTCCCTCACCCCTTTTATATCTCCCTCTATCCTGCCTGAAACATCTGTATGCTGGATCGTTAAGCTGCCAATCCTGTCCCTCCTTTAACCAAGTCTCTGTAATAGCAACAACATCATCATTCCAAGTACTAATCCAAGCTTTAAGTTCATTTGCCTTAATTTTTGCACGTCTCGTATTTAAACAGATGCACTTCAGTCCACCCGACCCACTTTGATCAGCAACCATACCCTGCCTGCTCTTCCTCTGAACCTTACTGGCCCTATTCTCTAGTTCCCTTTCAGACCATTCACCTTTGATTTGGTTCCCATCCCCTGCCAAGCTCGTTTAAATCCTCCCGAGTGAATCTCCCAGCCAGAATATTTGTGCCCCTCCAGTTTAGATGCAACCCGTTTTTCTTGTACAGGTCCCATCCACCCCAGAAGAGATCCCAGTGGTCCAGAAATCTGAAATCCTACCTCCTACACCATCTGTTTAACCACCTGTTGAGCTTTACTATCTTCCTATTTCTAGCCTCACTGACATGTGGCACAGGGAGTAACCCTGAGATTACAGCCTTGGAGGTCCTGCTCTTAAACTTTCTACCTAACTCCCTGAACTGCTGCTACAGGGCCTCATCACTCATCCTGCCTATGTTGTTAGTACCAGTATGTACCACAACCTTTGGCTGTTCACCCTCTCCCTTCAGAATGTGTTCTGCCCTGGCGCAGGGTAGCAGCATACCATCCTGGAAGCTCTTTTTATGAACAGAAGCGCCTACCTGTGCTCTTAAACTATAGAGTCCCCTATAACCACTGCTCTAGTGCTCTTTACCCTTGCTTTCTTATGAGCAGGGCGAGTCATGGTGCCACCAGGCAGGCTGCTGCTGTTATTTCCTGATCAGCCTTCACCCCACACAACAATATCCAAAACAGTATACTTGTTAGAGAGGGGGATGACCACAGGGGATTCCTGCACTGAGTGTCTGCACTTTCTAGCGGACACCCATCTATCTGCCTGCAACTGGGCTGTTACCACATCTCTAAAACTACTAGCTATGACACTTTCCGCCACCGTCATGCTCCTAAGTGCATCCAATTGCCACCTCAACTTATCCATGCAGTCTGTGAGGAGCTGCAATTGGGTGCACTCCCGGCAGATGTAGTCATCTGAGACACTGGAAGCATCACACATCTCACACGTACAGCACATAACCCCCACTGGCTGGCATCTCCATCCCAATCGTGCTGTTTATGACAACTTAGAACATAGAACATTACAGCACAGTACAGGCCCTTCGGCCCTCGATGTTGTGCCAACTGTCATACCGATCTGAAGCCCATCTAACCTACACTATTCCATGTGTGTACGTATGCTTACCTAATGATGACTTAAATGTACCTAAAGTTGGCGAATCTACTACCGTTGCAGGCAAAGCATTCCATACCCTTACTACTCTGAGTAAAGAAACTACCTCTGACATCTGTCCGATATCTTTCGCCCCTCAATTTAAAGCTATGCCCCCTTGTGCTCACCGTCACCATCCGAGGAAAAAGGTTCTCCCTATCCACCCTACCTAACCCTCTGATTATTTTATATGTTTCAATTAAGTCATCTCTCAACCTTCTTCTCTCTAATGAAAACAGCCTCAAGTCCCTGAGCCTTTCCTCATAAGACCTTCCCTCCATACCAGGCAACATCTAGTAAATCTCCTCTGCACCCTTTCCAAAGCTTCCACATCCTTCTTATAATGCGGTGACCAGAACTGCACGCAATACTCCAAGTGCGGCCGCACCAGAGTTTTGTACAGCTGCAGCATAACCTCCTGATTCCAGAAATCGATCCCTCTATTAATAAAAGCTAAAACACTGTATGCCTTCTTAACAGCCCTGTCAACCTGAGTGGCAACTTATTAAACACCTATCCTTACTTCTCACTGTGAATACCCACGGTGCTCACTCACTCACCTTCCCAGATGCTCTGTGGACCTTCTGGAAGCAGTGGCTACACTGATGCAAATCTTCCCCACATCAGCCAATCAGCATCAACACACTGCTGCCCTCAACCACAAGGTGTCTTGCACACTGTGCAATGCACTACGTTCCAACACTCAACCAACAGCCTTCCCTGGCAATTAAGGCTAATGCCTAATTTTAAGATACACACCCTCATCCTCAGACACATTCTAAAAAAATATATGGAATTCTCTCCCAGAAGGCAGTGGAGGCTAACTCTCTGGATGCTTTCAAGAAAGAGATAGATAGAGCTCTTAAAGATAGTGGAATCATGGGTTATGGGGATAAGGCAGGAACAGGATACTGATTGTGGATGATCAGCCGTGATCATAATGAATGGTGGTGCAGGCTCATAGGGCCGAATGGCCTACTCCAGCACCTCTTGTCTATTGTCTGTTGTCTAAAAATGTTAGCTTCAAAGACAGCTTTTACTGCCTCAGCTATTGTTACAAACAGAGCGGGAGGCATGATCTGGCTCCTCTCTTTTTAACCTCCTCTCAGCCAGTCAGAACAAATAATTTTATTTCTTTTTAACGTGCAGCTATCAAATTCCAATTTCCAATTAGCGAACTGAACCAAAATGAAGTCAATTGATCACAAGGTTTTCTTGGTTTCAAACACATGTAGAAGTGCAGATAATAAGCTTAGAGAGAAGTGGAGGGAATCTCGCAGGGACAGGAAGGCAAACGTAATTGTCATTTGAAGTTCCTCAATTCCTTCAGTGATGAGAATCACCCGGGTCCTGACTTCTTAGCTGTTGTTTTGTTTCTTCAGCAATAGCTTTGTAAAACCTGATTTCCTCAGAGAATGCTTGTTATCCAAGTTTTTTTGTTTCACTGGGCACTGACCTTTTTAGGTGAAGAATCAAGTCTTCAGTTTTTTTTTATTTTTAACCAACAACCTATTCGGGTGTGGAAGTAGGTCAAACCGGAATCCAGGGCTTCGGGTCTAGAGGTGTGGGCAGTAATACTGCACCACATGCCTCTGCCAGAGTATCCTTGGTGTTATCAGTCATATTGGCTTTTTCTCTCTCCTTTGTTGTTCAAGGGCAGCAGTTGATGAATAGCTCCCTTGTAGATTCTGTTGTCTGTGGTATTGTTTCATTCAAAACTGGGTGGTTGCAGATAGCCTTTAATCTCCCAATATGTGAAGTTATTATGCAACTGTGAGTACAACAAGAGATGTGACTTCCTTGATGCTTCACTGGGTTTCATTGCCTCTTGATTAAAATGGTAATTCAAATGCAGTTTTTTTTTAATTCCATGTGGCTTAACTGGGCTTGTCAGGTGGCTGCATCAGCAATTTTAGGTGAGTGTTACTCTGTTCAAAACCATCTTTTCTCTCTATAGAACTTTAAGCTATGAAAAACAAATCAAATCCGTGTTGTATATTGATGGTATATTTTCATTACAATTGTCATTCCACCACACCATGAAGAATGAACCTGTACAATATTTCTCCACTTTGTTCATGGTGAGTATTTTGTTACAAGTTCAATGCAAAAGAGAAATACAAAAAAATGTGATGACAATATATTCACATTCTACTTTCACTTTCTTCATCCTAACCTGGATTCAAATCTGCTTTGGGATTTGGCAGTCTGACCTGTACACTAAGCCATGCCCTATTTCCAAGTCTTAAGCCTTCACTGACCAGTTCTATGATTCTAATACTGGATTCAGGTATTTTCACAAATTTGCTTTCTAGGAGGTCTTTGGATGACATTCAGAGATTTCCCTTCTGAGACAAGTCTGGACTGGGAGCTTGCATCTCACATTCACTTAACTGATTGAAGTTTCAGACTTAGTTCTGCTACTTTGATCTCCCAGTGGGTAATTCCAGTGGGTAATTCCATGTTTAACTCACTGGTATAGCCCTCATGACCTCACCAATGATGTCTGCTGCAGGCTATATCCCCTTCCCTTTTCCCTTTGTTCTGGGAATGGGTTTTCTCCTAACCTGTTCAATCTACGACTGTCATTTTTTAAATTTGATCATGTGGGCATCACTAGCTCAGCCAGCATTTATTTCCCAATTCCTATTTGCCTAGAGTGGTTGTTAAGAGCCAACTGCATTGCTGCGGGTCTGGAGTCACATGTAGGCCAGACCAGGGGTGGATCACAGATTTCCTTCCCTAAAGAATACCAGTGAACCAGATGGGATTTTCCTGACAAATCGGCAAAAGTTTCACGGATTATCAGTAGACTCTTATTTTCAGATTTTAATCAAATTCAAATTCTACTTTCTGCCATGGTGGGATTTGAACCCAGGTTCTCAGAACATTGGCTGGGTCCCTGAATTAATAGTCCAGCAATAATACTACAAGGCCACACCTTCAATTGTTATCCCTGTGGCTATTGTACTAAGAAGCTTCTGATGGTTTGACCATAGACTTCCTGCCTTCTCCCAATACAAATCCCTCACCATATTAATACCATAAGACCTGGTGATATAGGAGCAGATGTAGGCTATTCAGTCCGTTGATAACAGGCAATAGCTGATCTGATAACCAGTAACAACAGCCTCAGGTGCAGGTATTAAGAAGGATCTCCATCTCTTGATCTGACACTTGCAGCCAACAGTTCAGATACTTGTCAACATGGTGTAGAGCTGGATGAACACAGCAGGCCAAGCAGCATCACAGGAGCACAAAAACTGACGATTCAGTCCTAGACCCTTCATCAGAAATGGGGGAAGGGAAGGGGGTTCTGAAATAAATAAGGAGAGAGGGGGAGGTGGATAGAAGATGGATAGAGGAGAAGATAGTTGGAGAGGAGACAGACAGGTCAAAGATGTAAGGGAATGGAATGCCTCATCCTGGGAGCAGATGCAGCCGAGGTGAAGGAATAGGGGATGGTATTTTTCCAGGAAGGTGGGTGGGAGGAGGTGCTCTCCCATACATCTCGGTTGTCCTCATTTTTCAAGGACTGCAATTTCCCCCCAGCAGTGGTTGAGAATGCCCTCAACCATGTCTCCCACATTTCCCATAATTCATCCCTCACAGCCCGTCCCCACAGCAACAACCAAAAAGAATCCCCCTCTTCCTCACATACCACCCCACCAGCCTCAAGATCCAAAGCATCATCCCCCAACACTTCTGCCATCCACAATCCAACCCCACCACCCAAGACATTTTTCCATCCCCACCCATGTCTGCTTTCCAGAGGGACCACTCTCTCCGTGATTCCCTTGTCCGCTCCACACTCCCCTCCAACCCCACCACACCCGGCACTTTTCCCTGCAACCTCAGGAAGTGCTACACCTGCCCCCACACCTCCTCCCTCACCCCCATCCCAGGCCCCAAGAAGACTTTCCACATCAAGCAGAGGTTCACCTGCACATCTGCTAATGTGGTATACTGCATCCACTGTACCCACTGTGGCCTCCTATACAGCAGGGAAACCAAGAGGAGGCTTGGGGACCGCTCTGTAGAACACCTCCAACTCAGTTCACAATAAACTGCTGCACCTCCCAATCACGAGCCATTTCAATTCCCCCTCCCGTTCCTTCGACGACATGTCATCCTGGGCCTCCTGCAGTACCACAATGATGCCACCCGAAGGTTGCAGGAACAGCAACTCATATTCCGCTTGGGAACACTGCAGCCCAATGGTATCAATGTGGATTTCACAAGCTTCAAAATTTCCCCTCTTCCTACTGCATCCCAAAACCAGCCCAGCTCATCCCCGCCTCCCTAACCTGTTCTTCCTCTCACCTAACCCCTCCTCCCACCTCAAGCCACACTCCCATTTCCTGCCTACTAACCTCTTCCCGCCCCCTTGACCTGTCCATCCTCCCTGGACTGAACCGTCTCCTCTCTACCTCCCCTCCTACACTCACCTTTACCGGCTCCATCCCCACCTCTTTAACTTGTCTGTCTCCTCGCCACCTATCTTCTCCTCTATCCATCTTCGATCTGCCTCCCCCTCTCTCCCCATTTATTTCAGAATCCTCTCCCCTCCCCCATTTCTGATGAAGGGTCTAGGTCCGAAGCATCAGCTTTTCTGTTCCTAAGATACTACTTGACCTGCTGTGTTCATCCACCTCTACACTTTGTTATCTCAATTCTCCAGCATTTGCAGTTCCTATAATCTCTGAAATTAACTAGGCTTATTTGAATTAAGAATGAGTTTATTACTAAACGCGAGAAGAAATACTAATGCAATACACACATATAGACTAGTAAATGGAGGGGAGTCCAAGAAAATTAAAGTTTAAAGAAATTTGATTTACAAATTGTTCACAAAGAGCATTTAGATGATCATGCAGCTGCTGCAGTAGAGGTTACTAATAGCGTTGGCACTGATGGGCCTCATGCCCTTCATTTAGCAGATTAGTTGAAATTCTATCATTCTCATTTCTTTCCATTATGTTTGAATTCCAGCATTCAAATTGAGTGAGAATCCTTTCTTTCTCCTGTATCACTTCTGTTTCGCTCTCAGAGGACTACCAATCTTTACCTGCAACACACTGATGATTATGGAATAGTTCTTTGACTGTAATCTGCACATCACACTAATGCTAGTGATAATGGGAACTGCAGATGCTGGAGAATCCAAGATAATAAAATGTGAGGCTGGATGAACACAGCAGGCCCAGCAGCACCTCAGGAGCACAAAAGCTGATGTTTCGGGCCTAGACCCTTCATCAGAGAGGGGGACGGGGTGAGAGTTCTGGAATAAATAGGGAGAGAGGGGGAGGCGGACCAAACATGGAGAGAAAAGAAGATAGGTGGAGAGGAGTGTATAGGTGGGGAGGTAGGGAGGGGATAGGTCAGTCCAGGGAAGACGGACAGGTCAAGGAGGTGGGATGAGGTTAGTAGGTAGGAGATGGAGGTGCGGCTTGGGGTGGGAGGAAGGGATGGGTGAGAGGACGAACAGGTTAGGGAGGCAGAGACAGGTTGGACTGGTTTTGAGATGCAGTGGGTGGAGGGGAAGAGCTGGGCTGGTTGTGCGGTGCAGTGGGGGGAGGGGGGCGAACTGGGCTGGTTTTGGGATGCGGTGGGGGAAGGGGAGATTTTGAAGCTGGTGAAGTCCACATTGATACCATTGGGCTGCAGGGTTCCCAAGCGGAATATGAGTTGCTGTTCCTGCAACCTTCGGGTGGCATCATTGTGGCACTACAGGAGGCCCATGATGGACATGTCATCTAAAGAATGGGAGGGGGAGTGGAAATGGTTTGCGGCTGGGAGGTACAGTTGTTTATTGCGAACCGAGTGGAGGTGTTCTGCAAAGCGGTCCCCAAGCCTCCGCTTGGTTTCCCCAATGTAGAGGAAGCCACACCGGGTACAGTGGATGCAGTATACCACATTGGCAGATGTGCAGGTGAACCTCTGCTTAATGTGGTAAGTCATCTTGGGGCCTGGGATGGGGGTGAGGGAGGAGGTGTGGGGGCAAGTGTAGCATTTCCTGCGGTTGCAGGGGAAGGTTGCCGGGTGTGGTGGGGTTGGAGGGGAGTGTGGAGCAAACAAGGGAGTCATGGAGAGAGTGGTCTCTCCGGAAAGCAGACAGGGGTGGGGATGGAAAAATGTCTTGGGTGGTGGGGTCGGATTGTAGATGGCGGAAGTGTCGGAGGATGATGCGTTGTATCCGGAGGTTGGTGGAGTGGTGTGAGAGAACGAGGGGGATCCTCTTTGGGCGGTTGTGGCGGGGGCGGGGTGTGCGGGATGTGTTGCGGGAAATGAGGGAGACGCGGTCAAGAGCGTTCTCGACCACTGTGGGGGGAAGTTGCGGTCCTTGAAGAACACTAATGCTAGTACCAGTTTCGTGCACACAAGAACATTTAGACTTATTCATGCAATCTAATAATGTTGGAGCTGGCTTTTTAACCCTGCCCTTGTCTATTTGTCAAAGGCAAAATTCACAAAATGTGTCTGCAATTTGAATCTAATCTGTAGCATGTGGCTGCAGATACCTGCACCAAAGCCTGGAAGTCTGTTCTTTGACGCAAAAATTCTCCCTTGTCCTGCAAATTCTCTCAGTGCAGGCTCTGGGACAGCTGTTGTTATTGCCTCTATTGCCCTCTGTGTGCTTCCTGTGCAGCAGTCCCAGTACAAAAAGGCCTACTGCATTGACTCAGATGCTTATTTAACTTTTAGCACATCTAAGGGAACAATAAGTCAAAGTACACAGTCTTAGTAAAGGCACACTTTACCTCACGCATCCTACCTATGATATTTCAGGTTATGCCTCCATAGAATTAATCTCAAACCTATCCAAGGTCCCAAGCAGCCTGTGATTCTGCTTTGCTGCGGTTCTTGAGAGGTCCAAGAGAAGAGTGTTGAGGGGGTTCTCTGATCTGCCCATCAGCCCCTCCTCTACATCGGGTGGACAAATTAGGAATTTGGGGTGAAGAGCAAACAAATTTCAGTAGCAGCCCTGAGGATGTGAAATATGAGCTGCAATCCAATACAGCCAGTATACATATAGAATGCAAAACAGATAGCCTGAGAATTTGTGAACCAACCTAATAGTGTTTTTGCATGAGATTGCACCATGCAACTCCTCCCATGCCAAATCCCTGACGGGGAAGTGGAGTAGTATGACACAAAGAGCCTCCTCTCAAGGGCTGCCGCTACCTCCAGTTGACAGGACAAAATGCTAGGGTATGTCTTGATAGTTGATAAGCGTGAGGAAGTGGAGATTGTACAGCAGTAGTCCACCCATCAAAATGCTCTCTGACAAAAGAAATGACAAAGAGGGGAATTTCCAAGAGACAGCTCAAAGTGTGGGGCATGAGGTCCTGATGAATGGGTCGGAGACTGGGTCTAATGTGAAATTCCACTTTAATCGGGGTTAATTCAGATGACATCCCATGACATGCTTGAGCCACAATGGTACGTATGTGCTGGCAGGACAAAGTGGCACCTTTTTGAATCTATGGTTGGTATAGGCTGTAATCTGGGCATTAATAGAAACATGATGCAAAACTTCCTGTGGCATCATCCAGCCCACTTGGCTGGTATGAGGTACTCTATCTGAAATCAGTAGAAATGAATTGATAGCCCTTAACTAAATATATTCTCAAATTAAGCTTATGATTCAAAGGAATGTGTTCTTTCAGAGGAAAATGGTGGACTCCAGCCCCTGTGGTGTCTACTGGTCATGTAAGGCTCATGTATACATGTATCAGAGATGATGGGAACTGCAGATGCTGGAGATTCCAAGATAATAAAATGTGAGGCTGGATGAACACAGCAGGCCAAGCAGCATCTCAGGAGCACAAAAGCTGACGTTTCGGGCCTAGACTCTCTGATGAAGGGTCTAGGCCCGAAACGTCAGCTTTTGTGCTCCTGAGATGCTGCTTGGCCTGCTGTGTTCATCCAGCCTCACATTTTATTATCATGTATACATGTGGTCCCTCACCTAGGACTGGAGCACAGATGTAACTATAAAAGAGGCAAAGGCAGAAAAGTGTGAAATCCATGGGCTTTGTGGTGGCTTGTAGTGATGCCCTTACATGGCCAATGTGATAGTCACTCTACCACAGAAATATTCCACAAGGTAAGACGAGGAGTTGATGAATTATGAGCAGGAGGCAGGTGGATTGTATTCTGCAATTGCTGCATTGATCATTGGAGTTGGCCGTTAAGTAGCATCACATTCCAGCTGTCAACTCAGTCCCCTTCAAAAAATGCGTTATTTCCTTCTTCTACTTTGAATTTCCTTTTGTCAACGTTGAAAGTGAAATATCTCCATGAAGGCCATTATGCCGTCACCAAGTCAGCTTTTGTTGACATGCATGCGGTGCATGACTCTGATCTAGCTAGCTCAGAGCAGGTTCCTAGAGTGAGCAGAACCACTGACACTCCTGTTTATATCTATCAACCAGGCCTCCCTGACTGGACCAGAATTAACAGATGAACCAGGGAACTCTCATTCTATGAGGTCCACCTGGCTGACCTTGTTCCGATCACTCCAGAAAGGTTATCACACTGTTGATTTTTGGATACACATTGGTGAGGTTTAAGCTATAGGCTTCTCACCACTTAAGGGTGAGATGGTTATCTTGCCAGCTAAGGAGAAAGGACTTCACCACAAAAGTTTATCTTGATGATGAGTGTCTGACTTTTGGACTCTCGCCTGACTAACTCATCACGTTCACAATTATTCTCACAAACTCAGGGAGTTGAAAATCACACCTGCACCTTCACAATTTGTTAGTGAGTTAGTGAGAAAATGCTTTTCTTCCAGTTCTAATGAAAGGAGAAACACGTAGCTCCAGTATCATTAATTTTCCTCTGTTCTTTTCATTAATGCCTTTTGTGCGCCATAAATTTGCAGTGTGCAGAGCAACCCAACAGATTACTTCTGTGACAGAGGCTGGCACAACGTATATGGCTTGCTGTTGAATACAAGCCACTTCCAACAAATAAACTACAATATAAATTTAATCCTAATCCTCTTTTACTGACTTTTTGAGAGGATTTCAGCAAGTAACTGCACTTATCGAATAAGTGCAAATTAATCTGTTTGGAAATGCAAGATGTGAAGGAAAAAGTACTCTGAAAATGTAATCAAAACAATTCCAAAAATTTCTGCATGTGCTAATGGAAGAAGATTAGTTCCCTGTTTTAATATGCACCTGCCACTGAAATAGTGCACCCATTGCGTCAACCTAAATGTTAGATGATAATTATTTGGAGTATTTTAAACAGTACTGTTTGAGATAAAGCTCCTTATGAAGTGATATTACTTAATAAAAATGAAAGTGATCTTATTAAGAAGAGTGGAATCTTTTAATTTCAATTTAGAAGTAATTAAAGGAATTTGTTGTATGTTAGAATATTAAAGCATTGCATTTTTAAACTTATTATTGGGGCTTGAATGTTTCTGGAAAGGCAAACACTCAAAACCCATATTGGATCTCCCTAGTCCGTTGATGCTCGCTGTTTTGAGGACAATTATGAATCCGTTGTATTCCTGTCAGACATGAGTCTCATCTAGGTCAGACTGGATAACAATGACATGCTTGCTTTCCTCAAAGGCATGAATAATCAAATTAGCTTTCCACAATAACCTAACAGTTCTGCCACTTCTAGCTTTTTTTAATCTCCCATTCTTCTGAAAACCCTGTCATTGTGTAATTTAAATTCATGTTCTCTGGATTATTATATTTCTGTATTATTTTTCTTCCTTACAATTCTGGGCATTCCATTTTTTTTCTCTCACCAATTTACACTTTGCCGACACCACTCTCCCCCTTCTCTTTTTGCAGGACAGGCTCATCCACTGAAGGGAAGAGAGGTCGAAGACCAATGGAATGGCACAGGATATCTGCATGATCATTTACATAGGTAAGCCTGCTGGCAGGTGAGAGACAAGACACATCCTACACAAAAGGAGATATCAACATAGCAGGTAATTAATGAAAATGATGTGGAGAAGTGATTGGTATCTTGAGATTGAAGGAACAAGTATCTTTTCCCTGGCCAGGGTTTTCATATCAATGTTAAGCGCTCTCAGTATACAGGCAATGCATACCTGACAGGTGGCTCTAACTATTTAATAAGAAGGGGGTGATATAGTGGGTAAGTGATAGCATTTGCGCTGCTCATTGCCCCAGAAGCTTCTTTACCAGAACGCCCACTGAAATGATGCAGTGCATAATCCTACGGGTTAGTTTGAAATCACAATTCAGACTGCAGCCAATTCATCTGGTGCAGTCAGACAGCAAGGCACACAGACACAGAGTTTATAGGTAGGGGGATCAAGGACAGAGAGGTCAACAGATCATACAACTGGTATGAGGGGAGTGCCAGATAATAAGTTTCTGCTGGTGACCAAGAGTTTGAGACAGTGTGAGTAATGTGTCAACAGCTGACTAACTAGTGAAGAGATGACCTATAATCTAACTAAATGAGGCAGAAAATAATTACAAAATTTAAAATAAGGTGGTGCTGGAGACAAACTAAATGGCTGGAATCATTTAATAGGTATAAGAGTCACATGCTGAAAGGCTACACTATGTTTCTTTGCAATCTTCAACATGTCATCGATGATGATGAGCATCTTGTCGAGATCATCTCTACATCTCCATTTCTTGCCTATAAGCGCCAAACCTTAGACAGCTATCTTTCACTACCCAGCCTTCAGGACAACATCGACCACACCACCACACAACCCTGCTGTGGTAGCCTCTGCGAGACATGTTAGATCATCGACATGGACACTACTATCTCATGTAGTGTCACCATTCAACATGTGCACGGCAGATACCCATGCGACTCGGCCAACAATGTTCACCTCATACACTGCAGGTAAGAATGCCCCGAGGCAGGAGTATTGGCAAGACCATACAGATGCTATATCAATGGATGAATGGACACTGTGTGCAGACAGGAATTGCCAGACAGGAACATTACCTCCCAGTCGGGAAACGCTTCAGAGATCAAAGACATTCAGCCTCCAACCTTCGGGTAAGCATCCACCAAGGTGGACTTCGAGATACATATCAACGCTGAATCGCTGATCAGAGACTAATAGCCAAGTTCCATACCAGTGAACACAGCCTCAGCTGTGATCTTGGGTTCATGTCACACCACATGTGACCATACCACACTATTCTGTATCTGTAAAACCTTGCTTACAGTCCTGTTTTGACATCATCACCTCGATAAATTGTTATGATCTCCCTACCTTAATTAGTTTGCGTAGTTTTGGATTACTTATACTTTGGTTAGACCCTTGGCAGACAACTCTTAGACCTGTCATGTTATTCCAGTCATTTAGTTTGTCTCCAGCACTACTTTATTTTTAATTGTTTGTAATTATGTCTCTGCCTCATTTAATCAGATTTTAGTTCACCCCTTTGCTTGTTATTCAGCTGTTAAACCTTTACTCAAACCGTCTAACACTTGGTCATCTGCAGAGACTTATTATTCAACAGTCCCCTCACATCAGCTGTATAATCTTTTGATCTCTCAGCCCTTGATCTCTCTGCCTATAAACTCAGTCTGTGTGCTCTCTTCTCTCTCTCACTGCACATGGGAAAAGGGCTGCATTCTGAAAGCTTGTGATTTCAAATAAACCTGTTGGACTATAACCGGGCGTCATGTGACTCCTGACTTTGCCCACTCCACTCCAGCACTGGCACTGGCACATTGTGTATAATCCTAACATGTTAACATTGTGGGCCAAGAGGACAGAATGCAATGAAAGACATCAACTAAGATGCCACAGACCAGAAGGCTTCTCCAGCGTGAGTGCCCTCAAATTTATCTTTCCTATGAAGTGGGGAGGGGACACATGGATCCAAGAACATTGCAACTCTCCATGCATCCCAGGCCATGGATTATCTACTGTCTTGAAGCTCCATATGTATTCAATTACCGTGGAGTCCAGAGGTGTCTCAGCTAGGATTTCTGCCTCAAAGTTAGCACAGCATGAACAGATATAAAAAAGGGAAAGTTGTATTTATGGCAAACTATAGCACAAAATGAAACACTGCCCAGTCAATGAAGTATGTTAAAAAGTATACAAAGTGGTGTCCTCACCAGCTAGTCTGTAATAAACAGATCAGTCAAACCTCTGTTGCTCTGGAAGCAAGTGGTCATGAGGTTTTCCTAATCATGTCTGATTCATCACACCATAGTCCTGCTCCCCACAACATCAGCTTCCTCCTCAGAGAAGAACTTATGCTTCTCTGTCATTCTGTTGTGATGCCTTCCTTTTGTTGAGTTGAGTTGTGTTATGGAGGGGGTACCAGATAACTGAAACATGAGACAGTCTGTCTAGGGTGTCGTGCACTGCACTGCCTGATCAGCCCAGCATCTGAACCTCATCTTCAGAAGTCTGTGGTCAGCTCTTAGACATTGTTCAATTATGTGGTGAAATACCTCCTATCAGTATCAGTCTGTGGATTCCTTACAAGTTTGACAGGGCAGCCTTCATCAGTGACAAACCATCCCTGTGCACACTAAGGTATAGATGAAAGATATAGGTGCCTTTGGCAGTTTGGAACAGAAACATTGAAGCAGCTCTGTTGAGAACATGCAGACACCTGCACTGTCTGGCTGGTGCAATCACAGCTGAACTGCACATAGAGTCACAGATCATGGAAACAGACCCTTCACTTCAACTCCTCCATGCCAACCAGGTGTCCTAAATTGTACTTGTCCCATTTGAATGTGGTTGGTCCATATCCCTCTAAATCTTTCCTATCCAAGTAGTTGCCCAAATGTCATTTAAATGTTGTGCTCGTGGCTCGTGGCTCGTGGCTCGTGGCTCGTGGCTCGTGGCTCGTGGCTCGTGGCTCGTGGCTCGTGGCTCGTGGCTCGTGGCTCGTGGCTCGTGGCTCGTGGCTATCAATTGTACCTTGCATCCATGGAAACCCAACAAATGTAACAAAGCTGTTAGCAGCCTGCCTGCACACAAGGGGAAATGAATAAATAGGTGAGCCTCAGCAAAGAGAGCACCAATCACCACCCAGGTACATTTGTCAGTGATTGCTTGTCAGATTTTAAGGAGACCCCTGGTGTGTCTCTGAAGTGATCCACTCACAAAGAAATTGAGGACAGCTGTCATCTTCAAGGCATTGCAATGGGGCTCCCTTCTGTTTTTTTCCATATGTAGGAGCTCACCTAGCAGCAGGAAATGAGACATTGTCAACACTGTTAGCCTGCCATCTGTATACAGTTGCATTATACCAGTTTCACTTGGTTTCAGGTCAACACTCACAGAGGGACAGGGGCTTGTAGCTCCCTTTAATTGTAGCCAAGATTTTAATTGCTGAAGTTAGCACATGGTGCAGCAGGTAATCAGGAAGGCTAATTGAATATTGATCCTTATTTCAGGGGGGAGTTGATATATAAAAGAGGGAATTCTTACTGCAACTGCATAAGATGCTGGTGAGACCACATCTGAAGTACTATGAGCAATTTTGGTCCCCTTATTTAAGGAGCAAGACCATTTCATTGGAGCAGTTCAGAGACAGCTCAGTGGGGTGATCTCTGGTACAGAGGGATTGTGTTATAAGCAAAGGCTAAATGGAATGTGACTACTCACTGAAATTTAGAGGTATGAGAAGTGATCTCATTGAAACATAAAGAATTCTTTAGGGACTTGACAGGGTAAATGCTGAGAGGATGTTTCCCCTAATGGGAGATCTAGGGTAAGAGGGCATAATCTGAGTTAAGAGGCACACATTTAAGACTGAGAAAAGGAGAAATTTCTTCTCAGATGGTTGTAATCCCTTGGAACTCCTTGCCACAGTGAGCTGTGGGGGCATAGTCTTATACATTTTAATGAGAGATATATATTTTTGATCAGTAGGGGAATCAAGGATTACAAGAAAAGGGCAGCAAAGTGAAAGTGAGGAATGCCAGATTAGCCAGGCTCATAATAAATGGTGGAGCAAGCTCAAGGGAGTCAAGTTCTTCTTTGTTATGATGTTATGGAAGATCTTGGACTGCATTGTGAATCCTGGCGCCATCTTCAAAACATTTAAGTCCCTAATTGTCTTCCTTGGTGCTGAAGCAATGTTATTGAGAGAATCTGGGTCAGACAGCAAGCTTGTGGAAATACTCCACATCTAATTTTTAGCTGACAGAGTGGGTTCTTTGTGAGCTCCATAATACACTATAAGCTGTAAGAGCAGAAATAGGCCATTAAACCCATTGGATCTGCTCCACCAATTAGATCACAGCTGATCTGATCATCCTCAACTTAGTTTTCCTACTTTTCCCCCTTAAACCTTCATCCCTTTACTGATTAATAATCTGCCTACCTCAGCCTTGAAATACCTGATGACTCAACCTTTACAGCCTTGTATGATAAAGATTAGCACAGATTCATTCCTCTGAAAGAAGAAACTTCTCATCTCTGTTTTAAATATGTTTCTGAAGGTCATTAAGCAGTCTTAGGTGTTATTCTAAAATTACGAATTTTGGTCTTAGCCCATATGCGCAAACATCATTTCCACCTTTATCCTGGCAAATCCCCTGAGAGGGCTTGTATGTTTCAATAAGGTCACCTCTCAGTCTTTAATGTTCCAATGAGTACAGGTCTAACTAATCTACTCAACCTCTCTTTAAAAGATAATTCCTTCATAACTAGTATCAGTCTAGTAAACATTCTCTGGGCTGCCTCCAATACCAGGATATCTTTCCTCAAGTAAGGTCCCAAACTGTTCACAATCTTCCAGCTGTGGCCTGACTATTGCCTTGTATAGCTTTAGCAAAATCTCCCTGCTATGTAATCTTTCCCCTTTGAAATAAAGGCTAACATTCCATTTGCGTTCTCCATTACCGGCTGGATGCTACTTTTTTGGGTTTCATGGACGAGACACTGAAAACCCCTGGTTCCATTGTTTTCCATAGTCTTTTGCAGTTTAAGTAACATTCAGCTCTTCTAATTCTTCCTGGTAAAGTGCATAACTTCATTCTTCTCTAAAATACACTCCATCTGGCAAATTTTTGCCTGCCTGTTTTACCTCTACGTATCCCTTGGTAAACTTTTTGTGTTGTTCTGCCCACTTGCCTTCCAACTATTTTTGTTATTTGAAAACAAGGCTATAGTACATTCACTTTCCTCATTTATATATTTCCTCATTAATATACATTACCAAAAAATATGCTCCCAGTCCTAATCCATGTGTCACTTCGCTAGTTGCACATCATGTATCCTAATCCTCTGCCTCCTATCAGTTAGCCAGTCCTCTATCCATACTAATCTACAACCTCTAATGCCATGGTTTTTTAATCTTACTAATTTTCTTGATGTGTGGCATCTTATCAAATGCTTACAGAAAATCCAAATATATCACATCTACAGTATCCCCTTTATCTGTACTGCTTGCTACCTCCATAAAGAATTCTAGTAAATTTGTGATTCATGGTTTCCCCTTCATGAAATCACGCTGACTCTGTTTGATCATATCATGTATTTCAAAACACACTGCTATTATATCCTTCATAAGACCATAAGACCATAAGACATAGGAGTGGAAGTAAAGCCATTCAGCTCATCAAGTCCACTCGCCATTTAAATCATGGCTGATGGGCATTTCAACTTCACTTCCCTGCACTCTCCCCGTAGCCCTTGATTCCTTCTGAGATCAAGAATTTGTCAATCTCTGCCTTGAAAGCATCCAAAATCCCGGCCTCCACTGTGCTCCATGGCAATGAATTCCACAGGCCCACCGCTCTCTGGCTGAAGAAATGTCGTCTCATTTCAGTTTAAATTTACCCTCTCTAATTTTAAGGCTGTGCCCACGGGTCCTAGTCTCCCTGCCTAACAGAAACAACTTCCTAGCATCCACCCCTTCTAAGCCATACATTATCTTGCCAGTTTCTATTAGATCTCCCCTCAACCTTCTAAACTCTAATGAGTACAATCCCAGGATCCTTAGCCATTCATCATACGTTAAGCCTACCATTCCAGGGATCATCCGTGTGAATCTCTGCTGGGCACGCTCCAGGACTAGTGTGTCCTTCCTGCGGTGTGTGGCCCAAAATTGGACACACTATTCTAAATGGGGCCTAACTAGATCCTTATAAAGCCTCAGAAGCACATCACTGCTTTTATATTCCAACCCTCGAGATAAACGACAACATTACATTCGCTTTCTTAACTACAGCCTCTACCTGCAAGTTAACCTTCAGAGAATCCTGGATCAACGCTCCCAGATCCCTTTGTACTTCTGCTTTGCAAATTTTCTCACCGTTTAGAAAATAGTCCATGCCTGTATTCTTTCTTCCAAAGTGCAAAACCTCACATTTACTCACATTGAATTTCATCAGCCATTTCCTGGATCACTCTACTAGACTGTCTAAATCTTTCTGCAGCTTCCCCACCTTCTCAGTACTACCTGCCTGTCCACCTATCTTCGTATCATCGGCAAACTTTGCCAGAATGCCCCCAGTCCCTTCATCCAGATCATTAATATACATGGTGAACCGCTGTGGCCCCAACACTGAACCCTGCGGGACACCACTCATCACCGGTTGCCATTCCGAAAAAGAGCCTTTTATCCCAACTCTCTGCCTTCTGTCAGACAGCCAATCCTCAATCCAAGCCAGTAGCTCACCTCGAACACCATGGGCCCTCACCTTGTTCAGCAGCCTCCCATGAGGCACCGTATCAAAGGCCTTTTGGAAGTCTAGATAAATAACATCTACTGGGTTTCCCTGGTCTAACATACTTGTTACCTCTTCAAAGAATTCTAACAGGTTTGTCAGGCACGGCCTCCCCTTACTAAATCCATGCTGACTTGTTCTAATCTGACCCTGCACTTCCAGGAATTTAGAAACCTCATCCTTGACAATGGATTCTCGAATTTTACCAACTACTGAGGTTAGGCTAATCGGCCTATAATTTTCCATCTTTTGCCTTGAACCTTTCTTAAACAGGTGGGTTACAACAGCAATTTTCCAATCATCGGGACTTTCCCTGACTCCAGTGACATTTGAAAGATCACGGCCAAAGCCTCTGCTATTTCCTCAGCCACCTCCCTCAGAACTCTAGGATGTAGCCCATCGGGGCCAGGAGATTTATCAATTTTTAGACCTTTTAGCTTTTCTAGCACTTTCTCTTTTGTAATGCCTACCGTACTCAACTCTGCCCCCTGACTCTCCTTAATTGTTGGCATACTACTCATGTCTTCCACCGTGAAGACTGACGCAAAGTACTTAATAAGTTCTTCAGCTATTTCCTTATCTCCCATCACTAGCCTTCCAGCGTCAATTTGGAGCGGCCCAATATCTACTTTTACCTCTTGTTTGTTTCTTATGTATTGAAAGAAGCTTTTACTATCATTTCTAATATTACTGGCTAGCCTACCTTCATATTTGATCCTCTCCTTCCATATTGCTCTCTTTGTCATGCTCTATTTGTTTTTGTAGCCTTCCCAATCTTCTGATTTCCTCGTGCTCTTGGCCACTTTATAGGCTGTCTCTTTTTCTTTGATATATTTCCTGACTTCCTTCGTCAGCCATGGCTGTCTAATCCCATCCCGGATAATTTATCTTTTCTTTGGGATGAACCTCTGTACTGTGTCCTCAATTACACCCAGAAACTCCTGCCATTGTTGGTCTACTGTCTTCCCCGCTCGGCTCTGCTTGCAATCGATTTTCGTCAATTCCTCTCTCGTGCCCCTGTAATTACCTTTATTTAACTGTCATACCATTACATCCGATTTTGCCTTCTCTCTTTCAAACTGCAGATTGAACTCTACCATATTAAGATCGCTGCCTCCTAAGTGTTCCCTTACTTTAAGGTCTTTTATAAACTCTGGCTCATTACATAGCACTAAGTCCGGAATAGCCTGCTCCCTTGTGGGCTCCATCACAAGCTGTTCCAAAAAGCTATCCTGCAAACATTCCATGAATTCCTTTTCTTTGGATCCACCGGCAACATTATTCACACAATCCACCTGCATATTGAAGTCCACCATGATCACCGTGACCTTGCCTTTCTGACATGCCCTATCTATTTCTCGGTGGATCTTGCGCCCCTGGTCCTGATCACTGTTAGGAGGTCTGTACATAACACCCATTATAGTTTTTTTGCTTCTGTGGTTCCTCAATTCCACCCACACAGACTCCACATCTTCTGACCCTATGTCATTTAGTGCTGTAGTTTAATTCCATTCTTAACTAACAAGGCAAACCCTCCCCCTCTGCCCGCCTCCCTGTCTTTTTGATATGTTGTGAATCCTTGGATGTTTAACTGCCAGTCCTGAACTCCCTGCAACCGTGTCTCTGTGATGCCTACCACATCATAATCATTCAAGAGGATTTGTGCTGTTAATTCATCTACTTTGTTGTGAATACTACGAGCATTTAGATAAAGTGCCTTGATGCTTACTTTCTTATCATTATTAGAGAGGTTGAAAATCCCAAGATGTCTTAAGCTATCCTTCCTTTTTTCTGTATCCCTAGTCTGCCTTGAGTTTAAATCCACCTGTACACATGCTATCCTGTTGCTTATCTTTCCAGTTAACTCCATACTCCCTGTCTCTTTCACTTTCCCTTCCCCCCGACTCAGAAGTTTAAAGTCCTACTGACCAACCTATTTATCCTTTTCGCGAGAACACTGGTTCCAGATCAGTTCAGGTGGAGACCGTCCCAACGGTACAGATCCCCCCCGGTTCCAAAACTGATGCCAATGCCCCATGAAATGGAATCCCTCTTTCCCACACCAATCCCTTAGCCACGTGTTTACTTCCCTAACTTTCTTTTCCCTATGCCAATTGCCACGTGGCTCGGGCAGTAATCCGGAGATTATGACCCTTGAGGACCTGTACTTCAATTTCTTTCCTAGTGCTTGATAATCCCTGAACAGGTCCTCTACCCTAGCTTTGCCTATGTTATTAGTCCCAACATGGACCACAACAGCTGGATCCTCCCCCTCACGCTCTAATGTCCTTTCAACCCGTTCGGAGGTGTCCTGCACCCTGGCACCGGGCAGGCAACACACCATGCGGGACTCCCGATCCGGCTTGCATAGGATACTATCTGTCCCCCTAATAAAAGAATCCCCTATAACAACTACCTGTCTTTTTGCTCCCCCCTCTTGAATGGCCTTCTGCACCACAGTGCCGTGGTCAGCTGGCTCATCCTGTCTGCAGTCCTTTTCCTCATCCGTACAAGGAGCAAGAATCTCATACCTGTTGGTCAAGGTCAAGGGCTGAGGCCCCTGTAATCCTGAACTCGGAATCCCCCTTCCTGCCTCACTTAGAGTCACACCTTGTCCCTGAACACTTTCTGAATTTGAGTTATTTAATCTACCGGGTGTGACTGCCTCCTGAAACAAAGTGTCCAGGTAACTCTCCCCCTCCCAGATGTGCCGCAGAGTTTGAAGCTCAGATTCCAGATCATTTACTCTGATCCGGAGTTCTTCCCGCAACTAACATTTGCTGCAGATGTGGTCGCTGCCGTTCACAATGGGATCAGCCAGCTCCCACATCATACAGCTACAGCACATCACCTGTCCAGCCATTACTACTTATTTAGTTAACTTTTACAGCTTATGTATTAAATGCTTTCTAGTACTTCTCTGCTACACTCTTTTTCAATTAAGCAATTAAACTTCTAATCAATTACACAATACGCACGGATATAAATCGAAAAGCCTTACACCTAACAACACACGAGAGTCCTTCTCGGTTAGAGCTCCCGCTCTTTCTGCTGCTGGAACAGGAATGGAGGGCTCCACCGGTCAAGGTAGGTATTTGCTAATCTTTAAAGCAGAGTCTCACCCACCTGTAGGCCTCTGATCGACGCTCCCGCTCTTCCTGCTGCGAGTCTGTGGACTTTTAATTAGGTTAGAGGAGGAGGGAGGGAGGGAGGCCCTACTGTGTAGGACTTGGGGCTTCGAGGTAAGTGTTTAAATAAATTATATTTATAAATTACAATTATAAATTTATAATGGACTCCAAAATTTTCCCAAGAACAAATATTGCACTAAGAAGCCTGTTTGAACTTATTTGACTTATTTGAATAAAGATGTTACATTGGCAGTTTTCAAATCTTCTGGGAATTTTTAAGACTCTAAGCCATCCTGGAAGACCATTATCAAAGCATCTACGATCTCGGTAGCTACTTACTTTAATATCTTAGGATGTATCCCAATAGGTTCAGAGGATTCTCTGGTCATTAAACCAATTAGTTTCCCTAGCACTTGTCCTCCAGTGTCACCTATTGCATTTGTTTCCTCTCCTCTTTTTGCCCCTTGAATATTTAATAATTTTGGAATATTGTTAGTGTTTGCTGACATAAAGCATTCATTTAACTCCTCTTTCTCATTTTCTGTCTCCCCAATATTATTTCCCAGCCTCATTCTCTAGGAGGCCTCTGTTCACTTTGGCTACTCTTTTTCCTTAATATGTGTTGAAAAGTTCTTACTATTTGTCTGCATATTAATTGCAAGTTTACCCTCAAAGTTTATTTACTCCCTTGTTGGTATATGTTTGGTCATGTTTTGTGAGGCTGGATGAACACAGCAGGCCAAGCAGCATCTCAGGAGCACAAAAGCTGACGCTTCGGGCCTAGACCCTTCATCAGAGAGGGGGATGGGGAGAGGGTTCTGAAATAAATAGGGAGAGGGGGGAGGCGGACCGAAGATGTACTCTCTCCAAAGGTTGGTGGGGTGGTGTGTGAGGCGACGGAACCCCGCCCACGGCCGACGCCGACGGAACCCCGCCCACAGCCGACGACCTCATCGCTCCGCCCACAACCTCCACAGCCAGCAACCCCAGAGAAGATAGCCGCACTGAGCCCTGCTGATCTTCACCATCCCGCCAGACCTCCCACTGACTGAGGACGAGTGGTCAGTCCTAAGCAAGGGGCTCACCTTTGTCCCCCTACAACCACACATCAATGAATACCAGTCACGGTTGGACATAGAACAGTTTTTCCGCAGCCTTCGCCTCCACGCCTACTTCTTCAACCGAGAACCTAACCCTCCATCCACTGACCCCTTCGCCTGCTATCAACACAAGTCCTCCTCCTGGACATCATCCCCAGGCCTCCTACCTTCTCTCAACCACTTCATCTCCAACTGCCGTCAAGACATTAACCGCCTCAACCTCTCCACCCCTCTCACCCACTCCAACCTCTCCCCCGCAGAATGGGCAGCCCTCCGCTCCCTCCGCTCCAACCCCAACCTCACCATCAAACCCGCAGACAAGGGTGGCGCAGTGGTAGTATGGCGCACTGACCTCTACATCGCCGAGGCCAAACACTCTCCGACACCACCTCCTACTGCCCCCTCGATCATGACTCCACACCCAAGCACCAAACCATCATCTCCAACACCATTCATGACATCATCACCTCAGGGGACCTCCCACCCACAGCATCCAACCTCATTGTTCGCCAACCCCCGCACGGCCCGTTTCTATCTCCTTCCCAAAATCCACAAACCTGCCTGCCCTGGTCGACCCATTGTCTCAGCCTGTTCCTGCCCCACCGAACTCATCTCCACCTATCTGGGCTCCATTTTCTCCCCTTTGGTCCAGGAACTCCCTACCTACATCCGTGACACCATCCACGCCCTCCACCTCCTCCAGGAATTCCAATTTTCTGACCCCCAACACCTCATTTTCACCATGGTCGTCCAGTCCCTATACACCCGTATTCCACATGCAGATGGCCTCAACGCCCTCTGCTTCTTCCTGTCCCGCAGGCCCGACCAGTCCCCCTCCACCGACACCCTCATCCACCTAGCCGAACTCGTCCTCACCCTCAACAACTTCTCTTTCGACTCCTCTCACTTCCTACAGACTAAGGGAGTGGCCATGGGCACACACATGGGCCCCAGCTATGCCTGCCTCTTTGTAGGTTACGTGGAACAGTCCCTGTTCCGCACCTACACAGGCCCCAAACCCCATCTCTTCCTCCGTTACATTGATGACTGTATCGGCGCCGCCTCTTGCTCCCCAGAGGAGCTCGAACAGTTCATCCACTTCACCAACACCTTCCACCCCAACCTTCAGTTCACCTGGGCCATCTCCAGCACATCCCTCACCTTCCTGGACCTCTCAGACTCCATCTCAGGCAACCAGCTTGTAACTGATGTCCATTTCAAGCCCACCGACTCCCACAGCTACCTAGAATATACCTCCTCCCACCCACCCTCCTGCAAAAATTCCATCCCCTATTCCCAATTCCTCCGCCTCCGCCGCATCTGCTCCCACGATGAGGCATTCCACTCCGGCACATCCCAGATGTCCAAGTTCTTCAAGGACCACAACTTTCCCCCACAGTGGTCGAGAACGCCCTTGACCACATCTCCCGCATTTCCCGCAACACATCCCGCACACCCCGCCCCCGCCACAACCGCCCAAAGAGGATCCGCCTCATTCTCACATACCACCCCACCAACCTCCGGATACAACGCATCATCCTCCGACACTTCCACCATCTACAATCCGACTCCACCACCCAAGACATTTTTCCATCCCCACCCTTGTCTGCTTTCCGGAGAGACCACTCTCTCCGTGACTGCCTTGTTCGCTCCATACTCCCCTCCAACCCCACCACACCCAGCACCTTCCCCTGCAACCGCAGGAAATGCTACACTTGCCCCCACACCTCCTCCCTCACCCCTATCCCAGGCCCCAAGATGACTTTCCATGTTAAGCAGAGGTTCACCTGCACATCTGCTAATGTGGTATACTGCATCCAGTGTACCCGGTGTGGCTTCCTCTACATTGGGGAAATCAAGCGGAGGCTTGGGGACCGCTTTGCAGAACACCTCCGCTCGGTTTGCAATAAGCAACTGCACCTCACAGTCGCAAACCATTTCCACTCCCCCTCCCATTCTTTAGATCCCAGTCGCAAACCATTTCCACTCCCCCTCCCATTCTTTAGATGACATGTCCATCATGGGCCTCCTGCAGTGCCACAATGATGCCACCCGAAGGTTGCAGAAACAGCAACTCATATTCCGCTTTGGAACCCCGCAGCCCAATGGTATCAATGTGGACTTCACCAGCTTCAAAATCTCCCCTTCCCCCATCACATCCCAAAACCAGCCCAGTTCGTCCCCTCCCCCCACTGCACCACACAACCAGCCCAGCTCTTCCCCTCCACCCACTGCATCTCAAAACCAGTCCAACCTGTCTCTGCCTCCCTAACCTGTTCTTCCTCTCACCTATCCCTTCCTCCCACCACAAGCTGCACCTCCATCTCCTACCTACTAACCTCATCCCACCTCCTTGACCTGTCCGTCTTCCCTGGACTGACCTATCCCCTCCCTACTTCCCCACCTATACTCTCTCCACCTATCTTCTTTTCTCTCCATGTTTGGTCCGCCTCCCCCTCTCTCCCTGTTTATTCCAGAACCCTCACCCCCATCCCCCTCTCTGATGAACGGTCTGGGCCTGAAACGTCAGCTTTTGTGCTCCTGAGATGCTGCTGGGCCTGCTGTGTTCATCCAGCCTCACATTTTATTATCTTGGATTCTCCAGCATCTGTAGTTCCCATTATCACTTTGGTCATCTTTTGTTGACTTTTAAAACTTTCCCAATACTCTGGTTTACCACTGAACTTTGCCACATTGTATATATTTCCTTTCAACCTGATACTACCCTTGCTCTCTGTAATCCACCCATGGTTAGTTTATCAACTTCCCAGAATTCTTCTTCCTCAATGGAATGTGTTGTTCCTGTAAACCACGAACCATTTTCTTAAACGTTTACTGTTTATTCTTTAATGGTCGTTGCTGCTAAATACGATCACTAGCACAGTCCAGCCAGCTCTGCCAACATTCCTTTATACTACTGATTATTAAGCTTACAACAGTTGTTTCTGACCCAGTTTCTCCCTCACAAAATGAATGCTAAATTCAACTGTGTTATGGTCACTTTCTGAAGGATCATTTACTCCTACATCATTGATTAAATCTGACTCATTTATATATCACCCGATTAAAAGCCTGATCCATGGTCGACCCACCACATTTTGCTCTAGGAAACTGTCCTGAATGCGTGAATTATTGCTCATGGCATAAGTACGAGGTTATCCATTTTGGGTGGAAGAATGGAAAGACAACTCATTACCTTAATGGAGAGAAACTTCAGATTGTATCTGTGGAGAGGGATTCAGGGGTATATATTACAGAGAACTAGTAACAGGTACAGCAGATAATAAGAAAGGTAAATGGAATTTTGTCAGCTATGGCTAAAATAATAGAATATAAAAATACTGAAGTGTTGGTGCAACTGTTCAGGGATTTAGTGAGACAATTGCAAACAATTTTGGTCCCTTTACTTGAGGAGAGATATGGTTGCATGGAGGTGAGGTTCACTAGGTTGCTTTCAGTGATGAGGGGTTTGTTTTAAGAAGAGATATTGAACTGTTTAGGCCTATAATCTGTGGAGCTTAGAAGAAAAGGATAACTAATTGAGGTACATAAGATGCTAAAGGGGATTGACAAAGTAGATGTGGAGAGGATGTTTCCTCATGTGGGCAATCTAGAAGGAGCAGTCATAGTTTTTACATAAGAGGTGGCAGATTTAAACCAGAGACGAGGAATCATTTCTGTCAAAGGGCCAGGTGTATGTGGAATTCACTACCCCAGAATACAATAGATGTTGGGAGTGTGAGTAACTTTAAGGTTGAGACAAACAGAGTTTTAATTGTTAGTGGGTTGAAGGGCGATGGAGAGTGGGCAGAAACATGGAGTTGGAGCCTGAAATTAGATCAGCCATGATTATATTGCATAGCGGAGCAGTCTCAAGGGGATAAATTACCTATTTCTGCTCTGAATTCTCATGAATTCTCTGAATTCTTCTTCCAATCTGACTGGGCCAACGTACATTATTGGTGACTTTATTGTTCCTGTGGAATCATAGAATCTTTTCATGCAAAAAGGCCATTTGGTCCATCTAGTCTGTACTAATCGTCTTGAGAACAGCCCACCCACAACCAACCCCCTACTCTATCATTTTGCATGGGGCTTTTACCATGGCTAAGCCACATAACTTGCACATTCCTCGACCTATGGAGAATTTAGCATGGCCAATCTACTTAAAGTGCACATCTTTGGACTGTGGGAGGAAGCTGGAGCACCCGGAAGAAACCTACACAGATATGGGGAGAATGGGCAAATTCCACATAAACAGCCACCCAAGGCTGCAGTCAAACCTGAGCGACACAGTGGTTGGCACTGCTGCCAGATAGAGCCACGGTCCCAGGTTTGATTTCAGCCTTGGGCAACTATCTATGTGGACCTCGTACATTCTCCTTGTGCCTACATGGGTTTCCTTTAGGTTCTCCAGTTTACTCCCACAGTCCGATACTGTGCAGGTTAGGAGACCATGCTAAGTTGCCCCGTAGTGTCCAGGGATAGGCCAGTTACATGTGTTAGCCATGGTAAAAACCTCCTGCAAGATGATGGAGTAAGGGGATTCTGGGTGGGATGGTCTCTGGAGGGTTGGTGCAAACTAGATGGGCTGAATAGTCTCTTTCTGCACTGTCGGGAATTGATGACACTACAGGAAGATTAACATCACCCATGATTAAAGTACTGCCTTTATTCCAAGCTCTCGTTTTTTTCCTGATTTATTCCCTGCCTACCATATAGCCACTGTTTGAGCTCCTAGAGAATACTCCTTCTTTCACCTTTTATTTCTTAGCTTTTACTCGTATGGATTCTACATCTTTTGAATCACGATTATCTCTTCCTAGTTTATTTGTACCATCCTCTATTAGTGATACTACCCTTGTTCCTTTCTGCCTGTCCTTTTGAAAAGTCAGATACCTCTGAATATTTAGTTCCCAGCTTTGACCTCCTTGTAACCTTGTAATAGCTATTGGTGTTACCTATTAACCTGTATTTATGCATTAATTCCCCTTTTTTTAAATCCAAATACTACATATATTGTTTCAAAGATAGTAGGAACTGCTATTTTCAGAAGAAGGATCTAGGCCCAAAACATCAGCTTTCCTGCTCCTCTGATGCTGCTTGACCTGCTGTGTTCATCCAGCTCTACACCTTATTATCTCATACTACATATATTCATTGATTTTTACTTTTTTTAACCATTTAATCATCATTTGACTCCATTATCCAGACAGTAATATAAATCTTAAAATGAAATTGCCTACTTCCTGACATGGAGAGGCTTTATTACAGACTCCTCTGATTGGCTGTTGTGCTCAGCTTGATTAAATTTAAACCAAAGGTTCCAAGTTACAGAGCTTGCTCATCAAAGAGTTTACACACAGTTCATGGCCCACTTCTCTCATAGAGCTGGCTCACACTCTTCACCTCAGATATAAACGTCAGTTAAGCCTATTACCAGAAACATTTTTGAAATCAGTCTCAGAGATCACTGATACTTATTGTTGATCCCTAATTACTCTGGGAACAAAGATTTCCAGAATGTCAATCAGCTCTGATTTTGAAATAAATAATTTGATCCATTTCTGAAAAACTGACTCGTTAACTGCTGTGCACGAACTTCTCAGGGACATTGCTGGTCAAAATTACACCAATGGCTCTGCAATCAGCAGAACTTGTTCTTTGCAAATTAACTGTTGCATTAGGAGGCTGCCTGAGAGCATGGAGTGGTGGCAGATCCAACTGTAGCTTTCCAAAGAGAATCAGATCATTATCTGATGAAAAACTTGGAGTAAGGGAAGATTGTGCCACTAAGTGAGTGTCTCTTGCCCAAAGCTGACTTAGGCACCACAGAACAAATAGTTTCCTTCTCTGCTATGATAGTGACTACATTTTAGCTGGACTTCATTAGTAGCACAGCAATTTTGAACATCCCAAGTTCATGAACGTTTCCACATTACTGCGAGCTATAATATACGAAACAGCTCACGTAATAACAAAAGCAACCTGTGAACATATCTGAAATAAAACAGAGAACTTTGGATGCTGGAAATCTGAAGCAAAAAGAAAAATTGCTGGAGAATCTCAGCATGTCTGGCATAATCTGTGGAAACAAAACAGCATTAAGGTTTCTGAACAAGTGACCCTTGTTTTGTCTCCACAGATGTTGCCAGATCTGTGAGTTTCTCCAGCAATTTTAGTTTTTGTGAACTTATCTGTGCCTCAGTCTAGAAATAAAAGAATGACATTATTTTAATTATAGGACACAGTAATTTATGATCTAAACAAATATTCTGTTTTTGTAAAGCTTGAAAGCAATGGTATCAGACAGAGTTTGTGAGCATAGTCAAAAATCTTAATGTAATAGCTTCTGGGTGAATTTGCGATCACTATATTGTGATATCATGGCTGAGTCATGAAACTCATACCTGCACATTGTTCGCTTCTGTTTAAAAGCTTGTACTACATTTTCCTTTAAAGTCTTGTGACACGAGTTGTTCCAGGTGCTGGAGAAAGCTTGCCTATCTCAATCAATGTGGCATAGTTTAGCATGTCTCACTCAACACAATACAAAAATTGTTTCGATAATTGTTTTGACATTTCATAAACAATTTTAAAGTGCAAATGGCCTTGCTGTTAAAAAAGCCATTCACCATACAGTTTATACCACACAACTGTAGCCACATTTAGAGAATCCATCGTGGAGAAATAAAATGATGGGAAAAGAGGAAATTAGTATTTGCTCTGAAAATTTGTAAAAAGGAACGTTAATGCTTATTATGCAGCCTGCAGCAACTTACTCCATTATTATGTCAAATCAAGCCAGTTACAATTGTTTAATTACATTCTAAAAATGTGTTTGATTTTCAAAAACACTGCACCAGTTCCTTTTAATTTGTTATTCATGTGTCTAAGCATCACTTAACATGTATCTGATGGATATCTGTATAGGAGTAAACTCAAACATCATTACGCTGTTTATTGATCACAGACTATTGCAAGCTCTGTAAACAACTATTTAACACACATAAGCTACTTTTGGGATGTTTTGTCTGATTAATTAAAATAATATAGTGTAAAATTAAAACTTGAAGTACTGTGTTAAATGTCCAGGAGGAGTGTTAAATAATGGCTTATTTTCTGGTTCCAATAGGTTAGAGAGAATTGCAAAGATTCAAAATGCTGGAGCTTCAAGTATATTTCTTTCATCTCTCCCTGTGGCTAGTAGGCTGATAAACTGATAGGTTATTGCTCAGCAATGTCTCCAGTGCAGCATTAAAATGTGCTATCCAGTTATACATTCTCATTATTTTCAGTTCCTATTTCGTTATGAAATTTATAACTATGCAATATCCACTTCCTTCAAATGAAGGTGCCTCTATATCAATATAACAGTTCCAAACATCTTTTAAAATGGTGAGGATTGGTTATTGAAATATTTAAATAAACTGAACAACTTGAGGCTTTCATTGTACATTTCTTTTCTTAAGTATCATTCACAGTATCAGTTAGGTGCTAGGATGTTGTGTCTCTAAATTGTAGATTTGACAATAATCGCTCTCAGCAGTGAATTGGTTCACTACATGTTACATTCTCTAGGTGTTGGATCTTTATAACTAGATATTTCATGTTTCCCCCGTGGCTACAACTGACATAGGGCATCTGTTAGTACCATTTCTCTCCTGGTTTGTACTTCAAAGTGAAACTGAAACTCTAAAAACGCAAGAGTGATGTTTGCAATCTTGCTGGAACACTACACAGAGCTGTCCTGCCTGAGCTTCAGCTCCGCAGAGTTGTCTAGTACGAACTTCACCCACAGAGAAACGTATGGAATTTCTCACACCCATACAGAAGCTCTTTTCCTATGTTGGCATATCTGTCACAACTGATCTCAGAGCTTTGAATGTGAATTCTATTGGTTTTCTCTCTGGTGTGGGAACTGGTCTCAGCCCTTCTGTAGACTTATTGACTTAGAGGGTGACAAATGTCTTTCTACTGTAGTATGAAGCTTTGTCTCTATGCATTCCATCATTTTGAAATTGTTCGGCTTCTACTCATGCGGCTTTGCTCACTAGTATCAATATCTCCTCACATCACTTCTTGGAGGTTTATTGTGTAATTAGAAACATGAAATATGACAGAACACATCACTGGATCAAGCCAAGGAATTTTCTCAACTCTTTCTTGTCTTTTGGAGTTTCCATCTCTGTGAACTTTTCAGGACACACCTCGACACCAACAGGTCTGCAAACCATTCCACAGAACCTCAGAAGAGCTGTCGTGCATCTCAAATCTTGGAAATGGCATTTTTACCTGTGAGGCACAGAAGCACCAAGGACCCATAACAGTGGGCTTCAGCAAATGCCTAGCGAATGTTGGCCACTGGGTGTCTGGCAGGTAGATGGGGCCGCTCCCACAGCCATTAAACTCAGCCTTGTCTGTGCACTTTCATATTAAGGTAGGCAGAAGGAATTGATGCCTGCCCATCTGATTTAACCACCTGCAACTAGCACCCTCTGAATAGAGAGGTCAACTCCCAGAGAGTGTGTGTGCAAGGACCTGGCAGCATTGCAACAAGAGAGAACTCACATAGGTAACTACATCTTCACAGCATCGCTCCCACCCACCACTTGACTAATCTCTCATGCTGTCAATGTACCATACCTATGTTCTTTCAGACCTTACCATTCAGGGCTCACATTTTCCAGATACTCCACCTCACCCTCACACATTTTCCAGTGATGCCAATTTCACAACAAACTCTCACAACTTCGACTATTCAGCTGTGGAAGGAAGATGACCAACGCACTGTACTGACATTCTACCCTGTCCCTAGCAGTACTAAGAGGCAGACAACTGAAAGAAGTGCAACACACACAATGGCAAAGAAAAATGCTCACATCTCTTGAGTCTGTGGAGGACATGGCTCCCAGCGTCAAGGGATCTACTGCAAAAAAGCTTATGACATTTAAGAATGCAGAGAAACATTGTTGGCAATGATATGCACCCCTTCTCAAATTTCAGCTAACTGACTCCCAATCTGCAGTCTGAAGTAATGCTAAATCAACCTTTGTGACTCAGGCAGAAATACCGACACCAGTTCACTGATCCACTCCATGAAATTAAAGCATTGATGGCAGAAAAGATGTACAATACAAACCTGAAAGTGAAACTTGGAGGAACAGATAAGGACCTAAGATAAAAGGACATTAAGTGGACCATTCAGCCCTTTGAACATGCTTTAATAAGATCAAAATTGATCTTCAAAGGCTTTCTACCTTCCCACATTAACACATAGCCCTCTGCAGCCAAAAATCTATCACAATCTATCAACATCCACACATTCCCGGAGTGGAGAAATCAAAAGATTCATGTACTTATCCTGACAATGTTGCTGCGTCCCCCTTCATTACATCCACCCCACATCGCTCATTTGTTCACAACCCCTCCAGAACCTTCCAACAGGTCAACTCAGCCTCACACAAAACCTCTCAGTTTAACTGTCAGTCAGGATTACCAGCAATAAAAACAGAGAATGCTGGAGAAACCCAAAGGTCCGGCAGCAGCAGTACAGAAAGAGAAACATGGTGATCAATTTGAGTTTAGTTTGACTCTTCATTAATGCTGAAGGCTCAAGGTCCAGTTTCAGATGAAGCTCCAACCTCTGGATTGTGGAATAAATTCTAAGCTGCTTATTTTAACCCTAAAGGCAGGCGAAAACAGATTTCCACCCCATGGAGTATGAATGCATCCTGTGAGATTGTTAGATTTGTCTTCCTGGCTGCATCTCAGATGCAACTGGCAACTCTTCATTCTAATTATCATCATGGTTATCATCACACCTGCCTGACCGCCTTCTTCCACCAGCTGCCTGCTGAGATTGCTTCTGAGAGCATAATTGTGCAGCATACAATGTAACACTATAATTTTCGAAACCTTCACAGGATATTACAAAAGCACAGCCCAACATCTGTCCAAGCAGCTGAATCATTGCTTCAATATGCCTATGATATGCCCTATTTGTATCCCTATGGAGGCATGTGGTCATTATGTATTACTTAGCTGTGATAGCCTACGTCGTGGGATTGGTGTCATGAGTCACAAGTTCTTTGTTTCACAAAATCCACCCACTTAGCCTAGTTAAGTCAATTAGATTACATTTACACTGTTGCCGGAAATAGCCTTCACCAAAGCTGTGACAATAGACTGAGAGAACACCTGATGAAATTCCCAGTGATAATTTCCAAATACAAAACACCTCAGAAGTGTGCAACATTCGTTGACTCAGCCTGTGCACACAGCTTGGGTAGGATGGCAAGTCTTGTCGGTACACCATTATTGCAAGTCCCTTCAGAGCACCTTCAACCTCCTGGAAAGTTACATTTCTAGGAGATAAATCAAGCAAAGGTATTATCAAAATTACTGCCAGTTAGATCCATGTTGCTAAATATTCTCAGATGAAAAGTAGGCTGCAGCTTTAACAAATAAATAATTGATTTCATTGCTGTTGAAACCAAAAAAAAATGCAGATAAATCACTGGTTCAATATGCAGCAACTTGTAACCACGAACAGGCAGAACTTCCTTTTACAAAGATGACCCAATGTGACTGACTCGGCTTATACTCCCTGCAAACAAATTGCAGCTCTCACAGATAAGCATGTTCCACAATAATAATGTACTGCATCAATACTTTCTGGCAACGTAAAAATAATATTCAAATCATTTTTTCAAGTGGGGTAGAAGGGACAAAAAGACCTGAGCCACTGAGGAGGAACTTTGATGCTTAGATAACTATCCATAATTTTCTGTTTTAGAATGAGCTAAATGAACTGAATACCTTTCCTGAGCTGTCTTCATTCTTTTGATTTTGAAAATTACCTATTTATCCTTCTTCCAACTTTCTACAACAAAATATATTTTGAATTGATGTAAGGTTGAGCATGGAAACAGATACATCAGCATGTTGTACAGTTCCTTGATGTGGTCAATTATGATTGTAAATATACTGATTTATTGGATACAACTTGAATCAGTTTTGTTGTAGAAGTCAAAAGCGAGACATGCAGTTCAGGTTTCTTTCATTTTCTGTATTGGCAGTGAGTCACTGATAAATGAATGCCAGATTATTTTGTAAATGCCTTTTCCTAGTTTGTCAGGTGCCTAGAATCTTTTAATTTAACAATGTATATTAAGGAATTTCATTCCCTTATTTCTCAACTGCCATTAAGATTAACGTATCATCTGAAAGATAGAGTTTGTTTCATGTGAGTTAGAGATATTGTATGATTCATTAGAATTTCCAATTACCAAAAAAAAATATCCAATTAGAACAGACCTTCCTTTTGGCAACAACAAAATCAGTTACCAAATCCCCCAGACAAAGCTTACTAATAATGCAGTTTTACTTTTTGTGGTTATTGCTTTGTACTGGCAATCTTATAAGAAAGAAAATTAATCAACGCAGGAACATCTACAGCTTTATGGAGATTAACAAATGAAATAAATTAGAAAAGAGGAAAAGGTGTTGTAGTTCCAAAGGATTTTCATGGTGATGTGGCAATTTATTACTTCCTTTGGTTGGTTTTTAATAATGTGTTAGCAAGGGGTTTGAACAATAAGGATGTAAATGGATGTGACCACCTTTGAGAGCTCACCCATGAAAATCAATATGTTACAAGCTGGAAATTTCTTCTGCCTGCTTTCAAACAGCATAGAAATAGGAACTGACTTCATAAAATCTATTCCATTTTCTCTCTTTGTGTCAAAAACTTTATATTTTGTACTTATTTCATTCATATTTTCATAGCAATTCTATTTGTAGTTATTCAGTTAATTCAAAGAATGTGTATATCAATGGCAAAGCCAGCATTTCTTGCCCATCCATAATTACTCATAAGAAGGTGGTGGAGAGCTGCATTTTTAATGCACTGCCATCCATATGGCGTAGGTACAGCCACAGGGCGTTCCAGGGTGAAGACAAGGTGCCAGTAAAGGTACAGTGAAATAACTCCAATGTAGAATGAGGTGAGGCGTGGAGGGGAATTTGCAGGTCCTGAGGTTTCCATATCTCTGCTGCCTATGTCCTTCTAGATGGTAGGGGTCACATGTTTAGAAGGTGCTGCCTAAGGAATCTTAGTACATTATTGCAGAGCTTCTTGTATACATGCTGATGCTTAGATGTGCCAATAGTGGAGGGAGTGAATGTTAAAAGCATCAGATGGGGTGCCAATCAAGCAGGCTGATTTGTTCCGAATTGTATCAACCTTCTTGACTGTTATTGAACTGCAATCATCAAGGCAAGTGCAGAGTATGCCAAAGCATTTCTGACAAGTGCTTTGTTGATGATGGTAGATAGGCCTTGGGGTGTTAAGAGGTGAGTTATTATGTATAGCATTCTTAGCCTCTGACCTGCTCCTGTAGCCACTGTATTTATTTCATAGAATGCTTATAGTGTGGGAACAGGCATTCAGCCTACACTGACCCTACAAAGACCATCCCTCTCAGACTCACTCCATCCCAATAACCCTGCAATAATCCTTGACCTGTCCGTCTTCCCTGGACTGACCTATCCCCTCCCTACCTCCCCACCTACACTCTCTCCACCTATCTTCTTTACTCTCCATCTTCGGTCCGCCTCCCCCTCTCTCCCTATTTATTCCAGTTCCCTCTCCCCATCCCCCTCTCTGATGAAGGGTCTAGGCCCGAAACATCAGCTTTTGTGCTCCTGAGATGCTGCTTGGCCTGCTGTGTTCATCCAGCCTCACATTTTATAACCCTGCAGTTATCTAGCCTGCACATCCTTAGACACTTTGGGCAGTTTAACATGACCAATCCACCTAAATTGCACATTCTTGGGGTGTGGGAAGAAACTGGAGCACCCAGAGGAAACCCACATGGGTATGACCTGGTCCCTGGCATTGTGAGGCAGCAGAGCTAACCATTGAACCACTGCGTCACCCGTGATTGGTTCAGTTCAGTTTCTGGCTAACAGTAAGCCCGGACGTGTTGATAATGGGGCATTCAACAATGGTAATGTCAATGAATATCAAATGTTGATTGGAGTTTGCTTTCTTGTTGGAGATGGTTGTTGCCTGGCATTTGTGTGACATGTATGTTACTTGCCTCTAACTAGTCCAAACTTGGCGTTATTCAGGTCTTGCTGCATTTAGACATGGACTGTTTCAGTATCTGAGGAGTCACAAATTAAGCTAAATACTGTACAATCACCAGCAAACATCCCCACTTCTGGCCTTATAATAGAGGAAAGGTCACAGAGAAGCATCTGTAAGATTGTTGGCCCAGGAGCACTACCCTGATGGGCTTATGGAGATATGTACTATGTCTGAGATGATTGACATCCAAAAGACACAGTTAAAATCCTTTGTGCTAGGTATGACTCAAACCCAGGAAAGATTTCAGTTCCCAGTGATTCCAGTTCCTCTATAGCTTTTTAATTCCACATGCAGCCAAATGTTGCATTGATGACAAAGGAAATCGCCTTCTCATAAACTCTTAAGTACAACTCAAGAATCACTTGACAACAGTTTCAATCACATCTTCCATCACTTTACTAATGATAGAGAGTGGAAAAGAGGATGGTAACTTTTCAGGTTCAATTTGTTTTGCTTTTTGTGGACAGAGCATAGCTGGACAGTTTTCCAAATTAGTGAGTAGATGTAGGTGCTGTAACTGAGCAGGTATAGCTTGGTTATGGACCCAGTGAGTTTGTGTGCAAAAGTCTTTGGTACCATTGTCGGAATTTGCCAGGCTAAACTCTGGTAGCTGTGAAGCTGTGGAGCAGAAGAAGAGACCAGGATAGTCTGTCTGCTCAGTGGTTCTGGCTGAGGGACCCTGCAAATGCTTCACCCTAGTTTTTTTTCTGCACTGCTATATGGGACTGCCCAACATTAATAATTATGGTATGTGCGGATCCTCCTTCTCCAGTGAGTTGCTTGATTGTCCACCATAATTCACAACCGGATCTGACAGGGCTGCAGAGCTTAGAGCTAATCCGTAAGTTGTGGCATTGTTTATCTCTAATATCTGCTGCTAATGCTGTTGGTCACACATATCCTTGTTCTGAAATTTCACCAGGTATCCCCAGCATTTTCAGACATTACTAGTCCATGCCCTCCTACATTTATCATTTAACCAGGGTTGGACCCCTTTCATGATGGTAATGGTAGGGTGAGGAGTCTGCTGGGCTTGAGGTTGCAGGATTCTTTTGAGTGTAATTCTGCTGTTGATGGCCCACTGAGGCTCATGGACAACCAGTCTTCAGTTATGAAATCTATCTCAGTTAGCACTATAACAGTGCCATTTGATATAATTGAGGGCATTCTCAATGTGAAGGTGGGACCTTGTCTCTACATGGACGGTGCAGTTCTCACTCTGCTGATATTGCCTTGAACAGATATACCTGATGCAGGTAGATTGGTGATGACAAGGTCAAGTGTAATCTTCCTTCTTGTTGGCCACATCACCAGATATCTCAGACACAAGCTAGCAGCTATGTCCTCCAGTACTTGGACAGGTTGTTCCATAGTAACACAAGTAAGCCCGTCTTGGTGACAAACATTGAAGTTCTCCAACGAAAGCACAAGCTGTGCCCTTGCCAACCTCAGTGCTGCCTTCAGTCATATTCAACATGGAAGAGTATAAAGTCATCCGATGAACAGAGGAAAGGAAGGTAAGGGTGATGTGTGAGACTGTCTCTGTACAGTGTTTTTCCATGGAAATGAATATGTAAGGTCTTTGTTTGGCTAGTCTGTGGGACAGCTCCTCAAATTTTAACCACCAGCCGTCAGATTTTAGTAAGAAGAACATTTTGCAAGGTTAGACCATAAGATCTATAAGAGCATAAGACATAGGAGCAGAAGTAGACTATTCTGCCCACTGAACTACTACTATTCATTGCCATTATGGCTAATCTGATGATCTTCAACTCCACCTTCTTGTGATTTCTCCATAACCCTTGTTTCCCTTACTGATTAAAAATCTGTCTATCTCAGCCTTGCATTTACTTTCTGACCCAGCCTCAAAAGTCATCAGAAGTAAAGAATTCCAAGATTGACAGCACTCTAAGAGAAAAAAAATTCCCCTCATCTCTGTTTTAATTGCAGGACCCCTTAAACTGAGACTATGCCCTCTAGTTTAAGATTATCTCACGAGGGGAAACAACTTGTGTGAATCCGCCAATAATCATGCATGTTTCAATATGGATGCCTCTTGTGCTTCTAAACTCCAAATGAGTCCATCTAACCCAACCTCTCCTCATCAGAAATTCCCTCCATACTTGGGGTCAGCCTAGTGAATCTTCTCAGTACTCCTCCAATGCCAATATATTTTTCCTTAGGTAAGAAGACAAAAATCGTTCACAATACTCTAGGTGTGGTTTGACTAGTGCCTTGTATAGTTTTAACAAGACCTCATTATTTTTATACTCCATTCACTTTGAAATAAAAGCCAACTCTCTATTGGCTTCCATATTACCCACTGAACCTGAATTCTAGCCTTTTGCGATTTATGCACAAGAACCTCAAAACCTGCTGTGCTTCAGCTTTCTGCAGTCTTACACCATTCAAATATTCTTCTATTCTTCCTGTCAAAGTGCACAATCTTGCATCTATCTGCCAAGTTTAGCTCACTTGTTTAACCTATCTATATCCTAATACAGACTTAATACTTGCCTTCCCACCTCTTTTTGCGTCAACCTGGTGATATTACAGTCACTTCCAACCTCCAAGTCGCTAATGTATATTGCTGCGTGCCATTGTTACTTCTTGTGCCTTGGTCTCTGGTGAATAATTTGCTTCCTTTCGTCAGATTTTGTAGTAATTCAGCTCAACCGAGCAGTTTTCTTGTATTGAACACCATATGGAGAATACATTAAAGTGGCTAGGGAACAGAATAGACTCTAGTTGGGGAACTTCAAAGCCCATTGCCAAAACTGCCTAGGCAGCATCTCCAATAAGAGACTTAAGAGTCAGCCACATTTCTGTGCCTCTGGAGTCATGTTTCAGACAGATCACATAAGGATGGCAGATTTTCAATCTGTGAAGGATATTAGCAAACCAGATGGCTTTTACAATAATTGCTTCACAGTTTCTAATCAACTTGCCTGTTAAATTAAAATTGTAGAGTTATTAATTGTAAAGACCATTGTGTTTCATTTTTCAGTATTATTAGTGATGGGATTGAAATAAAAAAGGAAATGTTCTAAAAATGAGAGATTGCTAGAGGATTACAGCATGCTTTGATAGCAAGTAAACTGGCACACTTTGTGAGCATTCTTTACCCAGCTGTTTATTCGAGCAGGGATTAAAATGGGCTTGCAGATGAGCTGGCATTGTGGTGTTGTGCATAGATTGGGTCTTAGCTGGTACAAGTAGCTGATTGGTCTGTAGATTAGTGACAAGTTGTCAATTACAATTTTCTGTTTGTCAACAACTCTGTGCATCCTTCTCAGATAGCTGAGCAGGTTGAAACTGCAAAGAAGATACAGAGAAGGTTTCTCCATATACACCAGCTCAGGAGCTCTATCTGTTCTCTGAGGTAAAGGCCACTTTTAACCTAATGAAAACCAATTCATTTACCCTTTAGCTGCTGCTGTAAGCTATGATGTTTAAATAGCAAGTTGAAGATTATTTTATAAGCGAACTATCTACTCTCTATGCAAACCATCGAAAGCATCCAGAAAACAAAGACTGAGAAGCAGCACTCTTATTAACACAAGAGCCATCTCAGTAGATTCTGTGAGCAGTGACCACAGAGTTGCTTTCCTCGATTTCCCTTTGTCAGTAACAGCCATGTTTTATTTTCATGTGTATATGCGTAAGGGGGGAGTTTATAAGAGAATTAGAATTTTAACTAGTAGAGTTATATGCAGATGGTACATAATACTTTGCCAGTAGCTAGAGTCTAATTACCTGTAATAATAATTTTTGTTGCAGTCCGAAATCTCCTCTACGTTTTCTGTCAACCTGGGTCTGAAAGTCAGTTAAATTAGGGAATCTTTGCATATTTTAAAAATCCTTAACTGTTGCGATGACTCCAGGAATAGTGAGGTCTGATATAATTGACTTCAAATTTTATAATTTGGTGGTGGGATTTGAACTCACTGAGTTCGACAACGCACAGAAAAAGGCCTTTCAAGCAGTCATGTCTGCATAGGTCAGAAACAAGCACTTAACTATTCTAAACCTATTTTCCCATGTCGCCAGAGTGTTAGTCTGGGTCTTGGGATTGCTAGCCCAGTCACAATATTGCTAGGCCACAATATCAATAGCCTATTTATGTTGGCTGCCTTAATGACATTTGTTTCTGGAAAGTGTCCCATAGAAGTTCAGAGAATTCTGTAATGATCAATGGGGAAATATGGTTTGCTCATTTAATTTGAATTTGCTGGAGAATAGTGTCCATGTTTTGAGGCTAGTACAATTATGAACATCATTGGTTGTAACTTTTTCTATCATCAAATTCTTATTTTGGATGTCAGGCATACTTGTTCCAAAGGCTTTGAGGTGGTGTCTTTAACAGACTCAGGATTTTGTGTCATACAACGGAACGGTAAACACAATGGCCTGGGAATGGTGTTCAGCTGAATGCCAAAGTGATTCCTGAAATGACCATAGGAACATAGAAATAGGAGTAGGCTCCTCCATTCTATCCTGCCATTCAAATAAATCAAGATTGATCTGTATGTTAACTCCAACAATGCATCTTAGTTTTAACACAAATTGCTGCTCAATAAAAATCTATCAAATTCTGTTTGAAACATTTTAATTGTCCTCACCTTAGCAGCTTCATCGAGCAGAGACTCAAGATTTATAGATTCATAGAGACATAGAGTTCTACAGAACAGAAACAAACTCATCAGTCTAATTTGGCCATGCCAACCAGATACCCTAAGTTAAACTAATCTCATTTGCCAGCAGAGATAATGGGAACTGCAGATGCTGGAGAATCCAAGATAATAAAGTGTGAAGCTGGATGAACACAGCAGGCCAAGCAGCATCTCAGGAGCACAAAAGCTGACGTTTCGGGCCTAGACCCTTCATCAGAGAGGGGGATGGGGGGAGGGAACTGGAATAAATAGGGAGAGGGGGAGGCGGACCGAAGATGGAGAGTAAAGAAGATAGGTGGAGAGGGTGTAGGTGGGGAGGTAGGGAGGGGATAGGTCAGTCCAGGGAAGACGGACAGGTCGAGGAGGTGGGATGAGGTTAGTAGGTAGCTGGGGGTGCGGCTTGGGGTGGGAGGAAGGGATGGGTGAGAGGAAGAACCGGTTAGGGAGGCAGAGACAGGTTGGACTGGTTTTGGGATGCAGTGGGTGGGGGAGAAGAGCTGGGCTGGTTGTGTGGTGCAGTGGGGGGAGGGGATGAACTGGGCTGGTTTAGGGATGCAGTGGGGGAAGGGGAGATTTTGAAACTGGTGAAGTCCACATTGATACCATATGGCTGCAGGGTTCCCAGGCGGAATATGAGTTGCTGTTCCTGCAACCTTCGGGTGGCATCATTGTGGCAGTGCAGGAGGCCCATGATGGACATGTCATCAAGAGAATGGGAGGGGGAGTGGAAATGGTTTGCGACTGGGAGGTGCAGTTGTTTGTTGCGAACTGAGCGGAGGTGTTCTGCAAAGCGGTCCCCAAGCCTCCGCTTGGTTTCCCCAATGTAGAGAAAGCCGCACCGGGTACAGTGGATGCAGTATACCACATTGGCAGATGTGCAGGTGAACCTCTGCTTAATGTGGAATCTCATTTGCCAGCATTTGGCTCCCATCAGTCTACACCCTTCCTGTTGATGTACTCAAATTTCTTTTGTCTTAAGCAGCGCTTCCTGACATCATCCTTTAACAAATTTGCACTAAATTTGAAGGTAATTCCTGTTTGTTCTGGATTCCCCCACCAGGGAAATATGTCTCGACACTTAATCCATCAAAATCCTTTAATCACATTAAACACCTCAATTAGTTACATGACTGAACCTTGGTTTTCTGGCTGCTGGAGAAGTGGAGGAGGCTTCAGAGCAGTTTTTCATTTATCTAGTTTACTGGGCGTACGGAACAAATATGACCACGACAATCTGCTAAAAACCGAAACATTATTTGGAATCAACTGTTGTGATTGTGATAGAATGACTTCATTGCCAATCAATTCCCACTGCTCCACAGATCATGTCATCAGTAAAAACATTCTGATTCAACCACCAAAATGGCAAGTTGTTTCTGTTTTGTTCTGCAATCCAGAATAAAAGTTTGACCAACCTTCTTAAATGAACTTAAGATAATCTGTTTATTATACAAAACAAAACTCACTCTTCAAACACAAGTGGCAAAATTGATTAGCATCTAAACTATAACCCTAATTACAATTATATCCCCTCTTAATTCTAAAATAAACACACTGACACAACATAAAACACAACAAGACTCTGCAGCGGCAGTATCTTTTTAAAGTGTAAAAGAAAAATACACTTATTACTGGTCAACAATTTGAGCAACAAACGATTGAACCTGATGAATTTTCAGAGGCAACTGAACATCCTGTTGACAAAATGGAGTTTCTTCATTTGAAGTTCTTCCAAACACTGCTTTGATCCAAATAGAAATCAAGTTGGATCTAAACCTTTACATGTGATCATAGTTTGTTTCTCAGTATTTACAGGTAGTCAGAATACCGAGATGTAGGAACTTTATCAGGTTCCCAAATTCTTCACCTAAGAGGAGAAAGACTTATTTGCTTATTGCAGTTTTAGAGGCATTTTTCCTCATAACTTCCAAAGTTTGTGAAATAAAAACCAAGTTTAGAAAATGTTACAAGATGACATTAGCTCAAAATCCACATAATCTCTTCGAAAGCCAGATTTTTCAGCAATTACAAGTCATAAACTCCATCCCTTATCTTCTTAAAAGCTTTGCTTGGTTATTTCCAAAGCCATTTGACCTTTTGTAATCAAAAAGTGGATTACAAACAAGATTAAACTGATTACCCCACTTCCAAGAAGCCATTTTAACCTAGAATGTGTCTAAACAGTTAAGTATCATCCAGTCCTTCAGATAGTTCATCAATGTAAATATGTTTTCCCAACACAACTCACAATGCCTTCAATTCTACTGTTAAATCAAGCTAACAACTGGCATGCACTCAAATGTTACAGCAATAAAATTATTTTTAAATGCATTAGTTAACTTGTAATACAGTGATAAAAAGGTGACAAATTTATTAGGATAAATAAAGCCCTATACTACTCCCAGCAGGCAACTAAAATGATTTACTGAGGTTTTACTTGTAAATGAGCATACTGAACTGCTGATAGAATCTTTAAATTCAAAGATATGTAGTTGCCAAATTACCAATGACCCGCTAATATCATTGATTAACAGCTTAACTGGCAGCAGCGATAAAGTTTTCCTTGCATGGGTAGAATTTGGTAGGTGCCTGAGTGATATGCCTATGGTGAAATTTATGGCAGAGCAAGTGAAAAGTCCAGCAATGCTCTTTCAATGTCAGGAGCACCTCACTGTACCTTATAAATGTTTGCTAAGCAGTGAGGTAAGTTTCTTGTTAGGCAAGAATAAGAGTTGTCAATTAAGGGTGATTATTGCTTGTTAAATACCCTATTAATGCCACAACTTGCATCATTAATATTCTGATTCTTACCAAATGCACCAAATAAGCTGAACATCAGAATTTAAGTGGAATTTAGATTGAGTACCTGATGATTTCAGCTCATCATTTGCTCTGAAGGACCTCAATGTTGGACATTGGGCACCAGCAACATGAAATTCCTGTCCATGGACATTGGCATCTGAATGTGCCACTACCTAAGAACTCTCATGAAACACCTCTAATCCACTTACAGGATGCTTTCACACTTTAATGCTACACCTCAGGCTGCACCAGTGACTGACTTGCAAGGGCACCGTGCGCTCAGGGACACACTCCCTGTTCATGGACTGGACCATGTTTCACCTCCAGTCTGTTGACATGCTGTTATAATGCTCACTTAGTCTGAATCTACCTGGATGCTCATAGAAACCCTGCCTTCCATTGCCTGGCCTTCCCCTTTTTGCATGCTGTTCCCTCAGTCAAAGATACCAGGTTCAGATTACTTTCGCTTTGTCTCACCATTTAGCATAGACACAAACCCAGCAAGCTTGTCATGGTTGTCAGCAGACCCTCGGTCAAGTCAATGGATATTGTCTTCACTCAGGGGGTCCTGGCACAGTAAGTTAAGAATAACCTCCAAGACCAGTTCCAGGGATTGACCACAACCCTGCCATGGCCCATCAAGCCAACATCGTCCACACTGTCCATTACCTCATCACCCCCCCCAATCTCCCCTCCACCATCTCCAGCCTTATAAGACCCCAGCCCCACACTGTACAGTTCAAACCTGCTCCACAAGATCCACAAATCCAACTACTCCAGCTGACCCATTGTCACCGCATGCTACTGCCTCACCGATCTCATCTCTTCCTACATCAACTCCATTCTCCCCCATTTGGTCCAGGTACACCCTATCTACTTCCAGGCCACAAGCCATGTCCTGCACCTTTTCGGAAACCTACTGTTCCCTGGCCCCCAGCACTTCATCTTTACTATGGACATGCACTCCCTATACATGTCCATATCCCACAAGGATGGCTGACAGGCACTCAGTTTTTTCCTCTCCATCAGACCCATCCTGTTAGCTCCCCACCAACACCCTCCTCTCCCTCACCAAATTAGTCCTCACCATCAGCAATTTTTCCTTCAATTCTTCCCACTTTCTCCAAATTCAGGGGGTGGCCATGGGCACCCATACGGGTCCCAGCTATGCCTGTCTCTTTGTCAGTTATGTCGAACAGTCCCACTTGAGTATATACACCGGTGCTGTTCCCCAACTCATTCACCGTTACATCAATATATTGTTGCTGCATCCTGCACCTGGGCTGAACTGGAGTACTATATCGACATCACTATCAACTTCAAACCCTCCCTTAAATTCACTTGGTCTACTTCAGACACACCACTCCTATTTCTTGACCTTTCCGTTCCCATTCCCAGTGACACTTTACGACTGACATTTACTATAGGTAAGGTGCCTGGACTATAACTCCTCCCACCCTGTATCCTGCAAAAACTCCATCCCGTTTTCTCAATTCCTCCAAGTCCTTCGCTCCTGTTCTGGGATGTGAGGGATGAGCAGACGTTCCACTCCCAAGCATTCCGGATATCCTCCTATTTCAAACAACATTCTTTGCCCACCTCTGTCATCCAGACAGCCCTCTAACACGCCTCCTCCATTCCCCGTGCCACAGCTCTTAACCACCCCATGTCAACATAATAAAGATAGGGTCCAACTTGTCCTCACTTAGCACATCACCAGCCATTGCATCCAACGTATCATTCTCAAACACTTCCACCAACTCCAGTTAGACACCATCGCCCAAAAATCTTCCACTCCCCACTCCTCGCTGCCTTCCACAAGATCCATTCCCTTCGTCTCTCCTTAGATCGCACCACACTACCCACAAACAATTCCAAACCACCCAGTACCTTCTCTTGTATCCATAAAAGATACAATACCTGACCACATGCCACCTCCCTCACCTCCATCCAGAGCCCTAAACAGCCTTTCCAGGTGAGACAGAGTTTCACCGACACCTCCTCCAACCCAGCCTACTGCATCTGGTGCTCCTGATGGCATCTTCTCCACATCAGTGAGACCAAACATTGGCCAGTTGATCGTTTCACCAAGATCCTTCATCTGGCACGCAACAGCCACACTGACCTTCCGGTCACCTTGCATCCACACCTCCACTCCCCCTCCGACGTGTCCATCCTCGGCCTCCTTCAGTATCACAGTGAATGAGATCACAAATTTGAGTGCAACACCTTATCTTCTGCCTGGGCACCCTACAGCCCGGAGGACTGAACATGGAGTTCTTTAATTTCAAATAAATTGCATCCATCTCCCGGTTCCCTTTCCAGCCCCACCTCCTCCCTTCCGGCTACCAAATAGATTCATCCCTCCCATCGACCAACAAGGACATACTTTCCAACGGTGTCCGACTATCACCACCATTCTGCCACCCTCCCCCCGACCCCGTCTTTTTGTCTGCAGCTCCCCCTGCCCCCACATCCAGTCCTGAAGAAGGGTAATACACAAAATATTGACTTCTTCTTTCCTCTAGATGCTGCCTGGCTTGCTGTGTTCTTCCAGTGCCTTGTTTGTCGACCAAGGGATTGGACATACTTGCTTAGTCACTTGAGGTGGCCAGAATCAGGATGCTTACCACATAAGGGATGATAAGCTTACCTGCCGCCTGACTTTACGCTCCCTTCCCTATTGTTGGCTGTTTTCCTTTTGGAGTAAGAGGGAGGCAGGAAATATTGGAGATGAAAGTGGCTGGTAAAGCTGTTACTTTGAGATGGGTGGGGAGGTGTCCTGAGTGAGTGAGTCGGCTGTGCAGTGTTGGTAATGTTAGGAATCAGGATGGGTGTTGCCAAATGGACAAGGAGTTGCCTGTCAGTGACGATATTGCGAGCAGTGAATGCAGTAAACTCGAATGTGGGACATGCAGACGAAGTAAGATAACAAAGTGTGGAGCTGGATGAGCACAGCAGGCCAAGCAGCATCAGGGGAGCAAGAAAGCTGTAATTTCGGGCATAGGCCCTTCTTCAGAAATGGGGGAGGGGAAGGAGATTCTGAAATAAATAAGGAGAGCGGGGGAGGCAGATAGAAGATCAATAAAGGAGAAGATAGGTGGAGAGGAGACAGAAGGCCACAGAGGCAGGCATGGAGCCAGTAAAGGTGAGCATAGATGGGGAGTTAAGGAGGGGATAGGTCAGTCCAGGGAGGACAGACAGATCAAGGGGGTTGGATGAGGCTAGGAGGTAGGAGACGGGGGTGGGGCTTGAGGTGGGAGGACGGGGTAGGTGGGAGGAAGGACAAGTTAGGGAGGCACAGACAAGCTGGGCTGGTTTTGGGATGCAGTCGGGGGAGGGGAGGTTTTGAAGCTTGTGAAGTCCACATTGATACCATTAGGCTGCAGGGTTATCAAATGAATGTGAATTGCTGTTCTTGTAACCTTCAGATGGCATCGTTGTGGCACTGCAGGAGGCCCAGGATGGACATGTCATCTAAGGAATGGGAGATGCAGTTGATAGTGCGAACCGAGTGTAGGCGTTCAACAAAGCGGTCCCCAAGCCTCAGTTTGGTTTCCTTGATGTAGAGGAGGCCACATCTGGAACAGAGGATGCAGTATACATTAGCAGATGTGCAGGTGAATATCTGCTTGATGTGGAAGGTCTTCATGGGGCCTGGGATGGGGGTGAGGAGGGAGGTCGGGGGGTGGGAGTAGCACTTCCTGCAGTTGCAGGGGAAAGAGCGGGGGTGGTGAGGCTGGTGGTGAGCATGGAGCAGGCAAGGGAGTCCCAGAGAGACTGGTCCCTCTGGAAAGCAGACGAGGGTGGAGAGGGAAAAATGTCTTTGGTAGTGGGGTCGGATTGCAGATGGCGGAAATGACAGAGGATGATGCCTTGGACTCGGAAGTTGGTGGGGTGGTACATGAGGACTACGGGGATTCTGTTTTGGTTGTTACTGTGGGGACGGGGTGTGAGGGATGAGCTTGCGGGAAATGCAGGAGACACGGTCAAGGGCGTTCTCGATCACTAAGCGGGGTATGTTGCAGTCATTGAAAAACGAGGACATCTGAAATGTATGGGAGTGGAATACCTCATCCTGGGAGCGGATGTGTTGGAGGCAAAGGAATTGGGAATAAGGGATGGCATTTTTGCAGGAAGGTGGGTGAGAGGAGCTGTATTCTAGGTAGTTGTGAGAGTCGGTAGGCTTGAAATAGATATCGGTTTCCAGGTGGTTGCCAGAAATGGAAACAGAGAGGTCAGGAAGGAGAGAGAGGCATCAGAGATGGTCCAGGTGAACTGATGGTTGGGGTGGAAGGTGTTGGTGAAGTGGATGAACTGTTCGAGCTCTGTGTGGGAGCACGAGACGGCACCAATATAGTCATCAATGTAATGGAGGAAGAGGTGGGATTTAGGGCCAGTGTAGGTACGAAAGAGGGATTGTTGCATGTAACTTAGAAAGAGGCAGGCATAGCTTTGGCCCATGCAGGTACCCATGGCCACCCACTTTGTCTGTAGGAAGTGGGAAGAATTGAAAGAAAAGTTTTTAAGGGTGAGGACATGTTTAGCTGAGTGGATGAGGGTGTCAATGGAGGGAGACTGGTCAGGCCTGTGGGACAGGAAGAAGCGGAGGGCCTTAAGGCCATCTGCATGGGGAATGAAGGTGTATAGGGACTGGACGTCCATGGTAAAGATGAGGTGTTGGGGACCAGGGAATCAGTAGTTTTGGAGGAGGTGGACGGCGTGTGGGTGGTGTCACAGATGTAGGTGGGGAGTTCCTGGACCAAGGGGGAGAAAATGGAGTTGAGATAGGTGGAGATATTTCTGTGGGGCAGGAGCAGGGGGAGACAATGGGTCAACCAGGACAGTCAGGTTTATGGATTTTGGGAAGGAGATAGAAGTGGTCGGTGCAGGGTTGGGGAACAATGAGGTTGGAGGCTGCGGTTGGGAGGTCACCTGAAGTGATAACGCTGTGGATGGTTTGGGAGATGATGGTTTGGTGCTCGGGGGTGGGATCATGATCAAGGGGGCAGTGAGAGGAGGTGTCAGAGAGCTGGTGCCTGGCCTCAGCAATGTAGCGGTCAGTGCTCCATACTAGAACTACACCTCCCTCATCTGCGGGTTTTATGATGAGGTTGGGATTGGAGCGGAGGGAGCGGAGGTCTGCACGTTTTGTGGGGGAGAAATTGCAGGTTAAAATATGTCTGGAATCAGGCACCATAGGGCTGAGTAGGTAGTTAATGAGGTGAGTTTAGCAAGTTAAGAGGAGAAATACTGTTAACGCAATTAACACTCAACCACAAAAACCGTAAGATTCAGCTTGTCATTCATTTTGATGTGGGCAGAACTATGAACATTAATTTAGTGCTCCTTTGGGGTCAGGAACAGCAGAGTCAGGCAAAATAACAAGTTGTTCGTGTTACTGATCTCAAAGATCAGTTCTGTCATTATTTTGTTTATCATTTGCACCACGAAACAGACACTATGATGTAAATGATGCAGGTCTCCAGGAAATCCCAAAATTGAAATCATGAAGTAAGTTGGAAATTTTACTGAGATGTAAATTCAGTCTCATTTTTTGATTGTATGCAGTTTTGCATACAAAGAAGAAAGATTCCACAAGTTGGAAAAGGCACAGAAAATTGAGTGTAGCAACAGACCAGAACTCCAGTCAAATTAACAGTAGGACTTATGACGTTTGCTGAAAAATAAATATTAGGGCAAGGAGCAGATGCAAAATTAAATGTGAATATCCAAAAAATTGCTGTCAGCTTGCAATTTTTCATTATAATATTACATAGAACATTACAGCACAGTACAGGCCCTTCGGTCCTCGATGTTGTGCCCACCTGTCATACCGATCTCAAGCCCATCTAACCTACACTATTCCATGCACGTCCATATGCTTGTCCATAATATTGTTCTTAGCCTCTCCTTTTCTGTAGGAACTTGTTGCATTTGCCTATCAACTCCCATTAAACTCATCACAGAAAGTTACACTTTGTCATTATACGCATAAATACACTAATAATGACTGCAAATCAATGTCTCTGGTACTGAAAATGAATGCATACAAGTATGAAATTGGACTGTTGTGGCACCACGGTAGTATCATTATCTCTAAGTCAGAACAACAAGATTCAAGTTCCATCTGTGTTGGAGGCGTGTAGCTACACATATGAACTGGTTTCGTCACAAGAATTTATAAATATTGAGTCTTTTTTCAGGTTTTGCATTTTTCAGTTTATTTTTATGATTTTCTTTTACTTTGTCTCCCTCGTTTTTCTTTCTCATTTCAGTCTGACTTTGTCACTTCACATTTCTGTCTGCACTGATTTGCGATGGAATTCACCCTTTAATTTCACTCTCTTGCTTAGTCATTTCTGTTTATTTCATAGTACTTAATCTCATTGTTTAAGTAGACATCCATTCATTCAGATCTTAGTTGTTCCATTTTCTCCAAGGCACCAATTTTTGTCAACACATCCATCAACTTGGTGGGAAAATATTTCTATGATGAAGAATGCAGGGACAAATCTAACAAATACTCAATGCCCTGGTTCAGCAAATTCTAGCATATAAGAATGCAGAGAATCAGAGTGAGGTTGATATGGTGGTTTTGCAAAGTTTGTGTAATTTATTCATTTTCATTGATGGAGAATAACAATCATCTTTTTCTGTTTGCACGTGTGTAGAAATCTTCATCTCTTCTCCCTCCTCATAATCTGTGCATGATGTGGAATTTTCATCTATCGCTTCTGCTTCTGGAAGAAGTGAACTTTTTAGCATTATGAAATTATGCTTCATGCAGTGTTTAACAATATTTTATTGCACAGTTTGGCTGTGCAATGCTAATGAACTCTGTAGGAATTGGCCAGGTTTCTGTAATGCAACTTAAGCCTTAATAATCTTCTCTGTCACAATTCATGCTGTTCTTTGAGCTTCATTATATGTGTTGTCAGCCTGTGATAGTGATGACTTGTAGGTGTCTCATCAGCTAACATTGGAATATAGATTGGATTGACTCTCACAATGGTGTGGTGAGTTGGCCAAGACTGAAGAGTTTGGACAGGGTTGTGGCCAGTGAATTGGATGATTTCTAATCAATTAATTAGATATTCTTGCCATAAACTCTGATCTATTGTCATCAAATCCACAGAAGATTCATAACCATGGCATCATTTTGTCCTTGCATTGATTTTCTAATCCTATGTTCTCATCACACAAAGACCATCTATTTCCTGTTCTTAAAACAATAGTCTTAACTACTGTCTCAACCATTGTTCTCATGGACTCCCATCTCCCACACACCATAAATACAAACTCATTCAAAACTCTGTTGCAGTATCCTCTCTCCTGTAAAATCATTTGTACACTGCCTGATTTACATTGGTTTCTCGTCCAATTGTGTATCAATTGAAAAATTTTATCCCCATATTTAGACCCATCAATCATTGTCCGATATTCATTCTAAATCATTCTATGTTCTTATGGCCCTTTGATCATTTGCTGTCATTCCAAATTAATGCACATGAATCTAACTGGCTAGCAACTCCACAAATGACAAGGTCATATGCTCTGTAGTGGCCAGCTCATCCCCTCCCCCCACCACATCCCTAAACCAGCCCAGCCTGTCTCTGCTTCCCTAACCTGTTCTTCCTCTCACCCATCCCTTCCTCCCACCTCAAGCCACACCTCCATTTCCTACCTACCACCTCATCCCGCCCCCTTGATCTGTCCATCTTCCCTGGACTGACCTATCCCCTCCCTACCTCCACACCTATACTCTCCTCTCTACCTATCTTCTTTTCTCTCCATCTTCGGTCCGGCACCCCCTCTCTCCCTATTTATTCCCGTTCCCTCTCCCCAACCCCCTCTCTGATGATGGGTCCAGGCCCGAAACGTCAGCTTTTGTGCTCCTGAGATGCTGCTTGGCCTGCTGTGTTCATCCAGCTCCACACTTTGTTACCATAACAATGACAGTTTGGTTTCAACAGTGAGGTAACTTTGCATCAGGGAGGGTCTGAAAAAATTAGGAAAGAGAGTGAGGGAATGGGTTTTCCAGAACAGGTGAGTGAGAAGGATTAGGGTGTTGAGCATGTGATAATGGGAACTGCAGATGCTGGAGAATCCAAGATAATGAAATGTGAGGCTGGATGAACGCAGCAGGCCCAGCAGCATCTCAGGAGCACAAAAGCTGGCGTTTCGGGCCTAGACCCTTCATCAGAGAGGGGGATGGGGGTGTGGGTTCTGGAATAAATAGGGAGAGAGGGGGAGGCGGACTGAAGATGGAGAGAAAAGAAGATAAGCAGAGAGGACAGTATAGGTGGGGAGGTAGGGAGGGGATAGGTCAGTCCAGGGAAGACAGACAGGTCAAGGAGGTGGAATGAGGTTAATAGGTAGGAGATGGAGGTGTGGCTTGGGGTGGGAGGAAGGGATGGGTGAGAGGAAGAACAGGTTAGGGAGGCAGAGACAGGTTGGACTGGTTTTGAGATGCAGTGGGTGGAGGGGAAGAGCTGGGCTGGTTGTGTGGTGCAGTGGGGGGAGGGGATGAACTGGGCTGGTTTTGGGATGCGGTGGGGGAAGGGGGGATCTTGAAGCTGGTGAAGTCCACATTGATACCATTGGGCTGCAGGGTTCCCAAGCGGAATATGAGTTGCTGTTCCTGCAAGCTTCGGGTGGCATCATTGTGGCACTGCAGGAGGCCCATGATGGACATGTCATCTAAAGAATGGGACGGGGAGTGGAAATGGTTTGTGGAGGTGCGGTTGTTTCTTGCGAACCGAGCGGAGGTGTTCTGCAAAGCGGTCCCCAAGCTTCTGCTTGGTTTCCCCAATGTAGAGGAAGCCACACCGGGTACAGTGGATGCAGTATACCACATTGGCAGATGTGCAGGTGAACCTCTGCTTAATGTGGAAAGTCATCTTGGGGCCTGGGATGAGCATGACTATTTTGGTGGTGATGTAACTAGTGCACTAAGGGAGATGTAAACCATAATGTTTATTTTTACAAGCTTCTTTCAAAAATTGGCTGTCCTCTCTTGCCTTGTTGTCCTTGGTAACCATAATATGACATGGGCAGTATGTAATCAGGATTAATTGAGTTATTAACAAGCGTGATTGACTGTTAATTAGTTATTTATGCATGGTGAGCTGTCAGCCAGTTTTGGCACCTGCACAACCCCCATGTTACGGGGGTGAGTTTGGGGATGGCTGAGAAGATTGTAGGTTAGCCTCCTGGCTGGTGTGACATGCCCACCCATCACAAAAACATTTATAGTGGGCACAAGCTAATTAAAATGTTAATTAAAATTGATTGAAAACTAGGATTACTCGCACTGGATTGCCTGGACTACAACATATATTACATTTATTTTCTGAGATGATGTTAAGAACTTGGTTTTCTGTAATTGTGGTGGGCATGTGATAAATTAAAGCAAATCTTGCTGCATTCAACAATCACCTACACACTCATCAGACAAGTTAGCAATAAACCTATTATTTTGGTCCCACAATAGGAACAGTGATGTCCTTCACACTGCCTGAGCTATTTGGGAATGCTGGGAATGCCTGCAGAGCAATTGGCTACAGCCATGATTAATGGCTCAGTAACAGCAAGCATATCTGGTTGAAAACAAGTTACTCAAGGAAGTGAGCAATATGGAGACAAGAAGAAATAACATTCTAATCTCATTGGGAGATATTTACACAGAAAATTTTCTGCACCTTTGCATACTATGTAAAATATATCCAGTATGATTTTTGTGATCTGGAATGTAATCGTTACTGCATCCTTGTAAGATTTAATAAAATGTGTTTTGAGCTAGTTTTCTGTTATCGTGTCAGGAAACAAGAAGGAAATGTGTCCATTCTTGAACAGAATCTAATATTTAGCTTGAACAGAAGAGGCCAAATTTGTCACCAAGCCGAACTCTGAGACATAATATATGAGCATCAAAGAAAGAGAGAACTTAAACATAAGTTTTCCCCTCGGTAAAAATGACAATTCCCAGCTGCTTTAATTTGTTTACTTGTAGATTTAAGCTACAAAATACAAATACAGTACTCTAGTCTTAGCCATCAGATCTTTTTCAAGTCTAGGAAAGCAGTTGGCAGGTTGCTTTTTTTTCAAGTTCATAGTTTACACACACTGGAAAAAAGCAATATCACAAAAAATGTTCATCAAACAGCAGGTGGAGTACTGGAATGTTAATCTTGTATTATTGATGTATGCATCAAGCATGCTATATTACGCAACGCTATATTTAATATAACCAAGTCAAGCCTGCCTTTACCATTCAATTCAAATTGTGTAACACAACCATAAGGCTACATGTTACACATGTAGGAGCAGATAGGATAAAATATCAGGAATTCAGGTCAGGAGGTCAGTGACTACTTACTATATGCCTGACGAAAATTTATTTTTGAAATCTCCTATTTAGTAAGATGGTTTTATTTATTCTTTAACGCAAACAAAAGTAGATCCCAATTCGACTAGAATGCATTCTTTAATCTCCATTCAATAAATGGAAATAAAATAGTGAAGGTAATCTGTTATCCATCCCCAAATTCCTCAAAAAGTGTACTTCATTCAAAATTGCACCACAAGGATTAATTCCTCAATGTTACATTTTAAACTTAACTATCCATACCTCAGCTCTTAATTTTCCTTCATCAATTGTTATCCATAGCTGTCATTACTTTGTACTCACTTCAACTTTCATACCATATATTGTCAAAGTCTAGATTCCTTACAATATGTGGTAAAGAAAGAAGAAATACCATCTTAAGAGGAGAGGGGCTTAGTGCTATGAGGCTGTTAACAAAAAAATTCCATATTAATTGGCATCTCCCTCAGGATCTCATCTCAACAGTCAGAACTTAGTTGGAAAATGCAGCTGGTTTCTCTGACATTGAGATAAATCTTGCTGGACTTTTCCTAGATTTTCCTAATAGCCCACAACATTCGGGTCCCTGTGACATTGTACCTCTAGTACATCAGACAACACAAAATAGAGATTTTTAAACAAAATCACTTGGGCCAATAGACCACGTATGACTATGTCTTTCAACCATTGCATTTATTCCTCTGACAATGAACAGATTGTGCTGCCTGAAACATCAAGTTCTTTGCTGAAACATTTTGAAAATAACAACTGCTCTTTTCAGTGCAAATTTACCGAGTAAAACCAATTATCTTTCTCAATGTTATTGCTCTTATCATCAAAACCTTCAAACAACTTTTAAATTAAGGTATAACTCTGAGGTATGATAGATTATTTTTCACTTGCTAAGATGAGAGTCGCTCCAACAATAAACAAGAGCATCAAAAGCAAAGGAGTCAGTTGGATTGGTACCTTATCCACTACCGTAAACATTCAACCCCTTGACTTGGCACACTTTGGTTGCAGGGTATGCCACCTGCTACATGAGTTGCAACAGTTTCTTCAGCAGCTACAATGGTAGCCACATGACTACCAGTCATCGGCTGGGAATTCTATAGTGAATGAATCACCTCCTGCCTTTTATTATTCACTCGTGGGATGTGGCCCTTGCTGGCTAACCCACAAAAAAAAGGACAAATGCAACCCAGCAAATTCTTGCCCCACCAATCCACTCTCAATCATCAGTAGTGTGATCGAAGGGTTATTCACAGGACTAGCAATAACATGCTTACTGACACTGATTTTGAGTTCCGCCAGGGCCACTTGGTTCCACTTTTGCCTTGAATTTGGATCAAAAAAATGCTGAACTCTAGAGATAAGGTAAGAGGGGCAGTTGCTCCAAAGTCTGCATAAACGTAGAAACCAGGAGCAGAAGTCGGCCATTTGGTCCTTTGAGCCTGCTCTGTCATTCAATACAATGAAGGCTGATCATCCACCTCAATGCCATATTTCTGTTTTGCCCCAAATGCCTTTAAAATCTAAACGTTTATCTATCTCTTTCTGGCATATACTCATGGATTTGCCCTCTACAGCTTCCTGTAGTAGAGATTTCCACAGGTTCACTTCCCTTTGAATTAAGACATACTTCTTCACTTCAGGCGTAAATGGTTTACCCCATATTCTGAAGCTGTGTCGCCTGATTCTGGGCTCCCCAAATAGGTAAACAAATGCTCCCTGCACCTATTCAGCCGCACCCTGTCAGTATTCCACACACTTCACTCAGGATCACTCATCTTTCTAAGTTTTAATGAGGACTTGTCCGGTCCAACTAATCTCCCTTCATATCCATGGTATCAGCCTGGTGCACTACCTTCATGGTAAATATATCTATAATATATTCTTTCTTGCACAGGGAGACCAAAATGGCATGCAATACTCCAGGTATATCTCATTAAGGTTCTCTGTAACTCTAGAAAGACACCTCTATTTCTGAACTCAAATGTCCCTGCTACGAAGGACAACATACTATTGGCCTTCCTAACTGCTCACTACACCTGCCTGTCCAATTGCATTAACTAGTGTACAAGGGCACCCAGATTCCTTTGAATATCCACATTTCCCTATATCTCACCATTTAAATAATACTATTCCTTCCTGTTTTTCATATGCAAGAATACAATTTCACATTGTGCTATAACTGCTATGCATCTCCAAGGTGCAACTCAGGGGTGTGATGGATTATTTTTCACTTGCTTAGATGAGAGTCACTCCAACAATAAACAAGACCATCAATAGCAAAGAAGCCCAATGGATTGGAACCTTACCCACTACCATAAACATTCAGTCCCTTGACATGATAGACGTTGGTTGCAGGGTATGTCATCTATTACATAAGTTGCAATTGTGTCACTTTTCTTCAACAACTTCTATCAATTGGAAGACCATCAACCCTGGAAGAATAAAGGAAGGAAATGCATGAGAGGGCCTTTTCTTTTCACACACCAACATTACCTAGAACACTACTGTTGGATTAGAATCCTCAAGGTCCCTTTCTAACTGCATTGTGAGTGTCCCTTCATGAAATGGAACGGTTCAAGATATAGTCTCAACACCACCTTCACTAAAGCAATTTGAGATGGGCAATAAACAAGCCCTCATCCAAATGTTGACATCAGCAATTCACTTCCTGAGAATAAATGGCTTGGCAACCTCAAACATGCATGCCTTCAAACTGGAAATTAGGAGATTCAAGATGAATTGGATTTGCTTTTGATATTCATTACCATAGCTCACATCCCTTACCAGACCTCAAACTATTCGTTGGGGATTAATGTTTCCATTAGTAGCATTTATCCAATTGCTGACAAATAATAGAGAACATATTTGCACAATTCCAATTTATTTAGAGGACCGTACACAGGTCCTATTTTGATATGCAATCTTTCAGGTACTTTCCTTGGACTGATAAAGGATTGTTCAATATGATACATTGCAGATGACAAACTTGAGGTCTCATTATATAATGAGAAAGGCAATTGCTCAAAGCTGAGCACATACATTGTATTAAGATAATAAAATGTGAGGCAGGATGAACACAGAAAGCCAAACAGCATCTCAGGAGCACAAAAGCTGATGTTTCGGGCCTAGACCCTTCATCAGAGAGGGGGGTGGGGTGAGGGTTCTAGAATAAATAGGGAGAGAGGGGGAGGCAGACCGAAGATGGAGAGAAAAGAAGATAGGTGGAGAGAGTATAGGTGGGGAGGTAGGGAGGGGATAGGTCAGTCCATGGAAGACAGACAGGTCAAGGAGGTGGGATGAGGTTAGTGGGTAGGAGATGGGAGTGCGGTTGGGGTGGGAGGAAGGGATGGGTGAGAGGAAGAACAGGTTAGGGAGGCAGAGACAGGTTGGACTGGTTTTGGGATGCAGTGGGTGGAGGGGAAGAGCTGGGCTGGTTGTGTGGTGCAGTGGGGGGAAGGGATGAACTGGGCTGGTTTAGGGATGCGGTGGGGGAAGGGGAGATGTTGAAGCTGGTGAAGTCTACATTGATACCATTAGGCTGCAGGGTTCCCAAGCGGAATATGACTTGCTGTTCCTGCAAGCTTCGGGTGGCATCATTGTGGCACTGCAGGAGGCCCATGATGGACATGTCATCTAAAGAATGGGACGGGGAGTGGAAATGGTTTGCGACTGGGAGGTGCAGTTGCTTGTTGCGAACTGAGCGGAGGTGTTCTGCAAAGCGGTCCCCAAGGCTCCGCTTGGTTTCCTCAATGTAGAGGAAGCCACACCGGGTACACTGGATGCAGTATACCACATTGGCAGATGTGCAGGTGAACCTCTGCTTCATGTGGAATGTCATCTTAGGGCCTGGGATAGGGGTGAGGGAGGAGGTGTGGTGGCAAGTGTAGCATTTCCTGCGGTTGCAGGGGAAGGTGCCGGGTGTGGTGGGGTTGGAGGGCAGTGTGGAGCAAACAAGGGAGTCACGGAGAGAGTGGTCTCTCCGGAAAGCAGACAGGGGTGGGGATGGAAAAATGTCTTGGGTGGTGGGGTCGGATTGTAGATGGTGGAAGTGTTGGAGGATGATGCGTTGTATCCGGAGGTTGGTGGGGTGGTGTGTGAGAACGAGGGGGATCCTCTTTGGGCGGTTGTGGTGGGGGCGGGGTGTGAGGGATGTGTTGCGGGAAATACGGGAGACGCGGCCAAGGGCGTTCTCGATCACTGTGGGGGGAAAGTTGCGGTCCTTGAAGAAATTGGACATCTGGGATGTGCGGTAGTGGAATGTCTTATCGTGGGAGCAGATGCGGCGGAGGCGGAGGAATTGGGAATAGGGGATGGAATTTTTGCAGGAGGGTGGGTGGGAGGAGGCGTATTCAATTTTAACCTCGCATACATTGTATCGTCAGTTAAGTATTGTACAATTATATTCAGATTCTTTTTCTCATTTAACAGGTAGTAGTATTGTGTTTTCCCACGGTTTCTCTCTATGTTCTCCAAAGTCATGGCAAAAATGTGGAGAACCCACAGAAATTGAGGCTTTCATATTAAGTACTGACACAAATTACTGTAGAGCAAACGATTATCAGATATGTCAGACCTGGCTGACGTCTGAACATCTTCTGTTAAATCAGATTATAATACACATTTAAACTGCTGATTGGCTAGTCAAGATTGATTAGAAGGGCTATATTTTATATTTATATTTATGTAGGATTTTTCACAACTTCATTATGTTCGAGAACATTTATTTGTAAATTATTGTGCTTTTTTTAACTTATGTGAACAAAGGAAGCTGGTATATTGTTGACATTAATGTCCCACAAACAATGTATGACAACTAACAAGTTAATCTGTTTCTTCTTTATTGGCTCAAGAAAATATGTTAGCTAGGATATTGGAAGAAGTCCCTCCTCTCCTTTAAATTGCACTATGGAAACTTTTAGAATGGCATCTTTTGAATTAGTCTTTTATCCTTAGCTATCTTCTTTGTAACACTTCCCCTTTAAAATGTGACTTCTACTACTTAGAAGAATAAGGCACCAGATACATGGAAAGACCACCACTTTCAAACTTACTTGCGAACCACACCATACTGATATAGAACTATATTGTTGTTCCTTCATTGTCACTGGGTCAAACTCCTGGTATTCCCTTCCTAATAGCAACGTGGGTGTATCTACCCACTTAGACAGCATCGGAAGCAAGTGTCTCATAACCAGCTTCTTAGGAGCAATTAAGGATGTAAAATGTTGGCCCTTTCAACCATGCTCATATCCCATGTAAAAATATTTTTTAAAATCTGGATAGACAGATGGGCTTGACATACTGACAAGTTCCCTTGAGAAAGTAAGATGGTGAAGGTTAATCTTCAACAGATCCAAGAAGTTGTGACAGGATTTGAAAACATCTGCCTTGGCTGAACCTGCACAAGCACTGGTCATTAGACATAGAAACATTAGACATGTCTTTCCTGCATCTCACTTCTTGGAGTCCATGACAATCATTCACAAGGATGAAAAGAGTGCTTCTACTGAGCAGCCTGGTCACAGCTGAATTTGGCAGTCTGTATAAAATTAATCTAGAATGAACAAGAAATATCATAATAGAAACTATTGTACAAGCAGTGATACAAAAAAGATTGTCAAACAACTTAACAAAAATCAGCAGAACAGAACTTTCTAAATGCCACTGTTTTCAGAATGAACAAACAAAAGCTGCCAAGAGATAGGAGAATTCTCTATCAGACAGAACAAGATGCATTGAAACAAATTTCAAGGATACAATGTGCTCTGTGCATGTTTGTGTTGCAAATAGGTGAAAGATAGATAAAAAAAAGAGTTTGAAGCCATTATAGGGGAGATTAAAGCACATAAGATATATGACACAACAGCTAAAGAGCACGGTAATGGATTTTGTGAAAAAATAAAGGTTGTGTCCAATTGATGCATGAATGGTTAAATCTAAACCATCTGTACAAAACATAAAGAAACAAAGTAACTATTAAGACAGGTTAAAACAAAAAGAAAAGGAAAAGTCACATAGAAAAAGATGGAGGGTTTAGGTGTTGAAGTGGATGTTTTGCTCAGAAGTTGGAGAATTCTAAATTTAAAGATTAGGACCATGTTACTAGTTGCAGATGCAGCAGGTAATTAAGGAGGTAAATAGAAGTTTCTCTTGTGTTTCTCAGGAGTTGGAGTTTGAAAACAAGGAAGTCTTGCTAAAACTGTACAGGGTGTTGTTAAGTTGTACCTGGATTGGCCCCTGTATTTAAAAAAGGACATACTGGCATTGGAGGTAATTCAAAAGAGATTCAGAAGGTTGATTCTTGGGATGAAGGGGTTGATTTATCAAGAACAGCCAAACAATTTAGGCCTTCATTCATTAGACTTCTGAAGAATGATGGATTATCTTATTGAAGCATTGAAGATTTTAAGGGGACTTGACACAGTCGATGTTGAGAAGAGTCTTCCGCTAGTGGTGGAATCTTGAGCCAAGGCACATTGTTGCAGAATAAGGGGACACTCATTTAAAATTGAAATGTGGAAATGCACTGAAAGCTCAATGAACCACACTGGAGTATTTCATGTTGTTCTGATCACCATATTAGAAGGAAATGATTACAGACAGTGCAGACGAGACTTACCAGGGTGAGCTGGGTCAGTTATGAGAAAAGATTGGTTTGGTTAGGGTTACTTTCCTTGGAGAAGTGAAGGTTGAGAGGGAAGCCTGATAGGGGTGGATAAAATTCTGAGGGCCATAGACAGGGTGAATAAGAAGGCACTTTTTCCATTATTGGAGGGGTCGATAACTGGGAGAAAGAGGTAGAAGACTAAGAGAGGTGAGGAGAAATGTTTCACATCGAGGCTGATGGGAGTCTAGAACTCTGTCTGAAAGTGTGGCTAAGCCAGAAATTCTTGAAACATTCAATCAATACCTGCATATTCACTTGTAAAGCCATAGACCCCAGGGCTATGTGCTAGGAGGTGGAAAATGGGATTAGTGTAGTCAAACCTTTGTTAACTATCATGAAATGATAGGCTGAACAGCCTCCTTATTTGCTACAAATGTCTAAAAGTCTATTACTACTTCTGAGATTCTGCTTTTTTAAATTTAATCCCAGCTATTCAAACTACTAATGCAGAACCTCTATCCTTGTCCTACCTATGTCATTAAAGCCTCCATGGTCTTTGGCAACTGGGGCTTTCCTCTCGAGTCCCAAGTAAATGTCCTGAATCCTGTTACAGACAAGTTAACACAGCCTTCTAGACTTCTGCTCTTGGTTGCAGGGCACTGTGTTGATTCTCTAACTGTTCAGCCATCTACTGCTACTATTATTTACTCCCAATCTTTTAAATGGCTTCTTGTCTCGTGGTGCTATGGGCAATTTGCTCAATTACATATCACGCCCAATCTCTAATCTGTACAAGCTGCAAAAACCCTAAATATGTTGGCAATTGCAAGGCCAGAGGGTCCTCCACCTCTTAAAACTCATACCCTCTTCACTTGTACTCACAACCTCCTGTCCCTGATCATTAATCATATCAGACATCCCTAGTTTAAGAGATGTGACTACCTCCTGAAACAAAGTAACTGTCCATGTCCCTGATACATCATGGTGTCTGTAGCTCGGCCTCTTGCTCAACACTGAACCTTGAATGTTAACAATTTAGTGCAGATGTAGGTGCCATGAATCACACTGGCATCCATGGCCTCCTACATGCTGCAGTTGCAACACCATACCTGTCCTTTCATCCTTACTGCATTTTAATTACTGTATTTATTTGACATTTGCATCTCTCCACAATAGCACTCACTGCAGTAATCCAAACCTAAGTAATGCGATAGATCTTATCACCTAAAATTAAAATAAGGCAGTAAACTTAACAGCTTCTCATTTCCCTTTGCATCTTTTATTTAGTTATGAGTTGCAACTTAAGGGTTATTCAAATCTTTTGTATGCTATTCTAATTTCCAGTTAATTACATACAAACTCTAATAGTAACTTCCTAACTTAGCTATTACCAGCATCCAAAGCAACCAATTTATGGCTTTGCTGTTATGTTGCTGTATGATTTTGCCTCTCTCCTCAAACTCAGTCTACATTCATTGATTACCTCCAAGTGTCCATTGCAACACCTTTTATTTGGAGGAACTGAGTGGATTTGGAGGGGAAGTTATTTAGGTTTAGGACAATCTCAGCCAAGTGAAGGAGGATGGATGTCCATAGTGAAGATAAGGTTTTGGGGGCCAGGGAATTGGAAGCCTGTTCCTATTGCACTAAAATTATTTCCTTTTAAATAAAAACCAAAAGAACTGTAAATGCTGGAAATCATTCACAAAAACCAAAATTGATGGAAAACCTCAGGACATCTGTGGAGAGAAAGCAGAGTTAATGTTTCGGGTCCAGTGACCCTCAGAATTGATTTCTTCCTAATTTGATTCATTGCGGTCTCCCATTTGCAGTCTTTATCTACTTACATTCATAACTCTTCTACTGTGCCAGGTCACCAGTTTTCTTGTCCTAGTTGCATCCTCTTCACTCTGGATATACAAAGCCTTCTAAACGCCATCAAGATGGTTTAAGGACTCAGCTTCTTTTCCAAACAGAGGTGTAACCAGCCTCCATTCAACACAATCCTTCTTCACTTGGCTGAGATTGTCCTAAACCTAAATAACTTGCCCTCCAAATCCAGGGATTGGATGTCCATAGTGAAGATAAGGCTTTGGGGGCCAGGGAATTGGAAGCCTTGGAGGAGGCGGTAGTGTCCCAGATGTAGGTAGCGAGTTCTTAGACTAGGGTGGGTAGAAAAGACCTCTTTTACATCTCTTCCAAAGCCCCCATATTCTTCCTATAATGTGGTGACCATAACTGCACATAATATTCCAAATGTGGTCCAACTAAAGCCTTATACAGCTTCAACATGACTTGCCAACTTGTATTCTCAATGCCCTGACTGATGATGCCAAACATGTCCCGTGCCTTCTTTACCACCTTCAGGGAGTTATAGACTTACACCCCAGGATCTTTCTTTGTATATCTTTGCTCCTAAGTGTCCTGCCATTCATTGTGCACTTTCCTCCTGCATTTGACTTCCTAAAAGGCTTTACTGTACACTTGTCAACGATTTCTCCACCCAACCTTTCAACTGGTCCATATCCTGCTGCATCCTTGAACAGTCTTCCTCACTGGGAACACAATTTGACAACTCAGCCCATCAAGTCTGCTCTGCCATCTGATCATAACTGATATGATTCTCAAACAACAGTCTATTTCTACCCAAATCAAGATAGACAAGATAGTCAAATAAAAAACAAAGAACTGTAGATGGAAATCTGAAACAAAAACAGAAAGTTCTGGAGAAATGTAACAGGTTTGGCAGCATCCTTAGAGAGAAAAAAAATGGGTGACTGGCTCAAACCGTCAATTCTGTTTTTCTCTCTACAGATGCTGCCAGACTAGCTCAATTTTCCCAGCACCTTCTATTTTTAAACAAGACTGTCCTTGTTGACCAATCCCTGTATACTTGTATCCCCCATGCAAATGTCCTAAAGGCATTCCACTTCCTCTTCTACCGCATGCCTGACCAGTCCTGCTCCATGTACGCCCTCATTGGCTTAACTGAACTCATCCTTAACCTTAATAACTTCTCCTTTAACTCCTCCCACTTCCTACGGACTAATGGGGTGACCAAGGGCAACCATATGGGCCCACATTATGCCTGCCTCTTTGTAGGATACATGGAGCTGTCCCTCTTCCACTGCTACACTGGCCCCACCCCCCCCACCTATTCCTCTGTTATATCGATGACTGCATTGGCACCACCTTGTGCTCCCATGAACAGTTTGAACAGTTCATCAACTTTGCTAGTACCTTTTACCCCAGCCTCAAGTTCAACAGGACCATCTCTGATACCTCCCTCTCCTTCCTGGACCCCTCTGTCTCCATCTTTTGTAACCACCTTGAAACTGACATCTACTTCAAGCCCATCAATTCCCAATGCTACCTGGACTACACCTCTTCTCACCCACCGTCCTGTAAGAATGCGATACTCTAGTCCCAACTCCTCTGTCACTCCCTAGATGGGGCATTCCACTCTCAGACATCCCAGATGTCCACCTATTTCAAGGACTGCAACTTCTCCCCTCCGGTGACCAAAAATTCCCTCAACCACATTGAAATCTTGCATTTCCCACACTTCTGCCATCAAAACCCTTCCCCCCAACAAAAACAAAGACAGAGTCCCCCTTGTCCTCACATATCACCGTACCAACCTTCACATGCAGTGTATCATTCTCCTCCATTTCTGCCACCTACAATCCAACCCCATGATCAAATAGATATTTCCCTCTCCACCCCTATCTGCCTTTCATAGAGACCGTATGCTCTTCAAATCCCTCATCTGCTCCACGCTCCCCACGAGCCCCACCACCTCCGGCGCCTTTTCCTGCAACCACAGGAAGTGCTCCACCTGCCCCTACACCTCCCCCCTCACCTCCATTCAAGGCACCAAACAAACATTCCATATCAGACAGGGATTCACCTGCACATCCATCAACTTGTTCTATTGTATCTGCCGCTCCCAATGTGGCCTCCTCTACATCGGTGAGACCAAGCGTAGACTCAAAGACGTAGACTCAGAGTTTCATAGAGCATCTGTGCTATATTTGCGACGAATGACAACTTCCAATCGCCAGCTATTTTAACGCCCCCTCCCATTCCATGGCTGACATGTCTATCCTGGGCCTCCTCCAGCATCACAATGACACCACCCAGAAACTGGAAGAGCAGCACCTCATATTCCACCTTGAGATCCTCCAGCCCAATGGCCTATACGTGGTATTCAACATTTTCAAAATCTCCCCGCTCCTGGCCTCATCCCATGACCAACCCTCCCTCTCATCCCAGCATCCTTGACCTGACACGACCTGTCCATCTTCTCTCCCACCTATCTGCCCCTTCCGCCTCACTGACCAATCCGAAACCACTGTCTCAGGTAGACCACTGTCTACCTGCATTCACCTATCACCGTCCCACCTAACTTCCCCAGCCCCACCCCTTTTTTCTCTGTGTATTTGTCAGCTCCCTTCCTCCTTCCCATTTCTGAAGAAGGGTCCAGATCTGAAACATCAACTTTCCTGCTCCTCTGCTGCATGGCCTGCTGTGTTCCTCCAGCTCCACACCGTGTTGTTGTTACCATGATGTTGCCTAGATTGGAGTGCATTAGCTGTAAGGAGAGGTTGGACCAACTTGGATTGTTTTCACTGGAGAATCAGAAGCTTGGGGGCAACCTGATAGATGCATATAAAATTGTGCAAGGCATGGACCGAGTAGGTAGCCAGAGTACTTTTTCCGGGGTGTAAATGTTAAATACAAGGGGGCATCAGTTTAAAGAGGGGGAAAGTTTAAAGAACATGTGAGGGCCAGTTTTTTACACAAAGGGCGGTAGGTGCCCGGAACACTCTGTTAGACAATGTGGTAGAAATAGATACAATAACAACATTTAAGAAGCAAATAGACAGACACATGAACAGGCACCGAATAGAGGGATATGGACCAAGTGCCGTGAAAGGATTAATTTAGATTGGCATCGTGGTCGGCATAGATACAATGGACCATAGTGGGCCTGTGTTGTACTGTGCTATGTTTTATGTTTATTACTTATGTTTTATGGTTCAGAATTGGGTGGTTAGGAGTTTGGAGGTTGTGAAGGGAAGATTTGCTGAAGATGTGATGTCAATGATGATCGTCACACCATCATTTATTCACAACAGTGGGATTATGATTGACGAGGAAGGAAGGAGTATCAGTGATCTTATATTCAGCCTCTGATAGTAAACGTCATTACATAAGACAATAACAGGTCCACCCTTCTCAGCACATTGGTGACAATGTTAGGCTTGAACATTGTATGAATGGATTGCAGCGAGTTTGGATGAAGCATTCTAGGAATGAATAGAGGAAACAGAGAAATTAAGACAGCCAATGTTGTACTGACAGCGAAAAGACCAAGGGAGGGTAAGATGGCAGAATGAGGGATTGCAAGATTTTGGAATTTGTCACTGCAGTTACCTGATATAGAAAGCCAAATATTTGTAATGAAGTTTCAGATAAATTATTAAATTTGTTAAGATGGAACAGTTTCGATATGATACATTATTAATTAAACAAAGCCAAATATATGACTTGAGGATGATTCACCAATACCAAAGAACAAATAGACAGTTGCCATGAAGTGTGTTGATCTCATTGAATTTTGAACATTCTACTCTTTAGTTGAAGTGTTAAAGTTCTCTTCCCTGGGTTTTTCTTCTCCCTTTCTGGTTGATCTTTCGTCTGTTGAAGTCAGCCACCTGACAAGTACTGGCCTCTGACTCTGAACATTTGTTGATATTGAAAGAAAGGATTAAATTAGTTAATGGTTAAAACTTTAGTCACGTAGTCAGCAATGAGCATGCTAGCAAAATATATGGTAACTAACCAACTAACCCAAACTGCCATTGTTAATAGCTAGAAGCCATACTATTGGATGAGAAACAGATAATGTCTCCAAATAGTACAGGAAACAAAGATAATATGGGACATATAGATGTACCTGGCTGGGAATTGTAATTCTAATTTTAATTTTAATTTTAATTTTAATAATAATATGCATTGTGTAATCTGAATAAAACTTTTCTACAATTCAGCAGAATGATATGAGCTTTGATATCCTTTGTTAAATCTTGTATCCATACAGGTATATAAAATAAACAACTGTTACCTGGTCTCCCAGAGTTCTCTGATCATTTTGTTAAGTTAATCATCCACCCCTCCCATAACAATATATTTAATTTCTTGAAGTGGTAGCTGACTCTGTGTCAATCAGCTCCTTGAAGCCTTTTAACCAATGGACACAAGACAACTACTCATGACATCAGACTAACTGTTGCCACCTTATCCACCCTCTCAGCTTGAGGCCAGTTTACATCTTGTAATAATAAAAGCTTCTGCTTTTCTAAACAGGTTGGGCACCAAGTATCGGTGGCCTTGTTACGTTCATAATCTTTATCCCTAACTTGCTTTTTGTCCTTGTAAGTTAGAGATTGGCTATTTATATTTGGACATGTAAAGAGAACTTTTAAAGCTGTCTCAGCTAAACTTACTGAAGTTTCAAACTTAATAAATATAAAATAGGAAAGTGAAGGTTGACATTTCTTGCAGAATCGATATGAAGGGAAAATGGTGCAGAGAGGTGAAGGGATCCACTAAGTAGGCAGTGGCCAGGTGTGGGATAGAGACACAGAGAGGACAGAAGAAGACCTGAGTGTTAGGTCAATCTCAGAATTTACTGAGGTGGGAATGCCAAGTGTTGAAGCCGAGGTCTTTGCTGAGGACAGAGCATTCAGGAACAAGAATGAAATGTCACAATGTTTTATGAAAACATAGCAAATGGTGTGACTCGAGGAAGAGAAAGGGAAAGAGAGAAAGCAAGGTGAGGAAGGTATTCACACATTAAATGAAAACAATGTTTTCTGTTAATGCGCCATAAGAGGTGAAGAATGAAAGGAAATTGTGAAGCAGGACAGCTTTGATATCAGCTAAATCTCTGTCGTGTAAGAGCACAATCAAGAGTATGCCGTGTGACAGTGTATGAAAAGGAAAGAACTTCTTAGGATGCAGTGGAAATTCATTTCCAGGAGTTATGGATATGTTGGAGAGACATTTCTGGCATTTAGATTTCATAACAATCAAAATAGTCAGCCACGAGACAATCTTGTCATTTTTTCAATTGTTTTGGCTGCAAAAGCTGCCACCATTACTGATCTTTAGGGGAACAAATGCTGACATTCCAAAGGGAATCCTTGTTCAGGTTAAAAGTAAGGGATGAATGAATGGAGCAGGGATGCAGTTGTGTCTGGAGAGAATGTGATCAAGGTTTCCAATTATCTTCTAAAAAAGGCAGCACTATTAGTTTCTGACAGGAATAGGCAGATATAACTAGTCGTAATTCTGCGTAGTCTTAAAACCAATTACACGACATAGATGTTTTCATAAGCCAGGTATTTCAAGCATGAGGATTGGATTGAATAGACAAAGGCATAAAGTCACGACTTGACAACAGCAGGATGAATGAAGTCTTGAGGACATAATTGTAAAGTGAAATGGAGTAGGTGTAGTGGAGTTTTGATTAAAAAAAACCTTTTCACCTAAAGGTTGGTGGGTGTCTGGAATGTGCTTCTTGGGAGTGTAGTTCAGGCAGGAAACCTCACAACTTTAAAAAAAAACATTTGGATGAGCATTTAAAGTGTCACAACACCCAAGGCCCTGGGCCTAGTTTGGGAAAGTGAGATTGGTGCAGGTGGTAGTATATTTTTGGCGGTGCTGACTTGATTGGCCAAAAAGCCTCTCCTGTACTGTCTGATTCTATGGTTGAATGATTCTATGAGCCACCATTTCTCAGGTGTGCAAGTGAGTGAGAGATTTGTGGTGCTTTATGAATCACACGATAAGTGTGAATCATTCAAAGAATGACAAAGCTAAAGAGCTGGATGAGCAAAGTGGCACTATTGGATCCATTCAAAAACTGAATCACAGTGACTTACTCATTATAATGCAATTTCTATGTTGTAACATGTCGTGTGGTCTGAGATGAATTGGTATATTGACTCTGACAGCAATTGTGAGGGTTTTGAGGCTTCTATGACCTGTGAGGCTTCAAGCTGCATTGTTGTTTCTGTTCCATAATAATTCATGTATATAGTTGAACATTGTTCCATGTTACTGTTTTTTAACCGAGTGTTTATAATAAATATCTACATGCACAGAAAAATATTTTCCTAGATTTTTCTTAATAAAATTCTGGTGCATCTAATAGTCGAGTGGATCATACAGTCCAGCAAATATAGCATCAGTTGTTGGCTTTACTAGGAATATACTATCAGAAGGAGGCTGGTGGGCATTTCACCTCATTTCCAGTTGATATCATATTTGCTGGGTATTTGTTAAACCTGTGCATTCTATCCCATGTGTGACTTAATAAAGCGTAAATTTTCATTCCATGTAACTGGACCTAGCAGGAACACAATATAAATTGTTGGAAGGAAACCAGAACTGCTATTTCTATATTCCAAAGACAAAATAGTAAAAGAATAAAAATTGAGAGGGAAAGAAGGAGAGGAAGAAAATCTACTTTGAGCAGAAAGGGAGTCAGTTAATCCTGATCAAATTGTTCTTTAAATCCATGGTTAACGGTTTGAAAGAGACTTTACAGTTCCCAGTGAACATATTCCAAATGTACAATGCAGTATAAAGTAACTGATTACATGGAAGCCAAAATCCTTAGAGATGTCTGAATGTGATGTAATTGTGGTTCACACGAACCCACGAGTCTGATAACAGTCAGTGGAGTGAAATAATAGACTGTGCCATTTGTTGTCAGACTAGCTGCTTCAGTCAGCTCCTAAGAAAAGCCCTCAACTGAGAAAAATAAGTCAATGTCTGCTTCCAAAAGGAAAGCAAAATTGTACATCAATCCCTAACAATCCAGGACTGTTCTTGGGATTCATTCAAGATGTGCGTGACAGAGAATGACTCATTATACAACAGTTTCTATGTCATAAGATTATTTGCAGTCTCAGAAGCTGTGGTACATTAAAGAGAGGTACACAGAGTGGTTATTATATTTGCAGGATAGTAGAGTGGGAATAGAAGAAAACTATTTCTCATATTACAATTTTTATTAGCTAGCATGTAAAGACACTACACCAGTCAATTTGAACCATTATTTTAAAGCAAACCTCTTGTAAAATCACTGGAGTTCAGGGTGAGGGAATGGTTTGGATCTGTTTTTCCCTTTTTTGAAACAAATCCTTTGAAGTTCCTCTTTTTATCTTTGTTCAGTTGCTTTCTTCTAAAACTGAAGATGCATCATGTTCATTTAAACAGCATCCATTGTGCTTCAGGGAAAAAAGCTTTCAAAAGATGAAAGCAATAACATAAAAGGATGATTAAGGGACAACACTAATCCAAATAACTTCGTCATCCTTAATTAGTAGCTATTATCTATGCATTTTTTTTCATTTGCTTCATACAAACCAAGCTGATATAATTTCCAGTAGAGAGGTTAAATTGTAATAATTTCAGCTATTATGATGTAGCACAGGATGGCTTGCAGAGATGTAGCTTCTGCTAGAACTAGCTATCATAATAAGATTTAAGATGGTGTATTCTGTTAAAATATACTATAATGTACCCCTGATCAAATAGCTCTTGAAAGATTGCTTCCTCCTTGTATTGTTGCTTTTTCAACCCTGTGTGGAAAGTTTTAAAATATCAAAGAGAACTGCAAAAATGCTTTGCCTCAAGAACCATGGGGGAGAAAATGAACTTGTTACAAATAAATGAAGAGCATGTTAAAAAAGAAATCAATTCAAAATAGATTAATAAGCAGGTAGTAGAAATTGAGAGTTTGATCATTTTCAAGTATATATCAAGAGCATATTATTTCATGGAACAGGTAGCTGCTGTTGATTTGAAATTATAAGATCATGTTCTGGTACAAATGTGTTCACGTTATCAGTAGAATCTGGCTGTGCTTTATTTTGAGAGGATTTCGTGATGAATGAGAAAATTAAAATCCTGTCTTTGTGCTTTAACTTATGCTTTAAACCAATATTGCTACCTATACTTTTAAGATACTGATCTAGAGTATCTCTGGCTGAGTGTGCCTGCATATAAACTGTCCCTGAGATTGCTTGATCTTTACCTCTAAATAAAACTCATGTACTATAACATTTCTTTCTTTTTATCTCTACATTGTAGGAAATCAAATAAGTTTTCAAGAGTCAAGTCTAAGACCTATCTTTTTCCATGCTCATTGCAAACTGGTGTCTTCTCTCTTACTGATCTCAAAATCATGATTTACATGAATTTCAATATCTCACATATCACTCCAGGTAAATTAGAGAAGCATTTACAAATTAAAAACTAAAAGACCAGTAGGAAACTTGCAAAAAAAACGCAAAATTGATAATGAAGTAAATAAAATAGAGATGCAGGGCCAGGCAATGTATTGTAACTGCATTGTGTGGGAGCTGGTGGACACTATTGTTGTTCATAGTGACCACATCTGTAGCAAATGTTGGTTGCATGAGGAACTCTGGCTCAGAGTTGATGAGCTGCAGTTTGAGCTTTGAACAGTGTGGCACATCAATGAGGGGAAGATTTACTTAGATGCTCTGTTTCAGGAGGCTGTTAGTCCCTCATATTTGGTCATAGGTGAGGGACGGGAGGGTGTGAATATGAATGAGGCAGGTAGAGGGATCCAGGAGGTAGTGCTGAAGGAGCCTCAGCCCTTAAACGTATTTAACAAGTTTGAGACTCTTGCTGTCTGTGGATGAGAGTGGGAGATGTAGGGAGGATGAGCAAACTGACCATAACATTGTGGTACAGGTAGCCATTCAGTAGGGGTGAGAGAAACAAAATGTACTTGTTTTCAGTGATAATATAGTAATAGGAATAGACATTGTTCTCTGTGGCCAGGATCGAGAATCCTGAAGGCTATGTTGCCAGCCTGGTGCCCAGGTTCAAGGCGTCTCATCTGGGCTGCAGATGCACTTTGAGTGGGAGGGGCAGAAGTTCTAATTGCCACAGTATATGTAGGTGCTAACGATATAAGTAGTAAGTGGAAAGAGGTTCCACTGAGGGAATATGAGCAGCTAAGGTCTGAATTGAAAAGGAGAACCAAAAAGATAATAATTTCTGGATTATTATCTGACCCATGAGAAAATTGACACAGAGTCACCATGGTTAAAGAGGTAAATGTGTGGCTCAAAGATTGGTGAGAGAGAAACAGGTTCCAATTCATGGGACATTGACATCAGCACTGCGGAAAGAGGGAGTTGCTCCAATAGGATTGGCTGACCCTGCATCATACTGGGACCAGAGTCCTGGATAATCACATAATTAGGGCTTTAATGTAAGTAGTGCAGGGGGTGGGATGTACAGTTACATGGAAAATTACAAAATCAAAGTTAAAGGAGAAGGTGTGATTGCTGGTTAGTGATGGGATTGATTATTACCCAGCTTCAGAGTTAAGAGACTACACTTTAGAGCTGAGATGCAGATGAATACCTTCAAACAGAGGGTGGTTAATCTGTGGAACTCCTCGTCACAGAAGAACATGCCATGGAGTGTATTTAAGACAATGATAGATAGGTTCTTTAATGGTAAGGGGATGAAATGTTCCCAGGAGAAGGCAAGAGAATGAAATTGAGGACCTATCAATCATGATCGAACAGTCGTGCAAACTTGATATCCAAACGGCATAATTCTGCTCCTTTCTCTTATTGTCTTATGGTTTTATATGTTATGTACCATGCTGACTTTTAACCAAGTTGGTATCTCTTCACTGTCAGTGGTTGAAAACCCTGGTACTCCCACCCTAATAGCATTTCGAGTGACCCCATACTCTGTAAGTTGCATTGTTCAAGAAGGTAGCTCACCATACCATTAAAAACATTAATTTCTTAAGAAAGTTCACTGGACCCAAAAAGTTAACATTTCTTTCTCTCCACAGATGCTGCAGACCTGCTGAGTTTTCTCAGCAATTTCTGTTGTTGATCTGATTTCCAGCACTTCTAGTTCTTCCAGTATTTTGTTAAGGACAATTATGGATCAGCAATAAATAGCCAGTGATGACCCCATCATATGAAAGATAAAACAACACTCAGATGTAATCTTCAAGGACTGACACAATATGAGTTAGACATTGTTTAAGCCAGTTTTAGTACAAAGACCAAGGCGAGAAGTGGTCACTGTATCACACCCACGTTAGCATTAGCATTGGGTTAGGGCAAGGTTTGCACGTGAAATTTAGTTTTTACAGAGGTGTGGAGATCAGAACAATTTTTGAAAAGTTAACTTCTGTTCTGTGATAAATCAAATAAAACCAAACTCCTTAATCATTGAGGAATGTAGCATGCAGAATGTAGAGGCCTAACAACCAATTATGTGTAACTATGTAAATGAATGTTAATAAAAATGGACAAAGCTCAACTCAACTCAGTCACCTTAAAGTTGGTGAATATGACATGTTCTCTGTCCTTTTTCGGCTCAGTGGACAGTTGTGTTGTTTTCCTCCCTTTGATAGGGCTTCTGATCCATCTCAGAAACCTCGCCCTCCTCCTCCTTGAAAGTATCCTCTCATTCCTGTATTGCCTCTCAGCCAACACATCCTCCCTTTGGCTCCTGAGACTGTAGAGGGCACAGTGCAGTACTCTCATGTGGTACAGTCTCTCAGGGCTAGACTGTGTGGCTTTGCCAGACCGCTCTAGGTATTAAAATCTCAGCATTAGGCGGTCAATGGGCTGTTCTATAATGAGTAGCATTGAATCTCTCCTTAGCAACAGCCAGAGGATTTCTCAAATGTGTCATCAGCCTAGTGTGGACGTATACCTGTTGCACAGCAACAATCTTCGTCGAAGCCGAGGGTGTTGAAAAGAGTCCAAAATGCAAGGCATGTGACATTTCTTGCTCAGAGGGCAGCACGGTGGCACAGTAGTTAGTGCTGCTGCCTCACAGCACCAGGAGCCTGGGTTCATTTCCACCTCGGGCGACTGTGTGTGTGTGGAGTTTGCACGTTCTCCTCATGTCTGCATGGGTTTCCCCCGGGTATTCTGGTTTCCTTCCACAGTCCAAAGATGTGCAGGATAAGTGGATTGGCCATGCTAAATTGCCCACTGTGTTTAGGGCTGTATAGATTAGGTGGATTATTGCAGTATGGGTCGGGGTGGCTTTGTTGTGCCAAAAGGTCTGTTTCTACACTGTAGCAATTCTACTGTTCTACGCTCTCCCTGGATACCTAGCACAAGCCAACGGATGACTTGAACATTAAGGGTATTGAACCATTCTTCTATTCACAAAGGGTGCTCACATTGCTATTTAGACACAACCAACTGCACCCTGAACCTGCAGGACACCAGTGATAGCTGAGAATCCTAATGCTCCAGATCCCTAACTTCCTTTATCAAGATGGAACCAGAAGAATTGGCAGGCCTTTATGAAGAGAGTAGCAGTGATCCTTGGAATACAGTTTTGAGTTGACCCTGGGAGTGCCACTGAAGTCCCCAACATCTCCTAGAATCACTCCACTGTTAAAGAAATGCATAGCAGCTGTTAACTTCAGAGTGACCAGGGTGGGTTTGTCACTCAGCCCATGTGGTCACAGGTCTTTGTCCAACAGCTGAAATAGGTGTGATATGGAAGCTCAGTACATAATTAATCATCTTATACAACAGCTGCCACTCACTTACACATAGCTGCACCCAGGTCTGCAGGTCCTGCTTCGCGTAATATCTCTTCTTTGATGTGATGGCCCTTGTCTTGCTGATCTTCCCTCTGCAGGCTGCAGGATAACCGACTGGGCTGCTATTCTTGCTGTTGTCTCTGTTGTTCATGTGCAGTAGTGCCATCAGAGGGAGAGCTACTGGGTTGAACTTTGCAATGCTTCTTTCCATTTTAGCAGATCTGTAAATGAAAGTCAACCATCTTAGAGCTGAGATAGTGGGAACTGCAGATGCTGGAGAATCTGAGATAACAAGGTATGGAGTTGGATGAACACAGCAGGCCAAGCAGCATCAGAGGAGCAAGAAAGCTGACGTTTCACACCTAGACCTTTCTTCAGAAAAAATGAGCTGACATCCTTCCTCATGATGCTCCAAGTTATGCCCTCACCTGGCCAACATCCTGAGCAGTATGCAATTTCTGATGTTCTTGAGAAGCAGTCTTTTTTCCACCAATATGGTAGGAGAGTGGAAGCATATGTTACTGCTGGATTACTTACTAGCCTGAAAATATCCCTTCCCATGCACAATACTCTTCCCGGCCTCTTATAAAGTGGCCAAGATCATGTCAATATGATTTGACATGAATCAGCTGCCAGGAGGGCCCCTTCTCTCTAAATTGTGCACTAAGTGTAGTACAGAATACTTCTTCGAACACCCATTGTCTTGTGTATGAGGATTTGGTAGATGCAGTAAGCTTGCAGTCATTGAGACTATGTGCCTTGGCCAATGGAAAATTAGGGATTTTGATTAAACATTGTCATGACTCACTGGGATAGCACTCTGGAAATTTTGCCTCACTATTACTGGAATCATCCTAAAAATTATAGATTTTTAAATTAGTGCAGAAAATTTCCCAATTTGCCTGACTTTTTAGACCCAGATTGATCAAAAGCGCCCATCAGGTTTTTGTACCCAACAAAAATTACTATTGTTAAAATTTTATACATAATTCATTCACTAGATGAGTGTGTCACTGGCCAGGCAGCATTTATTGCCCATCCTTAATCTCCCAGAGGGCATTTTAACGTCAAGCACATTGCTGTGAGTCTGGAGTCACTTGCAGGCCACACTAGGTAAGGATGGCAGTTTCTTTCCCTAAAGGACATCAGTGAACAAGATGAGTTTTTCCCTAACAATCAACAATGGATTCAAAGTTAACATTAGATTCTTAATTCCAGATATTTATTAAATGCAAAATCTACCATCTACCATAACATGGTTTGAACACAGGCCCCAGAACATAATCTGGATTAAGAGTCCAGCAATAATACCACCAGGCCATTGCCTCCCCAATTACTTAGATGTAAGCATTCATTACACATAAGTAGATTCTAACTACAGCTAAATATTTGTAAACTTTCAACATATAACACTACAAATTAAACCTGAATCATATTATAAACTTGTTTGCACGCTGTCATGCACAAACTGTCGGAGAAAATTAGGTTATGGGTGAAGGAAAACTAGGAGGAAGTTCAGTGGTTCCCTTTGAATAGGTTGCTGAGGTGATCCTTATGATTTTTTGCTGGTCAGAATATTACTAATCAGTCTAATTTCATTGGATGATTCAACTGGATCCCACAAGGTATCTGGTTCACTTATAAGAGGTCTTTGACTTATCAATTAAAAGTCACAGCTTATAGTAACTGCTGAAGTAAAGATGAAGGGGTTTTCTTCAAGTTTGAAATGGATTTTGACTGCGGAGAACAGAGAGACAGCTCCTCTTCTGGTGGAGATTGATACACTTCTCAAATCGTCCCAAGCTGTTCAGTTATGTGATCATCAATCTTACAGTTGTTCACACAAGGCTGTTGTCATTGATGACTTGTCACTAGTCTATGGGAAAAAAATCAACTTCTTGTTGCCATCTGCCTGCATTGTAACAACCCCTTTGGCTTAAATTCATATACAACTGTTTCAATTACTGCTTGCTCAAACAACTGTTTACACAATGCTTGTCATTAGTATCCATGGACAGAATTTAATAGAGAAAGAAAGTTAATTCCAACAATTTATTTCTCAATCCATTTACATTTCTTCATGCACTTCAGAATTTCACTTATTTATGTTAATGTCATACCTTATTTTTAAATAAAGTAAATAAAGCATGTGTAATTATCTTATTTTTGGTAATTATATAGGGTCTTTTGTGGTTACCAAATATTTCAAAGTGCAATTTAGATCATCAAGTAACCTTAAAGGAGTAAGACAGTTGTAATGCGGAAATGCGACAGCCAATTCATTGACAGGAATCTCCTAAAAAGAGCAAAATATTAATGATCAGACATTCCAGAGGCATGAAACAACATATGTTCCCCTCCACATATCGTCGTCCTAAATCACTTGTCAGCTATCTTACAAGCTGTAGCCACAGTATTTCTTTGGCTGGTCCATTTCAGTTTCTGGTCAATAGTAATTCCCAGGACGTTGGTAATAGCGGTGCTGCCATTGAATATGAAGAGGAGATGATTAGATTCTATCTTGGTGAAGATGGTCATTCTTTGGCTATTGTGTAGAGTGGTGGTTACTTGTCACTTATTAGCCTGAGTATGGGTTTGGTCCAGGACATATTGCATTTGGTCATAAATTACCTCAGTATCAGAGGAGTTTTGAATGGTCCTGAGCATTTTGTTATCATCAGTGAATTTCCACACTATTGACCTTATGCTGAAGGGAAGATCATTCATGGTGGAACTGATGATGTTTGGATCTAGCACTCTATCCATAGAATCAATGCTGTGTGGAAACAGACACTTTGGCCCACCAAGTTCGCACCGACCCTCAAAGCATTCCACCCAGACCCATTCCTCAAACCCATCAAATCTACACATCCCTGAACACTGTGGACAAATTAATATGGCCAATCCACCTAATCTGCACATCTTTGGATTGTGAGAGGAAACCGGAGTACCCGGAGGGAAACCACGCAGACACAGGGAGAATGTGCAAACTCCACACAAACAGTTGCCCAATCGGGGGAAATTGAACCCGGGCCCCTGGTGCTGTGAAGCAGCAGTGCTAATCACTGAGCCACTGTGCTGCCCAAACTCTAAGGAACTGCCACAGTGATGTTGTGGAGCTGAAATTACTGGCTCCAACAACCACAATTGTTTTCTGTTGTGCTATTGAATAAGTAATTTTAATAAGTAACCAATCACATGTTATGAAGTCATAAATCCACTGATCTTCCCTTACTCATACCCTCAAATTCTACAATTTGTATTGTAACTGCCTTACAATGGAGATGAGGTATATACTGGCTACCCCCCATATAAGTTCTCCATCATAATTTGTGATGAATTTCTACCTTTAAAAACAAACATGGTTGGAATTAGGCGGTAAGAAGATGAACAATGTCCATCCTACAGCTTGCACTGTCTAAATAGTGTATGCAGGTAGCACAAAGCATTTCACAGCCTGGGGCCAAGACATACTGCAGATTTCTGAGGAAGAAAGATCTAAAGAGTTCTGTTAATACCAGAACTTTCAAAATTTATGATGTCTTATAATGTTTCAGTGTTTTTTGTTGAATTAAAATGGCTGTCATTCATTTGAGCAGGGAGAGTATTGTCATACTCACAGAGGAACTCTTCCCTAGGTGAGAAACCTTTTTAATTGAATTCTATACCCTGTGGACATTGCAGGCTGTATTGCCTTTTGAGGCTATGTTGCAAGATAGTCATTAACCTAGAAAAGGGTTTTCTTCATCTACAAAATGACCACCTTGTTCTGTTATTTTTCCTGTAATGATTCAAATGTAGCATTCATTCTGTTATCAAAGATAATAATTCTAGCACTTGGACGTTAGTGACACATTATCTGCTTCCTTTCAGACAGTGAAAAACAAACTCCTGCAATTGAACGGAATGTCATGCCATTGAGAACAGTTACGGCCACTTTTACCTCCTGCACCTGCAGCCACTATGCTGCATATGGAAAACACACTGTTACATGTTACATTCGGATGCTCAATGGTAAACTAATGACAAGAAGTCAGACTTCCAACCCAGCATTGCCAGAGAGATGACATTGGTTCTAACCTCATGTAGATATAGAACGTAGAACGTAGAACAGTACAGCACAGTACGGGCCCATCGGCACACTAAGGCCTACCTAACCTCCACCCCTACCGTATACTATCATCCATGTGCCTATCTAATAGCTGCTTAAATGCCCCTAATGAGGCCGACTCCTCTAGCCTCTCCGGCAATGCATTCCATGCCCCACCACTCTCTGCGAAAAGAACCTACTTCTGATGTCTCCCCTATATCTACCTCCACTCACTTTAAAACTATGCCCCTTCATAATAGCTACCTCCGCCGTAGGAAAAAGCCTCTGGCTGTCTGCTCTATCTTAACTCTGATCATTTGTACACCTAGCCAATTTACTCAGGATCATAAAATAGGCCTTGAACGGAAAATTGATTGAGAGAGAGGTTCTGGAAAAAGAAAATATATCTCCAGGAAGCGGCTGTCTGATACTAAAGTACTTATGAAGGATGATTAACAGACATGCTGGATGGACAGGACATGTTTAAGAGTATGAGTTGAATAAACAAAGAGTTATGCTTTCATGTGAAAACAAAGATGAAATGGTCAGGGACTTTTGAGGCACGGTGGTAGTGTCCCAAACTCTGAACCAGGAGGCCTGATTTCAAGTACCCCACCTCCAAGGGTGGAATTGAACCCAGGCTCCTGGAGCAGGTGGAACAACATCTGAGAATGGGATAATCTTTCATTGGGTACCAGAGATGATTTGATGATAGGATAAAAAACATGGTTTGTCTAACTCAAGGGGAAAAATATTATCTTAAAATTTGAACTGAGCTAGTTAGGAGTGGAATCAGAAATCAATGGTCGATTTGGTTAGCACTGCTGCCTTACAGCACCAGGAGCCTGGGTTCGATTCCACGCTGGGGCGAGCATCTGTGTGGAGTTTGCACATTCTCCCCGCGTCAGTGTGGGTTTCCTCCGGGTGCTCCGGTTTCTTTCCACAGTCCAAAGATGTGCAGGCTAGGTGGATCATCCATGCTAAAATGCCCAAAGCGTTCTGGGATGTGTAGATTTGGTGGGTTACAGGGGGCTAGATCTGGATGGGATGCTGTGAGAGTTGGTGTGGTCTTGTTGGGCCGAAGGGCCTGTTTCAACACTGCAGGGAGTCTAAGTCTAAATAATGGCGAGGCGATGCCTGGAGCATTACCGATCCACTACTCTTAAACGGCTAGTTAGTTCAGGGCATCAAATGCATATTCAGGTAGGGATGTGCAAGTGATAAAACCAAGAAGTGGAACGTGGTCCAGACGCTGAGCAACTGCTACAGCTTGTAAGTTAGCTGACAAGTGGCTGAGTACGACAATATGTGGAGGGCCAAAAAAGTTGGAAAGAACGATGAGGAATCTAAGAATTATTGAAATTAGGTTCATTATAAGGGTAATTCACAGTAAATCTGAATAATGAGGAAAGCATACCAATGAATTTTGAGGGCAGAGTGCCCAACAAAATCAGAAACAAAGGATCATACAGTGGATGCAAGAATGAGATCTTCATCAACCTGGAACAACACTAATTAGGTATAATGAATTACAGGGACTTAATTAATTGTTTATTGACTCAAAGTCAGGATGACAATGAGATTTATTTAATTATTGGCTCTGAAGTGATCCGCGAACCAGACAAATTCACCAGTAAATAGCTAACCATAATTATTCTAGACCGTAGCATTGTATACTACATCTTTATTATTCTCTGCTTCTATCTTTTCCCACTGTTACCATCTCCTCTGAAACTAATGTGCAAGAATTCCAAACTATGAGATGACTTAATATCCAAGCTATCATGTATTATCCATGGTAATGTTATCACAAATGAGGACTCTAATACTAGCCAATCTATTAACAATGTGGGGTATATGTCAGATGTGGGCACTTTTTTCAGTGCAGCCCCTTACATGAAGATGTGGATTAAGTGTAAATCTTGAAGCATGAATTGGATTTAGATATTCTGAACATCAAGGAAGCTAATATGTTACAAGCAGTCAGCATACGTCTTTTTACTGTGTTTAGGCAAATTTATGCGAATAACCTCTGAGGAAATACAAAGACTTTGGACAATGGTTATTATTTTCTAATACTTCAGGGAAAAAGATGCAAATATGATTCCATAGGTCTATTTTACATTGGTGTTCACCTAGCTTAGGATGCAAAGCAGGATACACTTACTACTGTTATCACCCCAGTTGATGTTATTACTGGGCCAGTCAGTTCCCAGACTGAAATCTACCTTGATTGCTCATTCTATTTTAAGGTGATCGTTCATTTTATTTAAATGCTCCTCTACTCAAACTCAACACACAATACTGCAAACGTAGTTTTAACAATAAAAGATGTTCATCTTGCTCAAGAAAAAGGGGTAAAATAGAATAAACTAAGCTGTTTACATATAGCACAAATTGAAAGATTTCAAAACATGTAGTAAAATTATGAACCAATATATCTTAATGCCTTCACTTTTTACAGTCATTAAACACCAGAGCATATTTGATTCTTTATCATATCAATTGACTGAACAAAAATGTTTCTTTGAGTTCCCATTGTTCAGTGTTTGGAGGTTTCTTCCTTGATTAGTAACACAACTCAGCTTAGACTTTCTCAACTTCAATTAACCTCGTCAAGATTCTAACAGAACACTTCTGGTTTGGAACTTTCAACTAAAATCCTTAAATTGATGTAAACTATTTCCTAACAGTTCTAAATTATTGCCTTTCTTCGAGAGAAACTATTTCACATATCTAACTTCAACTAAGGCCTCAGCAAAAACAAAATCTTTTCAAGTTATGCATTTTGTTTTCCTTAAGCAAGCAGAAAATTCCTGATCCTTTTAAATAGAAAACAAACTAATGTTCCTCAATGTTTGCTGTGCCTACTCATAAAACTCTCCCAATGCAAATAAATTCCTATGATCACCCCAGTGACTCCTTTTCTCTAGAAAAAAATCTCTAGTAATATTGACCAACTACTTGTGAAACCTGCTTGTTGACCAAAAACACATGTCAACAGTTAAAAATTCAAAATCAAAGAAGAACTACATTAATATACTATATATAAATCACACATCACACTATGAGAGCCTTAAATTTGTCACAGAAGCATATTGTATATAAAATTAAGATGTGATACAAATCATAACATTCTAGAAATTTCAAGTCAAAAGATGACCATCAACCTTTTGCAGCTTTGAGCCATTAACCACTTTAACATTAATACAAAGCTAGTATCACGAAAAGAATAGAATCCCTACAGTGTGGAAGCAGGCCATTTGGCCTATTGAGACCAAAATGACATTCTGAAGAGTATCCCATCCAGACCCACACTATCCCTGTAACCCTACAATTCCCATGGTTAGTTCACCTAGTCTGCACATCCCTGGACACATTGGTCAATCCACCTAAATTGCATACCTTTGGTTTATGGGAAGAAACTTACACAGACATAGGGAGAACATACAAGCTCCACACAGTCATCCAAAGGTAGAAGTGAAACTGGATTGCTGGCACTGTGAGGCAGCAATGCTAACCACTGAGCCACTGTGCCATTAAGCATTAAGTTATCATGCTATTAAATTTCTCTTCAAAAGTATTCCTGGCCCTTAGTGCTGCAACAATTTGTTATGAAATTCTATAAAATCATGACTTTTCCATTTAAATATTTATTTTTGAAACTTGCCATTTTAATTCTTTTTTGTGGTTTTCCTAAATGTGTCCTATGCATGTTTGATATTCTATCCTCTGAAACTCATCTCTCAGAAACACTTTTAAAAAATTGTATCTAGTAAAAGCGCGCAAAATCATCAAGTAACAATAGCTACTCAATCTCAAATAGGACATTGGTATTATTTACATATCCATAATTTTCCAAGTTGCTCTACTTTCCTATGATCTTGCTGGCACTTGTGCCACCTTCCAGTATGTTCCCACTTTGCCCACTCTTCTCTCATTTGTCCTTTGTTTCAAAGCCTTGTAAAAATTTATATCTCTGTGTGCATGTTACTGTGAGTGGTCCCAATCGTCCTTGCTGTCATCAAAATTGTCCAATAAATTATTTATTCAGAGAAGAAGGAAATTATTGTCAATTTTGGAAGTTATTAGTCTCATCCCAGAGGGATGAGGTAGGTTAATGTTAGAAGAATTGAATTCAAATCCTGTAGGAAATATTGCACTGGGACATAACATTTATGTCTGGAATTTTATATACCACGTAAGATACTTCACTTGAACAGGCTATTACAACAAGTAGTTAAACCTAGGCAATATGTAGCACTGCAGTGATTTCCCATCAACTCTAAACCCACCAGAAAACTTTGAGAGTGTGACACAAAACTGATTTGCCATGGTCATTTTTCTCAACTGCATCTGTTAATAGCATAACTTCACTGTATAATTCCAGTTTCTGTAATAAGTTTTCATATCAATGCTCACAATAAAAATTACAGAATCTGAACCAATCCACACCACAGCATAACCTTAGTTTGATCCTGTAACAATGTTAACAGGCAGTTCTCAAGATTACTGCATATTATTACTCTCACGATTATTCTTGTGGTGCAGTAGTAGTGTTCCTACCTCTGGACCAGAAGACTGTGGTTCAAGTTTCACCTACCTGGAAGTGTGAAATAATGTTCTTGAACAGTTTAATTAAGATAACTGTAGTATATAAGTAATTGAATCAATGGAATAACATTACACTAATATGCTTTCAGGTTAGGCCTTCAGCTGAATTCTTAAATAGAAAAAATATGGGCAGCAAAACAGTAATTTTCAAGCTTCACTGGTGCCAAAAATTTAGAATTGCGTTCAAAACTTCAAAAATGTTGGCTGATCTTGACCACTTTTGTGAGGTTCAGTGAACTTTGTCTTGCGTTGTAACTTGATCCTTAGAACCAAATTCCAGGAAGTGACAGAGACAGCAGGAACTGCAGATGCTGGAGAATCTGAGATAGCAAGATATAGAGCTGAATGAACACAGCAGGCCAAGCAACATCGAAGGAGCAGGAAACTTGATGTTTTGGGCCTAGACCGTTCTTCAGAAATAGGCCATTTCTGAAGAAGGGTCTTGGCCCAAAAAGTCAGCTTTCCTGCTCCTCTGATGCTGCTTGGTTTGCTGTGTTCATCCAGCTCTCACTTTGTTATCCAGGAAGCGACCACTACTTAGCACCTGGTCCCACTCCCTCTAGGGAACACGGTGTGAAAATCTAACCCTTCCCCACCCTTCCATGCTATCACTAAGTCCTTCATGGCACTTTTGAGATCATGGGAGCCTTCTGTCTGCACTCTTTCTATTTTACCAGTCTTCAATTCAAATGTCCTTGAGTTTGTTTGGCTTTAAGAAGGATAATTTGCCTTTAAGAAGTGCAAACTAGCTTAAACTCCGGCTAACCAGGCACGTTACTGGCATCTGTCATGTGCAGTGAGTTAGCAGCGTGCTTCACTCTAGGCTGCACGCTGTACCTATAGGTGACTGGTATAGAAGATTGTGTTCTCTGCCTCAAAGCAATTGGGTGTGGTATAACTTTATGTTATGATGCCTATGTCTGTGAAATGACCTTATCAATTTTCCTCTCCTGATCTTTTGTGAATAACAAAAGATTTGTTGAAGTGTTGAATAATTCAGTCTGTTATGATAATATACTGCTAGTGGTTTCTCATGTTCATTTTTCATGTTCTTGGTTTATAATCTTCTTTCTATTCTCAAAACCTTTCAAAACCTGACTCTGACATTAAAAATATTCTGTAACAAATTCCTAACAATTTAGCTGAATGATGTTTAAATTTAAAAAAACACTTAGCTACAGTTTCACATCAGACTATTGTGCCAATCAGTGCAAATGAGTCAATTGTCGTTCATGACTTAGATAAATGTTACTCAATAAAGAAAATCTTATCAGACTTTTTTTAGAAATTTCTTTTATGCAATGTGTGCATTCTTGACTAGGTAAGCATTCCTTGCCTATTCCTCATTATCCTTGAGAAGGTGATGGTGAACAACCTTCTTGAACTGTTGCAGTCCTTGTGGAAAAGTTACTCCAAAGTGCTGTCGGGAAGGCAGTACCAGGATTTTAACCCATTCAACATGAGGGAACATTGTATATTTCAAATTCAGGATGGAGTGTGGCTTCAAGGGTAACTTGCAGTCAATTGTATCAACAAGTGTCTGTCTCACTTGTCCTCCCAGCCGCCAGAAGACACAGCTTTGCAAGAAGCAATCAAAAGAGTCTTTGAGATTTGTTACAGTGTATCTTCGAGATGCTATACAACTCTACCATTGTGCATCAGTGTTGAATTTAGAAAGTGGTGGATGGTGTCAAGCTTCTCTAGCATTGTTGGATCTGCAAGTATCCAGGTAAGTGGAAGATATTCCATCACATCCCTTGTATCTTGTGGATGGAGAACCAGCTTTTGGGATACAGGAGGTTAATTACACACAGCACACTTGTTCTTGAAGCCACAGCATGGCTGTGTCCAGTTCAGTTTCTTGTCAACTTATTAAGTATGCAATATTCTGAAGGAACTTGACCGAGTAGATGTTGAGAAGATGTTTCACTATTGCGGGCGTCTTGAACTAAGAAATATAGTTACAGAATTAGGGAACAATCATTTAAAACAGAGGTATAGAGAAATTTCTTTCCAGAAGACAGTGAATATCTGCAACTCACTATCCTTGGAAATTGCAAATGTAAGATCATTGAAAGCATTTAAAGATCAGTTAGATAACAGTTTCAATGATAGGGGTGTTAAGGGTTATGAGGAGCTGGCACTAAAGAGCGACTGAGGCCTAAGGCAGATGGGCCTTGTTTTTATTGGATGGCAGGTTAGGATTCTATTTCTTATGTACTTATGTTCTTCAATAATATTAACCATGGGAATGTTGTAAATAAGTAATTCACTGATGGTGATGAAAAGGTAATGGTTAACTTCTTCACTGTTGAAAGTGGTCATTAACTGACATTTTGTATGAAATAAATGTAATTTGACTCTTAAAAACCCAAGCCCAGATGTTATCCAGTTTGTGCATACGTACACAGATTGCTCCGGTATCTGAAGAGTCATGAATGGTGTTGAACATTGTGCAATCATCAGTGAACATCCCCAGTTCTGACCTTATGATGAAAGGAAGCTCATTGACAAAGTGCCGAAGATAGTTGAGCCTAGAAACAATGCCCTGAGGAACTCCTGCAGAGATATTCTGGACCTGAGCTGACTGACGAACAACAACCAAAACTATCTCTGTTTGTGCTTAATGTGAATCAAACCTGTGAAGAGATCTTACCCTGATTCCTAGATAACAAAGTATTAAGCTGAATGAACACAGCAGGCGCACAATTTTTGTGCTCCCGAGATGCTGCTTGGCCTGCTGTGTTCATCCAGCTTAACACTTTGTTATCTTGGATTCTCCAGCATCTGAAGTTCCCATTATCACTGATACAATTTTACCCTGATTCCTATTGACTCTTGTTATGTTAAGGAATTTTGTCCCACCTTGCTATAATACTGGCTTGATATAAATGGCAGTCACTCTCACCTCCATTCTGGATTTCGGCCTTTTTGTCCATATTTGAACCACTGAGGTCAGAAGCTGAGTTGCACTGGCAAAACCCAAATGGAGTGTCAGTGGGCAGGCTACAGCAGAGTAAGTTCCGCTTGATAGCGGCATTGACCATACTTTCTATCATTTTACTAATGATCAACAATAGCCTCATCCAATTGACTGGATCTTGATGTTTGTTAATTGGAATAATCTGGGCAATTTTCCACTTTACAAGGCTTTAATATTGTAACTTTACTGTTTGGAGTTTGGATAAACGTTCCATTAGCTCTGGAGCTCAAGTCTTCAGTACTTTTGTCAAAAAGTTGTCTCCACCATCGGCTTCACAGTGTTCTGAGCCTTCAGCCTGCTCTTAATATCACGTGGAGTGAGATAAATTGACTAAAGTCTGATTTTGGTAATTCAGGGCAACTCAGGAAGAAGCTGAGATGGATCATCCACTTCACACCTCTGGATGATGGTGTGTGGAATAGCATACAAGCCATATGAAAGTTTATTGCTTATTTAGGTTTTAGTTTTTTTAGGTATTGTATTACTGATTGGATCACGTGATTAAGGAGAATAAACCTGTTTGTTTTTAATGAACTGAACAGATGTGTCATAAATTTATTTGTCAAATTCAGCACTCTCTTTTTAAGCTTTACTGGTACTAAACAAAGACTGAAGAGAGTAAATCTTTTTATTGTTCTTTCAGACAGACATAGAGCTTTCGAGGACTCAATTATAGCATTCTCTTTATTTGCATATTGCACCATGTAATTCTACATGATCAGTCACTAGCCTATTTAAAACAAAGTTCTTTCACTTTATTTATCATTCTGAGTGCTACAGTTTCAATATTGTCTGCTGATTTGAATATATTTTAAATTAAGTGTCTAATTCAATTTACATTTTGAGTCATTACTTGCAAGGATTTAGCAATTGATTGATGATCGCACACTAAAGGACACTTACTCGTAAGAAGTTATAACAGAAAATGATGGCGGTGAATGGACAATCATTAAGATACCATCAACAAGGTCAAGAAGTAATATTCCTACGTCATTGATCATGAGGTAAGGATGATGTAAACTGTGCTTGCAATGAACACCTCAACTTCTTCATTGGGAAGCCTTCCATTACTTCAATGTGCAGTCCATGTGTAAAAACAATGCAGAAGATCATCCTCATCACCATGAGAAACTCAAGTTGTTACCATAATGCATTGATCTCTTATCATGAGGCCAATTAAATATATTTTAAAAGTACATTTGTTGATGAATCATCAATACATTGGGATAGATTATCCAAAAAAAATGTTGACTGTCAACTGGGAGAATTTATGAAACACATAGAAAATAAAGTAGTACATTTAAACATTTTTCAAATGTTTAGATATGCCCATGAAACCACATTATAAGCTGCAAATCTAACTCCACCTAAGTTAGTAACATATTAATATAGGGAGCAGTGGATTGATACAGTTTGTGTGAGCAGAACGATAGTAGTTCAATCTCAAAGCTGCAAAAGGAGAGGAGGTCTTACAAAGTGGGGGAGGAGTTAATGTCTTGCGTAAAGAGATTTCCACTGCACTTCATTGAAACTTTGAAGCAAAGAAATAGGAACAGGAGTAGGCTATTTGGCCCATCAAGCCTGCTCCATCATTCACTTTGATCATGGCTGACCATTCCACTCAGTGGGCAGTTCCTGTTTTTCCCTCGCCCATGCTTTGATCCCATTAGCCTCAAGTAACATATCATTCTTGAAATCATACAATGTCTTGTCCTCGATTGTTTTCTTCTTGTGTGTCCCCCACCACTGGGAGCATCCTTTCTCCAAAACCCTTGTCTGGTTCTGTTAGAATCTTATACATTTCCATGATATTCCCACTTCATTCTTCTAAACATCACTGAATAGAGTGATTCAACCTCTCCACATATGTCAGTCCTGTCATCCTAGGAACCAGTCTGTATTCCCTCTATAACAAGAACATCCTTCTTCAATTAAGGAGACCAAACTGTACACAACACTCCCGATGCAGAAAGGCATCCCTGCTCTCACATTTTTATTCTCTCACTACAAAGAACAATATACTTTTGTCCCTTTTTTATAGCCTGCTGCTGACTACATGCTTACCTTCAGCCACTACTGTAAGAGGACACTATACATTCTGCTCTTTATCGTCACTCAGATTATAATCTATCATCTGTTTTTGCTCCCCGTACTTCCTTGCTTTTGTCGTGCACTTCTCTGCTTTTACACAACAACCCTGTGAGTCTTCCGGGTGAAAGAATGATTACCTGCACTTCTCTCAATCTAGTCTACTGTTTTCACAGCTTAAAATGTGGGCCTCTTCTAAATTGGGGAGGCACAATGCAGACTGGGTGACCACCTAGAACACCTATGTCCTTTTTGCAGGAATGACCCTGAGCTTCCAGTTGCCTGCCATGTCAACACATCACTCTGTTCCCTGGCTAACACCTCTGTCTTGGCATGCTGCAGTACTCCAGTAAAACCCAGTGAAAGCTGAAAGAACTGCACCTCATTTACCACTTGGGAACACTGCAGCCTTCCAGACTCAATATTGCATTCAATAGTTTTAAAGGCTGAGCACCTTCTTCCATGTTTTTTCCCCTCAACACCACCACCGCCCCCACCCCCAACAAAACAACAGACCTAGTGATCACAAGGGCTGCTACCACAGATATTCCAATGTAAACTGAAGGCCGAAGGGCCTGTTTCCGCACTGTAAGGAATCTAATCTAATCTAATCTAAACTACTCGCATGCTTACCATTACCCATTCCTTTGACCACCCAGCTACTGTTCAGCCACTCTCTGGGCTCCATCTCCACCTCTCATTTCCTCCTCCTCCCTCCCTTCTCCCCTTCTTTAGCATATATACGAATCTTTTCCCAGCTACCATCAGTTCTGAAGAAGTGACACTGGGCCTGAAAAGTTTAATCTGCTTTCTCCCCACAAACGCTGCCAGACCACTTGTGTTTCCCCAACAATTTCTGTTTTTGATGGATGAATTCCATGTTTTATTTCACTAAATGTGGAATGCATAGTCTTTTTGAGGCTTTCTCTCAGCAAATCCTATCTTGATTTCTTATCATATCTTAAGATTAGATTACCTACAGTGTGGAAACAGGCCCTTCGGCTGAACAAGCCCACACTGCTGCTTGAAGCATCCGACCCAAACCCATCCCACTATAACCCACACACCCCTGAATACTAGTTAATTAACTAGTTAACTACCAACACTGCCCACAACAGAGATGTTATTGCACTGAGATTCAAAGCTGTTCTCCTACCAAGTCCAGTTGACCTCACCATAAATTACATGGAGCAGTCGAGGTATAAAGCGCCTTGTTTATTTCTATCAGCTGCTTAGATCTCACGATTTTGTAGTTCATTCCTAAATGTGAGAAATGAAGTTTAACAGTTGAATTGCCATTTTTGATAAGTGCTGACTCACTATCATATTCTGTTAGCTTATTAAAGACTTATCAAGGACTTTCCATTCCCCATGACCTTCTCTTTTCTCGTGTGCTCAATCCCCTGAAATAAAGTTTACCTCAGATGGCTTTACACATTTGTGTTACTCAAATTTTCTCTGTATTGAAAGCCTACCCTCTTGCACAGAGGAAATGGAAGTGATTGTAGTAATTCTAGCAGTGGAGGACTATCACACAGAACAGAAAACAACTTGGGATTTTACCCATAAGCTAATCGGTCATATACAAATTGACAACTTTGTCTGTTGATCAGGAGTTCATGTGGCACTTCATTGATTACTGAGTGATTTCTATCTTAACCTCCATTATTGAAAGGGCCTTTAGCTGCAGTATTTAAGACCATGTTTTCAACCACATCTCTGAACTTGTTCTAGGCAAATTCAGGAAGCTTACTTGTGTGCGAAATTCAGTCCTAACACATTTCCCCATGATTTTATCAATAATAATCCTTTTGTTTTCACTGTGTATTATTGTAGAAAGACTACATATAACCACAAGGTCTATAAGCTGCAGGATGAAGTTTATTTTTCCTTGTCTCATATCTTTAAATCATTGACAATGACTTCATTAATGTCACAGGCCACTCAAAAGTTTACGGTTGAACGTAATGGTCTCCTGCAATGCTTTTTACATGTTTCACACTTCTCACGGCTATATTCCAATTGTCTCTTTATGCTTCATTAATCACAACATTATCAATTCACAGGATTTTTAACTGTTGATGAAAAGGGTGAGTAAATTGCCTGTGGACTGAATTTGGTAGCTCAGCAACAATTTATAGGCCTTTGGGCTTTTCAGTGATTTGGGGCAATACTTCAAAGAGGTACATTTTGCACCTTGACTGCTAATCATACAAATGAAACAACAATTCACCATTATATATGGTCCTGGTTTTTCTCTTCGCATGTCTGCACTGCATCCTCGTCAATCAGGCTACGGCAGGTGACCAGAAGCATCCCGCTGATATTCTCGCCAAATTTGCTTGGGTTTCCTCTGGATGTTCCGGTTTCCTTCCACAGTCCAAAGATGTGCAGATTAAATGGATTGGCCATGATAAATTACTCGTAATATCGAGGAATGTGTAGGTTGGGTGGATTAACCATGGGAAATGTGGGGTTGCAGGGATGGGATTGGGTAGGTCTCAGTGGTGTGCTCTTCAGAGAGGTAGTGTGGACTCGATGGGCTGAATGGCCTGCTTCCAAACTGTAGGGGCTCCATAATTCTCTGATCTTTACATGCTTCTGTCGCACTGGCACCAATGGCACTATATGGCCTATCGCTGCTATTTAAGAGTGATGCGAGACTATTCTTAGACTAGAAGTCCTCCATTGTCAATTGTCTTCTGAAACGTATCAAACTTATAGAATCCATATATACGCACAGAAATCCACAATTTAATATCAACAATTCTATCCTGCTCCATATGCTGCACTGCTAATGTTCGCCACACTAACCAATTAGAAATCACTGAATTGATGAGAATTTGACCTTTCACACTTTTACTGTGATTCTTTTTTAAAGTGAAAAATGCAAAAAGATTGAATCAAGTGTGATTTGGTTTAATAAGTTTTTTTTTTAAATTTCTGCTGAACAGCCCTGCTGATACTAAATAATTTTTATAGTTGCAGAATTTCAAATCTCTCCCCACAGATGCTGCCAGGCTCTTTGATTTTCTCCATCTGTTTCTGTTTCTGTTTCAAATTTCTTCTCTATAATAAAATATTGCAGATATTTTTATTTGTGAGATTTCAGTTGTCACCCTAGTCCGATGAGAATGATTTATTTCTTGCTTAATTAAAATCGAAACAGATCAATGCCTTTTACTTCTGGTCTGTAGTCTATGAGAATTTCTCAATGTGATTGACTGCTTAGCTATTTGAGGACATTATTGTTGCTGCATAACTGGAGAGGTCATGGGCATAATGTTTAGATTTGAACTGATGTGGGGAAAGGGAAATCCACACTTCTTTAAGTTTAATCTTTTTAAGGTCAGCAGCTTGCACTGTTCCTCCACCACTATTGATAATATTTTGGACACTGGATTTCTTCTTATGTTGCAGTCAGATACTGAATTTAATTGACTTAATCAGCTAATATTCCCATTTTTTCTAACTAATTTGCATGATCGTTTTTGCTCATCATAAGTCAAGACAAGCTCCTTCCTTTCCAGGGAAGACTTCCACAGTTGAACCACAGAATCTGTGGGGCCATGAGTATGTCATTTGCACTCAGCTTTAATGATTCACTCTCTTTTAAGGAATAGAACATAGAACATAGAACAATACAGCGCAGAACAGGTCCTTCGGCCCTCGATGTTGTGCCGACCTGTGAACTAATCTAAGCCCATTCCCCTACACTATCCCATCATCATCCATATGCTTATCCAAGGACTGTTTAAATGCCCGTAATGTGGCTGGAATCATGGACTTCTTTTAAGTAGAGACCGCTCAATAGATTTCTCATGTTTCCAATCGGCAAGTTGTCTACAAGAAATTGATAAGAACTGGCATCTTACCTGTTCAGTGTCGATGAAAATCTCCAAAACAATATTGGGAGGGCAGGACATAATGGAACTCACTTAATAAATATCCGAAAGGAAATCTATCTTCCTAGATTGAACCGTGCTTCTCACAGTAAGCACTGTCATTGTTTTAAAGTGAAAGGTAGATAAATGCACCCTGACTAACGTTTATCCAACTTTACCAATCCCTTCACGGGACTCCTCAGTAAACAGTCTTAAACTTCTAAGTAAATAGTCTCAAATCTACACTCACTCTCTATATCTGACATGAGTTTCTGAGGATTTGCTACATTCACTCTCCACAAGTCCCTGCCACTGTGTTGAACTGTTTGTCTTTAAGGACTGGTAAGACCCATTCACGAAGACTGGGACAAGCTGTTTCTTGGTTTTGAGGTTGGCTGATGTTTCAGGATCTGCAGTAATTGACTTGGGATTCTGTTCTCATCCAGGACTCATTCTGATCTTTGGGTTGTCTCGCCAAGTTGGTTTCTCTGGGTCTGGTCAGTCTGATAATGCTCATCACAAGGTACAAGGAGTTGCTAGTTGAAAGTACACTCGGGAGACCCTGTTAATGAAGGGGCAAAAGCAGAAAGCTGGGGCTCCAGATTGCTCCTTTTATCCCTCTCTCCATGTCTTTCTCGAAGATCCTGTGTCCAATACTCATATTGGGCAAGGACGGGAAGATCCAATGAGGTGACTACCTTCCTTATTTAGAGATCACAGAACCTGGTTTTGAACCTTCAGCTGTCAAGTGTTGTCCTTGTCATGCTATCCGTCTGGCCTTTTACGCTGCTCTCTGTAACATTCTTCTAACAAAGCAGCTTCGCTGGAGGAGGGAGTAATGGTTCATTCTGAAACAATGTGGCTGTTAGTACCAGGCCAGTAGTTCCAGGAAGTTGATTGTCCCAGGCCTGGCTGCAGAAATACTGCCTGTTCCAGCTCAGCAGTTTGCGAATTGCAGAGTGCATCCACGTTTAAACTTGGTTGCCACATTTCAAGTTTTTATCCATGCTCATGAAAATATTGTCAATATTTCTGTAACAATCTTGGAGGCCATGGGTGACCTGATAAAATTGTCCAAATGAGCAGTTGTTACAATCCTGTGCATTTTCTCTTTCTGTGGCTGGATATTGATCTGGTCTTTTGTGTTGTCTCAAGGAAAATATTTTTCTATAAACTGCTGGTGAATGATCAGTTAGTTTCTCCAGTCACAGAGCATATTTGTTCTTTGTGTACGGCTTAAAATTCTGTTTCATTCTGTTAAATTGTGAATCTAGGCTCTTTTGATTCATATTAGGCAATACAATTCATGATTAGAGTCACACATTCATTGAGTCCTACAGCATGGAAACAAACCCTTAGCTCCAACCAGTTCATGCTAAAGATAATCCAAAGCTAAATTGCTCCCCCTGCCTACCCTTGGCCCATATCCCTCCAAATATTTCTTATACATGATTTCATCCAAACGTCCTTTAAACGGTGTTACTGTACCTACATCCACCACTTCCTTTGGAAGTTCATTCCAAACACAAATCACTCTCTGTGTAAAAAGAATGCCCTTCATGTATTTTTAAAATCTTTCTTCTCTCACTTTAATAGTATGTCCCCTTGATTTGAAATCCGACACCCTGCCATTTACCTTATCTATACTCCACATGATTTTATAAACCTCTATAAGTTTAGGCCTCAATCTCTTATGTTCCAACGGAATAAGTTCCCAGCCTTTCCATCCTCTCCCCTAACCCAAACCTTCCTTTCAGCGCAATATCCTGGTAAATCTTCTCTGAACCGTCTCCTGTTTCATAATATACTTCCATAGTAGGGAAACCAGAACTGGACACAGTACTCCAGAAGAGTATTACTAATGTCCTGTGCAACTCAACGTAATGTCCCAACTCCTGCACTCAATGGCCTGAGCAATGATGGCATAACGATCGTTAAATTATTAATATGTTATAATTATAAGCATTATTATTATTATTATAAGTCAACTATAACCCACTAAGATACAATTACTTTTTATTTAGATGGAAAGAACAAACAATGTGGTTAAAATAGGACAAGCTTTACTCCTTCCCTGGATTTTGTCTATCAGTTTGCTTCTTATTCCGTAACCCTTTCTTCAGATGGAAATCCGTAACTAAAGTGCATCTCTGTGGATTCCACATGGCCTTAGATCATTATTGTTTAATGAACCTTTGTCTATGAAGGTGTCATAACTGGACAGAATTCATACACAATTTCCCACTGAGATCATTGGATAGTCAATAGCAATCCTGGAAAATTCTCCCCACTCATAGATGATTCCACTTAAGGGCAACAATATCAATTGCACTGGCTCAGGTCAGCTAACTCAACAAAAGCCTTGGATTGAACTTAAAATTTAACAGCCTCATATGGGTCAGCTGTTCATAAACTTACTAAATGATTAGGAGGAGCAAGGCTCAAAACTAAATACTCAAATAGATGATTTTAAAAATTGCTATCAGTGCCCATAATTGTTTGACTTCTTAACAAAGTGCTGATGTCATTCTCAGATACTAATCAATTAATATGATTGTTAACTGCAGGGCAGTATTGGCTGTTATCAGTGCTAAAGTGAACTTATTATCAGAAGATCCAGTTGTCAATATTGATAAGCTAAGCACGGGGCACACAGCCAGAGGAGGAATTCCCCCAAAAAGTGGTTGAACCTTCCATCATCACATTGCCTGCCTCCTTAAGCTCTGTGGCAGACCAGGCTGAGAATAATGCAGTGGTCTCTGGCAAGGATACACTCAGCATGTCTGGGCCCTGCTGACACAAACACCCCAGGATCACCCAGCCTAGCCTCCAAGATGAAAGGGCTGAGGGGCAGAACTTGCTCCCTCCACCTCAGCTGTGGACTCTGAGGCATGGTGCGAGGGATAGAAAAAGGGTAACTTTTCGAGGGCACATAAATGGCATGGGTGACGCTTTACTGTGGAAACATCCCCAGTTTTGTTCATTTTTCTTCTGTTCTCACCATCATCTATGTTTGTGGGTCTCTGTCTAGCTGCAACTGCAACATAGTGGGAGCTGAATCCCACCCTCCTTATTCCTACCTAAGGTCTGAGGCGTGAAGTGAGCAGCTCCTGCACCATGTGCTGGTAGTGATTAAATGAAAGGCCATTAGTGGTGTTCAAACATTATCCTTTGTGCTATAACCACGAGTGCTTGAGGTAAGGAGTTACTCTGCACATTACTAGCTCATGCCCAAGCCTCATTGATGTGGACCAGCTTCAGTGGGTGAGTATGTCTGTAATATGTTCCCTTCTGATGGGGCCCAGAACGCCTGAACTTGCAACTCCTGCTCTCTCAAAAACTAATCACATACACTGTCCACACTAGCTGTGGTCCCAACCCTTTTAATTTCTGTTATGGACTTGTTATTTACAAAACAATGGAAGGCAATAGCAATCCTTGTAGTACCAGGCTTTGCCAATCCTCGTAGGTGAATCCCCAGATATATAACCCCCACCATTTACTCACTTCCCCAAATTACTAATTATTCATTTATCTGAATTTAGTGCTGCCCATTTCCCCCCACACAGTCTGGACATGCCAGGTGAATCTGGAAGCTGAGTGCTGCTCACTGTCGGCATATCCAACCTTCCACATGATCCGTTTTTCTCTCATGCTCTATCATCTCCCCCGTTTATATGTTGAATTCCCTTCCTTCAGAGTTACCATCCGTCAATAATTCAACATTCTGACTCCCTTCCCTATGGCTGTTACCCAGCTTCCCTCTTATTCCACTATAATCCCATCCTGACTTTTATTGAGCGGACCCCTGCGGATTGACTGTGGTTCATTGCTTTAAGTGATCAGATCCCTGGCTAATAACTATACCGTTCCATGTCTCCCTTGGACTGGTTGCACTAGACCTGCAAGGCTTATCATGACCTACTCCCAGGGCTGTACATACACAGACTCTCTGACCATGACCACGCTGACTGGATGCCTGACTGTCTCCAAGCTGTTGCACTGATATCGAAGGGTACCCTGGGTATAATGTTCTGGGACTGCCCCGGACATCAGTGAGGTTAGGCACATGAAGCACAGCCATTTGCTTGATGATCATGCAGTGTGTACACCAGGTAAGCTGCTGGCAAATGGTGTATATGTGAGGTTGATGTAGCAATGAGCCATACAGCAAGATGCTCCCTGCCTTGATCAATGATTGCTGGCTAATAGGACAAATTGCTTGGTTTTGCATCCATACTAGGACACAAAGCAGGGCATGACTGCCAGTCTTTAAGCTTTGCCTTAAAAGGGCAAGGATCTAAAGGGAAAGGCAACACATGAAATGGATGCCACCAGAATCCGGGTCAGACCTAAGTGAGTGAGCACTAAGAGAGCAAGCAAGCAGCCCTGAGATGTAACCTCATCCAGTTCATGAGTTGAGAGCCTCTCCCTGCATCGAAAGTCACCTTTCATTAGTGCAGGAATAATAGGTGCTGATGCATTCCAAACTGCTGCATGGCTAGGCAGAAGTATTCCTACAACTGGATTGGAGATGGGCCATGAGTGTGGGGAGGCTGGCATGTGTTGGATACTACTGAGTATGGACATGGAGTTTGTGTGGTTGCTGCCCATGTTACATGCCCTGAGATGTTGTTTGATGGTGTCCAAGATGGCAATACTGGGGTAAGCTGGAGTAGTCAGGTACTTACTCTGACATTCATGTCGACAATTCTCTGTGTCTAGTTTCTTTCTGGCTCATGGTGGGTTAGCAACCTGTGTATTAATGGGGTGAGATTTTCAATTACTGAGGGTGATAATGAGCAATCATCTTTGTTAATAAGCCTTTCATTGCTCACAAATGAGAATCTCATGTAGATGACAGGAAGTCTTCTAGACTATGCAGCTTGTTGCTCATAACACAGAGAAAGTACCTGACTTCTCAACTATTTCTTCCAGACTTCTTGCCACAGTCCACACCACTCAGGGCCTGACTAAATTCTGACCTTGCTGGGAAAGGAGAGGTTTGGATGAACGCAGAAGTCTACATGTGGAAAGCAAAAAGACAATCAGAAAGGCATTGAAATAATCAAGTCTAGAGGTAATTGCGAAAAAGTTGATGGGCAGAGCCACAGCTAAAGTACAGTCAGTAGTTACTTATTTAATCCAAATTTCACAGTGAAATTAGATATTGATTTTAGTGTGTTATTTCGGCCTCCATTTACCTTCAGTGGGAACGTTGTCGATGGTCTGATTCTGCACTTTAAAATACCAAAGGAATCAATGGGGCTGGGTTGCTTTCTCCTAATATTTTATCCAAATCCTTTAACATTGGTAGAGGTAAGTATGAAACATCAAAGCTTGAACGTAGTACCTTCCAATTAAATTCACAAAATAAAGAGATATTTTCCGGCTGTGATGACTTTCAGAATGAAGTATTCCTGCAAAATATATACCTTGTGGAAGACCTTGTGGCAGGAGGCATATCTGTTATATATCAGCTAATGGCTTAACCAAAGAGCTGTTACAAGTAAATGAGACTTTGATCATTTCAATCAAATTCTCTGTTGATGTGAAACGACAGAACTGGATTTTTCCCGTACACACTTCAATAACTACAAGACTCACAATGTCTAAAATTTAAAGACAATAGCAGAGACACTGTGGGGAAGTCTTTGTTCAACCTGGAATTTCAAGGCAGTATGTGAAGATTGAATCATTACTTCTGGACAACACCAGAGATGAATGAGGTGTGATGTAACCAGGGGTATTAGAAATATCAGGTTGTTCACTTCCACTCTAATCTCTTTCCATTTAAGACTTGAATATAATCACATATATTGCAAAAAGAACTGAACTAATTATTTTTAAAACCAAAATCATTTTATCATTTTATATAAAAAGGATAGAAACATTGTGAGATTGAAAATAGTGTTTGGCACTACAGGAGATGGATATGGTCCTCATGTAATATTAAATAATTAGCTGTCATTATCTTCAAATTTGTTTGCAGAAGTTCAACAGTCCATAATATTAAGGGCAGATCCTCCTTTCTTCATGTTGAAAGATGCCTGATTTTGTTTAACCACAGTAATAGAAGCAGCCACATTGCAAATAGCATCAGTCAGTGCAAAAATATAAATCTATCTGAAAGCATCATGAGATTTGTTTTGGCTAAAATATTCATGAGTATCAAAGTGTCCTGAATGTCCTACAATACATCTATGACAGTTGATTGATAGTGAATCTCTCACGTTGTCTCCCATAGCGTCTAAATCCATTTTTCTTGACAAACACTAAAGAGAAGGCAGCTCATCTCTTCTACAAGAAGTGCTTTACATATTCTCAACCTCTTCAGGATGACAACATAGTGCATTACAAAGATGAACATATTTATCTTCAAAACACATTTAATTCATTACATTAAGATTCAAGTCATTTATAACAGTCTACTTTTTTACTGATAATTTTTCCTGGGCGATAGATAATGCATCCAAAAATAAAATAGAAACTCATTAATAGCTGTTGGATACACAATCATATACCTTAATATTTGAAAGTCAAAATTATAACAAACTTATATGTGTCCATTAGAAATAAATAGTCTTCGATAACTACATTTATCTGCCACCCTGTCCTTGTGTCTAGCCTATTTCTAGTTCACTTAAAGCAGAAAAGGTAGTAATTTATGGCTGGACTGGTAAACCAGAGCAGACAAAATGTTATTTATATTTTAAATATTAGATTAAAAACACTGCTGGCCAGTGTAGGCTGCCAAAATGTAATCAATGTTTATATGTTTTAATTTTGCACTGCAGTTAGATCCCCTTGAAGATAAAAGACGTAGAAATGCAAACTAAGGTCAGCAAACACATCAAGAGGAATTGTCTGTAAATGTAATTGGTAATCTAAAATGCCAACTATCATCATTCAAGCCCTTCCATTATTTAACCTGATGTAATAAAATAAAAACAATATGTTGCAAGATATTAGAAAGTAACAGCTTATTTGTTTCTGAGATATTCTGTATAAAAATATTTTTGCAAAAATCTCCCTGCTTAGATTCTTAAAAAGCTTCTATTAAAACTAATGCAGTGAGTTAGGAAGCAATTCCATAATATAAAAATAGATTCCAATGCTTGAACTTAATAGTGGGAAGGAAAGGTGCCTCATTCTGTCAGCCAGCTAATACCAAGTGGCACTTCCTTGTACTTTTGATGGTGTTAGAGCTTTGATATACAGCTGAGCTTGACCAGTGAAATGAATGCTGTCTGGTTGATACAGCGATTGTGTTGCTGCAGGAAGACATATCTGCCTTAGCTGCAGTCTGTCACACTTGTATTTGATCCGAGTGACGGAGAGAAAATAGAAAGGTGTTCTCAAATAGCAGGCAAAAAAGAACTGATACTTTACATGATAAGAAGTTAGTCACAGAAGAAGATGTACTATTTCTCTGTGTGTGAATTTTTACATAAACCGCCTTGATTTTTTGTTAATAATTATATTAGTTTAGAAATAACAACTTGTGCTAACATCAGACAAATGTATTCATATGACACTGCTCTATCCAGCATTTTAATAGAGGTGTTACTAAATTTATTTATGTCTGTTAAATAACACGTTTTACTGATGTACTGACTTGAACAAAATTTATTTCTAGTCAAAGAATATTGAAACATCGGTAGAATGAGATTAAAAGTTAAAGCTTTTTTGTCTTGCAGTCACGGAATGAGAATGGAAAGAGCAGATTGGAAAAGAGACATCATTTTCCAGGGTGGAATTAGCTCCAGTCCCGAATGTGTGGGCTACAGTGACAAACCTGGGAGAATTGGGTGACATTTGTGTCTAGGGACCCAGACATGCGGAGTGCATCCTTGCCAGAGGCTAGTGCACTGTTCTGGGCTGGGACTGGGAAAGGACTAAGGGTGACAGGCAGGATTGAGATGGAAGGCCCGGCCAGCACTTGAGTGCCTTGAAAGAGGACTTCTAGGGAACCTCTATGTGGTTTCTCCTCGAGCTGCATGCCTTCTAACACCACCTTGTCTCCCAATAAGCATTTACAAATAATATTTTTATTTGTGTTATTTTAAGAGTAGGCAATGAGTATTGATGTAATTTTGTTCTTATCTGTACATCAATGCTAAGTAATAGACCATTACATGTTTTTTTAACCCAGCGTCATAATCAAAACCTTTCACATCATACACAAGTTTGTCTGCGTGACATCTCAGTACATTCCTTTAATCTAAATTAACTTTTACTCCACATTTCTGACATTCCTATTTCCTACATCCGCCATTTGGTTGTCTCTCTGAAAAAGATTAACCAATTAGAGTTGAACAATGGTTACGCTGGTGTCATTGTCTGCCTTAAAGGATCTTCTTCCAGATTAATTAATTTGAGGGTTCTTTTATTTGACAGAGAAGTCATTTTTACTCCAGGGTTTGAATAAAACAAATGTTCCAGAAGTGCAAAGGCCAACCAACCATTGGTCATCTCCCAGTAATTATCTGAAGATTTCACATGTTTGATGTTCCGGTGAAAAATAACTCTAATGATCACAAGGTAAAGTTTGATATTAGAACTCCCTCCCTCCTTCTAACCATTAACTTCCGCTGCTCTGCATTTCGTTTACAAGCATTTTGAAAATGTTTAAAAATATCTTTACAAAATATGGTGTAGTGAGAGTAGTTTATTGAAATGCGCCAACATGTCATCGGGCATGCATGTTAACTTCGTACTGAGCACATTTCCTTTAGCTTTCGCTCTTCACTGATGAAATCTCACATTTCTTTCCCCATAAACATTGTTGATATCTTACTAGTTTATTTTTAGAAGCAGGCAGACATTTTTGCCCATTTTTGTTCAGTGGTCTTTGTCATTTTTCAGCAAATGTCAACCAAAGTTCCTATTTTAAGAAATAAGTAACTTGCTTTTACTTTACTACTTTCCTCATCAGAAGTTAGGTGAAGCGATAAATAGAAATTTAGGTAAATTTGGAAAAACACAGATAAACTATGGCTTAATTTATATGTTTTGCTCTGGTTAACCTTACTAAATCTCATTTTATATCTTCGTCTTCAGTTCTATTCTGGAGTGTTACCTTAAAACAGTACACTCTGTCTCTTCTCCTTTCTACAGGCCTTGCTGGCCTGCTGTGCATTTGCAGCACTATCTGTTTTTGTTACAGATCTCTAGCATTTTGCTTATTATTTCACATTATACGATGAAGTGTACTCATCATGTCACTGAAGGGGACTTCCTGGTACCCTCTATCTGCCAAGTGAAGTCTTAAAAATCCTCACTTGTCAGTTGAATAATTTGTGACCATCCTGCTTTAGGGGAAAGAGGAAGTATAATGAAGTCTCTTTGGAACCAAGGTGACTCCAAGTTGACAAGCTTGATGATGGAACATTGGAAGTAAGTTGATCCAGTGTGCCAGACTTAATAATTCAGTTCCTGAGCTATATAACATGCTATTTTTTCAGTATACATTGAACATTTAATGAATTGGCTTGGCTCATTAATGGAATGTATCCGAAGAGATTGGACTATAATGAAGAGCTGAAGCATTTTACATTTGGTCCCAGATGACCTGCAGACAGTTTGTTAATTTGCACACTAACCAGATTTTGTGGGTCTATTGTGTTGCTACCTGCCAGATAATCTGAACCATGTAGTTGACATCTGTCATTCACAAAGCATCTTCTTCCTCTCATGCATTTGCTCTTAAAGTCTCCAACAGATGTATCAGAATACAGAGGCTTTTAGCAACCAACAGGACTGAAAACAGATATTGTGTGTAGAATTTTCCCTCCCTGATGTGGTGAGAAAGGTTGAAAAATATGGTGAGAATACAAAAAAGAGATTCCCCATTTTAAGGAAAGATTTTATCAGTTATTCCTTTAAGTCTTAAATGGCAAAATCGGTATCTCACCCATGAATGGAGGTTACCTTATTTCCATGCAGGTATCTCATTAAAGCCTTAACTTTCCATTTTCTATGCTATTTCTAATTCTCCTCTTCTTCCCTGAGAAAGGAAATGGCACAAATTCCTGACAGATAAATCGGTGTAGGCAACTGGTGTTTGAAGCTTGATGAACATTTGTTCTGGCCATCATGCAACTTTTTTCTGCAGGTTCGATGGCTACATCCTCCTTGATCTGTCCTCCCCAGAAGTTGGTATCAGCAACCAATCAGGTTTCAGACCAACTCTCAAATCAATTACTTCAACCCTTCAACACTTAATGTTGGAGGTCAGGGCTAGCTCTGACTTGCACATTTCTGCTGGGTCATCTCACACGCAGGAGCAGGCATGCATATCATGTATCTGCAGCGGATGCCCTTGTGTTGATGTTTGCACATGTATCTAATGGCTGTTGTTTGCTTTCTTAATACCCACTTTACCGTCACTTGTTTGAAGTTGCCTATTTCTGTCCACTTTATACCAATTGCATAGCACACACTGGCTTCAGTAGTAATCTACAGTGCCAGTCTCTGCAGCTTGCATTGTATTTTAGTGAAGAGGTAGAGGCAAGCAGCTTGTGATAGCGGAGAGTGGTCAATCCATGAGTCAGATAGGGAATGTGTGATGGTGTGTGGCACTGTGCATATACCAGCAGCTCACATGGCAATCATGCAACATGAACTTCAAGTGACCATGTGTGAGAGTTACAGGGGAAGATTCAATGTGGTGTGAACTGTGACAACTATCCATTGGGCAGAGGTATGGCTAAAGTCAGTCAAGGTGTTCGTCATGGGTCAGTCAGACACTTGGTTTTACCAAAGTCTAGGAATGTGTCCTTGAAGTCCACCAGTTGGGCCATTGTCAGTCCTGCTTGTCAGGATCAAATAGTCTTGGCACTACAAACAGGTCAGTTGGCATTCTCTGCGGTCATTAGTCTGAATGGTTGTGCAGTGGTCAATCAGGTATATGCTTCTAGGGGGTTAGCTGGGAGTTAATTATGATTAGTCAGGGGCATTTAGTCAGTAATGGTCATGGGGCAGTTCATGCAGCTCTGGGGAAAGCAGGCATATCAAGTCAGGGATGGGATTTATTGGGATTTACTGGATCTCCAAGTGAAAGGTCACTGTGATGGGGGCTGGTTGGATAGTATGTATCTTTTAGTTGTAGATGGTATGGTGGGACCTCAAAGAATCAGGGAGCATTGGGAGCTCTGGAAAGGGTCTCAAACAGCTCACAATAACTCAAGTCTCTATACGGAGAAGGTCAAAGGGTAATAAGGGCATGGGAATTTTATAAGTTATGGGTTATGATGTGAAATGTGAAAATTAATAGTTATGCAAAGGGTCTCAACCAAAGCTGACAGGAGGCTGACAGGTCGCAGGGGACACAAGTAAGCAGCACAAAAGGGAACATGAAACATAGAGGGAAATTTGTGTATCTCAGCCAGAGCCTGTAAATCATTCAAGAACACATAGTTGGAACTTTACTATGTTTGATTAAAACTGTACAGCACAATAACCTCACAAAAGTCTTCAAACACATGCAAAGTGAGTCAAATAAGTTACTATTTTTTTCCTTTCGGGATGGAATAAAAGTTTTGGAATTGGAAGCCCTGCTATGGACAATTGCAGTAACCTGTCTCCACTGATTCAGTGAGTCCACCCCTCTGGCTTTAATTTGTACTTCATTGGTAGGTTATTCATTTTCCATGAATCTAGGATAAAAATTATAGCCTTGAGCGATCATGAGCAGTACGTTATGCATACTAATTGCCTCCTTGTCTTTTCAGCTAAGCAAGTGTCATGACAACAATGCATTTAAGAGCAAACCTCACAGACAAATTCAAAAGCAAGTCCTGGGAGATAATACTTTTCAACTGCAAGATTCTTACAGTGCAATGAAAATATGCAAAGACATGGTCTGTGGTGTGTAAGGGTGCCATTTTTTGGGGGTGCAGGGTATTATGGAGATTTACTGACAGAATTCTTGTTCCAATGTAGAATGAAATCTTCCATTGTGCAGTGTACAATTTAATAATATCAAATAGCTAAGAGCTCTTCATGGAGGCATGAAAATAACCTCACTGGGGAACCTAACTGCTATGTTGTGTGAGGACGTAACATGAGGCTTCATTGTCATAGAACACATAGAACACACGGAACAGTACAGCACAGCACAGGTCCTTCAGCCTATGATGTTGTGCCGATCTATTATCCTACTAAGATCAATCTACCCTGCATACCCTACACTTTACTACCCTCCAGGTGCCTATCCAAGAGTACCTGACTTCACTACCACTACCGGCAGCACATTCCACGCACGCATCACTCTCTGTGTAAAGAACCTTTCCTTTCCCTTCCTCCAATCACCTGAAAATTATGCCCCCTCGTAATAGTCATTTCTGCCCTGGGAAAAAGTCTCTGACTATCCACTCTATCTATACCTCTCATCATCTTGTAAACCTTATCAAGTTACCTCTCATCCTTCTTCGCTCCAATGAAAAAAGCCCTAGTTCCCTCCACCTTTCCTAATAAGCCCTGACCTTCAGTCCAAGCAGCATCCTGTAAATCTCCTCTGCACCCTCTCTAAAGCCTCCATCTTTCCTATAATGAGATGACCAGAACTGAATACAATATTCCAAGTGTGGTCATGCATTGTGGGAGACCAGCAGTCCCATTTATAAAACTTCCCTGACATTCCCCACAGATTACTTGTTCATGGAGCTCCTATAAAGAGTTTGAGTCTTCGTGGCCTTGCTGCTACTCCAAAGACAATGCAGAAAGAGACAGCAATTAGAAAATCATTAGCAAGTCCAGCAGGAACAGCAAATTCCAGTGTTTTTTTTATGTGGGATAAGACAGCATTTATAACCAGAGGTTAGCTATGAACTGACCACATTGCTGAAGGCCTGGAATCACATGTAGGTAAGGACTGGATTTTCCTCCCGCACAGAGCATTAGTAAACTAAATGAGCTTTCTCCAACAAATGGCAATGGTTTTGTAGTTATCATTAGACTCTTAATTCCAAATATTTATTGAATTCAAATTCCATCATCCACCTCAGTGGGATTCAAACCTCTATCCTCAGAGTTTTGCGTGGGTGTCTGGAATAATAGTCTAGGAACAATACTACTAGGCCATTACCCCCAGAGGAAGAAACAGCAGGTGAAGATTCATTGAGGAGGCACAGAAAAATAAGGAAGCACAGGATTTATAGACCTCACTGTCAGTTACTGATTAAGGATGTCCCCACTCCCTTAATTGCTGATATGTACTTCTGGCAATAAATGCTGTATTACCCAGTGATGCCCTCATCTCACATAAAAATATATATAAAAAACACTGTAATTTGCTGTTCCTGCTGGACTTGCTAATGATTTTCTAATTGCTGTCTCTTTCTGCATTGTCTTTGGAGTAGAACAAGGCCACAAAGACAATTAGCCCTCAGAGAGCCATCCCAACCTGGTGCTAGTCGGGATCAGATCTGCCATTGCATGTTATGCTAGTGATTCATTTCAAGAAGCAACTGTGTGGCATTTCCCAAAGCTGGACCCATAAATGTATCTGGGATATAACTGATAGCATTTTGTTCAGAGCACAGCTCTTTATTTTGTTCACCTGTAATGATTAGTCACGCAGCTTAGACAATAAAGTTTGTACTGTGTTGTCTACCCAAGGTACTTGGAATTTTGACTACACCCATGTAGCTTTGAAAGTGCTCTATCACAAGTCAGCAGAATTCTTCCTTGGCTTTTACTTTCTGTGTTTTCCTTTTTGGCCTCACAAACTCCAATATATCCCAAGCATTCCCTGCAACTCCCAGCAATCTCATTGAATGTCCCACCTGGTTATAATAGAAACACCTCAGTTTACTATTTGCAACTCCACCCCTAGTATTTTGTCTTCTAGACTGAGAAGATTGCAGAAGCATCCAACCCATCCATTCCTGACCTTGTCTTTTTGCCATTCTTTCACTCTGCCATTCTGTATACCTATTCAATTCAACAAAGGCTTGCCCCAGCTGTTTCCTTACATTCTGAACCTTTGCCTATGTGTCTCTGGCATCAACTCAAATGTGGCCACTGTTGTTATAATTACAGCATCATAATCCCAAGAAACTTCCTCTGACAATGTATCATTAGCTTCCTGTGCTTCCTCTGTCAACTTAACCTTTACGAGCAATGTCTAGTCCTCTTTTGACAAATTCATCAGATTAGCCATTTTCTCAAGTGGCACGAAGACTGATGCCACATCCTTTTCCTCAACTTGTTGTAAGGCTTATATAAATTTAAATTTAACGGGGCATAGATTTTAGGTAAAATGGGGAAAGTGTAAAGGAGAAATGGGAGGCTCCTTTTTTACAGAGAGCGTGGTAAGTGCCTGCACTACACTGCTAGAGGAGGTGGTTGAGGTGGATAGAATGACACTGTTTAAGAGGCAGCTTGGCAGGTATATAAATAGACAAGGAATAGAAGGATATGGACAGAAGGTTTTCGGATATCATCTGTTGGCACATTCTTCGTGGACTGAAGAGCCTATTCTCCTGCTGAATTTTTCTTTGTTCTTTTGTTCAATGAAAGGATACAAAAATATATTGGCCGGTGAAATTAAGAAAAATCCAGAAATGTTTTATCTTTATGTTAAGGACAAATGGGTAACTAAGGAAAGAGTTGGGTTATCAGAGATGCACATAGTGGCTTTTAGATTTAGAAAATGTTGGCAGGGTTCTACAGAAGTATTTGATTTTTGTCCTTACAAATCTGAGGGGTGATGCAGACATTCTAGATAAAGAGGACGAGTGTGAAACCTTCGATGTAATAAACAAAATGAGTCGGGAAGCACTGGAGGGATTGACCTCATTAAAAGTGGATATGTTACCAGGGACAGATGAATTGTATTATAGGCTGTTAAAAGACGCCAGGAGGAAATAATGAATGATCTGAGGATCATTTTCCAATCCTCATTAGATATGGGTGAGGTACGAGAGAATTGGGGGTCTGCAAATAATGTACTATTCTTTAAAGAGATAGCAAGGGATAGGCCAAATAATTATAGGCTGGTCAGTCTGATGTTGGTGGGTGGCAAATTACTGGAATCATTATCAAGAGATAGGGTTAGCTGTTAGTTAGAGAGGTATGGATTAATCAGGGAATGGCAGCATGGTTTTGCTAAGGGAAGTTTGTCTTATTAGCTTAATTTTACTCCTTGAAGAGGTAACAAAAGGATTGGCAAAGGTCGTGCATTCGATATTGTATTTATGGATTTGTGTGAGGCATTTGACAAGATCCCACAGGCAACCTAGCCAGAAAAAAAAGCCCATAATGGGATACAAGGGAATGTGACGATGTGGATCCAAGATTGGCTCAGTGACAAGAAACAGCGTGTACTGGTTAACAGATGGTTATGTACATAGAAAGTGGCTTCCAGTGGTATATATTGGTCGGGTAGTTGATAGTAAAGAAGATGGCTTTTGACTGCGGGATGATATCAAAGATTTGGTTGAACAGGCAGAAAACTGACAATATAACTCAATTTGGTGAGGTGAGAGTTTGTGCGTTTGGGGAGATCAAACAAAGAAAGCGAATGAACAATCCATGGGTGTGTATTAAGAGGGCCTAGACGAAATGAAAGGCATTGATGTGCATGTTCATAGGTGTCTAAGGAGGTCGGAGAGGTAGCTAGTATGGTAAAAAAGAAAAAGCAGTTGTTTTGCTTCAATAGTTTTGGATTCAGAAGCAGGGATGCAATGCTGGAAATGTGTAAGACCTGGTTAGACTTACAGTTGGACAGTTGTGGGCAGTTCTGGTCACCACTTTACAAGAAATAGATAATTGTATTCATGGAGATACAGAGGAAGTATACAAGATTTTCTGCCAGGGTTTAAAAATTGCAGCAATGAGGAAAGATTGTTAAGGTTAGAATTGTTTTCTTTTGAACAAAGAAGGCTGAGTGGCTACTTAAGCGAAACATACAAAATAAGGAGGGGTTTGAATAGAGTAGGCAGGAAAGATCTGTTCCCCTGGTGGAAACTTCAGTTACCAGGTGGTTGTAAGAAGGATTAGAGGGGATAAGAGGAAAAGTGACATGCTCACCCTGCATGTGATGTGTGGTTTGGCTTGGTGGTTAAAGTGGAAGCCCTCAACTCTTTTAACAGGAACCTGGTTTTGTACCGGAAACTCTGTAACCTTAAGGCTTTAGACCAGTTGCCGGAAAGTGGGATTTGATCTGGTGGCTAATTTATTCAGCTGGCATCGACATGGAGGCCTGAATGGCCTCTTTCTGTGCTGTAACTTTCCTATTGTTCTCTGGTTCGATGGTCTCCATATTTGGTCAGCAAGGTAAAAGACTCCTGTCTACCAACCACTCCACCAGCACCTCCACATCCTTGAATCTTGTCTTTCTTAGGTGTTGTCTTGAAACTTCAGTTAAATATGGCATCAGGAGTGTGTAAGACTCTCTGGCAATGAGATCCCTCAAAAGACATGTTCAACACCTCATTAGCATAATTAATGAGAATAATTATGTTAGAAAGTTCATAGAAACTGACCATTCAGCCTGTTGAGCCTGTTTCTCCTTTCAATAAGATATTTGTCCCAGCTCTGGTAGACTACCTGCTGTGAAACTCACACACCATCACACTTTCATTGCAAATAGGCACTTCCAGCCATCAGTTTCATTCATTCTCAGATTGAGGACATCACAGGCACAGCCAGCATTTAATGCCCATGCTTAGTTTGCGATGTTGTACAATTGAATGGCTCACCACTTGAGGTGGAGTTGTGAATCAATTATCTTGGTGTGAAACTGAAGACATATCTCAGACAGATTTGGCAAGGAATCAGAAATTGCTGGGAAAAGCCGGCAGGCCTGCCAGCATCTACGGGCCAAGAAACAGAGTTAATGTTTCAAATTTTGTATGACTCTTCTTTGAAACCTAAAGGAACAGGAAAACTATTTTTTTTAATATATAAGCACTGGCAACAAAGGGGGAAGGAAGAGGCAGTGAAACAGATAGTGACCATGGTCAGAGCAAAAGACAAAGACAGTGATACTTGTGGGAAAGGAGAATCAGAAATGTAAGTGTAAAAGTTAGCTCTAAAAAGGAGAAAATGAGTCTGCTCTGCAGACAGAAAAACAAACAAGAGTTATTTTTTCTATTTGTTTGTGGGGCGTGGGCATCGCTGGCTGGCATTTCTTGCCCATCCCTAGTTGCCCTTGAGAAGGTGGTGGTGAGCTGCCTTCTTGAACTGCTGCAGTCCTCCTGCGGGAAGGTTAACACACAATGTCATTGGGGAGGGAATTCCAGGATTGTACTCCCCCGACAGTGAAGGAATGGCGATATATTTCCAAATCAGGATGGGGTGTGGCTTGGAGGGGAACTTGGAGGTGATGGTGGTCCCATATATTACCTGCTCTTGTCCTTCTAGGCTGAAGTGGTTGTGGTTTTGGAAAATGCTGCCAGAGAATCTTTGGTGAATTTCTGCAGTGCATTTTGTAGATAGTACACACTGCTGCTACTGAGCGTCGGCGGTGAAGGGAGTGGATGCTTGTGGATGTACTGCCAATCAAATGGGCTGCTTTGTCCTGGATGGTGTCATGATTTTTAAGTATTGCTGGGGCTGCACTTATCCAGACAAGTTGGGAGTATTCCATCACGATGCTGACTTGTGCCTTGTAGATGCTGGATAGGCTTGGGGAGTCAGGAGGTGAGTTACTCACTACAATATTCCCAGATTCTGGCCTGCTCTTGTAGCCACTGTGTTCATGTGGTGAGTCCAGTTGAGTTTCTGGTCAATGGTAACCTCAGGATGTTGATAGTGGAGGATTCAGTGATAGAAACACCATTGAATGTCAAGGGATGGTGGTTAGATTGTCTCTTATTCGTGATGGTCATAGCCTGGCATTTGTGTGGTGCAAATGTCACTTGCCACTTGTCAGCCCAAGCCTGGATATTGTCTAGATGTTGTTGCATTTGATCATGGGCTGCTTCGATACTAGAGGAGTCACAAATGGTGCTGAACATAGTGCAATCTTTGGCGAGTGTCCCCACTTCAGATGGAGGGAAGGTCATTGATGAAACAGCTGAAGCTGATTGAGCCTGGGACACTACCCGGAGGAACTCCTGCAGAGATGCCCTGGAGATGAGATGATTGACCTCCCACAGCCACATCTGTCAGGAATGACTCTAACTACTGGAGAGTTTGCCCCCTGATACCCATAGATTCCAGTTTTGCTCGGGCTCCTTGATGCCACATTCAGTCAAATGCAGCCTTGATGTCAAGGGCTGTCACTCTCACCTCACGTCTGGAATTCAGTTCTTTTGCCCATGTTTGAATCAAGGCTGTAATGAGGTCAGGAGCTGAGTGGTCCTGACAGAACCTAAACTGGGCATCACTGACTTGGTTATTGCTGAGCAGGTGCTGCTTGATAGCACTGCTGATGATACCTTCCATCATGTTACTGATGATTGAGAGTGGCCTGATGGGTGGTAATTGGCCGGGTTGGATTTGCCCTGCTTTTTGTGTACCACATTGTCAGGCAGATACCAGTGTTGTAATTGTACAGGAACAGCTTGGCTAGGGGAGCGGCAAGTTCTGGAGCACAAGTCTTCAGTTCTATTACTGGAATGTTGTCAGGGCCCATAGCCTTTGTGTTATCCAATGTCTCCAACCGTTTCTTGCTATCACGTGGAGTGAATCGAATTGGCTGAAGACTGGTATCCATAATGCTGGGGACCACTAGAGGAAGGTGAGATGAATCATCCTCTTGGCACTTCTGGCTGAAGATTGCTGCGAATGCTTCAGCCTTATTTTTTGCACTGAAGTTCAACAATGTTCAACAACAAGTTTCCTTCCCCAAAGACACTGAGTGAACCAATCCAATTTTACAGTAAATCAAAAGCTTAATGATCATTTCCTAATTTCCATATTGTTAAAGTAAAATCAAAACTTTAAACTCATATAGTAGATTTGTATTCACAGTCTCTGGTTTACTAGTCTAAAAAAAAACACAATTCGAGTTTATCCCCTACTTTCCCTGTTTTCTTACTTATGTTAAAGTGTAAGCCATCAAGAAAAAAGTATTGTTCTCCTTAGAATACCCGGGGGATTTAGTTTATGATTTTCCCTTTACACCAGCAATTCACTGTTAACTGTTAGCCCCAGAAATAGAAACTGTCTCTGCAGACCTATTGTCTGGAAATATGCTAATAACTCACATCCAACATGTGCCCACTTAAAGACTCTCTAGATAAAATTGAATTTTTAGGTTCCTCCTAGACATTCTGGAACCTTTGAGACATTTGGTGGAAAGTTTGAAAACTTCAACATCATGTTATTCCCAAGCTTCTTGGGCAAAAAAAAATAAATCTCCTGGAGTTCTTATTTTTCAATATGCAAGACTTGCCACAAACATATTCAGAGAATAATGAGATGTTCTTGCACTAATAGTCAGAGACTGGATTAAAGGTTGCACCACTCTGTATGGAGTTACAAGATAACAAGCTTATCTGTGGTTCAGTGGCTTTTGCCTCAGGGAACAAAGATTATTTCAGCTTGTGTGAAGGGGGAGTCCATCTTAATTTTACTCTTCGATCAGCTTTGTGGGCAGCATATATCTGTCTGCACAGTTTTAACAAAAATTACTTTGAATACATTTCTGGAATTGCCATTTCTTGGTTATATTCTGAATTAGAACGATCGTTTTATAAATACGTAATAGTAAACAGCTTTTATGATCAGTTGGAACATTTTACTCAATTCTGATGATAACCTAGCAATTTATTTGTTTCTTTTGAAAATAATCAGACAGTGAAATTTGTCTGTGCCAGTAGCATTAGATGAGGTCATAGCAAAGGGATGGATCTCTTACATCACCTGTGTTTTGCCTTTTCATTGAGCTCAATAATAAAGTTAGGATTATTCTGTGTGTAATGGCCCATCCAAACGTTATGAGCTTGCACCTGGCATAAACCAATGTTGTCCTTTTAACAGAATTAAGTAGTACCATACCCTTTGTCTTGAATTTAAACTTGAAAATCATAGAATCCCTACAGTGTGGAAGCAGGCCATTTGGCCCATCAAGACCACACTAACCTCCCAAAATCCATCCCACCCAGACCCATGTTATCTCTGTAACCCTGCATTTCCCATGACCACTCCACCTAACCTGCACATTTTTGGGCTATGGGAGGAAGCCAGACCAAGCCCACCCAAACACAGGGGGGTTGTGCAAACATTGCGGAAGGTGACAGCCTAATGGTGTTATCACAGGGCTGTCAATCCAGAGACCAAGGTAATGTTCTGGGGACGCAGGTTTGAATCCCGCCATGGCAGATGGTGGTAATAAAATGTGAGGCTGGATGAACACAGCAGGCCAAGCAGCATCTCAGGAGCACAAAAGCTGACGTTTCGGGCCTAGACCCTTCATCAGAGAGGGGGATGGGGAGAGGGAACTGGAACAAACAGGGAGAGAGGGGGAGGCGGACCGAAGATGGAGAGTAAAGAAGATAGGTGGAGAGAGTATAGGTGGGGAGGTACGGAGGGGATAGGTCAGTCCAGGGAAGACCGACAGGTCAGGGAGGTGGGATGAGGTTAGTAGGTAGATGGGGGTGCGGCTTGGGGTGGGAGGAAGGGATGGGTGAGAGGAAGAACCGGTTAGGGAGGCAGAGACAGGTTGGACTGGTTTTGGGATGCAGTGGGTGGAGGGGAAGAGCTGGGCTGGTTGTGTGGTGCAGTGGGGGGAGGGGACGAACTGGGCTGGTTTAGGGATGCAGTAGGGGAAGGGGAGATTTTGAAACTGGTGAAGTCCACATTGATACCATATGGCTGCAGGGTTCCCAGGCGGAATATGAGTTGCTGTTCCTGCAACCTTCGGGTGGCATCATTGTGGCAGTGCAGGAGGCCCATGATGGACATGTCAACTAGAGAATGGGAGGGGGAGTGGAAATGGTTTGCGACTGGGAGGTGCAGTTGTTTGTTGCGAACTGAGCGGAGGTGTTCTGCAAAGCGGTCCCCAAGCCTCCGCTTGGTTTCCCCAATGTAGAGGAAGCCGCACCGGGTACAGTGGATGCAGTATACCACATTGGCAGATGTGCAGGTGAACCTCTGCTTAATGTGGAATGTCATCTTGGGGCCTGGGATAGGGGTGAGGGAGGAGGTGTGGTGGCAAGTGTAGCATTTCCTGCGGTTGCAGGGGAAGGTGCCGGGTGTGGTGGGGTTGGAGGGCAGTGTGGAGCGAACAAGGGAGTCACGGAGAGAGTGGTCTCCCCGGAAAGCAGGCAGGGGTGGGGATGGAAAAATGTCTTGGGTGGTGGGGTCGGATTGTAAATGGCGGAAGTGTCGGAGGATGATGCGTTGTATCCGGAGGTTGGTAGGGTGGTGTGTGAGAACACACACACCACCCTACCAACCTCCGGATACAACGCATCATCCTCCGACACTTCCGCCATTTACAATCCGACCCCACCACCCAAGACATTTTTCCATCCCCACCCCTGCCTGCTTTCCGGGGAGACCACTCTCTCCGTGACTCCCTTGTTCGCTCCACACTGCCCTCCAACCCCACCACACCCGGCACCTTCCCCTGCAACCGCAGGAAATGCTACACTTGCCACCACACCTCCTCCCTCACCCCTATCCCAGGCCCCAAGATGACATTCCACATTAAGCAGAGGTTCACCTGCACATCTGCCAATGTGGTATACTGCATCCACTGTACCCGGTGCGGCTTCCTCTACATTGGGGAAACCAAGCGGAGGCTTGGGGACCGCTTTGCAGAACACCTCCGCTCAGTTCGCAACAAACAACTGCACCTCCCAGTCGCAAACCATTTCCACTCCCCCTCCCATTCTCTAGTTGACATGTCCATCATGGGCCTCCTGCACTGCCACAATGATGCCACCCGAAGGTTGCAGGAACAGCAACTCATATTCCGCCTGGGAACCCTGCAGCCATATGGTATCAATGTGGACTTCACCAGTTTCAAAATCTCCCCTTCCCCTACTGCATCCCTAAACCAGCCCAGTTCGTCCCCTCCCCCCACTGCACCACACAACCAGCCCAGCTCTTCCCCTCCACCCACTGCATCCCAAAACCAGTCCAACCTGTCTCTGCCTCCCTAACCGGTTCTTCCTCTCACCCATCCCTTCCTCCCACCCCAAGCCGCACCCCCATCTACCTACTAACCTCATCCCACCTCCCTGACCTGTCGGTCTTCCCTGGACTGACCTATCCCCTCCGTACCTCCCCACCTATACTCTCTCCACCTATCTTCTTTACTCTCCATCTTCGGTCCGCCTCCCCCTCTCTCCCTGTTTGTTCCAGTTCCCTCTCCCCATCCCCCTCTCTGATGAAGGGTCTAGGCCCGAAACGTCAGCTTTTGTGCTCCTGAGATGCTGCTTGGCCTGCTGTGTTCATCCAGCCTCACATTTTATTATCTTGGAATTCTCCAGCATCTGCAGTTCCATTTATCTCTGATACTATGGCAGATGGTGGTATTTGAATTCAAGAAATATCTGGAATTAAGAATTCAATGATGACCATGAGTCCATTGCCAATTGTCAGAAAACCCCATCTGGTTCACCAGAGTCCTTGAAGGAAAAAAAAACTACCATCCTTACCTAGTCAGGCCTACATGCGACTCCAGATCCACAGCACTGTGGTTGACTCTTAACTGTCCTCTGGACAATTAGGGATGGGCCATATATGCTGCCTTGCCTCGACGCACTCATCCTGTGAATGAATGAAGAAGAAAAAACTCTATACTTTCGCCCAAAGGTGGAATTGAATCTGGGTCCCTGGTGCTGTGAGGCAGCAATGCTAGCCCCTGTGCCATCTTTGAAAATTGGAGATTGTTCTATTTATTGTTGCAAGAGATAATGTATAAATACACCTCTCAACATTACAAAGCATTGAAGCACAAACATGCTATATTCCTAGTGCAAAGACAGTAGACAGGAAGATCTTCATACTATTTGTGGAAGACCTGGACAAAGGCCAAATGTTTATGCAGAAAATGTAAAAAATGAAATGAAAAATTGCTTAAGTATGATGCACAATCGTTGCTGGTTGAAGAGCGGCACAAAGAGAAATCTGGAAGCAGTTTCTTTCTCTAGTTTTTTGAGCCTGAAAATTTGTCTAAACAAGCGATTGTTTAAATACTTAAGGCAATTGTACCAAATTATTTTTACAGTATTTTTATTGATCCATTAATCCCCTTAAAAGAAACAAATTAATGTTCCTGTGGTAAGAAGAGACTTGGACTCCATAATACAAGATAAAATTTAGAGTAAATTAATCAAGTGCAGTCTGCTTGGATAAAGTTGTACAACAAAGTCTTCTAAAAAGGATAATAAAGGATAGAACCCACATGCTACCCATTCACCGTGATGGTGTTAGGGATCAGAAACTGTAGGATGGAAGGAGAAGATCAGGAAGAGACTAAATAAGGTTTAGGAAAATGATGTTTTGATCAGGTAGCTAGCAAAAGACTGATTCCTGCTATTTGTATCACACTAAGTGTGAAAAAGAGTGAAACTGTAAGAAAAACAGTGAAAAACAATGGACAGAATCCCACCCTCCTGCAAAAATTCCATCCCCTATTCCCAATTCCTCTGCCTCTGCCGCACCTGCTCCCATGATGAGGCATTCCACTCCCACACATCCCAGATGTCCAAGTTCTTCAAGGACCGCAACTTTCCCCCCACAGTGATCGAGAACGACCTTGACCGCGTCTCCCGCATTTCCTGCAACACATCCCTCACACCCCGCCCCTGCCACAACCACCCAAAGAGGATCCCCCTCGTTCTCACACACCACCCCACCAACCTTCGGATACAACGCATCATCCTCCGACACTTCCACCATCTAAAATCCGACCTCACCACCCAAGACATTTTTCCATCCCCACCCTTGTCTGCTTTCCGGAGAGACCACTCTTTCCGTGACTCCCTTGTTCACTCCACACTGCCCTCTGACCCCACCACACCTGGCACGTTCCCCTGCAACCGCAGGAAATGCGACACTTGCCCCCACACCTCCTCCCTCACCCCTATCCCAGGCCCCAAGATGACTTTCCATATTAAGCAGAGGTTCACCTGCACTTCTGCCAATGTGGTATACTGCATCCATTGTACCCAGTGTGGCTTCCTCTACATTGGGGAAACCAAGCAGAGGCTTGGGGACCGCTTTGCAGAACACCTCCGCTCGGTTCGCAATAAACAACTGCACCTCCCAGTCGCAAACCATTTCCACTCCCCCTCCCATTCTTTAGATCCCAGTCGCAAACCATTTCCACTCCCCCTCCCATTCTTTAGATGACATGTTCATCATGGGCCTCCTGCAGTGCCACAATGATGCCACCCAAAGTTTGCAGGAACAGCAACTCATATTCCGCTTGGGAACCCTGCAGCCCAATGGTACCAATGTGGACTTCACCAGCTTCAAAATCTTCCCTTCCCCCACGGCATCCCTTAACCAGCCCAGTTCGTCCTCTCCCCCCACTGCACCACACAATCAGCCCAGCTCTTCCCCTCCACCCACTGCATCCCAAAACCAGTCCAACCTGTCTCTGCCTCCCTGACCTGTTCTTCCTCTCACCTATCCCTTCCTCCCACCCCAAGCCGCACCTCCATCTCCTACCTACTAACCTCATCCCACCTCCTTGACCTGTCGGTCTTCCCTGGACTGACATATCCCCCCCCTACCTCCCCACCTATACCCTCCTCTCCACCTATCTTCTTTACCCTCCATCTTCGGTCCGCCTCCCCCTGTCTCCCTATTTATTCCAGAACCCTCACCCCATCCCCCTCTCTGATGAATGGTCTAGGACCGAAACGTCAGCTTTTGTGCTCCTGAGATGCTGCTGGGCCTGCTGTGTTCATCCAGCCTCACATTTTATTATCTTGGATTCTCCAGCATCTGCAGTTCCCATTATGACTGACAGAATCTTCCCAATCTCTGAACAATGTTGACAATGGTAGGAAAGTCTGGTGAGATTCCAATGAGAGCAGCCTTGACATCTACTGCAAAATTTCCATTTGTTTGCTGAGATAAAATTCTCACTAGTGAGCTGTGAGAGGCCTATTTTCTTAGATTATCACTCATTAACAGACCCATTATTACCCACAATCTCATCTCATTGGTTTGAAAATTCCCATTCTCCCACCCAATGGGCAGGAACTAGAGGATTCATGGCATCAAAGTCAGACCAGTTGCCTGGCGTCTCCAGCTTGCCACTTGTTCCTCTGGGCCTCCAATTGGATGCCCAGCACACAGGGCACACTCTTTGGCAGTAGTCATATGCAGTCCACACCCATGGATGCACAACAGCCTCACCTCACCATCATGGAACATTTCAATTCCACTTCTAGTACACTTCTACATTTCAGTGCAGGGGTTTGATTATAGCTCAGTTGGTTGGGCAGCTGGTGAGCACTGCTGATATTATGGGTTCAATTCCCATGCTGGCTGAAGTTATCATGAAGGACTCTCCTTCTCAACCTCTCCCCTTTCCTGAGGCATGGTGACCTTCAGATAGACCAACAGCAGTTGTTTCTCTTGCCCACCCAAAGAGGACAGCCCTTTGGTCTGGTAAGACTATGATAACTTCACTTTTACTTTTACTTTACACTGCACCTTAAAGTGCACTGGCACGTTTCTTTGTAATGATGCTGCCAGGAAGTTTTGTACACAGAAGCAGGCATATAACTCATCGATTAGACCAGGCTACACCTTAGGGATCCTCACTCCGGCCCTCCATATTCACTTACATTGTGCCAGCTTCAGGGTTTGCTGTGAGCAACCCCCTCTGCTTGAGCTTAAAGGTATTCTGTCCTGGCTTGTCTTCCAGTGCAGACACAAAGTCAGGGAGTTTGCCTTTGTTGTCAGCAGTCATCAGTCAAGCAGATGGATCTGTTGCTATATACCACTGTGCTCTGTCAATGTCATACCTGTACCATGTACCAGCCGCATATGCATCAACTATACTGCCTGTTCATTAACCAAGTGGCTATATCTCAAGATTTATGAAAAGGAGTATTTAGTCAAGTCAAGGGAGACAGTCCTCAGATAGGGGATCCCAGCACTGTAAGCCAAAGGTGATCTCCATTATCAGTTCAGGGACTTGGGAATAATCAGCTGCTTCAAGTGCTCATAGTCAGGGGTTCTGTATTTTAGAGTCCAAAATTATGGGTCAGCCCATGGGGTCCAGTGAAACCAGGCCAGGGAGCATCAGGAAGACAGTTAGGGAGCTGTACAGATATTAATATGGGGTCTTGTAATCTATCTTTTGGGGCTGTCTATCTAAGTTGTTCAAAGTGGTGGACCATGTTTAGCCTTGGAGTGCGCCCTCAAGAAACCAAGCAGAGTCTAATGCTCTGGGAGGGAAGCTAGGAAGCTGAATTATGGAGAATGGAAACAACATGCTATGACATGGTGGAGAGTAAAATTATGAAAGGGGACGGCAAATTGAAGTGTCACTTGTGCCCCATATGTGTTTTCTAATGGTTTTCTTCTTCCTTTTCCTGTACTATGTCACAATGCAGCTCCTGTTCTGTAACTGGGGTGGAAGAAGCCTGATGAATAGCAGAGCCCTTAGGCCTTAGAGTTTTGCTTCGGTGACACCAGAGGCATTTCTGTCTGGAGGGTTAACTCATTCTGTGTGTATTCTGCCCACAGGCAGGAGCACTGTCCTAGGCTTGAACTCCCACAGGCAGTGGGGAGACGGAGGTAGATGGCCTGTCTACCTCTGGATTGTCCAGAGAGAAGGCCTCGGGGGAATGCTGTAAATTGCTTCTCTTCTGGCTGAGCATCAATTGCTAAAGTGATGGAATGCATGTCTGTGTGTATATCCATCAGACTCTGAGGCTGGAAGTGGCTCTCCATGGCAGTTGCTAACCTGAGATGTGAAGGAACTTCTTCTCTGCAAGGGTAGTGAATATTTGGAATTGTCTACTTTGGAGAGTTGTGGAGGTTCAATCACTGAAAGTATTGAAAGAGGAGGCAAGCTTTTGAAATATCAAGAAGCTTTGTACTTTGAGATTCTGCCATGAAAAATTAGGTGAGGCCTTCTGCAGATCAACCCATGATCTTATAGACTAGTGGGACAGCTTTGACAGGATGAAAATCCTATCCCTGATTCTGTTTCTTATGTTCTTATTAGTAATGGATAGAGGCTTGCTTAGTGAACAAGAAGCAGAGTGAATAATGTGAATAAATGGTTTATTATCAGGTTGGAAAACTGTAACTGTTGGAGAGTCATAAGGATCAGTGCTGAGCACACAACTATTGAATGATGAATTGAATAGTGAATTATGTGAATGAACCAAATATATGATAACTAACGTTGTTGATAAGTGTATATACTATGAAGGCAAAATAAAGGAAAGGAAGAAAAACAAGAAAAGAAAGAAAAGTAAGTAAGAAAGAAAAGAACGAAAGAAATTAAGACAGAAAGAATGTAAGGAAGAAAGACGAAAGAAAAAGAGGAGAAAGAAAGAAAATAAACATGCACCTGTCCACTTTATCACAATCTGAACACATAGCAAGTGATTTTATTGAAAAATATAAGATTATGAGGAAACTTCATGAGTTAGATGTTGGGAGGATGTTTACTTTAATGAATGAAACAAGAAACAGGAGATATAGTTTAAAAATAAGGGGATGCCTATCAAGACAAAGATAAAGAAAGTTCTTTTTCAGAAGTTCACTATTCTGTGAATTTTTTTTTCAGAGGTCAGAACAGACTGGGTCTGTGAAAATGTATTAAAGGCTAGATTCTTGATAGGCAAGAGTTATTTCAAGTGATGGGGTCAGAAGATTAAAATAGAGTTGAGGTCAAATTTAGGTCAGCAAAGAGGGTTTGAGGGGTCAAATAAGCTACTGCTGTTTTTAATTCATAATTCTGTGTGTTTCTATGTATGTGACTTATTATATTTGCTATTTCTTTACTTCTGGTCAAACTGTCCCAGCATCTTGATCTTCCCAACTAAGATCATCTCTTACTGCTTTACTAATGTCATATTTAATTACGTAAACTATTTCACCAACTTATCCTAAATTCCTTTGCTCCTAAACTATCAATGACCCCCTAGATATTTAGGTTATAGCCTTGGTCACCTTTTGGGCCTATGTTTGAAATATCTATCATTTGTGACATCAATTTATCCAATTGATGAAGAATGCTGTGTGCATTCAGATACAGAACTATTAACTGTGTCCTTTTACCATTCTTGTTTGTATATTCTGGCCTTATCTGCTCATGCAATCTTAAATTTGAATGCATTATCCTTTCTGGTCATTTTCTGATTATCATTACACCCTTATTATTACCATCATGTTGTATGAAACTCCTGAACACAAGTCCCAACACAAATCAGATGAACACATCGTGTTGATGCATGTGTCTCATGAATCAAAATTCGTTCCTCCAACACCAGTTTTTGAGCCATGCAAACAACTCTCTGGATTTATTTATCCTATGTGAATTCACTTTTGGCTCAGGAAGTAACGCAGAGATTATTACCATCATATTTTTTAAATACTATAATTTAGCACCGAGCTGTTTGTCTTCCTAAATGAAACTTCTTTCCTGGTTCTATCTATGTGGTTAGTATCTATATGTACCATGACTCAGACAGGTAGTCAACAACAATTTCTAAATTCAATTTCTTGTCTGCAGAGAACTTTGTCCGACTCCTCAACTGTATATCCCTTACTACCACTAAATTCCAAGTTGATGCCTTTTCTCCTCTTTTTTTACTTGTCCATTTCAGAAAGATATTAGAAAGATAAATTATCTATAAATTTGAAACAAAAACAGAAATTTCTGTAAAAACTCATCAGGCCTGGCAGCATCTATGGAGAAAAATCAGTTAACATTTCAAGCCCAATTACCCATTCTGAAGAAGAGCTACATATTATCCAAAATGTATAGTGGGTCATACTAGTATCACCTCTCTTAAATTCAGGCACTGTTGTGCCCAATGAGGACTTGGACAACAAAACAATTAAGTCCACTCTTGCAAATTGGTTAGGACTACAAGAAGACTTGTTAGGGAGGAAGTGTTTCAAACCTTTTGAATACGGCGATTTTCAATAAGCACAAACAATGTTTTGGATAAGGTTAAAAATGAAGAAAAGTGAAATATTTGCTTACCTGGGACCCCAGGAAATAAATACAACAAATTTACTAACTCTCTGATTCAGACAAAGACACACACACAGACACACACTTGCACACACATACAAACATACAAACACACACACAAAAGAATAAGTTTTAGAGACAGAAATGCAGCAATGTTATCAATGGAGTATGAAAAGTTAATCATGTTCACAGTGAATCATTTAAATATATGCAGCACAGGCCTGGAGAGGTTCCGTGTTATTGTTTTTTGAAGAATAATGTGTTTGATAATCTGGATTTCTGGATTATGGATAAATTTCCATAGAGATAAATCTTTTCAGGTAACAATGAATTATTCCCACTCCCACTGCCTACGATGACTGGTTGCCAGGCCACATTCTTTTCTTTTGACTGGAAGAATTATCTGCCATGTTGTGTTGTATTTGAGACAGATTGGCTTCCCCAACCCCACCCCACTTCACTGGGGTGATACAATTTGTTATCTGTAGTTAGCTTCTATCGTATAATAAATGCTTCTATTGTCCACACAGAATGGACCAGTTAGAATACATTACTACAATGATAGTCTTTTACATCTACTTATTACTAGCCTCGTTTCTTTATTCAAGAGATGGTTTTCATCTTGCTACGTTCCTTCAAGGGAGGGTACTCCATCCTCCATCATTTATATATTGGGAAGCTTGTTCAGACATTACAGACTCTTTTGTTTCTGCATAAATCATAGACTATCACATATCTTGCTGGCCATCTTTGGACAAGGTAAACATTTAAAATAGAGCTAGCACGACCTGCAGATCTGGAGTCTGAGATAACAAAATGTGGAGCTGGAGGAACACAGCAGGCCAGGCAGCATCAGAGGAACATGAAAGTTGACGTTTTGGGTTGGGAACCTTCTTCAGAAATGGGAAGAGGGAGGCGAGCTCAGAAGAAAATAGAGAGAGGAAGGGTGGGGCTGCGGAAGGTAGATGAGATGGTGATGAGTGAGTGCAGGTAGGGAGTTGCTGGGGTTGGTCAGTGTGGTGGGAGGAGCAGATAGGTAGGAGAGAAGATGGACAGGTTGTGTCAGGTCAAGGAGGCAGGGATGAGAGAGAGGGGTGGTCATGGCATGTGGATGGAGTTGGGGAAATTTTAAAATTGGTGAATTCCATGTTGAGGCCATCAGGCTGTAGGGTCCCGCGGCGGAAATATGAGATGCTGCTCCCCAAGTTTGCGGGTGGCGTTGTTGTGACACTGGAGGAGGCCCAAGATGGACATGTCTCAATTAAAACACTATATTTTCCACTAATTCGAAGTTTGACCTGTTCCTTTCCAATAAACTATGTCACATGCAGCAGACAGGGAGAAACTTTATATAATGTCTGTGTCAAAATAACAAGGTAAAACTGTGATTTAGGTACACTACTACTTCACATATACTTCACACATGTGTTTGGTTTAATTTACTATATCAATTTAAGTCTCTTATAATAATCACCTCTGCTTTATGAACCGAGTAATGTGAAAAACAACGAGACAACAGCCTTCCTGAAAAGGCAAACACCAATATCTTGCATTATTCATGACTGCAGGAGGAACCACAGTATGTCACAGTGACTGAAACACTTTTCCTCCGTTTCTGAGGCTAACACAGTCATCGAGTACAGCGCTGTCACCAACATCCCAGGCTTACCGGCTGACGTTGCTCCGCCCACCGCTGACCTCAGTCCACCCACTGCTGACATCGCTCCGCCCACCACCTCCACTGCCAGTATCTCCAGATGAGACAATAGCACCCAGCCCTGCCGAGTCTTCACCATCCCCCCAGACCTCCCCCTCACTGAGGACAAACAGTCAGTCCTCAGTAAGGGACTCACCTTTGTCCCCCTCCACCCACACATCGACAAATACTATTCATGTTTGGACACTGAGCAGTTTTTCCGCCACCTCTGCCCCCACGTTTACTTTTTAACCGTGAGCCTAACCGTTCCTCTACTGACTCCTTCTCCTGCATCCAACACACCCCGTCCTCCTGGACACCACCCTAAGGCCTGCTACCCTCCCTCGATCTCTGCATCTCTAATTGCCGTCAAGACATCGATCGCCTCAACCTCTCCACCCCTCTCACCCACTCCAACCTCTCCCCCGCAGACCGTGCAGCCCTCCGTTCCCTCCGTTCCAATCCCAACCTCACCATAAAACCCGCGGACAAGGGAGGCGCAGTAGTAGTATGGCGCACTGCCCTCTACATTGCTGAGGCCAGACACCTGCTCTCTGACACCTCCTCCTACCGCTCGCTGGACCATGACCCCACCCCCAAGCACCAAACCATCATCTCCCAAACCATCCACAACCTCATCACCTCAGGTGACATCCCACCCACAGCCTGTAATCTCATCACTCCCCCACTCCACACTGTCCGCTTCTATCTCCTTCCCAAAATCCACAAACCTGACTGCTCTGATCGACGCATTGTCTCCGCCTGCCCCTGCCCCACCGAACTCATCTCCACCTATCTGGACTTCATTTTCTCCCCCCTGGTCCAGGAACTCCCTACCTATGTCTGTGACACCACCCACGCCCTCCACCTCCTCCAGAACTTCCAATTCCCCAGTCTCCAACACCTCATTTTCACCATGGACGTCTGTACCCTATACACCTGCATTCCCTATGCAGATGGCCTAAAGGCCCTCCACTTCTTCCTGTCCCGCCGGCCTGACCAGTCGCCCTCCACTGACACCCTCATCCACTTAGCTGAACTCGTCCTCACCCTCAACAACTTCTCTTTCAACTCTTCCCACTTCCTACAGACAAAGGGGGTGGCCATGGGCCCAAGCTATGCCTGCCTCTTTGTAGGTTATGTGGGACAATCCATCTTCCATACCTACGCTGGCCCTGAACCCCACCTCTTCCTCTGTTACATTGATGACTGTATCGGCGCTGCCCTCATGCCCCCACAAGGAGCTCAAACACTTCATCCACTTCACCAACACCTTCCACCCCAACCTTAAATTCACCTGGACCACCTCTGATACCTCTGTCTCCGTCCTGGACCTCTCTGTCTCCATCTCTGACATCCACCTAGAAACCGATATCCATTTCGTACCTACCAACTCCCACAACTACCTAGAATACACATCCTCCCACTCACCTTCCTGCAGAATGGCCTTCATTTGCCTCTGCCACATCTGATCCCATGATGAGGCATTCCACTCCCGGGCATCTCAGATGTCCTTGTTTTTCAAGGACTGCAACTTCTCCCCCTCAGTGATCGAAAATGCCCTCGACCGTTTCTCCCACATTTCCCACAACTCATCCCTCACACCCCCCTCCTTGCAATAACAACCATAACAGAATCCCCCTTGTCATCATGTACCACCCCACCAACCTCCAGATCCAACGCATCAACCTCTGACACTTCCGCCATCTGCAACCTGACCCCACTACCAAAGATATTTTTCCCTCCCCACCCTTATCTGCATTCTGGAGGGACCACTTTTTCCGTGATTCCCTTGTCCGCTCCACACTCCCCTCCAGCCCCACCACCCCGGCACTTTTCCCTGCAACCACAGGAAGTGCTACACCCGCCCCTACATAACCCCCCTCACCCCTATTTCAGGTCCCAAGAAGACTTTCCACATCAAACAGATGATCACCTGCACATCTGTTAATGTGGTATACTGCATCCGCTGTACCCGTTGTGGCCTCCTCTACATTGGGGAAACAAAGCGAGGCTTGGGGACCACTTTGCGGAACATCTACGCTCAGTTCGCAATAAACAACTACACCTCCCAGTGACAAACCATGTCAACTCCCCCTCCCACTCCTTGGATGACATGTCCATCTTGGGCCTCCTGCAGTGCCACAATGACGTCAGCCGAAAGCTACAGCAACAGCCTCTCATATTTTGTTTGGGAATCCTGCAGCCCAATGGTATCAATGTGGACTTCACATGCTTCAAAATCTCCCCTCCCCCAACGGCATCCCAAAATCAGCCCAATGGCCTGCTGTGTTCATCCAGCTCTACACCTTGTTATCCCAGCTAGTCCCCACCTTCCCAATCATTCCTCCCACCTCAAGCCCCACCCCATATCCTACCCACCAACCTCGTCCCACCTCCTTGACCTGTCCGTCCTCCCTGGACCGAACTATCCCTTCCGTAACTCCCCACCCTACGTTCACCTTTACTGGCTCCAACCCCGCCTCTTTGACCTGTCTGTCTCCTCTACACCTATCTTATCCTTTATCCATCTTCTATCTGCCTCCCCCCTCCCTCCCTATTTATTTCAGAATCCCCTTCCCCTCCCCCATTTCTGAGGAAGGGTCTCGACCCGAAACGTTAGCTTTCCTGCTCTTTTGATGCTGTTTGGCCTGCTGTGCTCATCCAGCTCTACACCTTGTTATCTCAGATTCTCCAGCATCGGCAATTCCTACTGTCTCTGAACTAGTCACTGCTCCATTTTCAAATGAATAGGAGACAATGTGCATCACAGCAAGATTACGCAAGTATCAATGAATTAATGACCAAACAATCAACTCTTATGATCATGTTGAGTCTATATTATCAAATGGAGGACTGTGCTATAATAATTTTAATAGTTTAATAGTTTTAACTGTGATATTTTGCAACTGCAAAAGAACCAGGTTGTGATTGTCATTGTTTGAATTACTTTGTAACAAGGATGTAGCTGGCAGAACAATTCTGATATGTAGCGAGTGAACATCTGCTTGTAGAGAATGTAATCAACTCTTGAAAATAATGCACTAGCGAATAATAATTATCAAAGGAAACTTAAGATCTTTAAAAATAATAAGCGAAAATTAATCATAAATAAGCTTGGTATAACTGTGGTAACATACTATTGCCTGAGAAGGATTCTAAAACCAGTGTAAGTCAGCAGTTAGTGACATTACATAAGTAAATTTTTGTGGCAAGCTTGCTTATGAGACTTACAATTCAGATTCCACCAATAGATTCAATGCATCTGATAGTGCTTTGGCCTCTGCGCACCTGAAAATCATCTGCCTTGGAACGTCCTTCAGTTACAATTCCACCACTTACAATGGATTTGCATCGGCTGATGTCCTCCGTTTGCGAACCTGCTGGAGCTTTCATAGTAAATGTACCAGTGTCAAGAATATATTAGAGTGTGTAAATGGCAATCTACTATGACATATTTCCATCATGTGCAGGCTGCTTGTTTTGTGTGGCCTTAGTGAGGGGCCAAATTGAGAACTTTAAGAATAAATGTTGCTTTTCCTTGGAGCACCAGTCACGTCCCTGACCTGAACAACAGCATTTTCCACTGTCAGCACACTCAAGCCAAAGCACATCAATTCATTTGATATGCCAGTTGCATCTGGATCAGTCTGAATGGGATTCGTAGTGTAGGTTGACCCCATCTCTCTGTCCACTCCCATAGTGATGTTTGGTTTGTAGGAGGCCGACAGAAGTTACGACCATAGAATGTTGCAAGACCCCAATAATGATGAAAATCTGGAACACTGAGCTTTCTGTTTTCTAATGAGTTTCGCCAGTTTGCTGCCTGCTTTTTACAGAATAATTGGATGATCAAATATATATGTTCTTATCAGATGAAACTGAGGGTAATAAATTGTATAAAATAAAGGAAGTTTAGAGCAATCTAAGAATGTTTTTTGATAAATGCAATATTATTCAGTTCTTCAGTGATATGGAACAAAATTCCGTTATGATTGATGCAGAGCAGAGGAAATTCTGACAATTTTAATGTGTGTGCAATTGAACAAATACAGCCCTCTTGGAAATTCTGCAATTTCTGTTGTCTGGTCATTAACTAGAGAAATTAATAGTGCCTGAGACACCAACATTAAAACCTCAGCTAAATCCTGAATATAATGAGACAAAATATAATCAGAAATTCCAGGGTGGAAATTGACTCAGTATTGGAGGGATACTGTGAGATAAATTTGCGAATGGTGTCTGAGGAACTAGAGTTTATTTTTAGCGCAACTACGATTGAAGATTGACAGTGGGCCCTTGTGAAGCTCCCTGCAATGGGAATTGAAGATTAAGGCAGGGAGGCAAGCTCTTAACTGAGCTAGAGGCAAAATGTCATTTCCTGGCTAAGGGATGAAAATTGATACATAAGAACATAAGAAGTAGGAGCAGGAGTAGGCCATCTGGCCCCTCGAGCCTGCCCCACCATTCAATAAGATCATGGCTGACCTTTGACACTCAGCTCCACTTACCCGCCCATTCACCATAACCCTTAATTCCTTTACTGTTCAAAAGTTTATCTAGCCTTGCCTTAAAAACATTCAGCGAGGTGGTTTCAACCGCTTCACTGGGCAGGGAATTCCACAGATTCACAACACTTTGGGTGAAAAAGTTCCTCCTGACCTCAATCCTACATCTGCTTCCCTGTATTTTGAGGTGATACCCTTTAGTCCTAGTTTCACCTGCTAGCGGAAACAACCTCCCTGCCTCCCCCTTATCTATTCCCTTCATAATCTAATATGTTTCTATAAGATCTCCCCACATTCTTCTGAATTCCAATGAGTATAACCCCAGCCTACTCAGTCTGCCCTCATAATCCAACCCTCTCAACTCTGGAATCAACCGAGTGAGTCTCTTCTGCACCCTCTCCAGTGCTCGTATGTCTCTTCTCAAGTAAGGAGACCAAAAATGCACACAATAATTGGTGACAGAATTTGAAACAGCTCCACAAAGGCTGATATCCTGTCAGCAAGCCACTCTTTATTTACACATGCACTGACCCAGATACCATAGAGGTGGCTCCTAGAGTGAGCAGAACCCCTGACACTCCTGATTATATCTGTCAGCCAGGGCACCCGAATTAGACCAAGTTAATGACCCCAATCAGGGATATCACATTCTATGGATCCGCCTGGCTGACATTGATCTGATTCAATTTTATTTATTCTTGTCTCATGCACATAAATACAGTGAAAAGTTTTGTTTTACATGCAGTACAGGCAGATCATAACATAAAATGATCATATGGTGATTGAACAAAGTGAGAAATACAAAATTATGGCCGCAGAGAAGGCACACAAAAAACAAGATCAATATTATATTTGAAATTTGAGAGGTCTGTTTAGGCTTTTGTATCTTCTACCTGACAGGAAGAGAGTAATATACTATAGAAGCATAAAATCCCGACAATGTGGAAACAGACCCCTTGGCCACACCAACCTTCAGAACGTCCCACCCAGACCCATTCCCCCCTATAATCCACTTAATCTATACATCCCTGAACACCATGGGCAATTTAGCATGGCCAATCCACCTAGCCTGCATATCTTTGGACTGGGATGGGAGGGGTCTTTGATGACGTTGGTTGCCTTTCTGGGCAACGAGATGAGTAGACAGAGTCAATGGATGGAAAGTTAGCTTGCATGTTGGGGTGTGTTCACAGCTCTCTGTAGTTTCTTATGGTCCTGAGCAGAGCAGTTACCACACCAAGCCTGAATGCATCCAGATAGAATGCTTTCTACAGTGAGTCTGTAAAAGTTGGTGATTGTCGTTAAGAACAAGACAAATTTCCTTAGCTCCCTGTGGAAAAAGAGGCATTGTTGTGTCTTCTTGACTATCACATCAACCTGGATGGTCCAGGACAGAAAGGTGGTTATTGTCACTCCTTGGAACTTACTCTCACCCATCTCCACCTCAGCTCTGTTGATGTAAATGGGGCTGTGCCCCCTTCCCTGCTTCCTGAAGTCAATGATCAGCTCTATAGTTTTGCTAACATTGAGGGAGAGAGTGCTATCTTTGCACCACATCGCCAGCGCTCCATCTCTTTCCTGTATTCTGTTTGATATCCAGCCTACAATGGCGGTGTCATCAATGAACTTATTCCAATCTCTTCAGATTTCTTGTGGATCATGCTTCCTGCTGGCAAATATCAAGAACCTCTATTTAATGGGTTGTTACACATTTTCATGAAATCACCACTTTACTTAATTCAGTTTTAGCTTTGTAATTAAGCGTGCAGCAAATGTGAAATAACGTAGCTTCAGATTTGCAGTTGGTTCAAAGTCGTATGTGCAAGCATGTCAGGTTGTGATCCTGGTTGATTCGAACTGAATGGAAACTTTTTTTTTTGTAAATTTGAAAAGCTTTGTTCAACCAAGGGAGATGATAATGTAACATATTGAGATTGGCTGGTGTCTGTGCAGGGGAATGAGGCAAAGCTGACTGAGAGAGACAGAAAGATTGCAGCCCTATGAATGCTCATGGGGGATGGATGGAGGAAGCTTAAGAGTCAAAGCCTACACATAGTAAATCAAACATGATTGTCAAAAGATCAAGGCTCATACAAGGAAGGTCAAGAGTGACTTCCTGAAAATTGCAGTTAACAGAAGGCAGGTCAAGCATGAAGGATCAAGAATACAGATGGAATCTCCAGGATAAGAGGGAGCAGTTTGTTCTGGCAAGAGTGATGGACAAAGTATCTATAATTGGTCAAGGGAGGGGGAATGATATGTCCAGTGTATCAATTGCAGGACCAGACTAATGGAGTGAGGATTGAGAGTTACAGAGGAAAAACCAAAAGTTAGTGCTGACCAATGTGAGGTGATGGCTTCCAGATCCAGGAATCCAGGTATGTGACAGTGTGGAAACAGGAGAATATCCCAACATATCCAGGAAATACAAAATCCACACAATCAACTGGCCTAATGTTTCTGGATCAGAAAGAGTGGATGCCTGTCTTAATGTCACAGAAACATGGCACCCGAACCCTGATCCTGTCAGGTAAAACGAAGGCTTGATAACATTCTGCCTGTCTCCCTTCGTGATTGTTTGGAGTCTCACATGAATTGCATTGGCAACTACTATGTGATTGTGCACAACTAGGCACTTCATCTCCATGAAGAAGAGATGTTCAATTTGTTGGGTAACTTGACACGAGAAAAAAACAATTCCAACTGCTTTATTTATAGTATTATAACCCGGCTGCTGGTCTTTCTCACATCCTTATGTGCAAAGTTGAATTATGAACTACCACTGGAATGTTCCACAGTTATAGGCAAAGTACAGCAATGTCTTACAGCAGTGCCTTGAATGGGATGGCTAACCAGAAAATTCTCTTTGGCAAAAATCAGGCATAGTAGAGGCATTTAGAGGCTGATAATCAATCTGTTTGGCAATCTTATAATTGACCTTCAAGTCCTAATGCGGCACTCATGATTTCATCCTTTGCTTCAATTTATCAAAATTTTGAACAATTCTCTGTTTAAGTGGCAGACTTCTTTTTGAAGCCATGATCCATAGTTCTAATTTCTTCCAAAAGAGAAAATATCTTTTCTACATCTGCTTTGTCAAGACCTCACAAGGTCTTCAGTCAATATGCTCCTTCGTCTTCTCAGAGGATACAATGTAGTCAGTCCAAACTTCCCTCATGAAAACAATTTTAAGTATTACCCTAATAAACCTTCCATGTACTGCTTCCGATGGATTTATATCAAGAATCCGTTTTTCTTCACTCATTCATGGAACGTACACTAAGCTGGATGAACCAGCAATTATAGTCCACCTATAGTTACTCTGAAAATGTGATGGCTAGCTGGCCTTTTGAACTGTGCAGTTGACTTGGGGAAGTGGAACCACAAGTCTGTTGGGAAGGGAGTTCCAAGATTTTGACCTAGTGACATTGAAGGTTTGGGGAGATATTGCCACATCAGAATGGTGAGTGTGTAAGGTTATGTAAGGTTTGGTTCTAAAAGGACACTCCTTACCTTAGAACACAGTGATGTTAAAACTTGAATGTACCCCTTAATATATTCTTATCTTTTAACTTCTTTTCAACTATGTAATTAAGCAAATACTTTTATCCCTCTGCTGTATCCAAGGTACTTGTACCTAATATGTCACCAAAAGAAGGCAGAAGGTTCTTTCACTGTGCTCCTACAACAACAATACAATATATGACAATAAAAAGATAAAAAAAGGAAAGAGTTACTGCTGAAGATTGGATTATGCTGCAATATGTTAAATGCACTACAGATCATAAACCTTATGCAAATGGAGAAATACCAACTCTGGACCAATGGTTACATTCCTGGGACACATTATCCAAGCTAAGGCATCAAGGATCCAAGGAAAACAAGAGTTATCAGTGAGCTACTAGCACAGAAGTGTGTAAACGATGTAGTGTTTTTTAGGAATGTAAAGCATGATGGATAATTTATTCCCAATTTAGCCTGTCTTACTCATTCCATACAAAAGAAGTTTAAAGGAAGGCCAACAATGGTTTGGATTCAGGAAATGACTACAACTTTGGAAAAATTAAAGACATTATTTTCTACTAATGTTTCATCTCGACACAACCCAGGCTCATTCACTTCAATAGTATCGTTATGCAAGTGCAAACAGATTTAATACGGAAACTAGCCTATTTTACTTTGAAAACTTTTAATAAAGAGATAAGTAACTTCTGGAAAGAGATAAGAGGAAGTATTAACAGTTAAATGGCATATGTGAAACATTCACAAACTGCCTAAAGAGACTGAAATTGCAGGTTGAGATGAAGAATAAGCATTTAGCAACTGGATTAGGATCTTGTAAAAGAATTAAAGTCTTACACTGCAGCCATAACCAATCCTTGAACTGTGACTGTGGGAAAAATCAGATAAATTCACACAGCTCCAGAAGTCTAACAAGGAGTGCACAAGTTCAGAAACCTTTTGTCTGCGAGTCTGGTGAAAATGTTATCCAGTAGACTAAGTACTGAAAAGCTACCACAAGCAAAAAGAACAGCTAACAATAGTTGAGTTGATGTGAAAAGATCTTCAACACAATTCAATAGAAATTCCATGAATCTTCTGGATATCACAAAGTGCAGAGCAGGAGGCCCAACTAAAGTGGTGCCAGGTGTGTACCAACAAAGGCCACGATTTCATCAAGATCTCCAGGAATTCCATAGGAAAGGCTGGCACTGGATTTAAAATAAAAACAGAAAATGATTGAGGAACTCAGCAGATCTGGCAATACCAGTGGAGCATTAATGTTTTGAGTCTGATTTGACTCTTCTTCAGAGCTCCAGTTCTGAAGGCAAAAGGATCGTTAGAAATGACAGGAAACTAGGTGAAGCTGGAGAGATGTCTCTATTAATGAATGATGGTATTAACACAATAGAGAGGGAAGACCTATAGATCAGGAAATCAAGGTGCAAATTGGCATAGTACCAATCAGCTTAAAGTGATGAATGTGTAACTTGGTATGGGAAATTGGGTTCCAACTTGACAGCAGAGACAAAATACTGGGAAAGCGTGATTTGCACTGATGGGTCAGTCCGTACCTGACCTGTGTTGAAGATGTTGCTGTTGTCAACCACATAATTAAGAAAGTAGAGAATTTTAAATTAATTAATATTGACAAGAGATCAAATTTGGGAAGTTGTGGTAAATTAAAGATTAGGGACAAGATCAAAGGAAAAAGCATTAAAACAGGAGATGATAGATGGGATAAAATGTTTGAATCTTATGAGTCAGCTAAGTACAAGATTGTAATTTACAATGGGAATAAAAGGATAAATCTTACGGCTCTGTATCTGAAAACACACATCATTTAAAACAAAGTGGATGAGCTGAGAGTGCAGGGGAAATTAATCAGCCCAGTCTGGCAGCCATTGCAGAGACATGGCTGCAGTATTACATGGAGAGTTGAAAGCATTGTCAAGCTTGTGAAGTCATTGATATATAAAATTCCAAACTAGAAATTAACTCTATTTGGTTACAGAGCAACAGCATTGAATAATGTCAACTCACCAGAGGAATTATGCTGAGACAGGGGGCAAAAATTGTTGCACCAATGTTAGAACAAAACTTCAAGCCAAACATGACCTCTTAGCACCACGAGAAGGAAACAGTCAGAGAAAAACCATAGCTTAAAGCAATAGAGTTAGTGCTACTCTGGTTATGGTGATAATTAGTGATAACAGCAAAAATGGAACTGATGATATTAATGATAGCAAAGCCTATGCAAGTAAATAAGGGTTAAAATAATATCAGTCAAATTAATAGATATTTACAACTAATGAACTTACGTTTTTCTTGTTACGTCACTCTGTTTTGTGCTAGGCTCCCGATTCTGGTCTCCATTCATCCTTATTAATGCTTATCAGTCATTTATAGTACAAACTATGTCCGTGTCTTGATGAATTTCAAGATGGGCTTCTTTAGTAACTGTGGAGTCATGAATGGTGTTGAACATTATGTAATCATTAACGAACCCCCCTTCTGACCTTATGATGATAAGAAGGTCATTGGTGAAGGAGTTAAAATGGTTAGACATTGGAAACTACCCCAAGGAACTCCTGTAATGATGTCCAATGGCTGAGACAATTGATCTCCGACAATCACTACCATTTTGTTTTGTGCTAGGATTGACTCCAGTCATTAGAGAGTTTTCCCAAAACAACATCAGTAAGCCTGGAATTCATCGTAGATGTTTTAGCAGGCACTTCTGGGCTTCTGCAGGTTACCACCATGGGTTCCTAAGAAGTTCTTGCTCTACAACAAGTGAAACAGTGCCTAGCTGGCCTTTAAATATGATGCCAAAACTTTTTACCCAAGAAGGTCCCATCAGTATCCAGAACTTCTGACCTGCTCACCACGTGTGATTCACTTATTAACCCATACAACATCTCACTTGGATAGATAATAAACTGGAATTATTGAATTCTGGTTTGGGAGATTCATTGTCACCAATCTTCCTCTCTCTAGGTTGAGTCATGATGTGTCTAATTATCAGTTGTAGAGAATAGACCACTAATGAGTCTAAACAGAGGAGGGTCCTGTCTTATAAGGTAGTTTAAGAAGCCCTCAAACAATTCTAACAAGATAGTTTATTGCATGACTATGGGTACAGTTTATATTAATTTGCTAAGCCGGATTATTTAAGGCTATTAGGGGCTCTACAGGATATATCTGTTCCTCATGGGAACTGCTGCAGATTTCAACTATCTCCATTTGAAGATTGTGTGACATTACCAGTTTGGGTGGAGCTTAACTTATGTACATGAACTCATTCAATCCATTACTGTAGAGAACAAAAAACTTGGAATTGCACGGGAAAACTCCCTCTGGATGTTGGTGGATATATATTTATATCATTGAAAACATTCACTGCCACACTTCCTCTTCAAAATGGAAAATTTTGGCCATTGTTTCAAGTGAGAGGCCTGTAATCAGAACTGGAAAATGTTAGAGATCCACAGGTTTAAAGAATGTAAAGAGAGGGGAAGAGGTTGAACAAGAAGAGAGAAGACAGGAGAAATGAAATGATGAGATGATGGGGGAGGGCAAAATGTATGACAATGAAGTAAAAGAAAATAAAGAATATGTCTAGAGGAGATTTAAACGTGGTAATGAAAATCTATTATCAAGAATTACCATCCAAAAACAAACAAGAATATTGACAGAGATTATGATTTGGAACTGTTGAATTCAAATGATGGCAAGGTTCAGGAACCCTAGACAACAAGCTATACCGCAAGTTTATTCAAAAAGAGAAAGGAAATATATTTATAGCTTAGAAAATTGAAATCAGTCAAGGCTCTTGAAAAATGTAAAGGAAGTAGGAGATAACTTAAACAAGGAATTAGAAAGGATAAAAGGGGCAATGAAATGTCCTCAGCAAGTAGGATTAAGGAGAACTCCAAGATATTTTGTATATGTATTAGGAGCAAGAGAATAGCTGGGGAAATGTAGGTCCATTAAAAGACAAAGGAGGGCATTTATGCATGGAGCCAAATGAAGTAGGTGAGGTCCTTAATGAGCACTTGGCAGTAGTATTCATCAAAGTGAAGGACATGGATAATGCTAAATTAGAGAGGGCTTAATTGATATTTTAGGGCATGTCAATATTAAGAAGGAGGAGGCATTAGGTGTCTTGAAAAATGTTAATGTAGTTAAGTTCCCAGGGCCTTATGGGATCTCTCCCAGAATAGTGACAAAGGTTAGGGAGAAGATTGCTGGGGCATTGACAGGATCTTTGTATCCTCTTTAGTCATAGGCAAGGTCCAAAAAGACTGGAGAGTAACCAATGCTGTTCCTTTGTTTAAGAAGGGCAACAGGGATAATCCAGGAAATTCTAGGCTGGTTGAGTTTTACTTCACTAGTAGGAGAATTTTTGGAGAAAGTTCTTAGGGACAGGATTTACTTGCATTTGGGAAAGAAGGGACTTATTGGGGATAGTCAGTATTGCTTTGAATAAGAGAGGGCTTGTCTTAATTTGTTTGAATTTATTGAGGAAGTGATGGAGATAATTGATGAGGGTAAGGCAGTGGTTATTGTCTACATGGACTTTACTGAAGCATTTGACAAAGTCCCTCATGTTAGGCTGGTCCAGAAGACTAAGTCACGTGGGATCTAAAGTGACTTCATAAGTTGGATACAAAATTGACTTGGTCAAAGGAGACAGAGGGTAGTTGTGTCAGGGGTATTTTGCTGACAGAAGTGTCTGGCCTGCAGTGTTCTGAAGAATCACTGCTGGGACCTTCGTTTCTTGTGATATATATGATTAATAAATTTACAGACAACACAAAAATTGTCGGAGTTGTGGGTAGTAAAGAAGGTTGTCAAAGAATACGGCAGGATATAGGTCAGTTGAAAAGTTGCACAACGAAATGGCAGGTGGAGTCTAATCCAGACAAGTGTGAGCTGATACATTTTTGGAGGTAAACTGTGCAAATCCATAGCATCTTGAAAGTGGTAACACTAGTGGATAGGATGGTAAAAGTGGTATATGGCATGTTTGCCTTCATTGGTCAAGGAATTCCGTATAAAAGTTGACAAGTCATGTTGTCGCTATATAAGATTTCCATTAGACCACATTTGGAGTATTCAGTTCTGGTCACCGCACTATATGAAGGATGTGGAGGCTTTAGAAAGAGTGCAAAAGAGATTTATCAGGATCAAAAACCAAGTTGCTGGAAAAACTCAGCAGGTCTGGCAGCATCTGTCGAGGAGAAAACAGAGTTAACATTTCAGGTCCGGTTACCCTTCCACAGACCTGGAACCGAAACGTTAACTCTGTTTTCTCCTCCACAGGTACGCCAGACCTGCTGAGCTTTTCCAGCAACTTGGTTTTTGTTCCTGATTTACAGCATCCGCAGTTCTTTTGGTTTTTATATTTATCAGGATGTTGCCTGAGTTGGAGTGTATTAGTTATAAGGAGAGTTTGGATAAACTTGGATTTCTTTTTCAAATATCAGAGGTTGAGGGGCAACCTGATAGATGGATAAAAAATTATGGGAGACATGGATAGGATGGATAGTCAGGGTCTTTAATCCAGGGTGGAAATGTTATATACTAGGGCGCATAGGTTCACAGCCAGGGGGAAAGGTTTAAAGGAGATGCGCAAGGAAAGTTTTTTTTTACCCAAAAGAAGGTAGCTGCCTGGAACGCTGCCAGTGAGGTTGGTAGAAGCAGATTTGACCGCAACATTTAAGTGGCATTTAGACAGACAGACACAGGGGAGGCAATGGCCTAGTGGTATTATCGCTGGACTGTTCATCTAGAGACTCAGACAACATTCGGGGGACCCGGGTTTGAATCCCACCATAGCAGATGGTGGGTTTGAATTTAATTTTTAAAAAAGGAATTAGAAGTCTAATGATGCCCGTGAATCCATTGTTGCTAGTATGGAAAACCCCATATGGTTCAATAATGCCCTATAGGGAAGGAAATTGGCATTCTTACCTGATCTGGCCTCCATGTGACTCCAGGCCCACATAAATGTGGCTGACTCTTAACTGCCATCTGGGCAAGTAGGGATGGGTAATAAATGCAGCCTAGCTAGTGACTCCCTCATCCCATAAATGAATAAAGAAAGAAAAAAACATGAACAGGGAGGAAGAGAGGGATACAGATTATGTGCAGGCAGATAGGATAGTTTAGAATGGCATCATGATCAGCACAGACATGGTGGGCCAGAGGGTCTGTTTCTGTGCTGTACAGTTCCATGTTCAATATTAAATCAGGAAGACTGTACAGTGTCTAGTCAAAAGATGAGGTACACTTTTCTTGAGCTTATATTAAGCTTTAATTGGAACAGTTTTAGAAACTGAAGATAAGAAGTGAGAGTGGAAAAGGGATTGAAAACTAAAATGACAGGTTCTAGACTGTTAACATAGGAAGAGGAATAAGCCATTCAGCCCCTCCGGCCTGTTCCTTCCAGTTAGATCATAGCTGAACTGTGACCTCACTTCACCTGCCTGCCTTTGGCCCATAACTCTTAATACCTTTGGTTAATAAAAAAAATTATCTATCTCTGATTTAAAATTAACAACTGATCCATCATCTATTGCTGCTTGTGGAAGAGAGTTCCAAGCCTCTACCATCTTTTGTGTCTAGAAGTGCTTCCTAAAATTTCTCCTGAATGGCCTGGCACTATATCTCAGACAATACTCTCAACAATTATTCCTTAAACTCATAGCATGAGGTGAGATGGGAATAAAGGCAGTCCGCTTATTTTCAATTACAGTACATCACAATAACAATACAAAATAATTTCACTGAAGTTAAATCATGATTCTATGAAGTTTTCTAATGAGGACCAGATTGATAAAGCAAGGAAAGTTCAGAATTTAATCCCTATCTTTGCTGGATTAGGATTTTGAAACTAGGACAATAAGATGTGCTTTTACTTCTACCTCTTACATTCCATCTAATGATCTCAACTATAAGTGTATAAATGTGAGGTTGGAACGAAACACATTCACCTGCAAAATGCCTTAACCTTTGTTGAAACATTTGTTGATATTTACTTTCAAGGGGCAGACATAATGAATAATAATTTTTGTACATTATCCAAAAACTCAACTTCTGAAGATTTTGTCAATACCTTATGTCAGTAGTGCATTATCCAAATGAAGTATCACAGGGACATAAGAACGGGAACAGGCCCTTTGCCTTTCAAGTCTGTTCCATCATTCAGTAAGATCACAGTTGATCTGATTGTGGTCTCTGCTCCACTTCTCTACCTGCACCCCACAACCCTTTACTCCCTCATCTAAAAACAATCTATCCAGCTCTTTTGAGGAAGGGCCTTGACCCAAAATGTCAACTTTCCTGCTCCTCTGATGCTGCTTGGCCTGCTATGTTCATCCAGCTTCACACTGTGTTATCCAGCTCAGTCTTGCATACATTTCAAGACCCAGCATCCATTGCTTTCCACAGCAGATAACTCCAGACGCAAAAAAAATTATAACCTGATAGGAAACAGACATGAGTAGGGAAAATGATTAAGGAAAGAAAATCTAGATATTTTAAAACGTTTATTTCAACATTAGAGCTAAGATATACACTTGTATATTTTCTCAACATTGAAAATCACATCAGGCACAATGTACTCAACTTCGTAAAAAATCAAGGTGAATTTGTGGATGATATGTGCAAGTGAACACCTTAAAATGTTTACAAAAAATCCTCTGTCCTCTATTCAATTGAAAGCATGAATTCTCGTTTTAATACATTCATATGCTAATTCTCATAACACGTTTTCATGCCACTCGGACTAGAAAATCTGAAGCAAAGATCAGTAAGTATGAATTCAATTTCAGTGATAAAACATGACAAGCAAATTAAGTCATGGTAATAATCCTGGTGGTGATTCATATCAACAAAAAAACTTTCTGAATAAGAAAATAACGGTGGAATCAAAGTGGTGTGAATAGAGGCCAGAGAGTGCTGCAGATAAGATGATCATGGAGCCCCAGCAACAATGGGGGCACATGTAGCAGTGGTTACTAACTGAAGAGATATATTGTGTGAACTGTGATGTAGGTTAAATCACATTTCCAGTTGAGCTTAATATTTTTGTCTAAACAAAGTTGCAATATTCATTGCGACTGTTCATTCCAGTGGCCACATTTGAAGATTTCTAAATAAAAACCGAAAGAACTGCGGACGCTGTGAATCAGGAACAAAAATAAAGTTGCTGGAAAAGCTCATTCGGTCTGGCAGCATCTGTGAAGGTTAAAACAGATTTAACGTTTCAGGTCCAGTGACTGATCCTCAGAACAGTTCTGAGGAAAAGTCACCGGACCCAAAACGGTAAGTCTGTTTTTCCTTCACAGATGCTGCAGACCTACTGAGCTTTTCCAGCAACTTTGTTTTTGTTTAAAGATTACTATATCGATCAGAGTTTCTTTAAATATATGAAAAGGAAGAGAGAGGCAACAGTGCTCATAGGCCGTTGAGAGAATGAGGTTTAGGAAATAATGGGCACAGGATCGGAACAATTATTTTGCATATGTCTTCATGGGAAAGTATACTAATAGCATTACAAAAATATTAAATAATAAAGGGGCTAAAGGGATGGGTGGGAGAAAGTGAACACAATAATTATCACTAGTGAAGTACTAAGGAATATAATGGGGTTAAACACCAATTAGTCCCCTATCCCCTGATGGGGATGCATCCACGAAGCAGCTAAAGCCATGGTGAATGTACCAGTTGGATTATTGAATACTTCCTTGGATACTTTCATTCTGCAAAATTCCCCAAGGATTTGAAAATTGTTACTGTAACACTTTATTCTAAAAGGGTGTGTTGAATATTAGGACCCTTTAAACACTGAATTTTCCCAGCATTTATTGTGTAGCATGAGATTTCTTTTAACAGCCTCTACAGGAGTAATTAACTTCCCAAAATTCTAGCAAGGGAAAACAAAGAAAAGAATTATGAAGAGCATGGTGGTCATATTGGCCATTATCTGCGGCTACAAAATTAGTAAACGTGCCTCAAGCATAATGATATTAAAAGATCAATGAAGTATAGAATGGGGCCCATAAGAAACACAGTGACAGTGGCCTACTTGTAAGTATAGGTGTTGAGTAACTAAGCAGCATCATGATAGATAAAGAGGGGGCACTAAAAAGGCTGGCAGCACTCTAGGTAGAGAATTCGCCAGACCAAGAAGGCATACAGCGTTTTAGCTTTTATTAATAGAGGGATTGAGTTCCGGAACCAAGAGGTTATGGTGAAGCTGTACAAAACTCTGGTGCGGCCGCACTTGGAGTATTGTGTACAGTTCTGGTCACCGCATTACAAGAAGGATGTGGAAGCTTTGGAAAGGGTGCAGAGGAGATTTACTAGGATGTTGCCTGGTATGGAGGGAAGGTCTTATGAGGAAAGGCTGAGGGACTTGAGGCTGTTTTCATTAGAGAGAAGAAGGTTGAGAGGTGACTTAATTGAAACATATAAAATAATCAGAGGGTTAGATAGGGTGGATAGGGAGACCCCTTTCCTAGGATGGTGACGGCAAGCACAAGGGGGCATAGCTTTAAATTGAGGGGTGAAAGATATAGGACAGAAGTCAGAGGTAGTTTCTTTACTCAGAGAGTAGTAAGGGTATGGAACGCTTTGCCTGCAACGGTAGTAGATTTGCCAACTTTAAGTACATTTAAGACATCATTGGACAGGCATATGGACGTACATGGAATAGTGTAGGTTAGATGGGCTTGAGATCGGTATGACAGGTCGGCACAACATCGAGGGCCGAAGGGCCTGTACTGTGCTGTAATGTTCTATGTTCTCTGAATGCATCCCAGATTGCTGAGAGAAGTAAGGGAACAAATTGCAGAGGCATTGACAGAAATTTTCCAGGCCTCCCAGAAAACAGGACTGGTTCCAGGGGACTGGAGGTTTGCAAATGTAACACAGTTGTTTAAGAAAGGGACAAAACATAACCCAAACAAAATAACTACAGACCTGTCAGCTTGACATCAATAGTTGGAAAACCGATGGAGGCCATAATGTGTGATAAATATATACTTAGAGAAAAAATAAGTTAATGCTAGACAGTCAACATTGGCTGTTGGCTTTGTCAAGGGCAGCTAATATCTGACAAGTTTAATTGAGTTCTTTGATGAGATGACACAGGCTGTGGATGTTTCAAATTTGGACTTTCTGACAGCACTCGATGTGGTACCACGTGGCAGGTTGGTTAGCAACTTAGAAATGTTTAGGATTGCTGCGTTCTTGGCAGCATAGATTAGAAGTTAGCTAGGAGGTAGGATACAGAGGGTAGTGAAAGATGAGCATTTCCCAGGTTGTAGATGAGCTGAAAGGGAGTAGTGTCAGGACCCTTGCTTTTTTTGCTTCATATAAACTATTTGGAGATGGGTGTTGAGGGCAAGATCTCTAAATTTGCAGAAGATACTAAGTTAGGGAGAATCATGAATTGTGAAAATGATGCTGAGCAACTTCAGAAGGACACTTGCATGATGACCAAATGGGCAGACATCTGACAGATGAATTTCAATGCCAGGAAATGTGAGGTAATGCATTTTGGTAGAAGAAACACAGAAAGACAATGCAGGATCAATGATACAACTTTGCGGGAGTCAGGAGAAGAGGGACCTAAGGGTTCAAGTGCATAATTCTCTGAAGGTGGTCAAGCAAGTTGTAATTTTTGTTAAGAATGATTATGGTATCCTTAGGTTTGTAAATATGGTGTAAAAGCAAGTGATACTATACCTCTTCGAATCAAACCACATCTAGAATATTGTGTTCAGTTCTGGGCACCTTATTTAAGGAAAGATGTTTAAGCCCGAGAGGGAATGCAAAGGAGAATCACTAGAATGATGTAACAATGAGTGCTCAGGGCAGAAGGGAGTTTGTCTCAGAGCAATTCTCACTGAGCAAGCCTTGTAGGCAGCAGGTCTCATCGAGTATCCCCAAAGAATAGTCTTCATTGAGCAATCCACCTCAGGCAAGTGGAGGATGGGCCAAAAGAAGTGGAGCAAGACTGAGAGGAAAATACCCTAACACATTTCCTAGCAAGCAGGATGCTACTCCCAACACTTTAACGAAAACCAAACATTCTGCACAAACAGCCTGTTTGTCCTCTGGTATCAGTGAACCATCTTCCGTTGTCATGGTTCAATACTTCAATCATCTAATTAACTAATTTATCATACCTAAACTGTTGCTTCTTAACTCATTAAACTGTCAGTAAATTCTTCCAAATTGTCAATTGCCTTTAATAGGTAACTGTGATTGCAAGCTGCCTAAAATCAACTAATGCAGGTAAAATAAACGTAAGTACAGGGTAAAGAGATAATGGGAACTGCAGATGCTGGAGATTCCAAGATAATAAAATGTGAGGCTGGATGAACACAGCAGGCCAAGCAGCATCTCAGGAGCACAAAAGCTGACGTTTCGGGCGTCCATCAGCTCTCTGATGAAGGGTCTAGGCCCGAAACGTCAGCTTTTGTGCTCCTGAGATGCTGCTTGGCCTGCTGTGTTCATCCAGCCTCACATTTTATTATCTTGTAAGTACAGGGTAGTTAGCTTAACATCTGTCATTGAGTAAGTGTTAGAGAGTATTATAAAGGGTGTAATAGCAAAGTGTTTAGAAATACATAATATAACCAAACAGAATCAGTATATAGTTTCCTGCAAGGGAAATTGTGTCTGAAATTTTTTTTAAAAAATCTTTGAGGAGCTAACAAGCAGGGTAATGAGCAAAAACTTGGCAGATGGAATATAATGTCACACAGTATGAAGTCATGCACTTTGGAATGAAGAATAGAAGAGCTGAATATTATATAAATCGGGAAAGACTACAGGAAGCTATGGCACACAGGGTTTTATTTATTATTCATTTCTGGCGCATGGGTGTTGCTAGCTGGCCAGCATTTATTGCCCATCTCTATTTGCCCTTGAGAAGGTGGTGGTGAGCTGCCTTCTTGAACCACTCCTTGAGTCACCTGCTGTGGGTCGATGCAACAGTGCCAGTAGGAAGGGAATTCGAGGATTTTGACTCGATAACTGTGAAAAAAAAGAACGGCAATATATAAGTCAGAAGTGGTTTGGAGGGAAACTTAAAGGCACAGGAGTTCCCATGTGTTTGCTACCCTTGTCCATCTAGATGGAAGTGGTCGTGGGTTTAGAAGGTGCTGTCTGAAGATCTTTGTTGAATCTCTGCAGTGCATCTTGTAGATAGTACACACTGCTGCTACTGATCATCGGTGGTGGATGTTTGTGGATTTAGTGACGATTAAGTGGGCTGCTTTGGCCTGGAAGGTGCCAAGCTTCTTCAATGTTCTTGGGGCTACACTCATCCAGGCAAGTGGGGGGTATTGAATCACACTCTTGACTTGTGCCTTGGAGATGGTCGCGAGGCTTTCAGGAGTCAGAAGGTGATTTACCTGCCACAGTATTCCTAATTTCTGGCCTGTTCTTGTAGCCACGGTGTTTATGTAGTGAGTCCAGTTGAGTTTCTGGTCAATGATAACCCCCAAGATGTTGATAGTGGAGGATTCAATGATGGTAACACCATTGAATGTCAAGGGATGGTGGTTAGATTTTCTCTTATTGGAGATGATCATAGCCTGACATTTGTGTGGCACAAAAGTTACTTGCCACTTGTCAGTCCAAGCCTGTATTTTGTCCAGATGCATAAATTTTAAAAATTAGCATCTGAGTTCAGCAAGTCATATGACAGGCAAGTAGAATGTTAACATCTGTTTCAAAGGAAATAAAATATTAAAATACCAGCTCAAACTATACAAGACAAGAGTCAGACCACAGCTGGAATAATGTGATCAGTTTTTGTTCCCTTATCTACGTAAAGATACTCTGGCATTGGAGACAATCCAGTGAAGGTTCAGTAGGTTGATCCTGGTTTTGGAAGGACTTTCTTATGAGGAGAGGCAGTGTAAGTTGGTAAAAGAATAAGTAATGATATTATTGAAATATATAAGATGATCAGGAGGCTTGACAGGGTGGATGGAAAGAGTATTGAACTAGGGGGCAGAGAGTTTAGGGAAAGACAATGCACAATACCAATTTGGCCATTATACACGTAAGACATATTCATACTTTCTGAGGCAATGTGATTGAAAAATTTGTTTTGTGGCTCACTTTATTATAATTAATATGAGGAAATTAATTGCTGACAATGCACAGTAAGTATGGAAAAGATTATCCAATCCTACAGGTGAATTTGAACATTGGAAAAGCTTTTTGAAGTATGGCAGATCTTTATATACTTTACCATAGTAAACACTCTTTGCTTCAAATAAAAATACCCCAAAATATCTTTTGAAATTTCCATGCTGGTTTGTAAATAGGGTTTATTTGACTTTGCCAAGATTCATTTTTCACTTTTACAAGCTGTTAGTTCAGAAATGTGATGGTACCAGATGGCTGTAATGTGAATGTCAGAATGTCATAATGGGATTTAGGGAATGCATCATTACTGTCTGCTGCCCAGAACTGTATTTCTCCCATAGCCACATTCACACTCACAAAACACACTGCAAGATGTACCAGCTGACAAATATTTATCAAGTGAAAGCAGCTCCCTCTAATCTCTGCTATTTGATTTGAATCCCAGTCAATTGCTTCCGTATCTAACTATTCTCAGTTGGTTTGCATGACATTGATCAATGGTGATTTTCACCATTGTTGATGAGTTTCCTTTGGTCAAAAACCGGCATAATCCATCAAAGGCTTCAGTATTTGACAAATTTGCAGAGGAGGTCATGGTTTTATTTTAATATTGACTTAACGGGGTGTGAGCATTGTTGGCTGAGACAGTATTCATTACCCATTCCTAGTTGCTCTTCAGAAGGTGGTAGTCAACTGCCTTCTTGAATCATTGCAATCCGTTTGGTGTAGATACACCCACAATACTGTTAGGAAGGCGTTTCCAGGATTTTGACCCAGCAATATTGAATGAATGGCAACAAAGCAATGTTTTATTTAGCTAATTATTCATTGTGATCTTAGAATTCTGAACATTTCTGCAAAGATTTTTTCGATCAAAATATATCAAAATCCTGTCAATTAGATTAAAACATCGGCTGTCTAAGTGCAAGAGCTCTGTCAATCTTTTATATGCTTTTATTTTTCAGCCTGCAAAACTTTACTGCATTGTTTGACTGCTAACAGTTGAAGCTTTAATTTAGTAATCACTGATCTAGCTGGATTGTGCCAATTCTCATTGAATTTTCATCTCTTCAAGCTCGTTTTGATGTTCAACTCTAACATTCGCCAATGTATTTTGCACCTTTAGGAGTTTGATAGTTTGATATTGTATACTTAAGCTGAAAAATAAAATCTGTCTAGTGTTCCTGGAGGAGCACAGCAAGCCAGGCAGCATCAGAAGAGCAGGGAAGTTAATGTTTTATTTCGGGATGCTTCTTCAGAAATTCTGAAGAAGATTCATTTCTGAAGAATGGTCCCAGCCCAAAACGTCAACTTTCCTGCTCCTCTGATGCTGCCTGGCCTGCTGTGCTCCTCCAGCTTCACACCATATTATCTCTGACTCAAGCATTGATAGTTCTTATTACCTCTCTAGTGTTCCTGGTGCTTGATGATGGGCTTGTGGTGTAGCCTTTGGCTGCCATTTTTAAACAATCAGCAGTTGCTGCATGTTGAATGTTTCCATGATCCAGTTTGGGCATAAGAATCTCTTTCTCTCTGAATCACTTCTTATGTCACAGATAACTAGGTTCTTCCAATGCAGGTGGAGCATCACCTACCTTGACTGAAGTTCAATAGTCCTGCATTTGTATGGAAGCTCTTTCCAACATGAGTAAAGATGTCTTTTGAAGTCCATAATCTTTAAAACCTCAGATTCTATGATCACTCTGCAGGCTTAGGAAACATTTGAAGCTTCACTTGCTTTCATTAGTGATTGATTTAATATAAAACTGTATTCCAGCCTTCTCCTGTGGGAAGAGTCACTTCATCTAACTCTGACAGCAGTTGCTGTATCTCCTTAGAAAGTTCCTTTTTACCATCATTTAGGAAGAACATATTCTCCACAAAAAACACTGATGGGTTTTCAGTGTCACAAATGTGCCACATGAATCCAAAGGTATGGGAATTTCTAAAGTCTCGAGTTCCTGTCAATGAATTTCTTTCTCAGTGGTCATATGACGAAAAAGAAACCCAGAATGCCCTTTGGTAGAGGGTCAGCACCTTCTTCGATACATTCTTTTCATACTTTTTACTGCCCTTAATATGAGAAAAATGGACCGTCTGACCCACACTCTCACAATGATCAGACTGGAGTATCTATAATAGGGGGTGATCCCTGTTGCACCGAGTTTAGGTAAATATTTTCAGAGGATGCTAACCTAAGAATGATTAAAGCAAATAAGTAGTTGCCTTAGCAAAGAATTGTAATGACTCTGAATAATGTACAATATCTCTGTAAACTAGTTGCTAGTGCAAATCAAGTGAATTTAAATGAATAAGTTAGGGATTGGGAACTAAAGCAGCAGGTCAGGAAGTGAGCAGAAGGCAGAGGTTAATAGCAGAAACAGGCAAGGCCAGTCTACCAATCACAGTGAGGGAAGGAATCACAAAGGATCAAAATGTGAGTTGAAAGTTCGAGTAAATGGTAGATATGAGGCTCAGTGTTATCAGGGATTCATAAATAAAGATGGAGAGTATGGAAAGCACATCTCACAAGAAAATAATGAAATAAAAAAACAAATCATTAAAACTTATTTAAAAACCTTGTAATTAAATGCAAGCAGTATTTAGAATAAAGTTGAAGAGCTGACAGCACAAATATTAGCAAATGGGTACAACCTGGTGGAGATTACGGAACACAATTTTAGGAATGGGAGTTAAATGCCCAAATGTACTCATTATTCTAAAAGAATAGAAGAAGAAGCAGGAAATGGGTTTTCTTCAATGGTCAAGGATAACATCAAAGTGGTATAAAGAAATTATATTGGCACTAGGGATCAAAATGTTGAATCAGTCTAAGTGGAAATAAAAAGCAAGGAAAGAAATCCATTGGTAAGAGTAATTTTCAGACCCCATTCAGTCCTTGCAAAGTAGGTATTGTTTAAACCTGGAAATAGTACGGGCTTATGAGAAGGGTACAATGATAATTATGGGTGATTTGAACATGCATATTGACTAGATTACTCAACTTGGCAAGGATAGATTCAAAGAAAGATATGTAGAATGCATGACGGATCGTTTCTGAGAGCAACATGTCATGGCACCAAACAGAGAACTGGCTATTTTAGATTTGGTACTGTGTAATGAAGAAGGATTGAAAAATGGTCTTGTAGTTAAGGATCCTCTTGTAAGATGTGACCACAACATGCTAGAGTTTCAAATTTAGATTGAAAGAGTGAAGACAGAGTTGCATATGAGAGTGTTAACTCTGGGCAAAGGTAATGATAAGGCTTGCGGAAGGAGTTGGTCTGAATGGACTGGGCAAGCTGAAGTTGAAGAACAATGGCAAATGCTTAGGGAGATACTAAGCACCTCTCAATTAAAATATATTCCTGAGAGGAAGGGAATTGTAAAAAGTTTAAAAAAGAACCTTTCTTGGTTTAACAAGGAAGTTAAGGGCAACATGAAGGCATATCATACTGTAAAGGTCATTGCACTCTAGAGGATTCAGAGAACTTTATATGTCAGCAAAGGGTTACTAAAAACAAAATCGAAAGATCTAAGATGGACAGTGAAAGGAAACAAGCAGAAAACATAAATACTGATACCAAAAGCTTCTATCAGTATATAAAAAGGAAGAGAATAGTTGGTCCTTTAGAGAATGCAAATGACGAGGTAATAATAGGAAACTCAAAAATTGCAGATGCACTAAATCAGTATTTCGTCTTTGTTTTCATTGTGGAAGATATTAATTCCTTCCCAAAAACTGCAGTTACTATGGAGGAACTTGGTGAAATTACTATAGCTAGGGAGAAGGTAGTAAGTAATTTGATAGGATGAAGGGTAGATAAGTCCCTTGGAATCTGATGACCTGCACCCTGGGGTATTAAAGAAGGTGGCAGCAGAAATAGTGGATGTATTAGCTATGATATTCCAAAATTCTCTGGATTCTGGAAAGATACCAGTGGAGTGGAAATATGCTAATAAGACACACATTCTATAATACTGTAGACCAGTTAGTTTGCTCTCTGTAATGTGGAAATTGCTGAAGTCAATCATAATGGAGGAAATAACTAATAACTTAGAACTTTCACCAGTGTAAGCATGGTTTCATGAGGGGCAAATCATGCTTGACAAACCTGCTGAAGTTCTTTGAGGAAGTAACCAGCAAGGTGAATAATGGGGGTCCATTGGGTCTAGCATATTTAGGCTTCCAGGTGGCATTTGACAAGGTGCCGCATAAAAGACTGATCCAGAAGGTTATATCCCAAAGGGTTAAGGGTAAAGTATCATTTTGGATAGACGATTAGCTGACTGACAGAAAGCAGAGGGTCAGATTAACATGGGTCCTTCTCTAGATGGTTCTCTAGAAGCCAATTGGATCTCAACTATTTACAATCTATATAAATAGATTGCAAGCAGAGGCAGATTGTAATGTACCATAATTCACACAGCATACTAGAATACATGGGAAAGCAGGCTGTGATGAGGAGAAAAGAGTTTTTAGATGAATATTGATAAGTGAGGAGAATGGGCCAGAATCTAGCAGATGGAGTTTAATGTAGATAAGTGCGAGGTTGGCCATTTTGGCTCAGAAAATAAAACTGCAACTTACTATTTAGATGGGAAGCAGATTCAAAGTGCATGAGTGCAGAGTATCTGGGCGCCTTCATGCATGAATCACAGAAAGTGGGTATGCAGGTGCAGTGTATAATAAGAAAGGCAAATGGAATCCTGGCACTAAATACAAAGGGGCTGGATTATAAAAGTAGTGTTGTTACAATTATATAAAGCATAAGGCAGGAAAGTGGAGTTGTGACTGGGATAAAATCATGTTAAATAGTGAAGAGGGCTCAAAGGACTGAATGACCTATTCCTACTCCTAATTGCTATGTTCCTAAACCTTCTTCCATTAAAACATCCTGTAGAGTGTGTGTCCGGACCCTCCGTCAGATCCTAGAACTTTCTGAGCCATAACTTTGAATTTAAATAGTCTTAGGTATCTAGGTCACAATTGTTACTCAATATTTTTACCAATTTTCAATTTAAAGTTAGTTTTGCTGCCATTTACCTTAAACTCTGCATCAGAATTCATTCCCTGATTCTGTGTCATCAGTGGAGTTAAATACTTGATGTAGCCTGCCAAATGGCCCCCAGGAAAATTTCATCCTGCTCCTGCTACTGGGACTCCTGAAGCTTCCTGTGGTGTGTGCTGATTTCTCTCTTGCTGTGTCTGCAGCCATGCTCTGCTCTGTATCTTTGCATTTGTGGCCCTCTACAAAATTGGCTGGGTTGGGTTCCTAAAGGTGGTGTTCCTTCATAGTCAGGTTTGTGCATTGTTTCTCCACAGGCTTTGATTTCTGTGACGTTTTACTCATTGTGGTCAATTAATTTTCCCTGTTGCTTATTACTTATACTAATGTGTGACTTTCCTCGTGTTTTCTCCACTCGGGTTTTCTGTGCAAGTTCTCTCATTCTGCACTTCACTGTCTATATGTGCCCATTGCTCAGGAGCACCTACCACATCTAAGCTACACTTCAGATATTTCCCTCTCCTCTGTGTCCAGATTACTGGCTTGTCCTGGTGAATTTCTTCCTGTATAACTGTACATTGCTAGGTTTCACTTGCCTTGTGTTCAATGGGACTAGTCACCCTTGCCACCATGTAATGAGAAGTGGCCTACCTTCTGATGAATGAAAAGGAAGAAGCCTTATGGAACATAAATATGTACATAGGATAGCAGGGGAGAAGATCTTACCTGAAGCCCTATAAACCTGGGCTCCGGCACCATGTGATCTGATATCAATATTACATAACTCCCTTCTCACATGTTCAGTAGCTACACTGAATATAGGTACAATTCCTTTTCAGGGCTCTTGTGGTGCAGTGGCAGTGTCCATATACTTAGGTCAGTAGGTCAGGGTTCAGGTCCCTTCTGATCCTGAGACATGAAATCACAACTCTTAACTGGTCGTTTCTAAAATAAATGTAATTCTCTTTTAGTTTAAAACCATTTTAAATAGTTAAAATTCACTCCACCTTTTACGTTTGATGATGTTTCTTCAATGTCTGAGGATGTGGAAGATGCTTTCGAAGTGTAAGTTCTTTGCTGAGCAATGGGTAAAAAAAAATTGGAAGAGGCATCGTGGACCAAATAGCCTCCTTCTGTGTTGTACTGTTCTACGCCTCTATTTTTGAAACAGCATAATAGAAAAACAAGTCACAATATAGTTTGAGAAAAATCAATTAAAAATCGATCAAATAGACTCATTTAGGGGAATAAACGTTTTAAACATTTTATACCTATTTATGTTCTGTTAAATATTTAATCTAAGTACATGCCCAATTCAATTCAAAGAAATCATGTATTATACAATTTCCTGTTGATTTATGTTACCCTTGTGAATATTGCAGTAGATTTTCCACATGAAATTCTGCAAAATAATGATATACACAAAAGACAAGAAGAACATTGAAGAATTGTCCATGGTTACATAAATTTATTTAACACATTATTATAGGAAATCAATTAGTTAGATTGTTACCTGACACAAAATGCCTCATATTCCGGAAGCTTCAAAAACATTCTACATTCGAAGGGTTAACATTTAAAGATTGTCCTGCAGCAGCATCATGATGAAGTTCTCTGAGAGTCAAAAGAGAGCAGGACGAGAGGAAGTAGCTGATTGGATGACTATGTATATTATTTTATCCATTATAATTTGTAAGGTCTTTATTTTGGGTTTATAGTTTCTAAGGGCAATAGTGCAGAGGTCCAGAAAAGTAGGGCCTGAGACCAAATAACACTACTTGATTTTAAGGACAGTCTAAGTGGTTTAATTAAAAGTCATAGAAAGAGAGTTCAATTCAGTGGTGTGCTCCTGCTTTATGTTGGAATTCAGGTACAGTTTCAATGTTTTGCACAAGAACGTGTGCATTAAGTGTCTCCAGCCACAGTTCCTAAAAGCTCAGTTTCAGAGCTGGAGCAGCAGACTGGGTACATTGTGGAGTATCCACAAGGCTGACAGCACCGTGAATAGCACATACAGAGATAATTACTCTGCAGGCTAAGACTCCACAGACAGAGAGGGAATGGCTGACCACCAAGAGGCCTAGGTAAGCAGTGCAGCTGTTGTCTGTGGCCATTTCCCTGCTGACCAGATATATGGCTCTGGATATTTTGGGGGGAATGGTATCTCAGAGGAAAGTACAGCAGCTAAATTTGTCACATCATAATTGGTTCTGCTGCGTGAGACAGAGGTATAGTGTGGTGTTGGTATAGTAACACCGGATTCAACAGTAAGGGGAAGAGATAGACTTTCCTGTAGCCACAAACAAGACTCCAGGATGGTATGTTGCCTCTCAGGTAGAAGGATCAACGAAGTTTTGAAGCGGCTACTGGACATTCTGGGCTGGGAGGAGGAGCAGCCAGTGGTTGTGGTACGTTTTGATGCAAATGACATACTTTTTAAAAGGGAGGAGATCCTAAAAGCAGAATACAGGAAGTCAGGAGGCAAATTAAGAAGTAAGACCTCAAGGGTCGTAGTCTCAGGATTGCATACAACATGCTTAGAAATAGCAGGGCATATCAGTTAAAAAAGTGGCTGGAGATATGGTGCAAAGTAGTGAGTTTCTAGGGCATTAAGACCAGTTCTGGGGGAGGGTGGAACCATGACAGGATGAGCAGGTTGCACCTAGACAGGGCTAGAACCATGCCTACAGGCTGAGCTGAGATGGGAGATGAATATCCAGGGGTAAAAAAAAACACAAAGTTGCTGGGGAAGCTCAGCAGGTCTGGCAGCATCTGTGAAGGAGAAAACAGAGTTAACGTTCAGGGTCCGGTAACCATTACTCAGAACAGAAGGGTCACTGGACCCAAAATATTAACTCTGTTTTCTCCTTCACAGATGCTGCCAGACCTGCTGAGCTTTTCCAGCAACTTTGTTTTTGTTCTTCGTTTACAGCACCCGCAGTTCTTTTGGTTTTTATTTAATATCCAGGGATCGCCGGTTTTTACAAATGACAGACTGACAAAAAAAGAGAAAGAGGTAGGGTAGTGTCACTGGTTAAAGGGTACAAAGAGACAGCAGACCAATTAAATACATAGATAATGGGAACTGCAGATGCTGGAGAATCCAAGATAACAGAGTGTGGAGCTGGATGAACACAGCAGGCCAAGCAGCATCTTAGGAACACAAAAGCTGACATTTCGGGCCTAGACCTTCACCAGAAATATTTTGGCCCTCCTCTCTAACAGTACCTCAAGATCCCTGCCTACAAAGCAGGGAGGTTGTCTGGGCCATTTCCTAAGGAATAATGCCAGAACACTGCAGTGTACATACCAGGTCCTGGATGATATTTCCTGACAAGCTGCGGAGCTGGGGTTTACTTATGATTCCAGTGGGTGAACGTAGCAAAGTCCTGACAGAGGTGAGCACTTACACCTCTCTTGCTGTACAAGTCCATGAGCTTGGAACTGAAGAGCCAATTGAGCAATTAATGAGATTAAAAGTAATGAAATAACATGTGCAAGTCGGCATAGGCTATGGCACAATGGCTGCCAAGAATTTCACTTGAAAAAGCACTTTGCCAAAAAGTAGGAAATGTTAGCCCTTTTTTTCTGCTTTTTAGGTTGAATACTTTGATATTTACTTCAAAGTTAATTTCTAAGTTTGAATTCTTCAAGTTTCCCATTAAAATCTATCAATAACAGAAAGAGTACTAAAAAGCTTTTTTCATGAACAACAAATGCTAGTACATTTAATTGAGCAACGAGAAGAGAGGAGTTAGAGACAAAGAAAGAAGCACAAAAGCTTCACAAGAGAACTGCAAAGCTTGTAAAATAGTCATGTGTCTAGTATCAGTATTAATTTAGACAATTAACTGGCAGACTGGTTGATTGAATGCAGAAAATTAATTCAAATTACGCCAAAATAAAAACTAATTTACGTCCATTTGTAACAGCTTCAGTACATAAATATTTATCTGTAGACAACACACTAGAAACATATGACTGCAATTTTCTGCCAACTCAGTAATTTATTCAGGCTCCTTCTCCTTAATCGAAAATAGAAAAAAATTGATCTTTGGAGAGTATTTAAGTAATTAACATAAAAGATCATTAATTCAAACACTTCACCTACAGAAACAATAAGTATTTATAAAAAATAAATGTAAAAGCAGTTTGAATAAGTAGTAAACAATATATAAAGGTATATTTACCTGTAAGGGAAAAAACAGTGTAATCACATAAGAATGAGATTTGTTGTTAAAATTAATCCCAAATTAATTTGTGTCTGCAAACATCACGTCAGCTTAACAATTACAACTCTTTATTTGAGTAACTTGTCAATTATAATAAATTATTTATACAAATTAGTTTTAAGTACCATTAAATATTGGAAAAATATCTAAGCAATAAAGGTTAGGTGATCATGTCATTGGATATCCTGACCTAAAACCTGAATTTATTATCTCCTCATCTGTTGCAGATGTATGGTTACTAGGTATAAGGTCATGTGAAAGAAGTTACAACCTCCATAAATAAATAATTAGTTTACAATACAAATAATCCAATTTGTAAATCTATTATCAATGAAAGCTGACTACTCTTCTCACATTTGGACTATGTAAAAATAAAACATTTCTAATAGGCATAAAATGCTTTTTTCAATTAAATAATTTTGTTAATTCTCTTTTTGATGATTTATACATGACACTCCTGAAAACAATGTTGTACAATGGAATGTTAATTGTGTGTCATGACTGATTTAAAATGTCCTGTTCCCACATTAGCACACTTTACCTCGAAGTACTTGATTTAAATAGACCATAAACGACATTATAAATTATACTAATCAGCCAGATGGAACTATGAGCTGAAGAATATGATTGACGCTGTCCTTTTTCTGAAACCACCACCTGTAAAATGCATGAAAGGCCGCCACTCCCAGTTATGTTGGTGGCTGCACCATGTAGGAAGGAACTTCACACAGGAACATGAGCACAGAGCTCCACTTGCTGGTTACTTCAGTTGCTGTGTTAGGAAAAAATATTATAGTAATGCGCTGGTGGCTCTGGCTGTCAATATTAAAACCAACCACATTAGGGTTAAACACTCACGAATGAGAGAGAAAATTTAAAACACGGGTAGTCCACACTGTCAATAAATCATGTAAGATTACCTATTGGATTTAGAACATTCAAGCATCAGATTATCTAGTTTATGCCAGATTTATAAGCCCATTTTGCATCCATTTTATTTTGTTATGCGAACATTGAAAGTGACTTATTACCTGCATAAAACACAATAGATAAATTCAAAGCAGCATCAGAAAAATAAGAATGAGATTTTTTTCAAACCACCTAATACCAATCTTAATTTATTTTCCACGAGCTGGAAACCTTCCATAGAAATTGCATACTTTCTTCGCTCATACAAAACTCCTTTCAAACAAAGAAAGAATACGTTATTTACATTCGAGATAATGGGAACTGCAGATGCTGGAGATTCCAAGATAATAAAATGTGAGGCTGGATGAACACAGCAGGCCAAGCAGCATCTCAGGAGCACAAAAGCTGACGTTTCGGGCCTAGACCCTTCATCAGAGAGGGGGATGGGGGGAGGGAACTGGAATAAATAGGGAGAGAGGGGGAGGCGGACCGAAGATGGAGAGTAAAGAAGATAGGTGGAGAGAGTGTAGGTGGGGAGGTAGGGAGGGGATAGGTCAGTCCAGGGAAGACGGACAGGTCAAGGAGGTGGGATGAGGTTAGTAGGTAGCTAGGGGTGCGGCTTGGGGTGGGAGGAAGGGATGGGTGAGAGGAAGAACCGGTTAGGGAGGCAGAGACAGGTTGGACTGGTTTTGGGATGCAGTGGGTGGGGGGGAAGAGCTGGGCTGGTTGTGTGGTGCAGTGGGCCCACTTCCTACAGACTAAGGGGGTGGCCATGGGCACCCGCATGGGCCCCAGCTATGCCTGCCTCTTTGTAGGTTACGTGGAACAGTCCCTCTTCCGCACCTACACAGGCCCCAAACCCCACCTCTTCCTCCGGTACATTGATGACTGTATCGGCGCCGCCTCTTGCTCCCCAGAGGAGCTCGAACAGTTCATCCACTTCACCAACACCTTCCACCCTAACCTTCAGTTCACCTGGGCCATCTCCAGCACATCCCTCACCTTCCTGGACCTCTCAGTCTCCATCTCAGGCAACCAGCTTGTAACTGATGTCCATTTCAAGCCCACCGACTCCCACAGCTACCTAGAATACACCTCCTCCCACCCACCCTCCTGCAAAAATTCCATCCCCTATTCCCAATTCCTCCGCCTCCGCCGCATCTGCTCCCACGATAAGACATTCCACTCCCGCACATCCCAGATGTCCAAGTTCTTTAAGGACCGCAACTTTCCCCCCACGGTGATCGAGAACGCCCTTGACCGCGCCTCCCGCATCTCCCGCGACACATCCCTCACACCCCGCCCCCGCCACAACCGCCCCAAGAGGATCCCCCTCGTTCTCACACACCACCCTACCAACCTCCGGATACAACGCATTATCCTCCGACACTTCCGCCATTTACAATCCGACCCCACCACCCAAGACATTTTTCCATCCCCTCCCCTGTCTGCTTTCCGGAGAGACCACTCTCTCCATGACTCCCTTGTTCGCTCCACACTGCCCTCCAACCCCACCACACCCGGCACCTTCCCCTGCAACCGCAGGAAATGCTACACTTGCCACCACACCTCCTCCCTCACCCCTATCCCAGGCCCCAAGATGACATTCCACATTAAGCAGAGGTTCACCTGCACATCTGCCAATGTGGTATACTGCATCCACTGTACCCGGTGCGGCTTCCTCTACATTAGGGAAACCAAGCGGAGGCTTGGGGACCGCTTTGCAGAACACCTCCGCTCAGTTCGCAACAAACAACTGCACCTCCCAGTCGCAAACCATTTCCACTCCCCCTCCCATTCTCTTGATGACATGTCCATCATGGGCCTCCTGCACTGCCACAATGATGCCACCCGAAGGTTGCAGGAACAGCAACTCATATTCCGCCGGGGAACCCTGCAGCCATATGGTATCAATGTGGACTTCACCAGTTTCAAAATCTCCCCTTCCCCTACTGCATCCCTAAACCAGCCCAGTTCATCCCCTCCCCCCACTGCACCACACAACCAGCCCAGCTCTTCCCCCCCACCCACTGCATCCCAAAACCAGTCCAACCTGTCTCTGCCTCCCTAACCGGTTCTTCCTCTCACCCATCCCTTCCTCCCACCCAAAGCCGCACCCCTAGCTACCTACTAACCTCATCCCACCTCCTTGACCTGTCCGTCTTCCCTGGACTGACCTATCCCCTCCCTACCTCCCCACCTACACTCTCTCCACCTATCTTCTTTACTCTCCATCTTCGGTCTGCCTCCCCCTCTCTCCCTATTTATTCCAGTTCCCTCCCCCCATCCCCCTCTCTGATGAAGGGTCTAGGCCCGAAACGTCAGCTTTTGTGCTCCTGAGATGCTGCTTGGCCTGCTGTGTTCATCCAGCCTCACATTTTATTATGTTATTTACATTGTTCCTTCCATACTTTCAGAGCATCCTAAAAACATGTTACAATCAACAGATACTTTTGAACTGTAATTTACAAATGCTCCATGAGGAAATATGGTCGCCAATTTGTATATAAAAAGAACCTACAAAAAGAATTATAGCCTTATCCTTTTGTAGCGCCATTGGTTGAAATATTTCCATTGGGAAGGATATTGAGAGGACTTTTATTCTTAAAATATTTCTGAATCTTTTGTGTCCAACTGAACAATTTTCTACTTAACAATTTGGCATATGTTTCTGCAGTAGAGGTGCTTTATAAATGCAAGATAATATTGTTGCTGAAAAACAGTAATCTAACAATTTAGTACTGTCTCAATACAGCTCTGAAGTATCAGTCAAAATCATATGCAGAGACCCTGACACTGGATTGGAATCTCGAAAGATTTAAGGTTTAATTGTATTATATATGACTGGCTGAATCAAGCGACCTGAACAGGAGACTGAAATACTCAATCAATATAATGTGGAGCTTGAGGAATACAGCAGGCCAAGTAGCATTAGAGGAGTAGGAAAGTCAAATTTTTGGTTTTACACCCTTCATCAAGACTTGCCACCTCTGAATGACTGAAATATTTAATTGACTGGATGGCTTATTTGCAAAGCTGTGTGATGCCGACAATATGGGTTTAATCCCTGCACCAGCTAGAGTTACTGTGAAGGACTCTCCTTTTCAACCTCTCTCTCTCTATTGAGAGGGCAGCCCTGTGGCCTGGTAAGACTATGGCAATTTAACTTAAGCGAACTCCAAAGTTTTGTTTGTATGATAGATCATGCCACTTTGTATTAGCGTCAGGTTGTAGCATAGACTTTCTGGTATTTGATCAGGTAAGCTAAGCCATCATTTCGGATGAAAGCAGTGATTCTTAAAAAGGCAGGCATGTACCCAATCAAGTTTTAACTTTACCCAGTTAAACCTCCTTTAGCCTCTACATCAGTAGTTTATGAGTTCAACTCCAAGACTTGACACTATAATCCAATTTGAACGTTCAGCACTACACAGCATTGCTGCAAATACGACTCAGAATTTGATGGAAGTGATGGAGATCTTGGCTGCTGGCTGGAGAGCAGGCAAGAGTCACTCCTCACTTCTTTTCAGCTGGGTCCACTCCATCTTGGCAGGCCATTGGCAGGTCTTCCCCAGGTCTGAAAGCATTGGGAGATAGGGGTGAAGATCCTACCCACTGAAAGCTGCTGGCCAATCAGAAGCTGACAACACTTCTGCATTCAGCAGCACCATCAGGGTAGCTGTGCCTGCTGCTTTTGAAGCCATTACCTGAGGCTTTGGGTTCAAGGAGATACTCAGGGCACATGTGAGTGACGATTGGTATGTGGCACAGGGTGGAAGTTGTGCGAGAGAAGAGTGCAGGTGTTGGCCTATCCCATTGCCAGGTCCCTCAATCTTCACTGAGTGCCATTGAGGAGGAAACTCCATTCCACTCCAGAGGCCACTAGCCCAACATGCAAGGGCTTACTTGTTATGCTCACAGCTTGGCAGAGACTTGCCTGGTCCAGGGTTAGTTGTTAACTAAAGCACCTCAGTTGGCAATGAAATGGTTCAGCTCTCTGTGTGTCTTCCTCCCACAGATTTAATTGAGGCAGAGAAGTTGGGTGACAGGGACCCATCCAAAGGCCTTTCTCATGATCAAATGCCCTGCCACTAACGTTACCACAGAAGAGGTCACAAGATCCCAACAGCGACCTCTGGATCAATGGTAAACCAAGGCTGTGCCTACCTGTTTGATTTGATTTAACAGTTTACGTGGGAGTATTTACAGGTTTGATAAGATGCCTCACGGGAGGCTGCTGAGTAAGATGAGGGCCCATGGTGTTTGAGGTGAGCTACTGGCTTGGATTGAGGATTGGCTGTCTGACAGAGGGCAGAGAGTTGAGATAAAAGGTTCTTTTTTGGAATGGCAACCAGTGACAAGTGGTGTCCCGCAGGGTTCAGTGTTGGGGCCGCAGCTGTTCACTTTATATATTAATGATCTGGATGAAGGGACTGGCGGCATTCTGGTGAAGTTTGCCGATGATACGAAAATAGGTGGACAGGCAGGTAGTACTGAAGAGGTGGGGAGGCTGCAGAAAGGTCTAGACAGTTGAGGAGAGTGGTCCAGGAAATGGCTGATGAAATTCAACGTGATCAAATGTGAGGTTTTGCACTTTGGAAAAAAGAATACAGGCATGGACTATTTTCTAAACTGTGAGAAAATTTGTAAAGCAGAAGCACAAAGGGATCTGGGAGTATTAGTCCAGGATTCTCTAAAGGTTAACTTGCAGGTAGAGTCCGTAATTAGAAAGCGAATGTAATGTTGTCGTTTATCTCAAGAGGGTTGGAATATAAAAGCAGCAATGTGCTTCTGAGACTTTATAAGGCTCTAGTTAGTTCCCATTTAGAATACTGTGTCCAATTTTGGGCCCCACACCTCAGGAAGGACACACTGGCGCTTGATCGTGTCCAGCGGAGATTCACACGGATGATCCCTGGAATGGTAGGTTTAAAATACGATGAACGGCTAAGGATCCTGGGATTGTATTCATTAGAGTTTATTCATTGACGGAGATCTAATAGAAACTTACAAGATAATGTACGGCTTAGAAAGGGTGGACGCTGGGAAGTTGTTTCCGTTAGGCGGGGAGACTAGGACCCTTGGGCACAGCCTTAGAATTAGAGGGGGCAAATTTAAAATGGAAATGAGGAGACATTTCTTCAGCCAGAGAGTGATGGGCCTGTGGAACTCATTGCCACGGAGTGCAGTGGAGGCCGGGACGTTAAATGTCTTCAAGGCAGAGATTGATAAATTCTTGATCTCACAAAGAATCAAGGGCTACGGGGAGAATGTGGGTAAGCGGAGTTGAAATGCCCATCAGCCATGATTAAATGGCAGAGTGGACTCGATGGGCCGAATGGCCTTACTTCCACTCCAATGTCTTATGGTCTTATGGTCTTAAGACCAGGACCTAGTTTACGTGGCAGTATTTACAGAAGACCAGGACATAGTTTACAAGGTAGTATTTACAGAAGACCAGGACATTGTTTTGATGACTTCTTCAATAAGAAAGCAAATTAATTGGTCCTTTATCTTATTTATGACTTCTGGAACTTTCTGTATAGAAACTGGTGACTGTGTTTTTCTATATAAGAAGAATGACCTCATCTCAAAATAAAGATATTGGTTCTGACATTGAGCATGTGATAAAATGTTACATCAATGCTTTACCTTACAAGCAAATGAAGCAGAAATGATTGACCAAGAAAGATAGTGCTGTGTCAAGCCATTGTTATGTCACATTCACTGTGGGTTGTCCTATTTCAGTATTGTAGCCACCTGTTCTTCAGCCTTCATCAATGCCACTGAGGTATCTGCTAGTGGCTATTTTCATGTCAGCACATTGTACAATCACTTAGACTCTACAAATGTCTACAATGGCATCAAAGTTTTGTTATTTTTTCCAACTGTTTCCCTGTAGTCTTGTTGAAATGGATGAACCTGTCAGTTTCCTAGAACAGTATATTTGTTAACTCTTGAATACAAGCAAGCGTGTTACCTTGTCTAATGTCAAACTAACCTCTTCCTGGTGATTCAATCTAAAACTATTGATTTACTCTGTATGTTGTCTTTTAACTCCTTTAACAACTTTCTCTTGTGTGCCTGAAACTCTGTATGCAAAGTTTCCCTCAAAGATTCAAACTGACAAATGGAAATATCAAATCTCCAAAGACATTGAGATCTTTTCCTGGTTAACTTCCTAAAATATTTCTGAGCCTCACTTCTATCATATTTCACCACGAGTAATCTAACAGCTTCCACTATTGGCACAGTTATTACGATGGCATTCTTAAATGAAGAACATCTTGCATTGCTGATTTTATTTAAAGATAATTTACAACATAGTTTCAATGTCAGAATAACACATTGTTAGACTATTTTGCAGCTAGACTTCATTGTCATCACAACTCCCAGACCAATAAATAGTGCACATGTAATTTGAAATTTATCAATACAGAAGATTACTACTATGATAAATACATATTCATGCATTAATCCAAATGCTTATTACTTCTTCACTTCACCACTTATTTTGGCCAGATTTGTGCGAGTGAATGTTGGAAGGGATATTCTTGCAAATCAGTATCTGAATTCTCTCCTTTCTGGATCTGTTGCCAAGTAGTTTCTATATATGTCCTCAGGTGATTGACCTTCTTGCCAGTGAAGATTATTTCTTACTATTTACTTTATCAAAATAACTCACACTTGGCCTGCCTTACTAAAACATGTCTATTGCTTTATATAATGACCATTTTCAGGACTCTCGTGTTGCAGTGGTAATGCCCCTACTTTTAAGACAGGAGACCTTGGTTCAAGTCCCACCTACTCCAGAGGTGCACAATAACCCCTCTTTAAACAGGTTGATTAGAAAAAGCATCTATACCTTGACCCTCAATCTGATATGATGAATTCAACAGTCAAAGCAGAAGAGAATTGGATAGTGGCACACCTATGCTTCATTTGCCTGTGTGCATACTGAAGATTCTTGGATAGAGACTCAAAGACATTTATGGCATAAAAGGAGGCCATTTGGCCCATTATTTACACACTGCTCAACAAAGATCTGATAACACTAATCCCATTTTCCGGCTTTTGACACATAGCCCTGAAGGTGATGGTTACCTAAATACTGTTTAAATGTTATGAGAGTTCTAACTCAAACACCCTTTCAGGCAGTGAGTTCCAGCCTTCCATACTCTCTGGGTTAAGGAAATATTTCTCAACTTCCCTTTAGTCTTCTCAGTCTTACCTTAAAGCTCTGTCCACATTGTTATTGATCCCTCCACTAATGGGAGAAGTGTCTTCTGATCCATCCCATCTGTACCCCTCTTAATATTATTCACCTTTATTTCTCAACTGTTGTTTCTCCAAGGAAAACAACCCTAACTAATCAAATCTTTCCTTATCATTCAGATTCTCAAGTCCACACAGCATCCCGGTAAATCTCCTCTCTACTGTTTCTAGAGACCTTCCTTTAATGTGGTCACCATAAATTCCATAGGTTTTCTTATACATCACATACATAAATACATGCTAAATACAGAGCCTGGTGCCCATTTCCAGGATTGTTTGCTAATGTTCAGTGGCACATCATATGTAATCTCTAAAAAATGTAAAAGCATCTGAAATGAGAAAGTGATAATGGGAACTGCAGATGCTGGAGAATCCAAGATAACAAAGCGGGGAGCTGGATGAACACAGCAGTCCAAGCAGCATCTCAAGAGCACAAAAGCTGACGTTTTGGGCCTAGACCCTTCATCAGAGAGGGGGACGGGGAGAGGGTTCTGGAATAAATAGGGAGGGGGGGGAGGTGGACCAAAGATGGAGAGAAAACAAGATAGGTAGAGAGGAGAGTATAGGTGAGGAGGTAGGGAGGGGATAGGTCAGTCCAGGGAAGATGGGCAGGTCAAGGAGGCGGGATGAGGTGGTAGGTAGGAAATGGAGGTGCGGCTTGAGGTGGGAGGAAGGGATGGATGAGAGGAAGAACAGGTTAGGGAGGCAGAGACAGGCTGGGCTGGTTTTGGGATGCAGTGGGGGAAGGGGAGATTTTGAAGCTGGTGAAGTCCACATTGACACCATTGGGCTGCAGGGTTCCCAAATGAGAAAGGACAGGTTAATATTTGAGGTTGAGGACACTTTGTCAAAATCTTGATCTTTCAGATACTGATGGTCCTGTTATTTATTTGCAGCATTTTCTTCCTTTATTCCACCCAGTGCTGGGTCTCTATATGACAGAAAACAACGCAAAGAAAATCAAAGACAGCTTATTGTAACTGTGAGATTGCCAACTTCATTATGTCTTACTGTAGTCAAGTCACGGCTCTGCTCCTACATTCTTCCAGCCACTGATTTAAATAATGAGACACCTTTTTTTTAATTTCTAGCAAAACCTCAAATATCCCTCTGCCTCACAAATAAAAAGCTATCAAAATGTGTTTTGACGAGATTGGCATTGTACGTGTCACAATAATTATATGGGCTTGTTACTGCGCTCTGTGTTATTTTAATTAATTGAGGTTTGGATATCTGCATAATGTTTCACTGGGAAAAAGCAACTGGTATTTAGGCAATGCATTGTGCAATAAATAACATGAGAGAAAGACAAGTAGAAGTTGTACTTCTAATGCTAACAGTGAAAATTCAAAGAGAATTTTGTTATGGCTAACGTACATTTAAAATGATGCTTTCAACACAATGATGTAAATTGAAAATTAAGGTAAAACTGTTAGCAAAGCAATGTTTCACTGTACAGAAGATGGTCTAACCCAAAATGACTGCAAACAATATCAACACAGAATGTTGGCTCAATTGACACTTTCATATTCTGAGATTTCTCGAAGTTCAGTTTGGGATGCATCTGAAATGTTGGAGACTCAAGGCAGGAGGATAAGTGAGAATACAGATCAGTCATGATCTCAGTAAATGGCAAAACAGGCTTGTAGGGCCGAAAGGCCTCCTGCTGTCTCAATGTCCTTCAGAGTGCAATTATGATGCCAATATGCTCCTGCTATTTTATGCAATGAGCCAAATTAACTGTTCATTTTTTATTTCGGCTAATGGTGATTACTAATTTTTTTTCTATAAACTATGAATTTGCAAGCAGTTATATCAATCAGCTCTAGTTCAGTTGTACAGCTAATATATAGGAAACAACAATGTTAGGGGCCAAAATACTCTGGCTTCTGAACTCAGTTGTTATACCAACTTAGAGGACAATATAAAATTAACATTGGAAAGCAAATGCAATACATGACTTGGATGGATTTTGGCAACCTACTAATTCCACAGATGCTCTCCTCCATTAGAAAAGGTGCCCAGATCCATTATCTTACTCTGGAACTTTTCCTCTCTGGATGCTTTCCAAATCCTTTTCTTTGAAATCAAACATCTTGTGGTGTTCTTTCGAGTCTCATCTGACCTGGTCTTCACTCACACTATGGGGAAAGAACAGGGGAATGAGATTAACTAGATATCCCTTTGAAAGAGCCAGCACAGGCCTGATAGGCTAAATGTCTTTTCAAGTGCTGCATCATTCTATGATTCTGGTGGGTTCCAAATGTTATCCTGTGGAGGCTCATCTTCAATGAACATTCAATGGCCATCACATTAACTTTGGGTCAGAACTGTGGATTACGGCAGGAATTCTCAGATTTAACTGCCATTGCCTGCAGTCCTACTTAGTGGCCAATCATTCTGCTTTTACATGGCAATTAACCTTTAGGCTCAACAGGAACAAGAGCAAAAACTTTTGGAAGTAGAAAAGTTTTTGTATTTGTGAAGTTTCCATGAAATCACATGCTCACAGTCAAACAAACAAAAAAATAGTCAATTAATAAAATTTACCATAAACAACTTACTGGAAATTGATGTTGTATTCTCAGTAGAAATTGAGCTAGGATTTTACATCTCTAACTGAAGTGCGCTGCTGGTCTCTGAAATAGAATCCAATAGTGAAAACAAATGACAATGCAGCTGAAATTTCAGGCACTATGTTAATACAAATACTTGAACACATTCAGGAAAACAAAGGCATTAATTTTTATATTTAGAATCGGTAACATACGACGGAAAAAGTGATAATAGGACCTGAGCAAATTTCAAGTGAAACATTAGCTGTATTATGAAATGATTGAAGATCTCAAATATTACTGCAAAATATTGAAATGTCCTAAAAATAAATGACATCCAAATTGCTTTTTGTAGAGAAAAATATTTCCTCTTGTATGTAATTTTGCATTTTTTTAAGCGGGCTGTTATGCAACAAGTGAAAGCACTAAAGATTCTTAAATAAACTTCTTCTCCACAACCTTGCAGATTCTTCCTTTACAGATTCTTATCTAATTCCCTCTCAGTTATTCCTCACGGAAAAAAGGTTATGTTCTAATAGCACAGTAAGTGAAAACATTTCTTCCCTCCTCATTCTTTTGACAGTAATCAAGAATCTACATTCTTTACCTACCTGAACAGGAAAGGGCACAATACAGAAATCAATGAAATCTTTTTTAAAAATGCAATAGTGAGAGAGATAAGGATAAATTAGAAGGAGTTTGAAAGATAATTGATTAAGAGCCAAAAGGAAAATATTAAGAGATGAGATAATTACTTTGAGATGAAGGGAACATCTTTCGATCTAAAACAAAATGGAAAATGTTTCACTGTTCTCCCAAGGTGGCAGAGTATCCTGCCGTTGAAAATATTGGCCTCAGCATTATCAGAATCTGTACTCAAAGAACTCTTCTGTATCTTCTGATAGGGATGTCTGTTTGAGATTACTGGTTAAATATTCTCTTCAGATGGAAGCGGCATCGCAAGTTGCAATCTAAAGTAGAGCACCTCCCAAGCTTTTATGAAAATTTCAATCACTCCAATTTTAGACCCCTACTGTTCCGTCCCTCAGTATCGAAATTTCACCCCTTGAAACCTCCTAATGGATCATGAATCAAAGACAAATTATATTGAATGTAATATTACATTGAACAAAATGAATTCAATCATTACCATTGTTTAAAGTTTTCACTTGCTGTAAGACAAAAGAGCTTAATGACTCCACTTTTAGTACTTTAACAATTGTAACTCTGGTTCCTTTTGAATATTTATCTTCATTCGTGGTTCTTCCATTGATGCCCTTATAAAGTATTCCCCCATTTTACTTTTCTCCACACAAACTGAAATAATTTTCGTAAATATGCTGCTTTTCTTCTTTTTGATCAAAAGACGTTCCCATCATCTCAAAGTATTTATCTAATCTCTTCATATTTTCCTTTTGGTTGTTCATCAGTTATCCTTCATACTCTTTTCAATTTACCCTCATCTCACTCACTATTCTTCATTTTTTAAATTTTCATTGTTCTCTGTATAATACCCTTTTCTGTTCAGATTATATTTAATTATATTCAAGTTATTCACTGTAGCTAAATTGATTTTTCAAATTCTTTTGCAAGCTCATCTGTTCAATTCAGTAGATGCAGACAGTCACCGTATTGCCTGATAACTATTGTTGAAAACATTAAAGTCCAAAGCCTCACAAGTGCATTTTGTACTTTAGATTAGTGGCACCTTTTTGTACCACTTAAAATAGCGCAGATAAGCGGTATAGCCTGATAATACTTCTCTAGCTTTGTAAAGGCAAAGCACACAGTTCAAATCTAATTGCTTTCCATACAGTGGTGAACATTTGGAATGGACAGAAAGGCAGCTAGAATGGACAAATCTAAAGGGAAATCTGATAAATATTTAAAGGAGCAGGCCATTTAATTTTGTGATTACTAACCCGTAAAAAGAAATTAGACAATAAAAGTTGGTTATAATGCAATGTAAAACATTATCTTCAGCATTAGCTCAAAATGTGTGATATATATAATCCACATTATGCATCAACCCATAGAACATAGAAAAGTACAGCATAGTACAGGCCCTTCGGCCCACTATGTTGTGCCGTGGAATAATCCTAATCCAAAAATAAAATAACCGAACCTACATTCCCCTCAATTCACTGCTGTCCATGTGCATGTCCAGCAGTCACTTAAATGTCACTAATGACTCCGCTTCCACGACTACCACTGGTAAACTATTCCATGCGCTCACAACTCTCTGGGTGAAGAACCTCCCTCTGACGTCTCCTCTATACCTTCCTCCTAACACCTTAAAACTATGACCCCTCATGGCAGTCAATCCTGCCCTGGGGAAAGTTTCTGGCTATCGACTCTATCCATGCCTCTCATTACCTTGCACACCTCGATCAGGTCACCTCTCTTCCTTCTTCTCACCAGAGAGAAAAGTCTGAGCTCAGTCAACCTCTCCTCGTAAGACAAGCCCTCCAGCCCAGGCAGCATCCTGGTAAACCTCCTTTGCACCCTCTCCAAAGCCTCCACATCTTTCCTATAATAGGGCAACCAGAACTGGACACAATATTCCAAGTGTGGTCTCACCAGGGTTTTGTAGAGCTGCAGCATAACCTCACGGTTCTTAAATGCGATCCCCCTGTTAATGAAAGCCAAAACACCATATGCTTTCTTAACAACCTTATCCACCTGGGTGGCAACTTTGAGGGAGCTATGCACTTGAACACCAAGATCCTGCTGTTCCTCCACACTGCTGAGAATCCTGCCTTTAATCCTATATTCAGCATTTAAGTTCGACCTTCCAAAATGCATCACTTCGCATTTATTCAGGTTAACTCCATCTGCCATTTCTCAGCCCAGCTCTGCATTCTGTCAATGTCTCGCTGAAGCCTGCAATAGCCCTCGATACTATCAACGGCACCTCCAACCTTTGTATCCTCAGCAAACATACTAACCCACCCCTCAACCTCCTCATCTAAGTCATTTATAAAAACTACAAAGAGTAGAGGCCCAAGAACAGAGCCCTGCAGGACACCACTCAACACTGACCTCCAGGCAGAATACTTACTATCTACAACCACACTCTGCCTCCTGTCAGCCAACCAATTCTGAATCCAGACAGCCAAATCACCCTGTACCCCATGCCTCCTGACTTTATGAATGAGCCTGCCGTGGGGAACCTTATCAAATGCCTTGCTAAAGCCCATGTACACCATTTCCACTGCTAGACCCTCGTCAACCTGTCTCGTAACTTCCTCAAAGAACTCAATAAGATTTGTAAGGCATGACCTGCCCCTCACAAAGCCATGCTGACTCCCTTTAATCATGCTATGCTTTTCCAAATAGTCATAAATCCTATCCCTCAGAATTTTTTCCAAAACCTTGCTGACTACAGACATAAGACTGACTAGTCTGTAATTTCCAGGGATTTCCCTATTCCCTTTCTTGAAAAGAGGAACAACATTTGCCTCCCTCCAGTCTTCTGGTACGACTCCCGTGGAGAGTGAGGAAGCAAAGATCTTTGCCAGCGGCTTAGCAACCTCCTATCTCGCTTCCCGGAGCAACCTAGGATAAATCTGGTCTGGCCCTGGGGACTTATCAATCTTAATGTTTGCCAATATTTCCAGCACATCAACTTCCTCAATCTTGATCTGTTCAACCCTGTTTTCCTGCTCCTCAAAGTTTTCATTCACAACAAGGTCCCTTTCCTTAGTGAAAACTGAAGCAAAAAACTCATTTAGGGCTTCCTCTATCTGCTCAGACTCCACGCACAAGTTCCTACGCTATCCCTGATTGGCCCTACCTTCTCCCTGATCATTCTCTTATTCCTCATGTATGAGTAAAATGCCTTCAGGTTTTCCCTAATCCTTCCTGCCAATGGGCAGTGAATACTCCTGGGAGGAGTACCTAAGAAGCAGGAAGGTGCAGCCACAGGCATGCAAACAGCAGCGTGTAAAGGTTACCTAAGGGGCAATCTTAAGATGGGGAAGCATCAGAAGGTGGCAAAGTGAACCATAATTGACACCAGCACAGGGGGCAAGGTATCCTGTAGGAGATACGTATTGGTAGAGGTTAAACTATCTCTAGATGTTGCACCAAAGACTGGCCTCTCCTTTGAAGCTATCGCAGATCTTTGTACTATAATGATGGGTGAGTTGAGCCCTATTGACATTAGTGATCATCACTGCCAATTCCAGTAAAACTCAATGTGACCTTTAACTCTTTCACTTCCATTTCATTCCAGGGGCCCACTGGAGATGCAAGTGGCATTTCCCGTAAGAACATAAGACATCAAATTAGGAAATTTGGTCTGTTGTGTTTATTGCAGGATTCAATGCGGTCATGATTGATCTGTTAATCTTCAATTCCACTTTCCTACCTTATCCACAAAACCTTTGATTCCCTTAATGACCAGAAATCTGTCTATCTCGTCTTGAATAGTCTTAATGACACAGCCTCAACAGGTCTCCAAATAAAAGAATTCTATAGATTTCCGACACTCTGAGAGAAAGAAGGTCCTCTTCATCTGTGCCTTAAACGAGTGACTCCTTATTCTGAGGTGATGCCTTCTGGTCCTAGACTTCTCCACAAAGGGAAACAACTTTTTTTCTGAATCGACACAACCAAATACCTTAAGAACTTTATATGTTTCAATTCGGCATCTCCTCATTCTTTTAAATGCAAAGATTACCAGCACATGCTATCAACCTCTATTCATAAGAAAATCCCTACATGCTCAGACCCAATCTAGTGAACTTTCTTTGCACTGCCTCCAGTGTCAGTATATCATTCATTAGATCAAAACTTTTGGACTTAGATCAAAACTGTTAACACTATATCAGCTATGTTCTGAATTATGTCTAATATAGTTTCCACAAGACCTCTTTATTTTGTACTCTATTCCCTTTGAAATAAAGGCCAACATTCCATTTGCATTCCCTATTAACCACTAAACTTGAAGGTTGGCTTTTGTGATGCATGCAGTAGGACCCAAAATCACTTTGCACTGTAGCTTTCTGCAGTCTTTCTCCGCTGAAATGATGTTCAGCTGGCCTGTCACAGTGCATAACCTCACAATATCCCCCACTATATTCCATTTACTAAGTTTTTCCCTGCTCACTTAACCTTTTGCAATAATATCTTGGTAGACTCCTTTTGTCACCCTCACTATTTGCTATCCCTCCAATCTTTGCATCATCTGCAAATGTCAAACAATTGTACATCACTGCCTCCAAATGATAACCATTGACCAATGATAAATCAATCTATTCCATTATCACAGTGATCCAGACAGACAGTGAGGTAGTATTGATCCAGTCTAGGAGAGGCAGAGAATTTGATACCATTGCTGTGTTGCCCAGGGTGATGGCGAGATACATTGCACACATGTCCAATGAGGCAACTTTCAACAAAAGAAACGGATTTAATTCCACCTATGTGCAGCTGGTCGGTGACCACCTCCAATAGATTCCTTAGATGTGTGCACATAATTCTGGAAGTGGCTAGGACTCCCTCATGATCTGGAAGTTTCAGGTTCCTGAGGTTTTCATGTGCCACCATGGGCCTTCAAGCTTGGATTTGTGACCCAAGGAGGTACTGACTAAACCCAGTGAGGAGGCCCAGGACAGAAACAACAGGGAAATAGAACACCAGCAATGCAATGACCTAAGCCTGAATCACTCTTTAATATGTCCCAGGAGGGGGTTCTCAGATCATGCCCTTGTGCACTCTTTGCGACCTGGTGCTGCAGAGAGGAAGAATCTGACCAGCACGGTTATATTGGAACCTGAAGCATCCTCTAACAAGGAAAATAAAGAGAAATCTGATGATGAGCAGTAGCACCTGGAAAGACATGAGCATGTATATTTTGGGACTAGCTGATGCAGTTGAAGAGAGATAATGCATCATTGTAGAACAAGTACCAAAGTGATGGTGCCATTTCCCTGGTGTTCTCAGGACTTTACATTAATGAACAACAGCCCCACCCAGTCTCTTCACCACCTGACCCTTCACACAGCAAAGGGGATAGACACTGAGATTCAGCTCAAAGAAGGTATGACTCCAAACTCAGAGAAAAGGCACTTGGGACTACTTTCATAATGATGACAAGTAGATGGAACCAACACCAGAAATTGTTACATCTTGGTGAATAGCTTCCTTTGAAGTCAGTGGCAATGCAGTAGCTTCTGAGGACCCTTCCTCAGAACAGTTCCAAGGGTCACCAGACCCGAAACATTAACTCTGATTTTGTTTTCACAGATGCTGCCAGACCTGCTGAGCTTTTCCAGCAACCTCTGTTTTTAATTTACAGCATCTGCAGTTGCTTTGTTTATTTTTCAATACCCAAAATCCTGGCAGCAGTCATAATGCTTTCTGACCCACTGCAATTATATCAGCTGCATTTGAGCCACGATGGAAAACTAAACAGTGGTTGAATTTTACCTTGTTTGGTTAAGTGTCAATAGAGTTGAGTTTTTGGAGGGTCCTCACATGATATCTTACCAAACTTTTCTCATTAACTACCAACCCTACCCTTACGGCCTCCTTCATGCCCAATTTTGCCCCATCTTACATTACACCATTTCCAGAACAACCAGCCCCTCAGCAAATATTCCTGAAAGATTGGCATTCCTAGCACCCACATCATCTTTTAAAGGCTGTTGTGCAATCTGGATAGGTTTTGGCATTCCAAAACTGTGCTACTCAATGAGGGGCAGAATGAGGAAAGTGGTGCCATGATCCTCAGACAGGAATGTAGAGATCCTGTTAGATGGGGTGGTGTAAAAGAGGGATGATCTCTTCACAGAGGACTGGCCTCAACAGCAGAACTGGCACCCTGGCCCAAGGTCATCACCTGGGTCAGTGCGGTGTGGAAGAATGGCTAGACCTGCTGCAAGAATGTCCATTTCACTGAGGTAAGTTCTGCATTCTTCTCTCTGCTATCTCCTACTCATTATATCTCTGCTATTGTGCTCACCTTCTACCAATGCTGTCTCATGCAAATCCCCAACAGCCCAGATAATGACAGCGCAGTGGGAATGTTGTACAGAGAAAGTATTGGAGCACATTCTGGAGGGCACTTCATTGTGACAGCTCCACAGCTGACTAAGGAAGAGATAACCCAGGCCACAGGCACTCGGAGTACACTGGAGGCCATACCCTGCACAACCCCGGGCAGCAGAGAACCCTGTGGTGTCAGTAATCACAGACTTTGTCCATATTCACAGTGAGGAATAGGACAAACAGGGAGGAATGTGGGACACAATAGGCCTTACTGCTCAGATGCTACAATAGTGGTCATCGGTCTGCCCCCATGGACAAGTTGGCAGCTGCCATTGAGAGCCAGGCCCTGAAAATCATGGTGTGCTAGAGAAGCACAATCATCAGCTCCATCAACCAAGCTATTAGTCCACAGGACCTAAGTCATGGCGACACTAAGGGATGAGGAACATGGCACACATTCCAAATGCCCCTCCTCATGAGGAGGCAAGGCAGTGCCAGGAGGCACTCAGCCAGAAGAGGAACTACATACAGACCCGTTGATAGTTTCTCCTAAGGATACTCCAAAGATGGCTAGACCCTTCTCTTCCACCCTGCCCTGCACCCCCTCCCGACCTTTGGAAGTTCACGCATAACAAGGAAGATCAACTTGCCTTTGACAAGAAGTCTCCTGTATGTCCCCCCAGGGTCACCCAAACAAACCTCTCACACCAACAGGCTTCAACGACAAGTATGCTCCGAACACTCCAACTGTAGAGCCAAGGAGTACAGCAAGACATTGCGGAAAGGGAATCAAAAAGTTTAATTTTGTGAGTGGGCTTTATTGGTACAGGTGACACTCTTATTTGACACTCTGTTATAAATGTCACAGCTTTGGCCTTACAGTGGGTTGCTTGAGTCACTTTGCAGCCCTGAATATAACTGTGTGAGCATAATGCCTAGTTTCTTATCCACACAGAACCTCCAATGGCTGTGGTGAGAGCATGCTGCAGCATCTAAAGGTAAGAGGAACAAGGCATTTAAAGATCAATGGGAGCTACCTGTCACCTTTGGCCCTCCTCTGAGAACATCTCAATTTTGTTGCCATAAGTATCCAAAGTGTTGGTGTGAATGAGTTGGTCAGCAATGTTTGGGTCAGGGAAGTACAACACACACAGGGGCCCAATCCATTACAGTGGCCAGGGATTAGGGACCCATGACGATTTGTGGCCTGTGCAGTGCGTGGGTCTATGTGCATTAGCCTTTCCCTTTAAAAGCACTGACAACAGTGATTTCTAAAACTCCCTCCATTACTGGTCGGGTCATTTGCCCCACCCACATGAACTTTCCATTTCCACCACGATGAAGGTTTCAAAGAGCACTCCTCAACCAGTGGCCTGCAGTCTCCACCTCAATGTAGCGGTTAGCCCTTAAACATCCAAATTCCCTTCCTGGTGATGCTTCCTGTTAACCCCAGCAGCTATGCACCTTTCCAGCTCTCTACCCAATAGCCCATCTACATGAGCCTGTACGTGTCCACCTTCCCCCTCAAGCCCATTCGTCAAATTATGAGGTGACCATGCATGATGTAATCATAGACTGCCAACCCCTCAGAAGCCAAGGTGCCCCAGACCATGAGAGCACTCCTCCCACATGGCCCCCTTCCAACCCATGCTTTACTGTATCCACCCCACCCCTTGCAGATACAGTTGTGCCCTTCACAGTTGTCATCTCCCTTCACCCAGTCCTGCCTCCTTCAATTCTGAAGCATGACCTGCTGATTCCCCTTGATCCCTGCTTTCCCATTCATCACTTTGGACGAACCCAATTGACTGACTACTTCTCACACTCTAGAGGAACATAGCAAATAGGTCTGGACAAAAAATGCCCAGATCCCTGACTGGCGGCTATTCATTTCCTCAACCACATTAGCCCTAGCAACAGATCCACCCACCATGGAGCGATAAGGCTGATCCTGACCCACTCCCCAAACGGCAGGGGCAGAGACCCCTGACCAAGATCACCTGAACAAATGCAAGAGTGTGGCCAATTCCCTGGACTGGTCTAGGATGCTTCTCTCAACTGACTGAGCCATGACAACCTGTTTGATGGGACCTCCATGCACTCTGACGACAGCTATTCCCCTGAGAATTTGAGGCGTCTATCAACAATGTGAAATATTGTCCATGTATATCCTGTACACAAAAAGCTGAACAAATACAACCCTGCTAATTACCAACCCATTAGATTCCTCTTGATCAGAGGTAAAGTGATGGAAGACGTCATCAACAATACTATTAAGCAAAACTTGCTTGGCAATGATATGTTCATTGATATCAAGTTTGATATTGGGCTCTGCCACGGCTACTAAGCTCCTGACCTCATTGCAGCCTTTGTTCAAATATGGACAAAAGTGCTGAATTCCAGAGGTGAGGTGAGAGTGACAATTCTTAACATCTAGGCCACATCTAACCAAGAGTGGCATCAAGAGGCCCTGGCAAAACAGAGTCAATGGGAGGTAAGCGGAAACTCTCTGTTGACTAGAATTATCCATATCTCAAAAAAAAGATGCCTGTGGTATTTGAAAATCTGACATCTCAGTGCCAGGACATCTCTGCAGGCGTTTCTCAGGATCATTTCCAAGGGTCAACCATCAAAATGTCAAAAGGGGATGTTTGCTGATGATCACTTGATCTTCAATACCGTTCACAGCTCCTCAGATCCTGAAACAGTCCATGTCCAAATGCAGCAAACAATTTTCAGTTTTGGACTAACAAGTGGTACGTAACATTTGCACCACACAAATAATAGTCAATAACATTGTCAGCTACGAGTTCCCTGCTATCAACATCCTGAGGATGTCCACTGATCAGAAACTGCCCTTAACTGGCCACATAAACACAGTGGCAATAAGAACAGGTCAACAGTTGGGAATACTCAAGTAACTCAACTTCTGACTTCCCAAAGCCTGCTCATCATCTACAAGGTACTGGTCAGATGTGTGATGGAATACCCCCCATTGGCCTCGATGAATGCAGGTCTAAAAACATTCAAGAAGCTTAATGCCTTACAAGACAAACCAACTCATTTGATTGGCATCCCATTCATGAACATCCACTCTTTTCACCACTGAGGCTCATCAACATGTAAATGCACTACATAATACACTAAAGCTCCTCAGACAGTACCTTCCAAATATCTGGAAGAACAAGGGCAGAAAATACATCGGAAAAGCAACTATCTGCAAGTTTCCCTCCAAGACACTCACCACTCTGACTCCACAGAATCACATGTGGGGGCAGTTTGACCCAATGCGCCTGTGCTGACTCGTTAAATGAGCATCATTACCTCAAGCCAATTTCTTGCACTTTCCTTCTACCCTTACATATTATTTTTATCTAAATAATCATCCAAAACTCTCTTGGATGCCTGAATTGAACCTGCCTCCACAATACTTCCAGACAGTGATCATCACCCTCACAACCCCACCTTCAGCATAAATACCATATTTTCCTAGCAGCTAGCAGTTCTCATAAAGATCCACTGGACTTGAAATATTAACAGATGCTGCCAGATCTGCTAAGTCTCTCCAGAAACTTCTGGTTTTGTTTCAGATCTCCAGCTTTCACAGTATTTTGTTTTATTTTATTTACTGAATCCCTCAGCTACCCAGTCTGGTTTCCATGTTCAATGTTCTTGATGTCTGACTTGTTTTCTTGGTCAGTATGGATGCTGAATGCAAAATCACACAGGTTGGCCAGTTAACAAGGCAAGTATTGATGAATAATCATCCTAACTGATAACTCATTGATGCCTATCAGGAACTCAGCACACACTTTGTCATAGAATTATGGCATCCCTACAGGTGGGCATCAGCCATTAGTCCACACCAACTCCCTGAAGAACATCCTAACCAGATCCAGTAACCTTCACCTATCCCTGTAACCCTGCATTTCTCATGACTAACTCACATAACCACAAATGCCTGAACAAGATGGGCAATTTAACATGGCCAGTCCACCTAACCTGTGCATCCTTAGGCTATGGGAGGAAACTGGAGCACCGAGAGAACACAGGGAGATTCTACACAGTTGCCCAAGGATGGATTTCATGCACTGTGAGGCAGCAGTGCTAACCACTGAGCCACCATGCTGCCCTCCTAAAGGCCTCTCTTGTGGAACCTTGGTAGTGCCCCTAACCCTGAACTAAGAAGTCCAGGTTCAAATCCCAACTACTACAGAGGTGAGTAATAACACCACTGAACAGGTTGATTCGAAAAATAGGTTTAAAAACAACACCCCTTGTCAAAAGCATAAAAGGTGGAGGAAAATATTCCTAATGGCCCTAACAGACCCCCATTTTGATTTTGCAAAAACTTCCCTTGACCCATGTGTTTTAGATGCTTCTAAAACGTGCCCAATGCCTTTGCTACGTGGACAGCTCCAGAGGGCCCCAGTCCTATTCAGGAGAGTAACTACCATAATACATAGTGCACAATGTCACCGTCAAGAGGACATAGTTCTTGTCACCAACTGTATAGGGAGTAGTTAAAGGGCAAGTGACTGAAAAGGATGAGGAGCAGTGGAAGACCAAGAAGAGGATGGACAAAACAAGTGTAGAACATTTTTGGCTTGTCCATCCTCCAAACGCTTATCTTACAGTGAGAGCGGTAAATAAAACCTATTTCCATAATACAATGGCTCTCCGTCATTGACTATTACAGTGCTCTTTTGTACTACAATGATGAAATAAAAATCACCATATGCAAAAGTGCCAAACTAAATTTAAAAGTCTAATTATACTATTTTGCACACAAACGTTAACTGATCAACCCTGTGCTTCCTTTAATGCGTGTTGTTTGCGCATTTTAGCCTGCCTTTGCACTTGTACAGTGACACAAACTGTGTCCTACTTACTATTAAATTCATTATTTTGGAGATTACATTTTTGTCTTCATCAAAGTCAGTCCTGAGCGGTGGAGCAATCTTATATCTGATAATTGGGAAAGAGCTGTTGTCTACAGAAACGATGCCTTGTTTTGTCAATCTTCTTTTTTTAAAGTCAGTTATTTTCCATCATCATTGATTAACTTGCAGACATTTTAATTGGGCTCCCTCCTGTGAGATTCTGTTTTGTGATGATAGACATGAAGAATCAGTTCAAAGATCTGCATCGTAATACTACAATAATCAAAATCAAAGTGCATCATCCTGCAGCTTTACAAAGCCATCTGAGAGCTATGTCTTATTTATCATTAAATGGGAAGATACACTCATTCATCAAGAAACTTCCCCCTTAAATTACCACAATTTCATGTCCAATTAATTGATTAAAGGTTTCCAATCATTTATTGCACAATTAAGTAGAGTTTCATTTGCTGTTTTACAAACAACAAATTTTATGACTGACATCCTGAATTATAGCAACGTTACAAAAATAAAATGCTTCTTTTCAGCTGAACAATGTAGTTTTCATGTACAAGACCATGCAGTCATTCCCAGTAGTTAAAACATGCCACTTATGAAATGGAACGCCTTTACATGACATTCTCATAGGAACTTGAAACAAATGGCATGTACAAACCATCTCTTTTGGGATGACCAAAATCAAACTTGTCCTGCCCTCTGTCATAAATTAATATAGTTAATCAAAATCACAAAAACACACTGTTGTTAGTAATAGTGATTAAAGTTAATTAGGAATGTCTTTTTGAGACATGGATAAACATCCATGAATACTGAGTATTCATGAATACCACAAACAGATGCACATTTCTTCACATCCCGGCCTATTTATAGCACATTCTGTTATAATAAAGGCAATTTCTCACTCCAGCTTGGTGTTAAATGGTAGCTTTCAGTGTTCATTAGGCATAAAGAATATAATATTGTTATTCAACTTCTTTTCATAAACTGACTACCATGAAAAAAGGTTGCTATTATTCTAAAGCAAAGGCATCATTTAAGATCAAGAGGTGTATTTTAGAATTTTTTTTTGCAAGACACAACCGTCAGCCTTTTAAATTTTAACGTCTTGGTCAAGTAATTCTCTCCTCACAGAAAATGTAATATAGTCAAGGGGGCAGAATGCCTTTTCCATTGTAACTGAATGGATTAGGCTTTGGATCTATACCATCACAAGCATGAGTTTAGAGCAGAATTCATTGTAATTACAATTCTGAGTAAATAAAATATATAAAGTCCAACTCCAGCAAGACCTACATAAACTTTGCAATGTCACTATGCTTACCCCAATATATTAACTCCAGCCTGGCAGTCCTGAATCTGACTCATGTCATAATTTAAACGTCAGCAACATTGAAATGTTATCAATACACATTTAAGCTACCTTGAGCCACAGTGCATATCCGCTGTATGTAAATGTCAGTATATGTGTGAAGTGGGCAGTAGAAGCAGGCATTCTACACTCCCCAGAAACCCAGGCTGCCAGTATGCATATTTGTGAGAAGGCAGTGGAAGATTCAGAGCAAGCTGTTGTGCTGTCACTGTAGATAAAAATAACCCTGCTGGACAAGTAAAGCAGTATAATTTAATCTGGTTCACACACACCAGCTTCTCTAAGGCATCAGCCGAAGGGTGCAAAACTACTTCTCTCTTGACATTTATCCTTATTCCAAATTCATGACTAGCAAAATCCATAAAGCTTTCAAAAATCCACAGATTAACCTTTTGAAAATAGCTTCACAGGGACCATTTGTGAAGCAAATGCATATTTGAAAAAAAACTCTTGAGTCACAAATTTTTAAAGTGTCCATTGTCCACAATGGGCAGAAAGGGTTTTATCATTTTCAGCAGTGGAAAATACAATAATTAGACATGATTACAGACTTAGAAATGTCAGCCAGACAGAGTCACAAAGAAGTGTTAAAAAGTTTTAAATGGCTTTCCATTCAAAGTAATAGCAGAGCCCATGGAGCTTAAGAGCTTCAATGCTGAATTTAAATGTATTTCTCAGTTCTCTGCTGCATGAAGGTCATATTAACGGAGAGGTTGCTGGTAGAAAACAAGCATTCAACATAGAGGCATGTTCACCCCCTGTTGTCTTATGTGTTTTACTGTTGTCCATTACTTCCTTTGTGTTGACATGTACTTTTTGGTGACAGGCTGTCATGCAGGTAGTGGGTGCTGACATTTTGAATATATTTACTTGATAGATATTCTTGTTGAACATCTCCACCACCTTGAATAAAGATTGGCTTACATTTTATTTGAGATAATAATACAATGATCTGCTTCCTATTAAAGCACTGTACAAGCTGAGGTTTCCTGTATTTATAAGCAACAAACAGTAAAAGTCAGTGTAACTTTCCCAACTGAATCCTAGCTGCCAATCAGCCTTGAGGAGAGAAAATTATTATCAATCACCTTTCAGTTTCTTGGATATCAACATATAGATTTCTATTCTTATCATCATGTAGTTCACTATTCCATCTTTACCACTGTCTGCTTTGGACTAAAGTATGTTATCAGAGATAATGGGAACTGCAGATGCTGGAGTATCCAAGATAGCAAAGTGTGGAGCTGGATGAACACAGCAGGCCAAGCAGCATCTCAGGAGCAAAAAAGCTGACGTTTCAGGCCTAGACTCTTTTCTGATGAAGGCTCTAGGCCCAAAACGTCAGTTTTTGTGCTCCTAAGACGCTGCTTGGCCTTCTGTGTTCATCCAGCTCTACACTTTATAAAGCATGTTACCAGTTCCTTTGTTGTAATCATTTTTAAGAACATGTTTTCCTGAAATTGCAATCTGTCTACTCCACATCTATGAAATTTCTTAACAGTAACAGAAACACACAAAGCTAAATTTCTGCATTTGTAATTTCCTGTACAAAAAAGCAGACATCAGAGTGGTAGAATTCAGAAAGAGAATTAATGGCCTAGGCAATTCACTTTTAGCATTGATCAGGTTAGTCCTCCTTCCTACTAAAAGTAGATCAAAGAGTGTCAATGAAAGGTACACAATAACTACTTTGTTCTAAATTATGAAGGTCTCATTGAAAAGGGACCCCACAATGTCTGAACCAAAATTAATAAGCTAAAATGCTGCTCTAATTTGGAGCTAGTGTTTGTGACTTTAACAATCAGAGAAACTCAAAATATTGATCTAGATGTTCTGATCAGGATCAGAAGCCTTATTTCCATCCAAGTTTGGATTAAAGGTATCTACTTCAAATGTCTTCTTCGCTGGAGATTCTTGGACAGGGGCATCTTGTTATGAACCTTACCTTAAATTCACAAATCAAGTAGCAACGAAAATCTTCATAAGAAAAACCTACCCTCTTTGATGAGCCAGTGGCCATGTTTAACCATCCAGTAACACAGTGAGCCACTTTGTCTGCCTTCTGTGAAAGATAGGTGTGGTGTTAGGATTGCTGGTGATTGAGGGGTTAGGGTGACAATTGGAAGGGTGTCAAGTAGGTAGGGTGCTAGGTAAGTAGGGGACCAGGTAAGCAGCATTTCAGATATATGCTTATATGATTACAGATGACTTCAACCTGAAGTCTGTAATTCCATCACTGTTGTAGTTGCCCTTTAAAAAACCTGTTGTCACTCGCAACTGGAGCCTGGATGAGGTTGCATGCATTTTTCTTTCAAGGTTACTATTAGGAGCTGCGATTCATGGCAAGTGATGCAGGTTATACTGAATGAATCAGGTGGTGACCCAAAACTTAAGCCATCAAAGGCAACATTGAGGCTATATAATGCAATGATGTTTATCCCAAGATGACAAGCTAAGCTGAGAATTCAATATAATGGGAAAGACCACATCCTCTAGTTCTAGATGGTAGACAATAGGCTCAGATCTAACAATGGCCAGATTATCACTTGTGTAGCATAGGTGGGATTGCATATCAAAACCCAATGAAATCACTGGTGTAGCAGACTCTGGTCTGCAAAGGAATTGCTGAGGAAATTGAAGTTTGCACCAATGCCTAGAACCCTTTGAAAGTATCCATTTAAATCAGAAAACTGAGAGAGTTCAGCTAGATAAAAGTGCATAGTTAGTCAGGAAATGTTAGTCCATCAAGAGCTATTCACTGAATCTCTTAACGTAACACACACACACACACACACACACACACACACACACACACTCAACTGATTTTGCTTCAGACTCCAAAAAACATTTCAGACCTTAACAAAACATTGCATCCCGTCTGGTCATCAAAGCTGACATGCCTCTCTGATGAAGGGTCTAGGCCCGTAACGTCAGCTTTTGTGCTCCTGAGATGCTGCTGGGCCTGTTGTGTTCATCCAGCCTCACATTTTATTATCTTGGATTCTCCAGCATCTGCAGTTCCCAATATCACTGACATGCCCTTCTCTCCCCCAAGATCAGGAATCAATGTGCCACTGCCAAAACTGAACCCCACTCTCCCCTCCAACACCCAACTTCAACAGCCCCAACCCTAACACCTGCATCATCCCAGCCCCATTCACACCACCTACACTAACCAACCCTAAAGAATCCATCACTTCCCTGGCCCGCTTCTCAACTTGTCCCTGACCCCTTACCCAACTCGCCCTGCTTAGCTGGTACTGTTCAAACTGGCACTCTATTTCTTTTGTACCAATGTTCCCTTTAATTTTTTTGCCACTGTGTGTACCTCCAGGATCCTTGTGTGTCAGCAGCTTCGGGAAGCTGAAGCTATGCATGCACAATAAGTTCAGCATGCACTAAACTTCCCAGCAACTCTGCAGCTTAGAGGAAATGTTGCCTGGTACAATATCATCCTGCCCCCTACCCACCTGGTAGCTGATACCCTACCTTAGTGTTTCTGGAACACTAACCTCACATTCACCAAACATATTACCCTTTCACAGGATCAGTTAAAAGTGTCTATTGTTGACGCTTGACCTTCAACTCACAGAATATGGCAATTACAGCTGTAAAAAAGCAGGCGAGTTTGACTTTCCCCAACTTTCCTGCTCTTAAGGAACCCATCAGAGTTAACATATGCTCCACATTTCTGAAGAAGTTCTAAACTGAATCTCTTGTTAGAAGTGCAGAGCTCTTTCTTAATGTACAAAAATAGGAGCAGAGTGACAATCTGATTGTGAATGCCAATCTTTCGAAAATCTAACCTCAAGTACAATCTGCTCATTCCAGCTGGAACAAGTCTAAAGCTTGAGCGGATAACCTTTTAACACTTCACAGGCCATAAACCACTGATGTCTGAACAGATCCTGAAAAATTAAAAAGATGTCTTCATAGGCCTTGGAATATGTGTCTGGTGAACGTTATATCAAAATAGTTGAGATCGTAAAACCAAGTCAACATATTCGAAGGAGCAATGCCTTTATGTGCAGCCTGAAAGACAAAATAGAGGAGCTTAAAAAGAAGTAAATGACACTCCCCCGACTGGATTAGCAACAGGATCACAGTAAAAAAAACAACCTAGAGAGCTGAGAGTATGCGTGAATCTAAATGATCTCAAGAAAACTTTGAAAATCTCTCTGCTCCATGCCCACCATTGAAGAAATGTTTGTGCTACCAGCTGAGGCAAAGGTCTTCGCTGCTGTAGATGTGAATTATAGACACCGACAATATTTATTATTTACTTAACAGATAAAAATACCTGAACCAAATGTAGCTTTTTCATTTGCTGAGTTTGAGTTAATTCCATAAGTTTGTCTGTGGAGGGGACAATCTTTGGAGTTGTGTAGCATTGCTTGTGTCTGTCCGTAAGTGCATAAGAGCTTTGTACAGATCCGCCAGCAGTGGGAATCCTGGCATGCCCTCAATTTACTTGGTAAGGACCACTCTCACTGCGCTAGTTCAAACCCTCCCATTCAACAGATGGAGTTTGCTACTTAGAAACTTGTTAATGGCTTCTCAAATTTTGAGTTCCTCGATCAAAAGGATATTTCCTGTTAGATTGTGCTTAGGAAGGTTGTTCCACATAGAGTGCCATGATAGAAGGAGTGAAATAGACAGACTGAACAAGTCATCATGAAGTAGTAAATGAGACACAGAATGAATGGTTCCAAGCAACCATTAGATTTTCATCAGAATGCTGATGTGTGGAGGAGGAGTGGAAGACAGGGAGAACTGTTCGACACAGGAATCCAGTTGTGATGTTTTCAACTGAATGCTAAAAAGATATGTTTATGATGACCTGCGTCAATCGGTGTACAATATTCTACTGTGAAATATGGTAGGGTAATTATTGAGGTTTGGAATGTTATGGCAGCTCAACCCATTTAGATGCAGCAAATTTGTTTAATAGGTGGTTTCTGGGTTTGTCTTTTGTTGATGTTTTCTTCCAATGTTACCAGAATCACTCATAAGTTGGATTCAGTCTTTGACAATCCATGTAGATAAGCAATTCTTGCATGGCACTGACATTGTGGAGGTGGGCTACAATCGATATGGTTTTGGAAGGATTCAATTTGAGATACTATGTGCTGCAATCATCTATCAGCTAATTAAGGATCTGGTCCCGTGTGCAAAAGCATGGAGCTGGGTGATCGATATGGTTTTGGAAGGATTCAATTTGAGATACTATGTGCTGCAATCATCTATCAACTAGTTAAGGATCTGGTCCCGTGTGCAAAAGCATGGAGCTGGGTGACATAAAATATGTTATAAGCATTGATAAACTTGTGAGATGTGTTGATTGGCAGGTCATTTGTCTATAAATATGCATAGGAACCCTCAATGAACACTGTGGTAGTTTATTAGGTAGTTCTCACGCACTGAAACCTTGTCTAAAATGGGATCTAATTTCTCTTTTGCAAAAGAAGGCTTCAGCAACAGCCACAACCTAATTTGGAAGACCTCTGGACAACTTAACAAGCAGACCCATAATGCTAACACTGTATAACAGACAGCCATGAGGTCTTAGTAACACTATACCTGATTTCAGGTGAAGTCAGATGCAAGCGGCAATTTTGTGACTACATTCTGAATGTTATTTGGGAGGTACAGATGGTCGGACAAGCTTATGGTATTTCTGCTACTCCAGAGGAATACCAGCACCAATTGTATGTAATAAACAATGATCTTTTTAGAAAGGAAGCAACCACGAAAGTCTGTGGATGTGGAGATATGATGGAAAAAGCATTACAGATCACAATCAGAATCTAGTCAGATTGCTAGAGAAAGCATTCAAGATGTAGCTGAAGCTGAACGAGAAAAAGATGCTGTTGAATACAACTGAATGCAAGTGAATAGATTATGGACTGGGAGTGAATGTTTGTCCCAATCCTGGTAAAGTGAGAGTTGTAATAGAAACACAGATGTGAAACCAGTGCACCAAGTGAATTTGTAATATATGTATAATAAATTACATAACAAATTTCATGACTAATTTGCTATTAGAAAATGAGTCTCTAGTCAAACCTACTGCAAGTAACATTCAGTGACGTTGGGCCAGAGAACAAGACCAGTTTTTTCTTGCATCAAACAGCCAAAGGCAACTCACAGATAACATCCGAAGTTCTGAATGCCTTAAATATTATGAACTTGATCCATCTGCAGAGACTGATGCAAGTGAGATAGACTGGAGCCATTATTTGTTCATAAGTGATAATCTTCTTTGTGGACCACTTATATTAAGTAACTTGCAGTTGCAACTATTGATAGTATCTACATTATTTTTATAAATAAGAGGGTATTAGGAGAAATGCACATGTATGCTGTGTACTGTGACTTGCCAAAAACATGTAATTTTACATGTAGAGAACACGGTGTAGAGCGAAATGAACACAGCAGGCCAAGCAGCATCAAACGAGCAGGAAAGCCGGCAATTCAGGTCGAGACCCTTCTTCAGAAAATCTGAGATGTAGTTGGTTTCAGTTTAGAGGCAGAAGGCCTATACATGGAATAGAACCTTTCTTCATGCCTTCCTAAATATAGGATCTATTAGATTTTCTGCATTGGTGCTGCAAGAAAAGCCCTCACTACCTCTGCAACCTCTTCAAATTTCAACGCCTCATCATTCGTTTTTCAGCTCCAAAGCACGTGAGCATATGATTCTCCTCTGTTATGCACAAAACTAATTACTATGCACTCCAAATTTGGTTTAATTTAATATTGTTTTGTCCCAGTAGCTTATCCTTTATCCTTCCTATGTCATTGATGTCATCCTTTCATAAAACAGAAGTGTGTGTAATATTTAAGGAACCTGCAAGTGGAATACTATGAAAATTATGAACAAAGCACCAGGGATTGCTAGTAAATTCTTAATAAATTAAAAAATGTACAGAACATGTAATGTAGTTATGTACTACCATGTCAGTTTCTCAGTTTCTCTGTTAATGTGTATGAGTTGTTCATTATTACTGTGTACTAAACAAAGAACTAATTATATCTTGAACATTGACAAGCTGTTATGCATTGTGAAATCATTAAAAATTGAATTCTGCATATTCACAGGCTTTTACGTTATTGATTATACCGGGATTGGGCCTGTCAATCCTTTCTGGTATCAACTCTTTTTGAATATTTAAAGCTCACTTTTTTGTCAAGTGTATTGGCCATCCAGTCTTGGCCTGGCATCATTCTTTTTCTGATTACACATCCATGAAGCACTTTGGTGTGTTTTGTTTTTCACTTGAAGTGTGCCATTGATTCCATGATTTTGGTCGATGTTTTTGTAGTATTGGTTGTGTCTGAGCAACAGAATTGCATTTCTTTAGAAACAAAAACAAAGTTGCTGGAAAAGCTCAGCAGGTCTGGCAGCAACTGTGAAGAAATAAATAAAGTTAACGTTTCGGGTCCGGTAAACCTTCCTTAGAACTCATTTCCCATTTCTTTACAATCAGTGGACATGCACGCCACAATGAGCAGAATGTTCCTGCCTGTTCCTTGCAGCAAGAAAGTCCACCATCTTTCCACAATCGATTAGGGAGGTAGCCTTGCACCTCACTGAGCTCATAAATTCTCTTGATCCTTGCCCCCACTTTGAACAATAGTGAGCTGTTATTGTTAGAAATATTTTTCCTTTTCTGAAGAACCACACCAGGCTCAAGCTGTTAATTCTATTTCTTGCTCCAAAGATACTGACAGCCCTGTTTAGTTTTTCCAGCATTCTCTGTGTTTGTTGCATATAGAGGAGCTGCTGAATTGGACAGTGTGAAGCCCCAGCATGAGCAGTCCTTATCTCTGGCTCCTCTTCCTTGACATCATTGCTCCTGCAAAAGTCTTTTGAAGGTTCCACTTCTGCAAAGACCAACAACAGCACTAGGGTCAGTGCAAGTCTGATGTAACCATGTGTCTTTCTTTTCACAGTGGGTTAGCACTGACTTCCTGCCAATGTTACAGTTGGAAATCTGGTGATGTGAAACTTGGGTTTGTTCGTGGAATTTACTCGAGGCAATAAATGCGCAGCTGGTGTGAGTACCTTTACAGTACATTTTCACTTCTACACTTGCATTGACAAAGCAGTTGAAATTAGATGTGGTACCTTGACGACTGCAGCATTTTTTGTTAGCTGACCCATTCCGTATTGAAGAAAATTGTGTTTGCAGTGTTTCATTACGTATGCCCTGAATACAGAGCTGGTAAACTAACCCTCAAAGGAAGCAGCCCATCAGCAAACATTGCTTTGTATTGCAACTTCTTTGCTATAACATGGTTTTATGGGTCCCTTATTAATAGAATGAATAATTAATGAACCAAGTCTGCACAACTTGCTATAACGTGATCTTTTGTTACATATCGGCAGCTCCTGAAGACAAATAGAGAATGTCTGCAGTAAATGGAGTGGATTAAAAGTTGCCAACCAGTCTGCATGAATCTAATTAAAAGCAATAATTATCAGGATTCTCAAAGGAGGAGGCTTAGTGTTAAATAAATTAAAGCTGATTTTTCAGTTGGTACATGCAGCTGATTTCAGCAATCATTTTATCTACAATATTCCAGAGAAATCATTCTACCAGAAACAAAGGATCACAGAGCTTCTTATGTTGGAACATAAGGAACAGACAAAAGGAAATTAATTTGTGTTTCAAGTATATTTGTGTGTGTGTGTGTGTGTGTGTGTCTGTGTGAGTTTGTGTGTGTGTGTGTGTGTGTGTTTGCATTATTTTGTGTCTGTTAAGAAATGTGAGTGTGTTTGCATGTGTGTGCGCAAAAGTACATGTTTGAATGTTTATATGTTTTGCAAAGAAAGGTGTTTGAGTTCGAGTGTGTTTCGGCACGTATGCATAATGTTGCACTTTATTTACCTTTTAAAGAAACAGCTCAATTTTTAATTCCATCGAAATTAATCATTTCCAAATATTTATCCAGTTCCAATTTAATGAATGTGAAAAATTGGATCACAGCAGGACATACCACATGTACCTGCGGAAGCAGGAAACATATAAAAATTGAAAATTTACATTCCTATCTTGGCCATTTCACCCATTATGCCTGCGTCCTTGGTCCTGCAGCATACTTGAATGTCAAGGTGTATATTTGACTGCAATGAGGGTTTCTTCTACCATCACCCTTTCAGCCAAAGTGTTCTACCTCACCCCTCTGGGGAAAATAAAACTTATCACTCCACTAATCTTTCCAGATTGCACATACCATAATGTTACATCCTATGCCCCTGTTTTCTCATCTATAGATCTTTCCACTCAAAGTAGGCCCCATATGATCATATACGCCTAAATAAAATCTTCTCTCAGCCTCTTCTGATACAAGAGAAAACAACCCCAGCCAATCCAGTCCTTTTTCATAGTTGAACATTTTCAGTCCTGACAACATTCTTGTAAATCTTTAATGCAATTATAGTCTTCCTACTATACAGTGACCATTAATGTATTGAAACACGTTAGATCCTGAGGGGTCTTGACAGGATGGATATGGAGAGAATGTTTCCTCTTATGAGATAATCTAGAACTAGTTGTTGTTTAGAAATAAGGGGTCACTCATTTAAAACAGAGATGAGGCAAAATTATTTCCTTGGAATTCTCTATTTAAAAGACGGTAGAAGCAGAACCTTTGAATATCTTTTAGGCAGACTTCTTGGTAAGCAAGGGGCTGAAAAGATTATCAGGGCTAAGTGGGATTGTGAATTTGTGGTTACCATTTGATCAGTTATGATCTTGTTAAATGGCAATGCAGACTCGAGGTACAAAATGTTATCTGCAAACTTCAGAATTTTACCCTACAGCTATGTCTAAATCATTGAGATGTACCACATAAAGCAAGTAATCTGATACATCATTAACCTTTCCTTCCTGCCACAGAGTCACCTAGCACTGCTCTTGGATCCCATGGACTCTTAATGTCCTGACCAGACTATTACATTACACCTATCAAAACCCTTGCTAATACCCATGTAGTATATATCCAATGATCTTCCCTGACCAATCATGTTTGTTACATGGTTTGAGAATACATTCAATGTGGCCAAATGCAAACTTCCCTTATCAGATCCAAGTTCAATGATCTTGACAATTTGCAACCTTCCAAATAACAATTTCTACCATCCTTCAGAAATGCTCTCATACTGAATTTAGGTTGACTGGCCTGTAATTATTTTGTCTATCCCTCCCTGCTGTTTCAAGCAGTGGTACAATGCTTGCAGTTGTCCAGTCTTTCAGCACAATGCTTGTAGCTGGGGAAGTTTGCAAAATGACAATCAGAGACTTTATTGCTTCCTTCTGTGCTTCTTTTGGCAGCTTGGGATAGACTTCATTTGGGTTCTATGATTTATCCATTTTCAAAGCTGCCAAACTTTGTAATATTTCCTCCTGATAAATTTATCTCCTCCAACATTTTACACTTCTCTTCTTTGACTAAAATAATAGGCAGGATGTTACTGCACAGGAGAGGGTTCAAAGGAGATTTACCAGGATATTGCCTGGGCTGGATAGTTTTAGATATGAAGAAAGATTGGATAGACTGGAGATGTTTTCCTTCGAGCAGAGAAGACTGAGGTGGGGGTGCTCATAAATGAGATACGTAAAATTATGGGGGGAATGATAGAGTAGACTCGAAGAAACTTATCCACTTGGTGGATAAGGTATGGGGCAGGAATTTTAGAGGGAATGTGAGGAATTCTTTTTTTCATGCAGAGGGTGGTGGGAACTTGAAGCTCAGTGCCTGTCAAGGTGGGAGAGGAAGAAACCCTCTCAACATGTAAGAAATAATTAGATGTGTACTTGCAATGTCAGAGTAAATCAGGCTCTGGGCCGAACGTTGGAAAATAGTTTTAGAATATTTAAGTACTCGTTTTAAGTGGCAGAGATTTGTTGAACCAAAGGGCTATTTTCTCAGCTGTAGACCTCTATGACAATGACTCTATGACCTATAAAGATGTCTTGGATTCAGTTTCTTGGCACCATACATTCTAAATATTTTTGACTGCCAAAAAATTTACAGCCCTTATGTATGGCAGGAAGGCAATCAACATTGAATTTCTCAAACAAGAATTATCATCAAAGCGCTACGTTCTTCAGTACTACAATCCAAAGAAGGAGACAATCCTGGAAGGCAGCACTCACAGAAAGAATCAGAAGCATTCATTATACACGGTCATGAACAAATTGGATCTGGATCCAGAGTCTCTTGCAAATGCAATCCAGTGAATCTAACTTAGAGCATGAAACAGTTGCTCTTGTGCTTCTCAAAATTCTATATGAGCCTTTAGGAAGCAGTTCACTGTGGAAACCAAACACAAACCATTGACAATAAAATGTGAGGCTGGATAAATACAGCAGGCCCAGCAGCATCTCAGGAGCACAAAAGCTGACGTTCCGGGCCTAGACCCTTCATCAGAGGTCTGATGAAGGGTCTAGGCCCGAAACGTCAGCTTTTGTGCTCCTGAGATGCTGCTGGGCCTGCTGTGTTCATCCAGCCTCACATTTTATTATCTTGGATTCTCCAGCATCTGCAGTTCCCAAAATCACAAACCATTGACAAGTGTGGCACGCTAGCACAGAGATTAGTACTGCTGCCTCAAAGCACCAGGAACCTGAGTTCCATCCCATCCTTGGATGATTGTCTGTGTGGAGTTTGTACATTCTCCCCATTTCTTCCATGTGCCCTAGTTTTGAGATGTACAGTCTAGGTGGATTAGACATGGGAACTGCAGGGTTACAGGGTTAGGGTCAGGTGTGGTGGGTCTGGGTGGGATGCTCTTCAGCGAGTCAGTATGGACTTGAAGCTCTAAATGGCCTACTTCCACACTGTACAGATTTTATGATTCTAAGTGCACCCCCTAATGTCTAGTAATGCGTGCTAAAAATACAGTGGTATGATTTTAACATCTGTTTGAATCCTGGTAGCATAATGGTCACTTGAAATACACTAAAAAGATCGTCAAACTCCAAAAAGGATGCAGATGTTCCATTGGATTTTCACGTAGACAACACGGATACTGAGATGAACGATGTGCTCAAAATTGATCTGCTGCATTTTGATCAGGATAAATGTGATTAGCTTCAAACAGAAACAGCTAATAACCCAAAACTGAAGGCACTGCAGAAAATTATCATCAAAGGATGACCTGATATGATTAAAAAAAGTGACAGATCCTCTCAGATGCTATTGACCTTAGAAAGATCAGCTCGGTATCTCAAAAGGCTTTATTTTCAAACGAAAACAGGTACTTGACTCTGAAGGTTCCATCGGGTCATATTATCACAACACATCAAGGTCATATGGATGCAGAGCAAATGAGATCACTAGCGCATGGTATGGCCTATTGATCAAGGAATAACAGTGACATCAAAACCTAGTGAGGATGCTCAAAGCACAACAGAGCCATTAGCTACTGCAAGGTAGCAAGCTTTTATACCCACACAAGCTTCCATCACACCCTTGGTCCAAAATCATCACTAACTTATTTATAATGAATAGAGATTACTCAATCGTCATCACCACTTATTTCTCCAAACTTTCAATTGTCAGAGACAAGCAATATTCAAGTGCATCCATATGCCTCTTTTGTGCCACATTTAGGTAACCCAGTATTATTTCACAGGACTCAAGAATGCCCTGGAGTTCTCACATGGCACACGATGTGTATTCAATAAGCCTCACGTGTCCTGCCACGCCTCTGGTTACTAGATTAACATTTAGATTTTTCAGCGAAACTCAACTTTAAAAAGAGAAAAGTCACCAACTTGTTTTACTTTGACATCGTTCCACATTTTATTGATTTTGAATTCCTTAATTATATATAATCTCCCAGGCAGGGGAAGGGGAGTTAGGGAGCACAGGACAGGGAGTGAAGTGAATAATAGCTAGTAATGATCCATATTGCAATGTGCAATAGATTGAACAGATTGAAGAAGTGGATGCAGCATCTTTGTCTTGTACTGAAGTAAGCCTTGGGTCTTCTTTCTCTTCTCTTGGACTATCTACCATCTGAAGGAGGCAGCTGCCTCTTGAGTACTACTCCTTGACAGGAACATAAGTACAAGAGTAGGCCATTCAGCCCTTCAAGACTTCCAGCATTCAATGAGATCATGGCTGATTTGTGGCTTAACTCCATAATCCTGCCTTTGGCCTATATCCTTTGCTGAATAAAAAATGATCTATCTCAGATTTAAAGCTGATGAAGGCCATTGCCTGATGACGCTTGTCCTCTGACCATAAATACTTTTTGATGTGCCCTATTATTATGAGCTGATAGCTTATTCTATGTCAAACACTCATTTGAATCAAAAACAGAAATTGCTAGAAAAGTCATTTAAATCCTTATAACCAAAGGGCACAGGACCAGTACACAATCAACATGACAGTTACCTCTCACCTTGCCCGTCTCCCACTTTGAGGTCAGTTACATTATGCAAGGAACATTGCTTTCTAAACACATGCACCAATAAAAGATTATGCCTAGCACAGTTCTGTGAACCTGGAGTGTCAAAATAGAAGCTTGAACCAATTGACCTCGATGCTTCTGGTGACAATTTTTGGCATTGTTTGCAAAGAGGGAAGATTATTGCTCTGTTGGTGAATTTCATAAATCCTTTATTATGCAAAAAATAACTGATAATTAAAGAGTGTAATTTCTATTATTGTGTGGTACATAATTGTAAAGAGTTGTTTTGGAATCAAACACCACTAAAGCTGTTTTCGCATTGTAACTCAGCTCTGAAAACTAAACATTTCATTCTCCCGCATGACATCTGTACCCTACAAGCTTATTTAGAGTCATAGCGTAATACTGCATCGAAACAGGCCCTTCGGCCCAAACTGGTCCATGCTGACTATGGTGCCCACTCAGCTAGTTCCAATTGCCCGCATTTAGTCCATATCCCTCTAAAATCTTCCCATTCATGTCCCTATCCAAATGTTTCTTAAATGTTGCTATTGTACCTGCCTCAACCACTTTCTCTGGCAGCACATTCCATTTACGCACCACTGTCTTTGTGAAGAAGTTGTCCTTCAGGTCCTTCTTAAGTCTATCCTGTCTAAACTTAAACCTATGTCCTCTAGTTTTCAATTCCCCATCCCTTGGAAAAATGCTATAAGTATTCATTCTATCAATGCCCCTCATGATATTATACACCTCCATAAGGTCACCCCTCATTTTCCTACATTCCAAGGAATGGCCTTATCCTGGCCAACATCATCCTATAACGCAGGCAGACTAGTTCTGGCAACATCCTTGTAAATCTTCTTTGCATAATTTCCAGTTTAACTATGTATTTCCTATAACAGGGTGACCAAAGCTGTACACAATACTTCAAGTGCGGCCTCACCAACAACTTATATAAATGTAACATAACGTCTCAACTCCTATACTCAATGCCTCGACCAATGATGGCCCACATGCGAAATGCCTTCTTCACCACCCTGTCTGCCTGTGATGCTGCATTCAACAAACTATGTATTTCTAGTCCTGGGTCCCTCTTTTCCACAACACTCCTTCGGATCTTACCATTTACCTACTGTGGTTTGACTTTCCAAAGCGCAATACTTTACACTAATCTATTTTGAATTGCATTTGCCAATCCTCAGCCCACTTCCCCATCTGATCAAGATCGCTCTGTAATTTTTGATAACCTTCCTTGCTATCAGTCATATGTCCTAATTTTGTATTATCTGCAAACAAACTAATTATGCCTTATACATTCACATTCAGATCACGTATGTAAATAACAATGTTCCCAGCACCGAACCCTGTAGCACACCACTAGTCACAGGCCTCTAATCTGAGAAACAACCTTCAACTATTATCCTCTGATTCCTACCATCGAACCAATTTTGAATCCAGTTAGCTAGCTCTCCCTGGATCCCATGTGACCTAACTTTCATGACTAGGCTATCGTATGGGACATTGTCAAAGGTCTCTCTAAAGCCCATATAGACAACATCCACTGCCCTACCCTCATCCATTCTCTTGGCTACCTCTTTGAAAAACTCTAAAAGATTTGTCTGACGTGTCTTCCATGCACAAATCCATACTGACTATCCTTAATCAGACCTTGACTATCCAGATGTTGTTTGATCCTGTCGCTCAGTGTCATCTCCAAAAACTCTCCTATCACTGATGTCAGGCTCACTGGCCTGTGGTTCCCTGGCTTGCCTTTGCTACCTTTCTTCAACAATGGAATAACATTTGCCACCTTCCAATCTTCTGGAACTTCACCAGTGGCTAAAGGTGAAGCAAAAATCTCTGCAAGGGCCTCTGCAATTCCTTCCCTTGCCTCCCACAGTGTCTGAGGATGGATTTGATCAGGCCCAGGGGATTTATCCAACTTAATCTGCTTTAAGGCTGCAACAACCTCCTCTCTGGTAATGTGCATGCAGCCCAAAACTGATTCTTTTGTTTCTTAGAATTCATGATTCTCTCCTCAGTAAACACATCTCCTCATCTCCCCATCTCCTCTGGCTCCACACATAGACGGCCATGCTGTTCATTAACAGGACCTCTTCTGTCCCAAGCCACCCTTTTACTCTCAATATAGCTATAGGCTTCTTGGGATTATCCTTAACCTTATCTTCCAGATCCATCTCATATCCTCTTTTTGGTCTTCTGATTTCCCTCTTGAGTGTGCTCCTACACTTTTAATAGTCATCCAGGGATTCACTTGAGCCCAATAACTTAAACCCAATATATGCCTTCTTCTTTTTCCTGAACAGAGCCTCAATATCCTTCAACAGTCTGGGAACCCCAAACCTGCGGCTTTTCCCTTCACCCTAACAGGAATATATTTTCCCTGGGCTCTTAATGTCACACTTCTAAAAGCCTCCCATTTGCCAGTTATTCCTTTTCCTTCAAATAGACTCACCCAATCGACCTCTGTTCAGTCCTGCCTAATGGACCTAAAATTGGCCCTGCTCGAGTTCAGCACCCTAACCTATGGACGCATCTTGTCTTTTTCCACAGCTATAGTAAAACTAAGAGAGTTATGGTCACTGGACCCGAAGTGTTCTCCGACTGACACTTCAGTCCGACCTCATTTCCTAAAAGCAGGCCCAGTGTTGCACCTTCCCAAGTAAGTCCCCCTACATATCGATTTGGGAAACTTTCTTGCACACATTTGACAAATTCCACCCCATCTGGGCCTTTTTACACTCTGGGCGGCCCAGTCAATACAGACAAAATTAAAATCTCCATCCAATACTACTCTATTATTCTGACAAGTATCTGCAATCTCTCCACACATCTGTTCTTCTCGTACCTGCTGGCTGTACAGGGCCCTATAATACTGTCTTAACATTGTGACCACCCCCTTCTTGTTTCTATATTCTAACCATATGGCTTCATTTGATGGATCCTTAAGATTATCCTCTCTAAGCATTTTGTCATGTCTTCCCTTATCCAAAGGACAATTCCCCATCCTCACTTACTTGTACTTCTGTCACACCGTAGCTTCTGTATCCTGGAACATTGAGCTGCCAATCCAGTCCTTCTCTCAGCCATGTTTCAGTTTTGGCTGTAATATCCCAGTCCCCAGAGCCATTCCATGATCTGAGCTCATCTGCCTTACCAGTCAGGTCTCGTGCGTTGAAATAATTGCACTTTAAACCAGACGTCTTTTCCATCCCTTTACTGTGCCTCTGGTTATCCTGAATAGTAAACTTGTGCTTAATGGCAAATGTATTTTCCGCTGACTTCTTGATGGCCCCTCTATCATTCAGAGTCCCAACCCCCTGCCAAACTAATGTAAAACCTCCCGGGTAACAACAAATCTCCCCACAAGGATATTAGACCCCCTCCGGTTCAAGTGCAACCCATCCCTCTTGTATCTCTGAACTGATCCCAATGAACTGAAAACCCTGTCCCCTACACCAGCTCCCTCGACATACATTCATCTGGCCTATCTTTCTTATTCTACACTCACTGGCGAGTGGCACAGGGAGTAATCTAGAGATCATTACCCTTGAGGTCCGGCTTTTAAAATTCTTGCCTAACTCGCTGTACTCATTTCATAGGGCCCCATCCCTTTGTCTGCCTATGTCATTTGTACCGATGTGGACAATGACCACTGGCTATTCGCCCTCCCTCCTTCAAAATGTTCTGCAACTTCTCAGAACATCCTTGACCCTAACATCCAGGAGGCAACACACCATCCTGGTGTCTCTTCTGCAGCCACAGAATCTCCTGTCTGTCCCCCTCACATCTGAGTCTCTGATCAGTATCGCTCTGTCTGACTGCACCCTTGCACCCTGAGCCCCAGAGCCGGTCTCAGAGCAACCTGCTGACTGCTGCTGCTAGCCCCTGCAAGGTCATCCCCCACAACAGTATCCAAAGTGGTACGCCTATTATTGAGGGGAATGGCCACAGGGGAACCCTGCACTGCCTGTTTCCCCCCTTTACCCATTCCAATATGTACAGCTTGCAGAGATACACAATATTGATGTCATGACTTGATCACAGAAACAATAACTGCATGAATGACAATGTCTTGATGGTGTGCAGTGGCATCACCAGCAATGCTCACTGTTGTTGCCACGGCAGCACATTTACTGATCTCAGGAAGTTCAGCGACAATCAGGCAGAATCATTAAAAAACATAAATCTCCTTTGACGCCAATTCAAACAAAATCAGTTCGCCATAGAACATAGAACATAGAACAATAGAGCGCAGAACAGGCCCTTCGGCCCTCGATGTTGTGTCGACCTGTGAACTAATCAAAGCCCCTCCCCCTACTCTATCCCATCATTATCCATATGCTTATCCAAGGACTGTTTAAATGCCTCTATTGTGGCTGAGTTATCTACATTGGCAGGCAGGACGTTCCATGCCCTTACCACTCTCTGTGGAAAGAACCTGCCTCTGACATCTGTCTTAAATCTATCACCCCTCAAATTGTAGCTATGCCCCCTTGTACAAGCTGACGTCATCATCCTCGGAAAAAGACTCTCACTGGCCACCCTATCTAATCCTCTGACCATCTTGTATATCTCTATTAAATCCCCTCTTAGCCTTCTTCTCTCCAATGAGAACAGACCCAAGTCCCTCAGCCTTTCTTCATAGGGCCTGCGCTCCAGACCAGGCAACATCCTGGTAAATCTCCTCTGCACCTTTTCCAATGCTTCCACATCCTTCCTGTAATGGGGTGACCAGAACTGCATGCAATATTCCAAATGAGGCCACACTAGCGTTTTGTAAAGTTGCAGCATGACATCAGGACTCCAGAACTCAATCCCTCTACTAATAAAACCTTACACACCGTAAGCCTTCTTAACAGCACTATCAACCTGGGTGACAACTTTCAGGGATCTATGGACACCAAGATCCCTCTGCACATCCACACTATCAAGAATCTTTCCATTGACCCGGTATTCTGCCTTTCTATTATTCCTTCCAAAGTGAATCACCTCACATTTATCCGTATTAAACTCCATTTGCCACCTTTCGGCCCAATTCTGCAGTTTATCCAAGTCTCCCTGCAACCTGCAACATCCTTCCACACTGTCCACCACTACATCGACTTTAGTGTAATCTGCAAACTTACTAACCCATCCACCAATGCCTGTGTCCAAGCCATTTATAAAAATGACAAACAGCAGTGGCCCCAAAACAGATCCTTGAGGCACACCACTAGTAACCAGACTCCAGGCTGAATATTTTCCATCAACCACCACTCGTTGCCTTCTTACAGAAGGCCAATTTCTAATCCAAACTGCTAAATCTCCCTCAATCCCGTGTCTCTGTTTTTTTTCTCCAATAGCCTACCATGTGGAACCTTATCAAAGGCTTTACTGAAGTCCATGTACACCACGTCAACTGCCCTACCCTCATCCACATGCTTGGTCACCTTCTCAAAAAACTCAATGAGGCTTGTGAGACACGACCTGCCCTTGACGAATTCATGCTGACTATCTCCAATAAAATTGTTGCTTGCTAGATGATTATAAATCCTATTTCTTATAATCCTTTCCAAAATTTTTCCTACAACAGACGTAAGGCTCACAGGTCTATAATTACCTGGGTCATCCCTACTGCCCTTCTTGAACAAGGGCACAACATTTGCAATCCTCCAGTCCTCTGGTACTAAACATGTAGAAAATGAGGACTCAAAGATCGAGGCCAAAGGCTCCACCACCTCCTCCCTAGCTTCCCAGACAATCCTTGGAAAAATCCCATCTGGCCCAGGGGATTTACCCATCTTCACACCTTCTAGAATTGATAGCCCCTCCTCCTTACTAACCTTAATCCTTTCAATTCTAGTAGCCCGTAGCTCAGTCATCTCCTCTACAATATTCTCTTGTTCCACAGTGAAAACAGGTGAGAAATAATTATTTAGCACCTCTCCAATCTCCACAGGGTCCACACACAATTTCCCACTTCTGTCTTTGACTGGCCCTATTCCTACCCTAGTCATCCTCTTATTCCTCACATACCTATAGAAAGCTTTAGGGTTCTCCTTTATTCTACCTGTCAATGCCTGCTCATGTCCCCTCCTTGCTTTTCTTAACTCTCTCTTTAAATCCTTCCTAGCTAATCTGTAACTCTCCATCGCCTCATCTGAACCATCTTGTCTCATCATCACATAAGCCTCCCTCTTCTGCTGAACAAGAGATACAATTTCTTTAGTAAACCACGGTTCCCTTACCTTATCGCTTCCTCCCTGCCTGACAGCATCATACGTATCAAGGACACACAATATCTGTTCCTTAAACCAGCTCCACATTTTGATTGTCCCCATCCCCTGCATTTTGCTACCCCACTCTATGCCTCCTAAGTCTCTTAATTCTCCTAAGCATTAGTCTCCTAAGCATTATAATTGTATCCATCTGCATGCCAGGGAGCTTGCCAGGTAATTAGTACAAAAGGTGCTTAAAGTGAAAATTTACTTGAGAAATGGGTGAATTAAGTTAGGGCGGGAAGTCATTTTCATTTAAATATATTTTCAGTGCATTTCAGCTGTGCAGACTGGAACTTTACTAAGCTTTTAGGAACAGAGAGAGTGGTGGAAGAGCTAGCTAAACAATGTGGAAAAGCACACAGTCATGCCAATGTTTTCCTGCTGCCATGCCATTTTGCCAAGGGTGGCAATGACACCACCTGCCTAGCATAATCCCTCCCTGTTCAGGGACTGCCTGGCAGGCCTCAACAGTCCCCCAACCTGTATTCTATGGTGCTGGGCCATTGCTGTGCTGTCTCTTTGAAGTTGTAGCCTCAGCAATGATCACCACCACCAGCAGTGTTGCTAAGGTTTCTGAGCTGTCAGCCCTTGGCAACAGCCAGATGACTGGCCGCCATCAAGAATTCCAGCCTCACCTTCCACAAGCCACCACCATTCCCCCCCCCCCCACCCTACTCTCCCACTCCTCCCCCCCACCGGGTTTTGTTGCAGGCTTAAGATGGGAGTTGAATCCTGATTTTGAGTTCAGTGGTGGGTCTTCAGCTACAGCAAGTAAACAATTACTCCTATAGAGTGTCTTTTTGGCTACGGGACAGTTATTACAAGGTGAGTCACCACTGGACTATTATTGAATTGATGTGTTAAGCAAATTGGCAAATTGAAAGACAATTGGTTGGCTGGATTTTAATTTCATAAAACTTTTAATACAGTTTTCTGCTTTTAACTTCAAATTGGCAGCATCCATGGCTTTCCCTATTAACCTTGAATGCTAATTATTGCACATTGTTTGATGCATCCTGACTTCTGCCAACAGAGCTGGTCAACCTCATGCTGTTATGTAAAATGGGAAGAATGGCTGAATACATTCTAAGATTAGCTTCCATTATGCAACATTTACCTTGTGGGATCAACCTCACAGCCTTCAGTTTAGAGAAAATCACAGCACTTTAATACAAGTTGCCATGTTCTTTTTCGTCATTCTCAAAACTTCACTTCGCACCAGTCCAGCTATGCTCAAACAAACTGCTACATCGGTGCAACTAAAATGATGAGGGGAAAGAATACAATTAATAAAAGCCAAAAAATCTTTCTCCTTAAAAGGCAAAAGAGCCTAAGGTAATATGCAAAAAAGCTCTGAATGCTTGGTGGAGGAAATTTGGAGTGAAGTTTCTAATCTGACTTTGCTGTTTACTGACAGCAGTAGATAGTTTTTTTTGTTCATTAAGGGATGCAGGCACCATTTTCTGTGCCACAATTTATCATCCATCCCCCTTTTGCCCTTGAGAAGATGTTCTGAACCGAAATAACAGCAGTTCATTTGGGGTAGGGACGAGCTCCGTACTCTTTGAACAGAATTCCAGGATTTTGTTCCAGCTACGTTGAAGGAACGACAATATACTTTCAAGTCAAGAATGTGTGCCTTGGAGACGAGCTTGCAAGTTGTCCCTTTTCTCTTTACGTGTTAGTGGTCTGTGTTTGGAAGGTGCTGCTAAGGAGCCTTGGTGAATTTCTGCAGTGTGTTCGTGAGATGGTACACACTGTTGCTACAGAAGTTGATGGTGATGGGGATGTATGTTTGTGGGTGTGGTGCCAATCAAGCAGCTGCTTTGTCCGAGATGATGCCAAGCTTCTTAAGTGTTGTTGGAGCTGCACCCATCCAGACAAGTGAGGAATATTCCACCACACTCCTGACTTTTAATTTATAGATGCTGGACCGGCTTCGGAGAGTCAGCGGGTGAGTTAGTCACCACAGGATTCCTAGCCTCTGATCTGATCTTGTAGAGACATCATTTATATGGCCATTCCAGTTCAGTTCCTGGTAAATTGTAACCTCTAGGATGTTGATAGTGGGGGGATTCAGTGGTAGTAACTCCATTGGATATCAAATGGCAACGGTTAAATTCTCTTCTGTTAGAAAAGATCATTGCTAGGTACTTGTGTAGTGCAAATGTTACTTGTCACTTGTCAACCCAAGCCTGGATATTGTCTAGGTCTTACTGCATTTGAACATGGATATTTCAGTATCTAAGGACACATGAATGAAACTGGAATTTAGGTAATCATCAGCGAACATTCCCATTTCTGATCTTACAATGGAGGGAAAGTCATGGGTGAAGCAGCTGAAAATGGTTGGTCCTGTAACACTACCCTGAGGACCTCCTGCAGTTATGCCCTGCAATTAAAACAACTGACATCCAAAAACCACAACCATCTTTCTATGTGCCAGATTTTACCTAACCAGCAGAGAGTTTACTCCGAACTCCCATTGATTCCAATTGTCCTAAAGTTCACTTGGTCAAATATGGCCTTGATGTCAACAGCTGTCACTCTCACCTCACCTCTGGAATTCAGCTCTTTTGTCCATGTTTGTACCTGTAATATAGTCAGGAGCTGAGTGACCCCGCTCAGTGGTTAGCACTGCAACCTCACAGCACCAGGGACCCGGGTTCAATTCCAGCCTCGGTTGACTGTCTGTGTGGAGTTTGCACATTCTCCCCGTGTCTGCGTGTGTTTCCTCCGGGTGCTCCGGTTTCCTCCCACAGTCCAAAGATATGCAGGCTAGGTGGATCGGCCATGCTAAATTGCCCGTAGTGTTCAGGGTTGTGTGCGTTAAAGGAGGATGGGTCTGGGTGGGATGCTCCAAGGAGCGGTGTGCACTTATTGGGCCGAAGGGCCTGTTTCCACACTGCAGGGAATCTAATCTAATCAAACACAAACTAGGCGTCAGTAAACAAATTATTGCTGAGCAGATACAGCTTAATAGCATTGTTGAGGATGCCTTCCATCATTGTATTGATGACAGAGTAGACTGCTATTTCTGAGTGGCTGCAAGCAATTGATTGACAAGTCATCGATTGCAGGAAAAGACTATCCACTATGTGAATACAAGGATAGAGTCAAGTTTGTCATGATGGTGGTAGGGGATCACTGGGAAGCAGCTTCACGAGGTGAGTGCCGTAGGTAGAGGGTGTGCAGGGATTTGCAGAGAGTGCAGGAAAGAAATTCTCACTGAGAGATGCCTTTTGCAGATGTTGGGACCCTCAATCAGGCACTTTTTGTGTGCTTTTGAAGGAGGCACCCTTCTGTTGGGAGACAGTGAATCCTCAGAGGTGGACTTGTTTTCTGCCTGCTGTTGAAGGAATCAGCAATATTGTGTCTCAGATAGACAATAGAAGAGTCCACACAATCCATGGGTACCTTCTTCTGTCTGGCATACGCATGGGTGGTTTCTGATAGACTGTCCAGCTTCTTGGACATCCATATCGTACAAACTGCTCAAACCATGACCAACTATATGAGTAATGATTTAATGAGAGGGATGCAAGACACAGAGTCACTTCTAGATCCTTGTGCTTCTCAGTTGAGCAGAAAGGTATGTGTTTGCTTTAATACAACAAAGGAATGACCAGTGAATGGATGTAAAAATTCTTTTCAGGGTGCCATGGATCATTGATCCGTGATGCCAGTGCCTCACTCAGTGGAGGTGCCTACACGTGTGTGAGTGCCCTTCAGGCCTCAGGTATACAGAGGACAACAGGCAAAGATATCACACGCTATGGAACAGCAAAGTCAGCAGCTTTCCTCCACCATGAAGGGTGTGGGAAGAAGACCACATATGAGAATTTAAGAGATTAAAGACTCTGTGGGGGCCACAGTGGCTCAGTGGTTAGCACTGCAGCCTCACAGCACCAGGGACCCGGGTTCAATTCCAGCCTCGGGCAACTGTCTGTGTGGAGTTTGCACATTCTCCCCGTGTCTGCATCGGTCTCCTCTGCGTCCTCCAGTTTCCTCCCACAGTCCAAAGATGTGCAGGCTAGGTGGATCGGCCATGCTAAATTGCCTGCAGTGTTCAGGGGTGTGTGGGTTATGGGGGGATGGGTCTAGGTGGGATGCTCCAAAGGGCGGTGTGGACTTGTTTGGCTGAAGGGACTGTTTCCACACTGTAGGGAATCTAATCTAAAGAAGAGGATGTAACTGTACTCAAAGATTACTGGTTTTTCAATATGTAATTATTGGAACTATGCAATTGCTTTACTCCAAAACTAAGTGACTGATGCGATAAGGTTTGAGGTCTCTTTGCATTTCTTGTGGGTTCCTGGGTGTTCAGGAATATCAAAGGGTTCGTTGGCCCCATTAAAGGGTTCAATTCATCAAATAATACCGCTTAAGGCTGATGCAATTTGCTTGGCACATTGTCATGTCCCAACCGGGTGCAGATAAAAGGCGACATCAGTGGAAGAGGTTGCCACCAGGTTGCAGAATGTTGAAAATAGATGGAACTACATGTATCTGTTAGAAAGGGCTTCGCAAACTGTGCCTCTATTAATATGTATCTAGCATCCGAGATAACAAGGCATAGAACTGGATGAACACAGCAGGCCAATTAGCATCTTAGGAGCAGGAAAGCTGACGTTTTGGGTCTAGGCCCTTCGTCAGCTTTCCTGCTCCTAAGATGCTGCTTGGCCTGCCGTGTTCATTCAGCTCTACACCTTGTTATCTCGAATTCTCTAGCATCTGCATTTCTTATTATCTCTGTCTCTAGCATCCCTTGAGTGAAGCTGACCTGCCAATTCCTGGTCTCTTCACTACTCTGCACCTCGTATGGGGAGAGGTAGGGCAAACTGAAAATCTCAAGTGTCCAAAGCTGCTGAATTATGCAGAAATTATGGCTGCTTCCCACGAACCAAGCACTAAACTCAAAAATGTTTTCTTGGTAGTAGCAGACCTGTTTTATACTGGATGGAAAAAATTGATATTAATAATGCGACTGGCCAGCCTGTGACAGCGTTGTCAGCCATATGCTTAAAGCCAATGACACACTGCATCAGGCAAATCCAAAAACTCCCAAAGCCTATACTCTTCTCAACATGATAGTTTGAATTGATGTAGAATAGTGCATATTAATTGGTCATTTTGGAAATGGTATTGATGATCATTTTGATGCAGCAATGAGCTGGAAACTCAACAATCTCCCACATTCTAGTGAGTCCTGGGAATGATTGGGTGGTATAATGGTACAGTGGTTAGGACTGCTGCCTCACAGCTCCAGGGACTGGGGTTCAATTCCAGCCTTGGGTGTCTGTCCGTGTGGAGGTTGCACATTCTCCCCATGTCTGCATCGGTTTTCTCCAGTGCTCTAGTCTCTGTCCACAGTTCAAAGTTGTGCAGGTTAGGTGAATTGACTATATTAGATTGCCCCATAGTGTCCAGGGATGTGTAAGCTGGTGGGCTAACAATGGAAAATGTGGGGCTCTGGGGGCTGCGCCTGGGTGGGATGCTTTTCAGATAGCAATGCAGACTCAATGGGCTGAATGGCCTCTTTCTTCACTGTAGAGATTCTATGATAACAAGATGTAGAAATTTAGTGCCACTGGCATTAGGTAACCACCACTTCCCATTGGGTTCATCTCGCTCACTTTTCAGGACATACAGGGTTGACCATAGCCAACACAAACGATGCTGCAGATCCAATACAAAAAGAGAAAATGCTGAGAAATTCAGCAGGCCCGACAGTATCTGTCAGAACAGTTACGAGACTCTAAATGTTAACTCTTCTTATTTTCCCACAGATGCTGCTGAGTTTCTCCAGCAATTTCTGTTTTTGTGCCAGCCATACCTTCCCTGGTGAGGTGGTATGAAGGGAACCCTCCAGCTCCCACCTCTGAAAGTGGCTGAGCTGCAATCTATAGACCACCTCTCGTGAGTAACCTCTTTCCTACACATGAGGCTGATTAGGTGCCCATGTGCCCTCTCCTCCAATCCACACTGCCCACCCTCCTACCCCTCCACCTCAGACTGGCAATCTTGTTGCCCCCAGTTGATGCTGCCCCATGTTGTGATCGTGTAACTATCTCTATCGCTGATGTTGCTTCTCAAAATCCGAGGTGACTGAACCATGTGGCATTCAGATTCACTTAGTTTCCAAGGACTTTTTGGAAACCTTTTGCACCCACAGAAGTGCCAACTTTGATATGCTATTCTGGCTTTATGTCCTTGTGGCTTCTTTTACCCTTCTATCCACCAACTACATGAACTGCATGCTGTTTCAGTCTCCCTACAAGGATCACAGAGATTCGTATGTTGAACTACCTCTAACTCATTGCTTCCTTACAACTAGTGAATCTCTGAAAACCAATGGTTTGTGTGTACTTAATGAAAAATTTGAAAACACTGGGGCCGAATTTAAATTAATTGCCTTTTAGTCAACTTAATAACCTGCAAACAAAAGATTCTCTAACCATGCAGGCAACACTTTGCCATATCCAGTCGCAGTGTAGGTGCACTAGCAAAATTCAGTGCATATCTTCATCTACTTTACATATACAGACAAGGTGCAGTGACAAGATAATACAGGTGATCTGAAATTCAGCTGGGTGTCATAATGGAAGAAGTTGGATACCAAGGAGATTATTTCCCTCAGGCTGAATGTCCTTTTCTCATTTGTGTTTTCTTTTACGCAATGTAATTTTAATACTGCAAACAGTCTCCTGGACCCTTGGGCAATAATTGATGTAAAATATTCCTAAATCCTAGAAACGATGTTTTCTCTGTAATTTTTTCCATAATTATTTTATTTGATTTAACATTATTTGTGGTGAGAATGTCTGCATAATATTGCAATGGCACAGCATTGCACACAACATCCAATGAAGGCTGAAAAATTATCAGGAATGACATGAGTGGAATTTTGAACTAATATTTTGAAGTGTTGATCAATGCTGACTGCTCATGGTAGCTAATTTCGATAGAAAATCTCATAACTGCAAAAATGTTTTAAAAAATGAGAAGAAAGTAAGTGAAAAAAGTTAAGGCTTCATTTAAATTAATTTAGTTAGAGATTTTTCATTAGTTATAGGTTGAAGATCATGGGGAGCTGGCAGGAAAATGGAATTGGGGCCGAGATGAGATCAGCCATGATTGTATTAAATTATGGAGCAGGCTTGAGGGGTTGAATTGTCTACTCCTGCTTCTAGTTCCTTTGTTTTTGTGTTTGTAAAAATGAATAAGTTCATTGACTGAATAAATGAATAGATTCAGGCCGGTTCAGGACACTTGAAGAAATGAAAGTAGTAAAAAGGAAAGAACATAAATGCTTCTCAAAAATGCTGCAAATCACACTGCTCCTATAAATGATGCAACATCTGACTTCTACTTCAGGCACAAAAAATCTTACTCATAATGTTGCATGCTATTACATAGTTACACTGGAAGCTGAAAAAAAGTTTCTTTCACCATCCTTTCAGCATTCTGGAGTCTCTGATATACCTGATCCCAGCCTTGACCTAGAGTTTGCTATGGCAAAGCTTAGGGCTATTTTTGTAGTGGAATGCATTATTTACACATTCTCAGCCTTCAGAGATCCTGCATTTTAGTGGTCAATATGCAAATTGAAAATGCATTATGGGAAGAATAAAAGGATAGAAGTGCGATCTATATTTCTAATGAAGTTGATTTTGAAAAGGTGAGAGTGGGAAGTGCAGAGCAGGCAAACTGGCGGTAATGGTAGTGGAGTGAAGTGTTTTATGGTGATTTTGGAGAATAAAGGGATATGAAGACTGGCACTACTGTGAATGATAAGGCTGGAGTTATGAGTGAGAGCAAGAAGGCAGTGTTCTTGAATTGATGGCTCTATTGAGGTCATTGAACTTTCCCTTTATCACAATAATGTCCTTGAAGCTCAGCTTCTATTTTAACCTCCTCAACACTTTTCAGCATTGTTGATAATTTCTATCCCACATCTAAATTTATACCTCTCACCTCCTTCCAAAAGGATTACGAATTCCATCCTCTTGCTCACCATTTGCAACAGGGCCTTCAACAATGTGTCATATGGTCATACAAACAAGGAGCAAGACATTAAACCCATCAAGCCGGCTCTGGCATTCAATAAGAATTGCAGATAATCTGACTGTAGCATCAAATCCACACCCCCAACTAGTCCTAATAATCATTCACCTTTTTTTTACCAACAATCCCACAATCCATCCACCTGTGCTTTAAAAATATACAAACACTCTGCGAGCACTGCATTTTCACAGAATTCCAAATACTTACAACCTCTGAGAAAAGAGATTGCCTTGTCTCTGTTTAAACTGGGTGACCTTTTATTTTTAAACAGTGATACCTAATTCGAGATTCTCACATAAGAAAAAACATCTTCTCCACATCTACATTGCCAAGACCCCTCTGGATTTTATCGGTTTCAATTAATTTGCCTCTTACTTTCCAAATGCCAGAGGTTACAAATCTATGATCAGAGTACCCATATACCCACTCTGGACATCTCACTGGCATTTTATCTCTTATGAACTTTCCTTGAAGCTGTTGTCTGCAACCAAATTGCAGTTTCCTTGTAAAAGGAAGCTAGCTATCCAAAATCATATCAATGAAGCTCCAATCCCAAAACTCAAAAATAGATGTGCATTTAATGTTTACTATGAGTGGTGTTAATCATATGCCATCACAAACATGCACAACCATTTTTGGCACTATTAAAATTACCAAACTTTTACTTATTATACTTGGCACTGAAGATCATGCATTATTTTTCTGTCTACATGGCTATTCTTAATGTTGGTCAGCTGGCATTATAAGTAGGCAAAACAAACATTTGTGACCAGAGGTGCTGCAGCGATTATAGAGTAAATGTGCTTCACCAAGATTTTGGTCCCTCTATTAAGTCATCAGTTCACCTCCACCTATTTTTATCGGTATCACCTTTGACCAAATTACTATAGTCTTTCATTGCAGAGAATAGCATTATCAATATAAACAAGCAGTGCAGTAGTGAGATCTAATAGAACTCTCAGAATATCTTGAAGGAGAATGCAACAACTTGCAATGACATGAAAGCAGAAAATGCAGGAACTACTCAGCAAACTGAGTAGCATTTATGGAGTCAAACAGAATAAATGACTGGAATTTTATGGACCTAGTTTCTACCAAAAGCGTAGAAATATCAGCTGGTAAAATACTTGTCAGATTAACTAGGGGGTTACTTAACTGTGCCACTACCATCACGCCTCTGGCATACCCAACCAATCAGAAAGGATAGGTGGGAGGTAAGATGATACAAAAATAGAAACTGATGAAGAAACTGAGCAGGTCCAAGTCCATCTGTGGAGAGAAAGCAAAGTTAACATTTCAAATCCAGTAATTGTTCGTCAGGATTGGTGAGGTGGTGCCGATGAAGAGAAAGTTTGACAGTGTGCTTATGGCAGCATATGGCACTGAGTGGGGTCCCATAATGTTATTGTAGCGAGATCAGCTCTCTGAGGGGGATTGCACATCACCTGTGACCCTGATTGATTCAAAAGAAAGAAACTGATGTTTCGGTTGGAATCCATGTAGGTTGAATCTGAGCCAGAGGTAGTCACCAAATAAGACTGGGAAAGCAATTCTTGGCAAAGATCTTTGTCATAGGAAGTGAGAGGCAATGGCCAAGTGGTATTATTACTGGACTGTTCATCCAGAAGCCCTGGTAATGTTCTGAGGACCTGGGTTCAAATCTCGCCACAGCAGATGGTGGAGTTTGAATTCAATAAAAATCTGGAATTAAGAGGCTAATGATGACCATGAATTCATTCTTGATTGTTGGAAAAACCCATATGGTTCATTAATATCCTTTTGGAAAAGAAACTGCCATCTACATCTCATCTGAGCTACAAATGACTGCAGACCAAGAGCAATGTGGTTGACTCTTAACTGCCCTCTGGGCATTTAGGGATGGGCAATAAATGCTGGCTTCACCAGCTGTGCTCTCATCCATGAATAAATGAAAAAACACACAGGAACAGGAGCCGGCCATTCAGCCCCTCAAACCTGCACTGCCATTCAACAAGACGATGCCCTAACTCCATATGCCTGCCTTAGGTCCGTATCCCTTGATAAGTGTAAATTTGCCTGTCTCAAATTTAAATTTAACAATTGAGTTCACATTGATCATCATTTAAGGATAAGAGTTCCAAACTTCACTGCTCTTTGCATGTCAGAGTTCTTTCTAACGTCTCTCCTGAATGGCCTGGTCCTAATTCTTAGACTCTATCCCCTGGTTCTAGAACCTTCAACGAGTGGAATTAGTTTATCTTTATCTACCCTCTCTTTTACTGTTGATATCCTGAAAATCTGGATTAGATCACTCCTTAGCCTTTTAAATATTAGAGAGAAAAGGCCTAATTTGTCTGATCGCTCCTCATGACTTAACTCCTGAAGTCCAGGTCTCATCCTTGAAATCCTCCGTTGAACTCCCTTCCGGGTGAAATCGTCCTTCCTTTGTTGTGCTATCCAGATCTCCTCAAAGTGCTCTGAGCGGGATCTAGCAATATAACTGCTGCGTAATATCTTCATTCTTACAGTCCAGCCCTTTACTTACGAAGGCCAGCATTTCATCAGCCTTCTTAACTATTTTCTGCACCTGTTTGTGGCATTTTAAAGAGCTAAACACCTAAAACCCCAAATCTCATTAGACATCCACATATTTAGCATTGTGCCTTCACTCCTGATCTATCCTAAATTGCATCTGAAATGGTTAACCTCACATTTACTCATATTAAAATCTAATGGGCCACAGCTTTGCACATTCACCTAATCTATCAATATCCTGTTGAATTTTTTTGCTGTCGCCAACACTATCTACAATACCACTCAATTTTGAGACATCAGCAAATCTGGGTATTTGACTTTTTATGTCATTATCCCAGTTGTTAATGAATATTGTGTATACTTGAGGCCCCAACACAGATTCCTGTGGGATACTACTGGTCACATCCTACCAATTTGAGTACTTACCAATTATTCCAACTCTCTGTTTCCTGCCACTCAACCAATTGTCTATCTGTGTCAGTAATTTGCCAGGTAGCTTGCTGGAAGTCCCAAAGAAATTAATAAAGGATCAGCAACATGGTTCAAATAAAATTTGCTGAAGCAGATGATCAATAATTAATGGAAATTAATGGAATTAATGGGACAAATCCCTAGGACCTGATGGTTTCAATCCACGGGTGTTAAAGGTCATAAGAGAACACACTGCCAATGGTCTAATTATAACCTTTCAGAATTCCCTGGATTCAGGAGTTGCACCTCTGGATTGTCGAAAACGAGGAGTTAAAATGAAGGTAATGATGGTGAACAAGGAGAAAGATTAAAACGGGGATAATGGGAACTGCAGATGCTGAAGAATCCGAGGTAACAAAGTGTGGAGCTGGATGAACACAGGAGGCCAAGCAGCATCTTAGGAGCACAAAAGCTGGTGTTTTGGGCCAAAACCGTTCTTCAGAAAAGGGTCTTTTCTGATGAAGGGTCTAGGCCCGAAACGTCAGCTTTTGTGCTCCTAAGATGCTGCTTGGCCTGCTGTGTTCGTCCAGCTCCACACTTTTGTTATTATGAAAGATTAAAAGGGAACAAATTTTGGAGAAAGGAACAGAACTTTTTAAAGGCGGCCATACCTGGAAGAGATCTGGTGAGTGAATTAAAACAAAGAACTGCAGATGCTGGAGATCTGAAACAAAACAGAAATTCTTAGAGAAACTGAGCAGGTTTTGTAGCATTTATGGGAGGAAAGCAGAATCAGTGTTTCAAGTCTGGTGACTCTTCATCAGATTTGTTTCAGATCTCCAGCATCCACAGCTTTTTATTGTATTTGAATCGCATGACACATTGGATCTGCCAAGGAAATAAGTCTGATTAAAGGGACCATGGCATCCATTACAATGGATCAACATGGAAACTGGAGGTTGCATCCAGCAAAGAATGGAGAGAAGAACTGGGAAAGCCCATCCCCAGGTGTTTCACTGTTACTAAGAGGCTCTTGCCGTGGGATCTGAGACACTGCTGTGCAATACAGTCTTCCAGGATTGAGAGGAACAGTAAAAGTCTGAAAAGGTCACCAATGAGGAATACCTGAAGAATCACCACTATTGGATGTCATTGTGGGCTGAAAAATTTAGGGTCGCTGAGTGAGACAGAACAACATGGTGAGCAGAGGTACAGATTTCATTTAGCTGCCTCATGTCCTGAAATGCATAAAGGTGGATAAATCCCTGAACCTGATCAGATATACCTTAGAACTCTGTGGGAAGCTAGGGAAGTGATTGTTGGGTCCCTTACAGAGATATTTATATCACCAAAAACCGCTGGTGAGACACTGGAAGACTGGTGCCCCTGTTGAACAAAGGTGGTAAGGAAAAGTCAGGGAGCTATAGACCAGTCAGCCTGAGATTGGTGGTGGGCAATTTGTTAGGGGGAATCCTGAGGGACAGGACATACAAGTATATGGAAAGGTAAGGACTTATTAGTGATAGCCAACATGGCTTTGTGCATGGGAAATCATGTCTCAATTGATTGAGTTTTTTGAGGAAGTAACAAAGAGCATTGACAAGGGCAGAGCGGTGAACGTACTCTACATAGACTTCGGTAGGGCATTCAACAAAGTTCCTCTTGGCAGACTATTTACAGGCAGTACAGGAGAACTAGCCATTTGGATGCAGAATTGGCTTGAATGTAGAAGACAGAGGGCCGTGGTGGAGCATTTCTTTTCAAACTGGAGGCTTGTGACCGGCGGTGTTCCACAATGATCACTGCTGGGTCTGCTGCTTTTTATTACTTACATGAATGATTTCAATGTGAATACAGGTGATATGGTTAGTAAGTTTGCAGATGACATCAAAATTGGAGGCATTGTGGACAGTGTGGTGGATGGATTTTAATTTAGATAATTGTGAGCTGCTGCACTTTGGAAAGGCAAACCAGGACAGGACTCATAGACCTGATGGTAAGGACCTAGGGAGTGCTGCTGAACAAAAAGTCTTTGGATTGCAGGTTCATAGTTCCTTTTAAGTAGAGTCATAGATAGGATAATGAAGAAGGTGTTTGGGATGCTTGCCTTTATTGGTCAGTGCATTGATTATAGGAGTTGGGAGGTCATGTTGTGGCTGTACAGGACATTGGTTTGGCCGCTATTGGAATATTGTGTTCAATTCTGGTCTCCCTGCTATATTAAGAATGTTGTGAAACTTGAAATGGTTCAGAAAAGATTTTGAGAATGTTGCCAAAGTTAGTGGGTTTGAGCTATTGGAAGAGGTTGAATAGGTGTCAGAGGCTGAGGAATAACTTTATCGAGGTTTCTAAAAGCATGAAGGTCATGAATAAGGTAAATAGAGAAGGTCTTCTGCCCCATGGTACGGTGTCCAAGACTAGAGGGCATAGGTTTAAGGTGAGAGGGGAGATACTTAAAAGGGATCACAGGGATTGCTTTTTCACACAGATGATGGTGTGTGTTTGGAATGAGCTGCCAGAAGAAGTGATGGAGGCTGGCAAAATTACACCATTTAAAAGTATCTGGATGGGTATATGAATAGGAAGGGTTTAGCGGGATATGGGCCAAAAGTTGGCAAATGGGACTAGATTTATTTAGGACATCTGGTCGGCATGGGAGAGTTGGATCAAAGGGTCTGTTTCTGTGTTGTATATCTCCATGAATCTATAACTCTATGTAGCATGCTGACAGCAGTGGAGGTCTGAAGGTTTTTAAAATACCTTTAGATTCCATGTTAAGTCACCCGCTACAGCAAAAAGTCAACAACAGAGAAGAGCTGAACGTTTTAAGAGCATCACAGAAAAAAAAACATTCAGGCGAAAATTCAACAAGGAAGGATCTGTACTCTCCGGTAAACTAGCTATTGTCCCAGAGGATCATAGTGTCCTTCTTTCATCAGAGAGAAACATCTGGTGATGTTTAACCTAATGGTTACCATGCTTCAGGTGAGGGCCAAGGTTAAGAATGTGGGATCTGAATGTTAACCTCATCTGGTCCAGGAACTGAACTTATGCTGTTGGTATCACTCTGCATCATAAACCAGCCATCCAGGCAAATGAGCTCAGTAAAAGAAACACTTCTAAGCATGGTAAGGCATCCACTGCAGCAGGAGAATGAGGAATTTTGTGGAGAAGGAGAATAGTTACTCCAAAGCAGGAATACACTGCACACATGGCAATAGTGTATAGGAACAGGCCAATGTCTAGGTTCAGCTGTAGAGTAAACAAACATCAGAGGCTCCACAAATAAGGCCAAAATGTCTGATAAGCGTGGAATTTCTTTTTAGAATACAGTGCAGTATTGCAGACTGGATAAGGGGAGAATAAGGGATGTACTTACAGCTTAGATCAAACACTGCTGCCATGGCACTTGAGAACCATGATGCATAGCTACAGTGAGGAAAATCAAGGGTCACAAAAGCAACTTATGCTGAGCTCACAGAGTCAAGGCCATTGCGAAGCCACAATCAAAGCATCAAAGAAGCGGATTACAAATCTAAATACCCTGGTCTGGCAGAAAAGGAAGCTGGGCAAATTTACCAAGACCGCAGAAAAGCGGGAAGTGTTCAGGAAAATAAAACTGTGAAAGAAATAGGAATCATGACTAGAGCTGCCAACAGTGGAAATCACCCAGAGGGGAAAATGTTAAAGAAGCAGGAATCATCTCATAAAGCCATGATTTTTGCAATCATTTAGTAAAACAGTGATTGACTCGAGCCAAAGGCATGGTGATTCATTCAGTAAAAGCATACTGGAAAGAAGGAATAATTTATTAAGGACATCAACAGTGGGATTCCTTCAGTGAATCTGCAAAATATGGTGGGTATTATTTAATTAAGCTGTGAAAGGTCAGTATTTTCAACATTACCTAGATGAAGAGCAAATCTTCAAGTTTAACCATAAATGACAAAAATCCCAAAATTTAGCCACAAAACATGGGCAAACTCTAATTTAGCACCGCAGAGTGGCAGCGCTGTGATTACTGCAACATAAAAGCTTTAAAACAAGGAAAATAAATTATCATTTAAAGGAGACCAGGCACCATAAATATCAATAACAGAAATATCTAATTTCTGTGTTGGACTAAATACACCTCAGAATTAGACATCTTACAGAAAACAATTCTTAAGACACGGAATAGCTTTCAAACTATGTAACACACCTTTGTATGCAAGCGAGGATTAGGGCGGTGATGTTATTAACTGACTGTGTAAAAGAAATTACAGATACTTTTGAAGAGGAACCAAAATCCATTCAGAATTATCTTAATCTCAGAACAAGTAGAGTTCTTGGATAACCAAGATTTACTAGAAGATATCAGGATCCAAGGGAGTCAATAGATGGCTTGATTATTATTCTTTGAAGGATAAGGCAAACTAACATCATTTACTTGACAGATTTCCTCACTTAACGAGCACAATTAAGCATATATGTATTTTTCCAAAGGTTTTTATTCTGGGTTTTTTCATCAAAGTGCGTAATTCAATGTGTTAGAGAGACAAGGAGTCATACAGCATGGAAACAGACCTTTCAGTTCAATTCATCCACGCTGAGCAGGTTTCCCAAACTAAACCAGTCCCACTTACCTGCATTTGCCCAAATGTCTCTAAACTTTTCCTATCCGTGTACCTGTCCAAACGTCTTTTAAATGTTGAAAATGTGTCTGCAGCTATCACTTCCTCTGGCAGTTTATTGCACATACGAATCACCCTCTGCGTGCAAACATTGCTCCTCAGGCCTCTTTTAGATCTTTCTCACCTTAAATATGTACTCCTAGTTTTGAACTTCCCCACTCTACGGAAGAGGCCTTTGATATTTGCATGACATAATCTGACAAGAGACGTTAATAAATATTGTCTGAACAAACTGTCCATTCATTCACATATAATAATTTTATTACTACTTCTATGTGTGTGTAATGATGATGCACATCTACTAGTAACTGGATAAAACCTATTTTCACAAGTGGGAGTTAGCGGGCTAGGGCCAGGATCTGTGCCTGGTTTTTAGTAGCCTCAGCCATAAATGCCTCCTTGATTCCTCCTTCTCCATTTTTTTCTGCTGTTCATCTCCCTCCTTTGGTGGTCTCAAAGAGAGTGGTGACAACGACAATTCCACCACAATAGCAATGTTGTGGAGGCAATTGCAGATCACCATAAATTTAGATACTTGTTTGAACGTATACCATAGGACTTCCCCTTCACCTCAGCAATCCAGGCATTGGAAGGGTTCCTTGAGCAGATGGTCTGCCCCACTGTGTTACTAGTGGCTACATGGTACTCATTAGATCTCATTCTGCGCACCGATATACATGTATCTGTCACTTTATGAGGGCATTTCTCATGCTTGAGCTGTCACTTTTTTATTCTCTGGAAACCCAAACCTGGCAGTAACATTGACTTCCTCAGATTGAATGCTTTGTAGCTGATGCCAGGATCACAAATTTTCACTGACACAATGCAGTTTATTAGGATGGTAGGAACACAAGAATAGCACAAGGCCATTCAGTCTTAAAAACCTGTTCTGCCATTCAATTAGGTCATGGCAGATCATCTGTTTTCCTACATCATCTTGATTTCCCTTGACATCATTAATCCCAAGAAATCTAACAATTTCTGTCTTGAACATGCTCAATGATTGAAGTTCAACAGACTTCAGGGGTCAAAAATTCCAAAGGCTCACCACCCACTGAGTGATGAAATTCTTCCTTACCTCAGTTTTAAATGGACTGCCTCTTTAATCTGAAGTTCTATCCTCTGGTTTTAAACTTACCAACCTGGGGAAATGTTGTATCTACATTTGCCCGGCCACATCCTGTGTGAATTTTGTATGGCTTAGTGAGGTCACCCCTCATTTAGCAAAACTCTCGGGAATGCAGACCCAGTTTACTCATTCAGTCCTCTTCAGATAATCTTGCTATCCCAGGTCCTAATCTAATGAAACAAAAACAAATTGCTGGAAAATGCCAGAAGGTCTGGCAGTATCTGTGGGGAAAAATCAGTATTAACATTTTGGGCCAAGTGACACTTCCTCAGAACTGATTGCTTTTGTGGTAATTTATATTTTTGTTTCTGATTTACAGCATCCACAGATTTTCAGTTCTTAATCTGGTGAATCTCCATTGTCTTAGGAAAATATAATGCTCCTTGTATAAAGGGATCAAAACTTCACACAATACTCCAAATGAAATCTCATCAAGGCTGTACATAAGTGCAGCAAAATATCTTCATTCCTGTACTCAAATCTCCTTGTGAAGAAGGCCAACATACAATTTGCCTTCCATTTTGCTTGCTGCACCTGCTTGCTAACTTTTAGTGACTCATAAACAATACCACCCTTATCATTTTTGACACCTGCATTTCCTAACCTCTCAATGTTTAAGAATATTCTGATTGTTTTTTTCAAACAATCAGGAACTTCACTGACCTGAAAAAGCCATGTACCTGCTTATCTGCTACATCTGATTGAGGAAAAATATAAATGTATTTGACTCTTCTGATATGGATTACCCTCATTCATGACAATCAATGTAATGCTGAATGATGGCTGACTAAGAAAGGTTAGAAATATCTCCTGCTCCAGCCTGTAAGGATTGCACATACAAATCCAATATCATTGAGAATTTTCTGGCCTTCAGCAACATAATTCTTGCCATAGTAAAAGATTCCAGAGCTAGGAGAAATACAGAGCCCTCCTCTGCTTTCATCTTCACAGAGTTTCCCTTCTGTTCCGTATAGATCATGTTGCAGTTCCAGAGATATTGCAATCACATACCTTGGTCACTGAATCTTGTTGCCTACTTGAATTTAGATAGCAGCTCTCCAGAACATCCCAAAATACTGCACAGTATTTCCCTGAACATGGCCTAAGAAAAGTGAAAAAACTTCACCTGCAACTTGGCGCCTTGTCCTCTAAACAATACTGGTATGGTGTCATCTCATGCTCCTGAAATCATTGTTAAACTGGAAGTGGTTACCCTAGTCACCAGTGCATAAATGCAGAACAGGTTTGTTCGAGTAAAATCAGCCAAAACAGTTGACTTGACAGCATCTCTTTTGATTCTGCCATGACCATATGCAGCATCATGAACAACCTTCACGGCATGAAGCTAATGTTTCTGAAGGCCTTTCCTCTACTGCAACACCAGCAGCTGCAGTGTTGTAGAGCCCAACTTCACTGCCAGAATTTATATGTGCAACATATTTCTGAATTGCTAGCCTGCTATGACGACTAAGAAAAGTAACATCAGCAGTATAATTTAATGTATTTTTCCTGCACATGTGCTTGAAGCTAAATGACTAGCAAATGTAGGATAATAAATTGCTGGTAGTCTGTTGCAAGGCTGCAATTCAATCAAGCAATCTGATGACCTCATAAATCAGGAGTGAAGTTTAAGCAGTTTATGAATGTCAATAGAATCTCAAGACTGAATTACAGCTATAAACTGATAGCCAGCTATTTGTTACTCAGTAAAATCCAGTTTCTTTTGCTTTTTTTTCAATTGGTTTTCTTTTTGACCTTTGATAGCTTTGTTGATCATAGAAGAGGCAACTTAAAATGAGGAAGGGAAAGCTGACAGTGACATAAGACTTGAAGCTTGTGGAATTACATTGCAGGTTTTATATCTAGTTAATGAATTATTTTTGTGTTCAACAGACCTATTAAACTATTTCTCTAACCATCTTTCACTGATAAGTGTAAAAGTGATATGACTCATAATTGCCATAGATACTGGCCTGTTGATAAAGTAGACTGTCCACTTTTGCTGTATTGTGTCTATGTTTGGTTAAGGTTTCAACTCATTACAGAGCATAACAACAGTGAAATAACACTTGCTAACCCTTCAGCTGCCAAAGCTGTAACCAATATTCAACCTTCAAGTTGAATAAAATACTGCATTGACAATCAGCAACAATTTTCTCAATTATTTTCCAATTAATTTTAGTTTATTTTCACTATCAAAATAATCTGGTACTACCAGACGTTCTGAATCGCAAAGCAATAACTTTGAATATCCAATGATCCTTTCTTCTAATGCAAGACATTAGCATCTGAAATCATATTAAACTAATCTATTATAGGGGTTTATTAAATCATGAGGGACATAGATAAGGTGAATAGCAAAAGTGTTTTCTCTAAGGTGGGGAAATTCAAAAGTAGGGGACATATTTTTAAGGTGAGAGGAGAAAGATTTAAAAAGGCAATGAGCAACTTTTTTTACACAGACAGTGGTTATGTCTGGAATGAACTGCCAGAGGAAGTGGAAGATGCAGGTACAGCTAGAGTGTAAAAGACATTTGGATAGGAACATGAATAGAAAAATAGAAAGAAGGATATGTAACAAATACAGGAAGGTGGGACTAGTTTAGTTTGGGAATATGGTCGGCGTAGACTAGTTGGACTGAAGGGTCTGTTTCCATGCTGTTGACGCTATAACTAAATAAATAATTGACTTGGTGTTGGGGTGAACTCATCCATGAAGATAGAATAGGCAGTTTACACAGTTAGGCTGTAAACTTGGGTGAACTGCTGATCTGTACACAGCAGTTACAAAAAATGGAGAAAGGGAGACAGCAGCTAAATTAATTCATAGGAACACACAAACAAAAAAATCCAGAATGTTACTAATTGGAGACTCATAATAACGTTGCACACAAAAAAGACTGCAAGGCCTAGGAGAGGTTCTCAGATCAGTGATCCTTGTATACTACATCTCATTCAGCTCGAGGACATTTTTACCTTCTTCAGCATCCAAGGCTCTATTATCATTGAAAAGATTCAGGCTGGACAGGGGGATGACACAAAAATAAGTGGGAAGACAAATGATGAGGATGATACAAAGAGCCTGCACAGGCATATAGACAGATTAAGAGAGTGGGAAACAAACCTTGACAGATGGATTACATTGTGGAGAAATGTCAGGAAATTCTGGCAGGAAGATTAGAGGTGTTGAATTGTCATTCAAATGGAGAAAGAGCAAGCTGCAGAACAGATGGATTTAAGAGTCCTCATCCATGAATCACAAAAAACTAGCATCCAATTCAGTGGATGATAGGGGAGCTAAATGGAATTGTTCCCTTTATTTCAAAGGGAATGGAATAAAAGGTACGGAAGTTTTGCCAAAACTCTCTAAGACATTAATCAGACCATGGTTGGAATACTGTATCTAAGGAAAGATGTCCTGCATTGAAGGCAGTCCAAAGAAGGCTCACCCCCAGGCTGATACCTGATAAAGGGAAACTGCTTTATGAGAACAGCTTGTGTAGGTTGTGCCTGTACTCAGTGGAATATAGAGGATTGCGAGATGGCCTTATTGAAAGCTATAACACTCTTAGAGGACATGATAAGGTAGAAGCAAAGAGGTTGTGGCCTCTTGTGGCAGAGTCTAGGACTACCGTGCATAATCTCAGAATAATTAATCGCATATTTAAGACTGAGATGAGGAGGAATTTCTTCTCTCAGAGGGTAGAGAATCTATGGAATTCACAGGGCTGGTGAGGCTGAGTTATTAAATATGTTCAAGGTTGAGATAGACAGATTTTTAGTCACGTTTTTTAAAGTGCTTGACTCTTAACTGTTTCTGGGCAATTAGCTGGCTGACCTACCCAATGCTATCTGTATCCCATAAAAAAAACTTTTCATAATGCCAAACAATTATAATATCCAATTTTCATTGTTGCAGCCAAAATGATCACTGCCAAAAGAATTCAGAAATCAAAAATGTTGTCGAAAGAAAAACTGTTGCCAAACTAGGTATCAAAAATCTAATATTGCAGTCGCTACGAGAAAACAACATGTTACAAATGGGTGTGGAGGGGTGAAGTGGCTGCCTCTTTCTATGTTTCATGATTGGCTGTAATAAAGATATTCAAGTTTTTCGCATGCAGCTAGCTCACACATCAGTTAAAATGCAAAAAGTGAAAAAGCCAATTACAAAATTCTCCTGAGCGAAAGAAGAGTATTTTCTTGATAAATTAACCCTAAGAAAAATAATAAAACACAACATTAATGATGCATAAAAACAGAGGAATAAAGTTTAAAAAAATGATAATGTCTTGTACAAAAGTGAAGGTGAAAGATAAACAAATGTAAGATGTTGCTTTAAGATGATATCATGGCTGTAAATTGAAGACTTGTTTTGTCTACAGTGGTGAAATTTGTAGATACCTTTGAATTCTTGGATTTACTATCTTCTGGATTTGTTTTTCATACGACATTATCTTCCGGAAACTTGAGAGTACCATTTGGACCCTTCCTGTTCCGCATTTATGAATTCTTCATTCTTCTCTCTCTCCTCTACCTTAAGGCTGTTACGTAAAATGCAGTTAATTTATGTGTTCCCATGTCTGGTCTCATCTTTTATTTTCTTCAAATCAGCAAGCCAGTTTCATCCTAACATTTTAACGTTCCAGAAATTCGTAAATCAAGCAGAAAATGCATGTCTGAGTAACTGGTTATTTTTTATTATATTATTTTATATTATTTATAGTATTTATTATACTATATATTACATTATTTTCAGTTTGGACTGGATCTCATTTACTGTTGTTTTCATCAACTTGTTGGCCAGATGATCACTCTGGCCATACTAAGTCAATATAACAAAATGTGAGGCTGGATGAACACAGCAGGCCAAGCAGCATCTCAGGAGCACAAAAGCTTTTGTGCTCCTGAGATGCTGCTTGGCCTGCTGTGTTCATCCAGCCTCACATTTTGTTATCTTGGAATCTCCAGCATCTGCAGTTCCCATTATCTCTCATACTAAGTCAATGCTTTTTTTAAAAATAAATTTAATGCAAGCAAGTTCCCCGGTTTAAAAAGTTATACTATGGAAGTTTACAACTTATAGTTCATTATTAGCGCAGACATAACTATTTACCCAACACTGCAAGAGATTTTACCATGCACGATATGTCCGGAATGGTCACAGGAAATTACACAGGGTTCAAATTACTCCACAAATTAGAATCTTACACAGCTAATTTCTCTACAATTTTGGATGATTTTCTCAATTTTATTTTAACTGGAATGGGTAACTTCTCTAATTTTTCTGTTTTATAGTTTACACGTTGCAGCTCTTTCAAGGTCATTCCAGTAAATATATCAACCACAGCCATTTACACATAGAGTCATAGTGTCATACAGCACAGAAACAAACCTTTCAGTATAACCAGTCCATGTTGAACATAATCGCAAACTAAACTCATCCCACCTACCTGCTCCAGGCCCATATCCCTCCAAACCTCTCCTTTTCATGTACTTATCCAAATGTCTTTTAATTACTGTAATTGTACCGACATCCACCACTTCCTCAGGAAGTTCATTCCACATGCAAATCACCCACTGTGTAAAAAAAATTTCCCCCATGCCTTTTTCAAATCTTTCTTTTCTCACCTTAAAAATGTGCCCCCAGTCTTGAAATCCCCCATCCTAGGGAAAAGACACCTACTGTTAACACTATCAATAGCCCTCATCATTTTATAAACTTCTATCAGCGTGCCTCTCATTCTCTTAGCTTCCAACGGAAAAAGGTTCCAGCCTATCCAGCCTTTCTTTATAACTCAAATCTTCCATATGCGGCAACATCCTGATAAATCTTTCTGAATCCTCTCCAGTTTAATAATATCCTTTCTATAACTGGGCAACCAGAACTGGAAACAGTATTCTAGAAGATGACTCACCAATGTCCTAGGCAACCAATTTACTCAATTAAGGAAGCAAACCAAGTACCATGAGATGCTGATAATGTAATCTGACTGGCAAGAATTCTTTCTGGCTGAAGCATAACTTCCTACAGTAATTTTGCCCTGCCATTTTCTACGGATAATTGTACCAGCGTAATAAATCAAGTCATTTTTCACAGGTCAAGTGATTCATTTATATAGGTAATTGAGGTAAATTTGTATAATTTCACGTGACGTTTGGTGGATTTCTGATTCTTATTCACGTTAATGTGAGATTAGACATTTTGATTTCCAGTATGAATGCGTCCAATTTTAATGGATATGCTGATAATGGTTCAGTATTCAGTACATTACTTCCTTTCACTTTCTCTCTTTATCTTCGTCCACCTCAGTTAGACACAAGAGCCAGAAGAATGGGATTAATAACAAGTTTAATTTGTCATCTGAGTACTTTCACATAGAACATAGAACATAGAACAGTACAGCACAGAACAGGCCCTTCAGCCCACGATGTTGTGCCGACCATTGATCCTCATGTATGCACCCTCAAATTTCTGTGGCCATATGCATGTCCAGCAGTCTCTTAAATGACCCCAATGACCTTGCTTCCACAACTGCTGCTGGCAACACATTCCATGCTCTCACAACTCTCTGTGTAAAGAACCCGCCTCTGACATCCCCTCTATACTTTCCTCCAACCAGCTTAAAACTATGACCCCTCGTGTTAGCCTTTTCTGCCCTGGGAAATAGTCTCTGGCTATCAACTCTATCTATGCCTCTCATTATCTTGTATACCTCAATTAGGTCCCCTCTCCTCCTCCATTTCTCCAATGAAAAGAGTCCGAGCTCAGTCAACCTCTCTTCATAAGATAAGCCCTTCAGTCCAGGCAGCATCCTGGTAAACCTCCTCTGAACCCTCTCCAAAGCATCCACATCTTTCCTATAATAGGGCGACCAGAACTGGACACGGTATTCCAAGTGCGGTCTAACCAAAGTTTTATAGAGCTGCAACAAGATCTCACGACTCTTAAACTCAATCCCCCTGCTAATGAAAGCCAAAACACCATATGCTTTCTTAACAACCCTGTCCACTTGGGTGGCCATCTTAAGGAATCTATGTATCTGCACACCAAGATCCCTCTGTTCCTCCACACTGCCAAGAATCCTATCCTTAATCCTGTACTCAGCTTTCAAATTCGACCTTCCAAAATGCATCACCTCGCATTTATCCAGGTTGAACTCCATCTGCCACCTCTCAGCCCATCTCTGCATCCTGTCAATGTCCCGCTGCAGCCTACAACAGCCCTCTATACTGTCAACGACACCTTCAACCTTCGTGTCGTCTGCAAACTTGCTGACCCATCCTTCAATCCCCTCATCCAAGTCATTAATAAAAATTACAAACAGTAGAGGCCCAAGGACAGAGCCCTGTGGAACACCACTCACCACTGACTTCCAGGCAGAATATTTTCCTTCTACTACCACTCGCTATCTTCTGTTGGCCAGCCAATTCTGTATCCAGACAGCTAAGTTCCCCTGTATCCCATTCCTCCTGACCTTCTGAATGAGCCTACTATGGGGAACCTTATCAAATGCCTTGCTGAAGTCCATATACACCACATCCACAGCTCGACCCTCATCAACTTTTCTAGTCACATCCTCTAAGAACTCGATAAGGTTTGTGAGGCATGACCTGCCCCTCACAAAGCCGTGTTGACTGCATTTAATCAAGCCGTGCTCTTCCAGATGGTCATAAATCCTATCCCTCAGAATCCTTTCTAACACCTTGCAGATGACAGACATGAGACTTACTGGTCTGTAATTGCCGGGGATTTCCCTATTTCCTTTCTTGAAGAGGGGAATTACATTTGCCTCTCTCCAGTCCTCAGGTACGACTCCAGTGGAGAGCGAGGATGCAAAGATCTTCGCAAGTGGCAAAGCAATTGCATTTCTCGTTTCCCAAAGCAGCCGAGGACAAATCTGGTCCGGGCCTGGCGACTTGTCAATCTTAATGTTTGACAAAATTTTCAGCACATCAGTTTCCTCTATCTCTATCCTTTCCAGCATGCACACCTGCTCTTCAAAGGTTTCATTCACTACAAAGTTTGTTTCTTTCGTAAAGACAGAAGCAAAAAACTCATTTAGGGCTTCCCCTACCTCCTCAGACTCCACACACAAGTTCCCTATGCTATCCCTGATCAGCCCTACTCTTTCTTTGACCATTCTCTTATTCCTCACCTAAGTGTAAAATGCCTTTGTGTTCTCCCTAATCCGTTCTGCCAAGCCTTTCTCGTGCCCCCTCCTGGCTCTCCTCAGACCATTTTTCAGTTCTTTCTTCGCCTGCCTGTAATCCTCTAGAGCTGAGCTTGACCCTAGCTTCCTCCACCTTCTGTAAGCTACCTTCTTCCTTTTGACGAGAAGCTCCACCGCTCTCGTCATCCAAGGTTCCTTTATCTTACCCCTTCTTGCCTGTCTCAGAGGGACATATTTATTCATCACTCGCAACAACTGTTCCTTAAACAGTCTCCACATGTCTATAGTGCCTTTACCATGGAACAATTGCTCCCCGTCCATGCTTCCTAACTCATGTCTAATCGCATCATAGTTTCCTCTTCTCCAATTAAATATCCTCCCATTTTGCCTAATCCTCTCCTTCTCCATAGCTATGTAGAATGTGAGGCAGTTATGGTCACTATCACCAAAATATTCTCCCACCATAAGTTCTGATACCTGCCCCGGCTCATTTCCGAGCACCAAGTCTAGAATGGCCTCTCCCCTCGTCGGCCTGTCAACGTACTGAGTTAGGAAACCCTCCTGAACACACCTTGATGAAAACTGACTAATCAAAGATTACCATTTTTCAACTTGTCAAAAGTTGCACACTTTCAATAACTAAAAAATAATTCCAAAATGCATACTATTTTTGAGGTACAAATTACGATGCTCTTAATTCCAATAATAAAAATATGCAACTTTCACTTCAGCACACAACCTGTGACCTCCAATGCCAGTGTGAGATGAACAAGGTGCCCAGTGTCCCAAAATGGTTCTGGATTGTCTTAGATCAGCTCGGGCAGCCAATGAACTTCAGATTGTTGAAAGTGAAATAGGGCTTCTGTCAGGGAACTCCTGATGTTAATACCTTCTCCTGCAACCCTATACCAATATCCTTTATCAGTGCCTCATGTGCTATCATGGCAATGGATGCTCTTGTTGCCAGGTACAACACCCTCACAATGCCAGGCCTCTCAGGGCCCATGAAATCATTCAGGATCAGTGCCTCTCTGGTCTCCTTTTCCACCCAGAATCAGTCAGTCATCATGCCTTTCCACATTATCCTGCTGTCTCTGGGCTTCACCTCAGAGCTTTGTGCTCCTGGCCTCTTGTTTCCTGAGTCTGGTCAAGTTCTGACATCATGTCGTAAGATGAGGCCTATGCTCATCAGAGTGAAAATTATCAAGGTTTGTAAACATAACTATTGACAAGGCATGGTAATTGAGGTCATCTCCTGGAACCCTACATGCTTAGGTTACAGTTCATCTGATCTGATATCACTATGATGCAGCTCATTTTATGACCATTCTAACCCTAAATGTCTAATTGATCCTTTACTCCACTAAATACACCCATATAATTTAAATAAACCTGACACAAGAAACTACAGTAGGCTCAACACTTATGAAGTTGGACATACAGAGAGTATGCCTACTGGTAGAAATCATACTCAATTCAAAATCTAAGCTGTAACTTTTGAAAAATTATGTTTATAGAATGACAAATAGCAATTAAATTGTTTCATTACTTTTTAAAATTTTTGTAATACCTTTTTAATAGATTTGGGTAATTGAACTTCTCGGTATATTTTATCAACATATATCTACACATGGCCATGTGGTGGTGAAATAGAAGATTTGTAGCTGGATTAATATTTCATGCTCAGTTACAGATGTGTTATTGTCGAATCCCAGTCTTCTAGTTCATTTGGATAGGTGCTTATTAATTCAGTTTTCATAGGTAAAAGCCAACTTGCTCAACATTTTTGGAATGCAGTACAGGATAAGATAGGTGTCTCTGTTTTATCTAACATTCACATCTTACCACTTACCACAGTGGTATTAATGCAAATTCCTTTCTCAGTGCCACCAAACCCACACACAGCTTCTCCTTCCCCTTTCTTCTTTTACTTCATCCGTTCCCAGCTCAATTCACCACCCCACCCCTTTCCAATTTATGTCCTCACCAGACTCTCTCTGGGCCTCCCATTCAGCAAATTTTCTCAAAGCCTTGCTGCAATGGTCAGCTCATGAGGATTGCTGCAAGATTACCTAATTAGCCTTGCCCTGGATTCCTGCTCCATAAGTAACAACTCTGTTGCCATTTACTCCTGGTCAGGGGCATCCAGTTTGAACCTGTCCAGGAATCCAGCAGTGAACAAAATCTTCATTGAAACCATGTCCCTTTGTGAACTGTCAATGTTTTGTGATTCAAATGTCATGTAACTTTGGTGAAGAGTAAGTACATTTCAGTACATATAGTACACACAATACATATAAGTTTAGGTGAGGTGGTGGGTTGTCAGTTGAGATGTTAATGTGCCAAATAGGTTAGGCAAGACGACAAAACATAAGACCATAACAAAAGAAACAGGAGTAGACTATCCGGCCCCTCAAACCTGTTCCTCCATTCAGTAGGATTCTGGCTGATCTGACACCCTCATGACAGATGGGTAGAGCTAATTTCATGCCAAGTGGGTGGGACGACAATTGGATCAGGAGAATAGGGTGGCGATAGTGAGTAAGTGCTTAGGATAGGTTAAGAGTCGGGGTTATTACATCCACCAGGGGAGGCATTGGGGGGGCATGGTTGGTGTTGCTTTCAGATCCAGCATTTTGGAAGTTTTGCTAGATCTGGGGTTCCGTTCAAGACAGTGGGATGTTATATTGGTCCAGTTCAGGGTATATGGTCAGATCAGGTTTGGAGAAATCTGGGATTGGACGGGGTTCTGGCTAAGGGAGGTTCATGTTTTGAGTCCAAGGAAGAGTTGCATTAGACTTGAAATATTAACAAAGGTTTTTTCTTCAGAGATGCTGCCAGACCTGTTGAGTTTCTTTAGCAGTTTCTGTTCTGATTTCAGACCTCCCACACACATAATCCATTGCTTTTATTTTACTTTGATGAGTCAGGAGGTGAGTTACTGTTAGATTTCATATTTTCAATGAGAGTCTGAGTTGTAGGATGGTGTCATGTAAATTTTAGTGTGATTTACAGTTTCATTTCTCCAGAGAAATAAGGCACACTGAATGTTTCATAATGTTATAATTTACACAGTTTATACAGCCCTCTTTTGATTACTAGAGGTCAGCAGCACTGAGTTATCCTTTGTTATTGCCTCTCTAGTACAGCATCCCATTAAGCTCATCATATCACTGCACTACAAAAGGAAGGATAGGTTTGTGGTCCACCCGTGGTCCTTCATGATGTTTCCCAGGCTTTCTTATTTTCCTCTTGAGGCTTTTCACAATGGATACCATATTCAAGTAACATTTGCCAGCTGCACCATGTTAACTGTCAATTAATTTGATACTTGCTTATCACTTCAGGACCTTTTACATTCCTCATTACAGGAAATACAGAAGAATATTGATTTGTATTCAGTTCCAACAAAGTTATGTGGTTACACCTGATATTAGAATTCCTGAACTAACAGATGGTGCCTTAATGTGTTCATTCAATCCACATTCCAATGTCTGCTAATTTCTGTACCTACGATTCATTTCTCCCTGTAATGAATGGGGGCTTTTTTACTGTCTGAAACTGGTTTGAATCTTTTCCACTACTACTTTTAGTGATGTTTTGTATACGGGTGCAATCTACATTGGAATCTACATTTACAATTATTTAAAGAATCTTAACTAAAACCTACTCTTTGGTAGACGCATTTCACGCTGGTAATGATCTCCTATAACCTCTTCTATCAGGCAGAAGATACAGAAGCTTGAACCCTTGCACCAACAGGTTCAGGAATAATTTCTTTCTGGCTATTATTATGCTGATGAACGGACTCTCTAGTCTCAAATAATGCTGACCTTGCTATCGTTGATCTTACCTAATGCACATTCTATGCAATATAACATATATGCCTCTATCTAAGTTTTTTACAGCCTTTGATCTGTATATCCTTGCTCACTACGAACTGCCCGCACTGCTCGAAAATAAAGTTTTCACTGTACGCCGGTACATGCGACAATCAATCAATCAATCTTAGTACTATAACAGATTGATTAGATAATTCAAGAGAATCAACTAATTAGTGTGAAATGTGCTTATCAATGTCTTATACTTAAGCAGCTGCAACTGCACATTCTATCTCAGCCAGTAAACCTGAGTCTACAGGGCTGCTACAGTTCTACTTGTGAAGACTACATTGAGCAAACATTTTCCTAAGTGTTCTAACTACTGTTAACCATTCCCTGCTACATTAGTCATAGGAAGCCATTGACTATTTTGTGCTGCTCAGTCGTGGGCAACCCTAACAGTTACTGTTGCAGGGGCCCTAGCCACTGATATGCTATTTTAAAACCTCATTCTTATGGCTAGTCCAGTTTGGATTTGGGTTAATTGTAACCTCCAAGCTGTTGATAGCAAGAGATTCAGTGGTGACAATGCCACTGAATGGTGCACCACAAGGTTTTGTGAATGTCCTTTGATTTGCACACGTGTTAGACTCCTTGGTCTGTGTTACTTGCCATTTTTATGCCCAACACTGGATATTGTCCAGATCTTGCTGCATTTGGACAAAGACTACTGCAGTATCCAAGAAGTTTTGAATGGTACTGAACATTATGTAATAATTGGCAAACATCTCCACTTCTGATCTTACAAAGGAAGTAAGTCATTGATGAAGCAACTGAAGATGGTTGGTGCTTGAACACTGCCCTGGGAAAGCTGTCTTGAAGCTGGTATATCTGACCTCCAACAAACACAACCTCTTCCGATGCTTCCAGGTATTACTCCATCTAATGGAGAATTATCCCCCGATTCTCATTGACTACAATCTTGCTACGGCTCCTTGATGCCATACTAGGTTAATGTCAAGGCCTGTCACTCTCACCTTACCTCTGGAATGCAGTGATTTTGTCTACATTTGAACCAAGGTGTCACTGAGCAGGTTATCGCTGAGCAAGTACTATGGAGAGCACTGCTGATGACATTTACCATTCCTTTACTCATCATTGAGAGTGAATTGATGAGGCAATAATTGGCCAGTTTGGATTTTTCCTGCTTTTTGTGTACCACATACCTGGTCAATTTTCTAACTTGTTGGATAGATGTCAGTGTTTTACCTGTTGTGAAACAGCTTGGCCAGGGTACAGCAAATTCTGAATTACAAGTCTCCAGTACTGTTGCTGGAATGTTGTCAGAACCCATAGGCTTTGCAGTATCCAGTGTCTCCAAATTTTCCTTGATATCACAGGGAGTAAGTCGAATTGGCTGAAGAAAGGCATCTGTGATGTTGGGGACCACTGGAGAAGGTCAAGATGGATCATCCACTCGGCACTTTTGGCTGAAGATTGTGAATGCTTCAGCCTTATCTTTTAAACTGATGTGTTGGGCTCTTCCATCATTGAGGATAAGCGTAATTGTGGAGCCTTCTCCTTCCGTGAGTTAATTGCCCACAAAGACAGGACATTGGTTATGGTATCGCTTAGCTCTGTATATTATTTGCTGTTTGGCACAAAGCAATGCGGAGGGAACATTGACTCATCAGCCAAGGTGGGCACCCATACATAGTAATCAGCAGGAGGCTTTCCTGGCCATTTTTAACCCGATGCCATTAAACTTCCTAGGGGTCTGGCGCCGAAGTTGAGGACTTCTCAAAGCAACTCTCTCCCAACTGTTTACCAATAGGTGCTCTTCAGAGGATGGTTATTCTTTGGAAGTCATTGCCACAGCACATTAATAGATGCCAAGTCATTGAGTGCTTTTAGGATAGAGATAGGTGCATTCTTAATTGGTAAGTGGAGCAAGGGTTACAGGGAGAAAGCATGAAATGTTGTTGAGAAACATATGATCTGGATGGAGGGACTGGAGGCATTGTGGCGAAGTTTGCCGATGATACGAATTTAGGTGGACAGGCAGGTAGTACTGAGGAGGTGGGGAGGCTGAAGAAAGATTTAGACAGTTTAGGAGAGTGGTCCAGGAAATGGCTGATGAAATTCAACGTGAGCAAATGCGAGGTATTGCACTTTGGAAAAAAGAATACAGGCATGGACTATTTTCTAAACAGTGAGAAAATTCGTAAAGCTGAAGTACAGAGGCATCTGGGAGCACTGGTCCAGGATTCCCTAAAGATTAACTTGTAGGTTGAGTCCGTGATTAAGAAAGCGAATGTAATGTTGTCATTTATGTCAAGAGAGTTGTATTATAAACGCAACGATGTACTTCTGAGAGTTTATAAAGCTCTAGTTAGGCCCCATTTAGAATACTGTGTCCAATTTTGGGCCCCACACTTCAGGAAGAACATACTGGCACTGGAGTGTGTCCAGCGGAGATTCACATGGATGATCCCTGGAATGGTAGGCCTAACATACGATGAACGGCTGAGGGTCCTGGGATTGTATTCATTAGAGCTTAGAAGGTTGAGGGGAGATCTAATAGAAACTTACAAGATAATGCATGGCTTAGAAAGGGTGGACGCTGGGAAGTTGTTTCCGCTGGGCAGGGAGACCAGGACCCATGGGCACAGCCTTAAAATTAGAGGAGGTCAATTTAGAACAGAAATGAGGAGACATTTCTTCAGCCAGAGAGTGGTGGGCCTGTGGAATTCATTGCCACGGAGGGCAGTGGGGGCGGGGACGTTAAATGTCTTCAAAGCAGAAATTGATCAATTCTTGATCTTGCGGGGAATTAAGGGCTACAGGGAGAGTGCGGGTAAGTGGAGTAGAAATGCCCATCAGCCATGGTTAAATGTCGGAGTGGATTTGATGGGCTGAATAACCTTACTTCCACTCCTATGTCTTATGGTTTTGTATTGGTTACGATTGAATGGCAGAGCAAACTTGATGGACTAAATGGCCTAATTCTGCCCCTAATATTTTATGGGCTTATGGTTTGCCACATTTGCTGCATCTATATTGCCAGTGGGACAGGGAATACCGTGTTTGGTGATTGTAATTTCACGGACATGGACTGAAATGTGCGAATCTGCAAATAAGACTCTATCAAGCCATTATTTGACTAGTCTGTGAGACAGCTCTCCCAATTTTAGTGCTGGCCCCCAAACGCTAGTCAGGAGGACTTTGCAGGGGTAGCAGGGTTGTTTTTGCTGTTGCTGTTTCCAGTGCCTAAGTCAATGCCAGGTCATCCTACCAATTTCACTCTTTTGTGAAGACTTGCTAGTGATTGATCCTGAATGGTTTGTTAAGCCACTTCGGTGTGCTGTTAAAAGTAAACCAAATTGCTGAGAGTCTGGGGTCACGTGTAGGCCAGACCAGGTAAAGGTGGCGGTTTTCTTCTTTAAAAGATATTTCACCTTTAACTATTTAGCTTAAAAAATTCTTTTTGATATAACCCTTAAATATTGCTAAAAGGAGAGAAGAAGACAAAGCTCTTTGTTTTGCACTCATCAGAATAAGGAGGCAAGAAACCGACTTGAAGAATGAGATGGCAATTAATACAGCATGAGAACAGAATGCTGATTGGTTGGGTCATCATTGGCAAGCAGATGCAGGAACAGTTAACTTTCACTCTTCTGCCTCAGACCAGGCACGTCGGCTCCCTTAAAGCAATGATTAGCAATCTCCACAACCCTCTTTGTTTTCCAAAGAAAAAGGTGCATTGTATGTACTGATTCCTTTTGTTTACATAAAGAGGGTGCTATGTGTTAATATTTGTAGCTTCTAGCACTCACAAATGCATCACACTTTGAGCCTGACTGGTACTCTTAAACTGGGTTCCCAAGTAATTCTTAGCATTGTGAGGGTTATTTAATAAATGATGTCCGATAGCAGAGTCACATCTAATAGTGGACATGCGGTTGTGAGGTTTGTTTGAACATAACTGACATGCTGTCTGCTGTGAATGTCAATTGAATGTGTTATTTAATATGGTCCTCCATGGGTGAGACATATGGCCTAAATTCCTGGCATCACACCTGCACTGAAATTTGATAATTGTATTACTCATTGTGCGAGGCAAAATGTCCTTTTCACTTGATGGTAACATACTGTTAGTGTCAAAAGCTCCTTGTTTACTGTATTGTAATAGTATGAGACAGCTATGTTAAATATTGTTCAATTTTTTTACAGTATCTTCCAGATTACAATGATGTAGACTGGGCACTATTCCAGAGCTGACAGTGATAGACATAAGCCCTTTCATGAGTTTTTGTGATTTGCAGTGAGTGATGATTTGATCAGAATAGCCACTCTCGCAGAAATGAAGAAGGCCTTATCACACCTACTCTGCTAGGTGATGCTGAATACCTGTCTTGGGTCCTCCTGTCAACACTCCTTTAGATGTTGCTCTCTGTATATCTCACCGAACACCAGTCACTTGTTTCATCTAGATGTTGCTTAGCTCTTGCCTCAGTGTTTCCTCTCATTTGTTTTCTCTATTTGTCACTGACTAGCTGTCCTCTCTCCTGCACCTCGAGATGCTGCTAACTGCCTGTCTCAGTGTCTTCTCTTACCTTCTCCTCTTCTGACGCTCACTTTGAAAAACTTTTCTGATTCCTTCTCATACTAGTTTGGAAATCTGGAGGGTACTGAACTTGGTCACATTCTGCCTTAATTAGTGACTGCTCAAAAAAGTTCAAAATTTAACAATAATCTTATTATTGTGAAACATACTCAAAAAATTATTTGAAGTGACAAATCTCAAGCTCACCTCTAAATCTTACAGAGGTACTTTTCATTAAAAATTCAATGTAATGGTTCAGACTGTCTGTTCTCAAAAATAAAATCTTGTTGTAAGGTTTACTGAATAAATTTGTAGGACACTGACTGCTTCTCTGATGGAGAGAATTAACTTGAGTTCATTGTGATGATGCCCCCATTAGGAAACAAAACACCTTCCCCCTTTGGGCATCAGTTCACTTCACAACTGACTAATGAAACAGAATGGCCTAGAATGTACTCGAGCAAGACGTTTCAATCTCCTTAACCAATGGGATTAAGAAATTGCAAAATTAACAGAGGAACAAAAGAAATAATGAGGGGAGAACAACAATTGAATTTGAGGCTGAAAGAGGGAGAAAGAAAAGAGATAAAACGGAAAAGTGAAAAATAAATTTTGAAAGTGAATTAAATGAAAATTTTCCAAATATAGCTCTCTTAAGTGTTAATTTTCTAGGCCAGAGTTGTTGATTAGCATTCATTAACAATTATTGCATAGTTGATGTAATAATTTTTACAGTGAATACAATCTGTAAAATGAAAACTTGTCAATTGTATGTACTCAGTTAACAAAGTTCTTGCGATGGGGATAATATGCAAACACAAACATTATTTTTGAAATGAGGGTTATATCTTTGCATTCCACATTGTCAGGATGTCTCCAAGTGATTTACAGCCAATCCAGCACTTCCAAGTAGCAGTCACTACTGCAATGTAGGAAGAAGCAGCAGGCAACCTCCTTTTTATTCTTTATTTATTCAGGGGGTAAGGGCGTCACTGAACAGGCAACATTTATTGCCCATCCTTAATTGCCCAGAGTGCAGATAAGAGTCAACCACATTGCTGTGGGTCTGGAGTCTTATGTAGGCTAGACTGAGTAAAGATGGCAGTTTCCTTCCCTAAAGGACATTAGTGAACCAGAGACAACAAAATGTGAGGCTGGATGAACATAGCAGGCCAAGCAGCATCTCAGGAGCACAAAAGCTGACGTTTCGGGCCTAGACCCTTCATCAGAGAGGGTCTGATGAAGGGTCTAGGCCCGAAACGTCAGCTTTTGTGCTCCTGAGATGCTGCTTGGCCTGCTGTGTTCATCCAGCCTCACATTTTGTTGTCTTGGATTCTCCAGCATCTGCAGTTCCCATTATCTCTGATACTATTAGTGAACCAGATGTGTTTTTCCAAACAGTCGACAATGGATTCTTGGTCATCATCAGATTCTTACTTCCAGATACTTACTGAATTCAAATTCCACCATCTGCCATGGCAGGATTCGAACCCGGGTCCCCAGGATGTTATCTAGGTCTCTGGATTAACAATCTGGTGATTATGCCATGAGGTCATCACTTCCTGCAAATAGCAATATAGTAATGACAAATGTGATTTTTGAGATGTTATCTGACAAGAGATACTGGCCAGAATATCAAGATCTCCCTTTCAGGAAAATCCCCTGATCTCCTTCAAAGTCAAAACATTTTATATCCACTTGAGAGACTGAAACTCACAGGAACACCAAGATGTTTTTTCCATAGAGCTAATGGCAGAGTGATACAAATCATCTAACAATGTGTGTCAATTGTCAATTCACAATATACTCCTTCCTTGTCCACGGTTCCTGGTCACCTTGTAATTTTTTCAGCAAATTCCAGCCCAATATTAACAGAGAGGATACCCTCTGGCAAAACTCTCACCAAGGATGAATAGACCCCTTTCTCATTATCAGGTGATGAAGGAATATTAAACGCATTTAATTGAGACAGAAATATTTTATTACATGTTGTAGTTGGTTGCACACTGGTGCATCAGGCTTTGTTACAGAAACAAGAACCGCAGTATAAGTTAAAAAATGATAGCAATAAGACAATTACTAGCCTGACCATATCAGGCAGATTCTGACAATATTTAAGCTGAGTAATTTTTATTGAGTTTTATGGATGGTTTATCCCCATGAAGCCTGATAGGTTTTCTCACAGTACCATCTGAAACTTGCCCCATTAACTATGTCATATACCCTGTGCCAACCCTCTCATCTGATGCTAGCTGGATTCTCCCATTCGCCACTGGCCCCTGATATCCCAGAATTGACTGACATCCAGGACACTGTCTCTTTCTTTAAAATGCCTGTCGGGAGAACATAGCCTGTGAATGCTGTGCCTGTAAGTAAGAATCATAGTACTATTTTGATGTTTCATGTTTCTTTGTTGAGGAAAGAACAGCAGCAAATTCCTCAAGCGATATGAGGGTATACGCAGATGAAGAATAGAGAGGCACCATTGGCATCCTGAAGCTTCCCTGCCCAGTTACACTCACTCGCAAACAGCATGGCAACTAAAGGGAAAGTGGTTCTACATTTTGTTGACAACAACCTTGACATTGTAGAGAACGAGACTGTGCAGGGAAGAGATGTCTCTCTTCCCCAGGATTGCCAGAAGGAGTTGCAAATGTCCGGCCTGAACTGAGGTCACTACCCAAATCAGGGCAGTCCCAATCGACCAGCGGCTCACCCAGAAATTAAGGAAGGAAGCCAGAGTTTTTCTGCATACTGCCAGGATCTGAGCCACACTCTTCCCTCTGCTACTTCACACTCACTCTCTCTATCTCTGCTACTGCACCCACCTCCTACCAAGCCTCTTTTTGAATGCAACATTTTCCTCAGTCATTCCCACTCATTCCAATGCCTGACCCATATGCCCTCTGCTCTGCTTACTCACTCACTTAGATCACTTCACTGCTTTCTCTCACCTGTACCAGTGCTGACAGATGTACCAGACATTTGCTGGGTAACTCCTTATCTATTCCAAGGACAGGGTCCTGGTACTGGCTGGTGAGAACCAGGACTGTTCCTGTTGGGATGCTGAAACATCCATGTCTTGCCAAACGAGTAAGAAGTCATTTTTATTCCGGTGCAACTCTCTCATTAACCCCGCTATCAATGTAGTTTTCATCGCCACAATTAGTAATCCCTGGCTGCAACATCTTCTCTCTTTAATGTCTTGCAGATACCAGCGACAGGTCCAAAGTCTCAGAGATGGGTGAGTTCCTGCACCTCTGAAGAAGAAGCAACAGATTCCTCAGAGAATGCACTGACAAGACTGCATTCTGCACCCTCCCCCAGCTCAGGCACAGAAACATCTGCAGGTATTTTAGTTAGAGTACAGTCAGGAGCACAGGCCGGTGAGCACTGTGCTGCCTCATTTCTGTAGCTGATTGAGGAAGAAACATTCCAAGTGTCTGGTACTGTTGGCTATTGGACACCAGAAATCTGCTGAGCCCCAGGCAGGAGAGGACCCTACAGTGTCAGCCATTTGCAACTGCATACAAATGTACACACAGGAGCAGCAAGCAGATGTGAGAGAGTGAGAGAAAGAGAGAGTGTGTGCGAGTGAGTAAGGGGTGTGTGTGTGTGTTTGAGAGAGAGAAAGCGTGTATGTGTTTGTGTGTGATTAATGGCCATCACAGCGTAATGCAGGAATGCAGCAATGCATGAAGACACTGCTGCTTAGGCATGTAATCATCTACCTGTTGACAGCTGTTATGGACAGCCATGTCTAGCTGTTTCAGAATCTGATGGATATGCAAACAGACCCGCACTTTATTGGTCTCGTCATTGGTCTCCATCATTATGGACAAGGTGATGGGTGTGGGAGGATCTTGACCTCACTCAAGCTGCTCCTTCTTCACAGGGAGGCAGGGAAGTGCCAGCTGGCCCCCACTGGGAGGAAGAACCACATACAGGCCCCCGAGGTCTCCTCTAAGGTCACTCCAGAGGTGGACAGCCCTTTCACCTTCAGCCTGCCTGCCAACCCCCGACCTGTGACTGTCCAAGCCTAGGAGGGTGTACTTGCCTCTGGCAATGACACAATTGGAATATTTGGGTCCTCTAGACACAAATGCCCCTAGAGTTGGCTGACCAAAGCCCCAAGGACAGTGAGCTTCTCTGTACACCATGCCATCTCCACCTTGGCTGTGAACCCAGAGACTGCGCTGAAAAGTAATGGGAGAGAAAGAAAGAAACCCAACATCTGGGAGCACATGGGTGGCATAGGTGACCTTTGACCTTAAACAGGCGCTCAAATTTATAAAGATATGTTCACTTCTATCTATTACCTTTTTGTGCAAGTGTCTGTGTAGCACTTGAAGACATTGAAGCCACTGATCCTTATCCCAAGACAATGTTCTATGGACCAAGGGACGAAGTTAGCAGCCTCTGCACCACGCCTACTGTATCCACTTAGTATGTTCCATTGCACACGTGTGATTCACAGGTCAATGGAAAAGAGCAGCGGCCACTCCTCACACCATGAATTTGAGGCTCAATATTGCCAGGCAGGTGAAGCCCCAAACAGCGACATCTCTTTCCTAGTAGTTATCCTGCCTACCCCGTGGCATTCCATCTCCTCAAGTCTCCACCAAACCCATTTACCTGAATAAGATTTTGGCGAGCTTTCCTCTCTACCCATGGGCACATGAGGCGAACATGGCACATCTTGTAGTTTCCCAGTACGCCTTCTCATGGATGTCAGAGTGTTACTCAGTGTCAATGACCACCACCGTCCCCATCCTTTAATTAACCCCTTACCCTTCCATACCTCATTACCTCCTCAATTTGTATATTGAGTTATTCCTTCGTTATAATAATATCTCTGTATCCTGCATTAAATTCCTTAGCCTTCCTGCTGCACCACTGGCTGTCAGATAACTCCTGCCTCCTTGGAGTTTTGTGGAACACCTGGACTGACTGTGGCCCACTCCCCTTGAGCAACTTAGCCAGGCAGCTCTGAATGATGAGTGGTCCAACCCCTGACTGATACCTGTAGAGCTTCCCAACTGTGTTCCCAGGAAATCCCAGCCTGGCTGCACAGGACTGACAGGGCTGGACATGAACAACTCCCTGGGTGAGACTCTCTCATCTGACCAGACACCTTACCCTGATATTGGAGGCTGCCCCTGGCTAACAAAATCGAAGTGAGCTCCTCCCTTAAGAACCTGAGGGCAGGCCATTTGCATGAAGCACACGGTCTATGTACACCATATCACAGGTGTGCAACTGGTGTAGTGATATGTCATAGAGCAACATGTTCACCCCCTAGACTGATGATTGCAAATAATGAACAGCAATCCCCTGGCTGCTATCAGCTTTAAACAACGAACCAAGTCAGCAGTGCGAATTTCAGCGCTGGCTACGGAGCCAAAGTTCTAACAGGTAATGAATGCTAAGAAAACAAGCAGGTTGCCCTGAGACACATGCTGGTCCAGAGTTCGAGTTGGGTCCCTGTCCTTGTGCACAAAGTGTTCTTGCAGCTGCTTTTCACTTATAGTTGCTCGCACACCTTACTGCAGCACTCAGTGCGGTAGTGTTATTGACAATGCATCAGTGCTTTTATTTTTCTATTCATTTGGGGGATGTGGACATTGCTGGCTGGTTAGCATTTCTTGCCCATACCTAGTTGCCCTAGAGAAGGTGGTGGGGAATTGCCTACTTGAACCGCTGCAGCCCATCCGCTGAATGTTGACCCACAATGCTATTAGGGAGGAAATTCCAGGATTTTGATCCAGCAAAAGTAAAAGAATGGCAAGTGGGGAGTATTCCATCACATTCCTGACTTGTGCCTTGGAGATGGTCCTCAGACTTTAAGGAGTCACAGGTGAGTTACTTGCCACAGTATTCCTAGTTTCTGGCCTGCTCTTCCATCCACCATGTTTATGTAGTGAATCTAGTTGAGTTTCTGGTCAACAATAACTGCCCAGGATGTTAATAGTGGGGTAATCAGTGATGGTAACAACATTGAATGTCAAGGGATTCTGGTTAGATTGTCTCTTACTGGTGATGGTCATTGCCTGGCATTTGTATGGCGTGAATGTCACTTGTCGCTTGTCAACCCAAGCCTGGATATTTTTGCATTTGAACATTTGACTGAGTCAGGAATGGTGCTAAACATTGCACAATCACCAGTGAACATCCCCACATCTGACCTTATTATGAAGATCATTGATGAAGCAGCTGAAGATGGTTGAGCTGAGGACACTACCCTGAGGAACTCCTGCAGAGATGTCCTGGAGATGAGATGATTGACCTCCAACAAACATGACCATCTTCCTATCTGTCAGGTATGACTCCAACCACTGGACAGTTTGCCCCTGATATCTATTGATTCCAGTTTTGCTAGGGCTCCTTGATGCTACACTTGGTCGAATGCAGCTTTGATGTCAAGGGCTGTCACTCTCACCTCACGTCTGGAATTCAGCTCTTTTGCCCATGCTTGAACCAAGGCTGTAATGAGGTCAGGAGCTGAGTGGCCCTGGCAGAACCTAAACTGGGCGTCACTGAGCAGGTTATTGCTGAGCAGGTGCTGCTTGAGAGCACTGTTGATGGTACCTTCCATCACGTTACTGCTGATTGAAAGTAGACTGATGGGGTGACAATTGGCCAGATTAGATTTGTCCCGGTTTTTGTGTACAGGACATACTTGGGCAATTTTCCACATTGTCAGGCAGATACCAGTGTTGTAACTCTACAGGAACAGCTTGGCTAGGGGAGCGACAAGTTCTGGAGAACAAATCTTCAGTACTGTTGCTGGAATGTTGTCAGGGCCCGTAGCCTTTGCAGTATTCAGTGTCTCCAACCGTTTCTTGATATCATGTGGAGTGAATCGAATTGGCTGAAGACTGGTATCCATAATGCTGGGAACCACTAGAGGAAGGTGAGATGGATCATCCGTTTGCTACTTCTGGCTGAAGATTGCTGTGAATACTTCAGCTTTATCATTTGCACTGATGTGCTAGGCTCTTCCATCATTGAGGATGGGGACATTTGTGGACTCTCCTCCTTCAGTGAGTTATTTAATTGTCCACTATTCACAACTGCGGAGCTTAAATATGATCCATTGGTTATGGGTTTGCTTAGCTCTGTCCATCACTTGCTGCTTTAGTTATTTGGTGTGCAAGTAGTCCTGTTTGCTGGCTTCACCTGGTTGATACTTCATCTTCAGGCATGCCTGGTGTTGTTCCTGGTGTACCCTCCTGTATTCCCCATTGAACCAGGGTTGATTCCCTGGCCTGATGGTAATGGTCGTGTGGGGATACGCCAGGCCATGAGGTTACAGATTGTACTGGAGTATAATTCTGCTGTTGTTGATAGCCCACAGTGTCTCGTGGATGCCCAGCCTTGAGTTGTTAAATCTGTGTGACGTCTGTCCCATTTGCCACGGTGATAGTGCCACAGAACATGATGAAAATTATTTGCAAATGTGAAGGCGGACTTCGTCTCCACAAGGACTGTGCGATGGTCACTCTTACCAATACTGTCATGGACAGGTGCAACTGCAGCTGGCAGATTAGTAAGGATGAGGTTAAGTATGTTTTTCCCTCTTGTTGGTTCCCTCATGGCCTGCCATTGCCCCAGTCTAGCAGCTATGTCTATTAGGACCCGACCAGCTTGATCAGTCATACTGCTGCTGAGACAGTCTTGATGGTGGACATTGAAATCCCCCACCCAGAGTACATGTTTTCCCTTTGTCATCCTCAGTGCTTCATCTAAGTGTTGGTCAACATGGAGGAATCCTGATTCATCAGCTGAGGGAGGGCGGTATGTGGTAATCAGCAAGTGATTTCCTTGCCCATGTTTAATCTGAAGCCATGAGACTTCATGGGGCCCAGAGTCAATATTGAGGACTCCTAGAGCAACTCCCTCTTGACTGTATACCACTGTGCCGCCCCCTCTGCTGGGTGTGTCCTGTCAGTGAGACAGGATATACACAGGGACAGTGATGGTGATGTCTGGGACATTGTCTGTAAGGTATGATTCTGTGAGCGTGACTAAGTGAGGGTGTTGCTTAACTAGCCCAGGAGACAGCTCTCCCAATTTTGGCACTAACCCCCAGATATTAGTAAGGATTACTTTGCAGTGTCAACAGGGCTGTTTCTGCCATTGTCTTTTCTGGTGCCTAGCTCAATGCCAGGTGATCCATCTGGTTTCATTTCTTTGCAGCGATTGGTACAACTGATTGACTTGCTAGGCCATCTCAGAGGGCAATTGAAAGTCAACCACATTGCTGTGGGTCTGGAGTCACATGTAGGCCAGACCAGCTGAGAGTGGCAGATTTCCTTCTCTGGAGGGCATTAGTGAACAAGATGGGTTTTTCCGACAATCAGCAATGGATTCGGGGGAGGTTTGCCGGGATGCTGCCTGGACTGGAGGGCTTATCTTATGAAGAGAGGTTGACTGAGCTCGGGCTTTTTTCGTTGGAGGGGGGGAGGAGGAGGGGGGGACCTGGTCGAGGTATACAAGATGATGAGAGGCATGGATGGAGTTGATAGCCAGAGACTATTTCCCAGGGCAGAAATGGCTGACACGAGGGGTCATAGTTTTAAGCTGGTTGGAGGAAAGTATAGAGGGGATGTCAGAGGCGGGTTCTTTACACAGAGAGTTGTGAGAGCATGGAATGCGTTGCCAGCAGCAGTTGTGGAAGCAAGGTCATTGGGGTCATCTAAGAGACTGCTGGACATGCATATGGTCACAGAAATTTGAGGGTGCATACATGAGGATCAATGGTCGGCACAATATTGTGGGCTGAAGGGCCTGTTCTGTGCTGTACTTTTCTATGTTCTATGTTCTATGTTCTATGATTCATGGTGATCGGTAGATTCTTAATTCCAGACATTTTTAAAAAAAATTATTGGATTCAAATTCCACAATTTGCCATGGTGGGATTCGAAACCAGGTCCCCAGAATATCAGAGATAATGGGAACTGCAGATGCTGGAGAATCCAAGATAATAAAATGTGAGGCTGGATGAACACAGCAGGCCAAGCAGCATCTCAGGAGCACAAAAGCTGATGTTTCGGGCCTAGACCCTTCATCAGAGAGGGGGATGGGGTGAGGGTTCTGGAATAAATAGGGAGAGAGGGGGAGGCGGACCGAAGATGGAGAGAAAAGAAGATAGGTGGAGAGAGTATAGGTGGGGAGGTAGGGAGGGGATAGGTCAGTCCAGGGAAGACGGACAGGTCAAGGAGGTGGGATGAGGTTAGTAGGTAGATGGGGGTGCAGCTTGGGGTGGGAGGAAGGGATGGGTGAGAGGAAGAACAGGTTAGGGAGGCAGAGACAGGTTGGACTGGTTTTGGGATGCAGTGGGTGGAGGGGAAGAGCTGGGCTGGTTGTGTGGTGCTGTGGGGGGAGGGGACGAACTGGGCTGGTTTAGGGGTGCGGTGGGGGAAGGGGAGATTTTGAAACTGGTGAAGTCCACATTGATACCATTAGGCTGCAGGGTTTCCACACCTACACAGGCCCAAAACCCCATCTCTTCCTCCGGTACATTGATGACTGTATCGGCGCTGCCTCTTGCTCCCCAGAGGAGCTCGAACAGTTCATCCACTTCACCAACACCTTCCACCCCAACCTTCAGTTCACCTGGGCCATCTCCAGCACATCCCTCACCTTCCTGGAACTCTCAGTCTCTATCTCAGGCAACCAACTTGTAACTGATGTCCATTTCAAGCCCACCGACTCCCACAGCTACCTAGAATACACCTCCTCCCACCCACCCTCCTGCAAAAATTCCATCCCCTATTCCCAATTCCTCCGCCTCCGCCGCATCTGCTCCCACGATAAGACATTCCACTCCCGCACATCCCAGATGTCCAAGTTCTTCAAGGACCGCATCTTTCCCCCCACAGTCATCAAGAACGCCCTTGACCACGTCTCCCGCATTTCCCGCAACACATCTCTCACACTCTGCCCCCACCACAACCGCCCAAAGAGGATCCCCCTCGTTCTCACACACCACCCCACCAACCTTCGGATACAACACATCATCCTCCGACACTTCCACCATCTACAATCCGACCCCACCACCCAAGACATTTTTCCATCCCCACCCCTGTCTGCTTTCCGGAGAGACCACTCTCTCCGTGACTCCCTTGTTCGCTCCACACTGCCCTCCAACCCCACCACACTCGGCACCTTCCCCTGCAACCGCAGGAAATGCTACACTTGCCCCCACACCTCCTCCCTCACCCCTATCCCAGGCCCCAAGATGACATTCCACACTAAGCAGAGGTTCACCTGCACATCTGCCAATGTGGTATACTGCATCCAGTGTACCCGGTGTGGCTTCCTCTACATTGGGGAAACCAAGCGGAGGCTTGGGGACCGCTTTGCAGAACACCTCCGCTCAGTTTGCAACAAACAACTGCACCTCCCAGTCGCAAACCATTTCCACTCCCCCTCCCATTCTTTAGATGACATGTCCATCATGGGCCTCCTGCAGTGCCACAATGATGCCACCCGTAGGTTGCAGGAACAGCAACTCATATTCTGCCTGGGAACCCTGCAGCCTAATGGTATCAATGTGGACTTCACCAGTTTCAAAATCTCCCCTTACCCCACCGCATCCCTAAACCAGCCCAGTTCGTCCCCTCCCCCCATAGCACCACACAACCAGCCCAGCTCTTCCCCTCCACCTACTGCATCCCAAAACCAGTCCAACCTGTCTCTGCCTCCCTAACCTGTTCTTCCTCTCACCCATCCCTTCCTCCCACCCCAAGCCGCACCCCCATCTACCTACTAACCTCATCCCACCTCCTTGACCTGTCCGTCTTCCCTGGACTGACCTATCCCCTCCCTACCTCCCCACCTATACTCTCTCCACCTATCTTCTTTTCTCTCCATCTTCGGTCCGCCTCCCCCTCTCTCCCTATTTATTCCAGAACCCTCACCCCATCCCCCTCTCTGATGAAGGGTCTAGGCCCGAAACGTCAGCTTTTGTGCTCCTGAGATGCTGCTTGGCCTGCTGTGTTCATCCAGCCTCACATTTTATTACCCCAGAATATCAGCTGTGTTTCTGGATTAATGGGTCTAGCAATAATTCCAGTAGGCCATTGCCTACCTGTGTGCCATAATGGTACAAAGAAGCTAGAATACGTCAGATCCAGCATCCATGGACTCAGGGACACAGGATGCTGCCCGGGAGTATGTCCTGTGATGTCAGTACCAAGTGTCCATGATGCTGGTACAAATACACAAGAGCTTGATATGCCATGTTCCCACTCTGACTTTCGTGTCTGGAAGTCTCAGCATTTAGTTTCTACCCATCCCATGGTACAAAACAAAGCTGCATACTAATACAATGAGACTTGCAGTTAATGAGGGTGATAGCAAGCAATAATCTCTGCTAAAAGGCTGCACAGTGAGAAACTCATTTCAATATCCAGAACTCTGTTAGAAAATGCAACAAGATCACCCAGACATCAAGGAAAGCCTCACTGGAAATCTCACATGATTCTCCCATTAGCATTACCTGCATTGTTCAGGGCTCCATAATATTCCACTCACAGTAACACTTCCAGTTACTGGAGTGCACTTGGCAGCACTGTAACTTCTGATGATGTATAGAAAGGAAAAGGACTGTACTAACAAATGGAAGACACAAAGGAGTGAGATGGTGAAGAAGCTAGGTTTTCTATCTTCAGATATACCTTAAAAGTGGATACATAGGCTGTCAAACAAATTTCAAAAGATATTTTAACAATGGCTCACTTGCTCTGCCTCATAAGGTACTGGTTCCAGATCTTCACTGACTTTGCGTTATCTCTGTAATCGCTCCGTTCAGATTTGCAGGAAACAGGCTTTGTATGTTCTAACAGTCTCATCAAACACTGACTTCTCTGACACTCTGCCATTCTTATAAAGGTGACCAGATAGATGAATGCCTATTTCGAAGGTCAAAGGGGGTAATTGACACCATTTTCCAAATGCTATGTTTGAAATAGCTCATCTTCTGAAAGGTCTTTTTTTAACTTAAATTTATTTCACATGGTATGGTGTGACATTTACATTTTCTCATCAACTTTTTCCTGAATATTGAGACTGTATGATTTTCAGACATAGCTGCAATCAGAATAGGAGTTCGGCATGAAGTCTTGTCTGCCTGAACACCATTGGAAACACAAATGATGCAAGATTCTGAGAAAATCATAACAAAGCTCTCACCTATTCTGTGTGTGCCAGAACTTATGTCAGGAATTCTGAGCAGGCTAAAAGCCTGAAGATCACAAAGTCAGAAAATGATCCCTAATATATGCATCACCATATATTTTACAACACTTTAACAAGTTGATAGACCAAACAGAAAAAAAAGGCTCACAGATTATTGCAACATGATATGGAATTATATTTAGAAAGTACTTCATTGGCTGCGAAGTCATTTGAGATGTCCCGAGGTTATGAGCAGCATTACAAAATGCATAGCTATGTTTCTTTGCAAATCTGGGGATGCTGGATGGATATCAGAATTAGGAACCCAGTCTGTTTTCTTTAAACTTCTTCACTGGCAACATTGACTTTTGTACAGAGCTATCACAAATACATTATTGGACCCAGTAGTCATTAGGAATAAAGTCTAGGATTTGCAGTGCAGTATTGATCTGTTGGTATATTTACATACTGAACTAACAAGAGAGTCCCACATTATATAAACGAGAGTTAAGTAGGTATTTGGCCTTAAGACAGCATAGGAGAAAAGTTACTTATATCACCATATCAATTCCAATAAACATACTTTAACTTGCTATTTATAACATTAAAATTAGACATCGAATGAAAAAATATAATACAATTGTCATAAAACTAACAAGGTGATTATTGATGTTAATTCCCAAATGTTCATTTATCAAAGTAATTTTTTGATATTAGGCAGGAACTGAAGAATGTAGATTGGAGGCAGATGTTTGAGGGCAAATCAACATATGGTGCATGGGAGGCTTTCAAGTGTAAGTTGTTAGGAACTTAGGATTGGCACGTTCCTGTAAGGATGAAAGATAAGTATGGCAAGTTTAGGAAATCTTGGATAATGACAGATCTTTTGAGTTTAGTAAAAAGCAAAAGGAAGCATTTGTCAAACTAGGAGGTTGGGAACACACGAAGAAAGGGCAGAATACAAGGGAAGTCAAAAGAAACTCAAGCAAGGAGTCAGGAGGGCTAATAAAGGACATGAAAAGTCATTGGTCAACAGGATTAAAGAAAATTCCAAGGCTTTTTATACATATTTAAGTGCAAAAGGGTAACCGGGGGAGGGTTGGCCCACTAATGGACAGGGAAGGGAATTTCTGTGTGGAGCCAAAGGAAATGGCGAGGTACTAAATTAGTACTTTACACCAGTATTCACCATCCAGAAGGACTTGGTGAATGATGAGTCTGGGAGAGGGCATGTAGAAAGTTTCGGTCATGTTGTGATCAAAAGTGAGAAGCTATTAGGCATCTTGAAAAACGTTAAGGTAGACAAGTCCCCAGGGCTTGATAGGACATACCCCAGAAAACTGAGAGAGTCAAGGGAGGAAATTGCTGGGGCTTTGAGAGAAATCTTTGTATCCTCACTGGCTCCAGGAGAGGTCCCAGAGGATTTAAGAAGTGTGGTGAGAATAATACAGCTAATTACAGGCCGGTGAGCCTGATATCAGTGGTAGGGAATTTATTGGAAAGGATTGTTTGAGACAGGATTTACTTCCACCTGGAAATCAATGGGTGTATTAGCAAGAGGCAATATGGTTTTGTGAAGGGGAGGTTGTGTCTCACTAACTTGATTGAGTTTTTTGAGGAAGTGACAAAGACGACCGATAAGCGTAGGGCAGTGGATGTTGTCTATGTGGACTTTAGCAAGATTTTCCTAATGGCAGACTGTGAGAGAAGGTAAAGTTGCTTGGGGTCAGAAGTGAGCTTGCAAGATCAATATTAAACCAACTCAATCACAGATGACAGAGGGTAGCGTTAAAAGGGTACATTTCTGAATGGGGGGCTGTAATTAGTGGTGTTCCTTAGGGATCAGTGTTGGGACCTGATTTGGAGGGAAATGTAACTGGTTTGCTAAGTATGTTTGCGGATCACACAAGGGTTGGTTGAATTGCAGATAGCAATGGGGACCATCAGAGGACACAGTAGGATATAGGTTGTTTGGTGACTTGGGCGGAGAGATACCTGGACCATTGCGAATACCTCTCTCTCCTTCCTGGACCTCTCTGTTTCCGTCTCTGGCAACCACCTAGAAACCAATATCCATTTTAAGCCCACCGACTCCCACAGCTACCTAGAATACACCTCTTCCCACCCACTTTCCTCCAAAATGCCATCCCATATTCCCAATTCCTTCACCTCTGCCGTATCTGCTCCCACGATGAGATATTCCGCTCCCATATGGCTCAGAAGTCCTCGTTTTTCAAGGACCGCAACTTGCCCACTGCGGTGGTCAAGAACACACTCGACCGTGTCTCCCGCATTTCCTGCAACTCATCCCTCTCACCCCCTCCCCGCAATAACAACAAAAACAGAATCCTCCTCATCCTCAAATACCAACCCACCAACCTCCGGATCCAATGCATCACCCTCCAACACTTCCACCATCTGCAATCCAACCCCACCATCAAAGACATTTTTCCCTCCCCACCCTTATCTGCTTTCCGGACGGACCACTCTCGCAGTGACTCCCTTGTCCACTCCACACTCCCCTCCAGCCCCACCATACTCGGCACTTTTCCCTGCATCCACAGGAAGTGCTACACCTGCTCCTACACCTAACCCTCATCCCCATCCCAGGCCCCAAGAAGACTTTCCACATCAAGCAGATGTTCACCTGCACATCTGCCAATGTGGTATACTGCATCTGTTGTTCCCATTGTTGCCTCCTCTACGTCAGGGAAACCCAGCGGAGGCTTGGGAATGACTTTGCAGAACACCTATGCTCAATTCGCACGAAACAACTTCACCTCTCAGTCGCGAGCCATTTCAACTCCCCCTCCCATTCTGCAGACGACATGTCCATCCTGGGCCTCCTGCAGTGTCACAACAATTTCACCCGAAGGTTGCAGGAACAGCAACTCATATTCCACTTGGGAACCCTGCAGCCCAATGGTATCGTTGTGGACTTCACAAGCTTCAAAATCTCCCTTCCCCCTACTGCATCTCAAAACCAGCCCAGCTTGTCCCCGCCTCCCTAACCTATTCCTCCTCTCCCTATCCACTCCTCCCACCTCAAGCCCCACCCCCATTTCCGACCTATTACCCTCATCCCGCTCTCTGGACCTGTCTTTCTGGATTGACCTATCTTCTCCCTTACTCTCCACCTACACTCACCTCTACAGGCTCCATTCCCACCTCTTTGACCTGTCTGTCTCCTCTCCACATATTATCTCCTCTATCCATCTTCTATCCGCCTCCCCCTCTCTCCCTATTTATTGCAGACACCGCTTCCACTTCCCCATATCTGAAGAAGGGTCTAGGCCCGAAATGTCAGCTTTCCTGCTCCTCTGATGCTGCTTGGCCTGCTGTGTTCATCCGGCTCTACACCTTGTTAGCTCTGATTCTCCAGCATCTGCAGTTCCTACTATTGCTATACATAAAAATTCACCTCCCCTCTTCACTAATCAAAATAAAAACAGTGCTCATGGCTCTTCTAGTGCAGATTATGTAGTTTTGGTACTGGCTATTTCCCAATTTCTGATGTTCTGAGGGCATTCTATTCACTAGGAAAGAATTGGTTTTACTTTGTCTAACGTTAGATAAATAGCATTACAGGAGGCAGACATTTTCTTCCCTACACTTCAGTCTAAAACTTATGGCTGCTTTATTTCCAGGAGGCAACGTATGTACTTTCTGTATGTATCCATTCTCAGTCTTTGAGGACAGTCAGGATTGAAGTAACATTACTGCAAACATTGTGTAGGAGGTAATACTGAATTACGTTGTCTCTGTTCAGATTACAGTAATTTCCTATTCATATTTATATTTTGAGATTGATTATGAATAATTTGTTACAGAAAAGCAAAATTATTAATATGTACTATTATTATTTTTAACCTTGTGGATGGCTGAAATAAAATGTTGTCCTGTGGTATGAAGATGAATAGTTCAGCATCATCGCAAAAGGAAAAACAAGATAATATTTTGTGTGGAGTTCACCAGATAACAGCAAATAATGTTCTCAAAGGTAAACAAAAGACTCAGATCTTACTTAGATCTCAGTCAGATTAAAATAATAAAGCACAATGTGTATTGTTGTGTCCAGTCAAGGTATTATCAATAGATGGCAAGCTGGCTTAAGACCCAAAGAGATAGGAACCATTACATAAAGCTTAGACCACCATTCAGTAAAATTTTCTGCCTGATCACCATATCCTTTTATTTACTCAGTGAAAAAAGAAGCAATGTCTATCTTGACAGTCTCAAAAAATTGAACATCTAAAAACCAATGGTTAGAGATTTGCACTTATTCACGAATGTTTGTGAAAGTAATTCACATAGTCTGGATATTAAATGACTGCTCCCCGAGCCTCAGACTGTGAGCCCTAGTTCTGACTCCAAAGAAGATGAACAACTTCTCAGCAGCCATGCTGTTAAGATTACTAAAAATCTGACATGTTTCAATGAGACCAATTGTCATTAAGTTCAAGGCAACTCACTACTCAATTTATCCTCATATGACATTCTGCAACATTGCAGGAATCAAACAAGTGAACTTTTGCAACACCTTTATTCATTTAAAAGGTAAGACTGTCTTTGCTGAGGTAGGAGAACTAAAATGTCTAAGGTTCTTGATGGGAGTCGTGACTTGTGTTGTGGATATTGTGATTGGTTGGCTCACTGAGCTGTTCATTAGTTTGCAGATGTTTCATTACCCTGCTGGGTAACATCATCACTGCAGCCTCCAATGAAGCGCTGTTGTGTTTTCCCACCTGGCATTTAAACTCGGGGGTCTGTTGGAATTGGTTACCTCAGTTCTACTTTTTCTGCACAGTGGTGTATATATAGGGTCTAATTCTATGTGTTTATTGATGGTCTTTGTGGTGGTGAACCAAGCCTCTAGAAATTCCCATTCTTGTCTCTCTTTGGCCTGTCCTAGGATCCTGATGTTGTCCCAATCAAACCGGTGGCTCTCCTTATCCGTGTGAATGGAGACGAGTGAGTACTGGTCATGTCTTTTTGTAGCTAGTTGACGTGCGTGTATTCTTGTGGCCAATTTCCTTCCTGTCTGTCCACTGTAATGTTTGTCAAAGTCTTTGCATGGGATCTTGCATATCACGTTGGTTTTGTCCATTGTGGGTAAGAGGTGTTTGGTTCAAGTTAGCAGTTGGGTTAGGGTTGACGTTGATTTGTGTGTCACTCTGATACCCAATGATCATAGGAGCCTTGTGGTCAGTTCGGATATGTTCGCAATATAGGGTAATGTGACGTGTGTGTCAGGGCACACTGTATCTTCCTGTTGTTGTTTGTGTGACAGTCATCGTCGGACCCAGCTGTTCGGGTATCCGTTACCCTTAAATAATTGGTGGAGCTGTTCTTCTTCACTTTGGCGTAGCTCCATGTTGCTGCAGTGTGTTGTCACTCATTTAAATAATGTTTTTATGCAACTCCGTTGTAGGTGTTAGGGGGCTTGCTGTTGAAATTCAGGACTTGATCTGTGTGTGTGGCCTTTCTGCGTACCTTTGTCAGAAATTCCCCATTGGCCCTGCATTCTACCACGATGTCCAGGACTCAAAGCTGTTTAATCTTTTCTTCTTCCCTGATGAGTTTGATGCCAGTGAGAGTGTTATCTATAAGTTGATGAGTCTCGTCTAGTTTGGTCTATTTGATGATGACAAAAATGTCGTCCGTGTATCGGATCCATAGTTTAGGTTGGATCTGCGGAAGGGCTATGCTTTCAAGTCTCTGCATCATCGCTTCTGCTATTAGACCAGAGATAGGTGACCCCCATGGGTGTCCTGTTGATTTGTTCATCGATTTGGCCATTAAGGTGGGCTGTGAGGCATAGGTCCAGTAATTTCAGCATGTTGTCTGTGGAGATGGTTTCACTCAGCTCTCGTTCTTTTCGAAGTGTTGCTCGTGTTTGTCTTGCTGGTGGTATGTCAATCAATGTGAATTAAGTCCAGTGTCAGAACCAGGGATCTGGGGATGATTGGAACCACTTAAAAACCAGCAGATTACCAGCAGAAACCGGAATCCCTACATAATGTCAAAGGGCAAGATAGTGTTGTCCTCATCTATTCTTATATCTTTGAGGGAATTGTGGAATCACTGGGCAGAGTGCATTCAATCACTCAATCTTTAACTGAGCATAAGAAAAGTATATACTGTTGGAAAGAAAAATAATTAAATACTTGATATTAATGTAAGTATCCTCCTCAGGCTAAAACTAAATTGAAAACAATTAATGTGGAGAGTCTTTGTTTAGAAATGTTGATGGTAGAGCTGTATAATATATTGGAAAGGAAAATGCTGTTTCTACAAATACCTGTTATTGAAAAATGTATAACTGAAAGGTATGACAATAGATCCTTGTGCTTACAAGTTCCCGCAGCAGCCTACAGCTGACAGCCATGTACCCACTGCAGTTGTAAAACATATTTGAGGCAATATTTTATAAATTGACTTGAAGTAAATAATACCCAACCATCCTGAAATAATTGTAATGCTATTTATCTCACATTTCACAAAGGAGAGTTACAATATTAGAGACGTTGTTTCTCTTCTAAAATCTCTTTTAATGATGTATAGTGTATATTTATATGCACAAAAATGGACATGCACTATTGCAGTGTCCCTCTAGACCATTAGTTATAGGAGCAGAATTAGGCCATTGTGTCTTCTCCACCGATGTGGTCATGGCTGATATGTTTCTCAAACGCATTCTCCTGCCTTCTCCCGTGATCCCCTAAATAATCAAGAACCTACCTATTTCTATCTTAAATACACTCAATGCCTTGGCCTGCACAGTCAACTGTGGCATGAGTTCCACAGATTCACCACACTCTAGCTGAAGAAATTCTACCTCATCTCAGCTCTAAAGGGTCATTCCTTCACTCTGAGGCTGACCCCTCAGATCCTAGTGTCTCCAAATGGTGGAAACTTCTCCATATCCACACTGTCCAGGCCCCTTCAGTATTCTGTAAGTTTTGATCAATTTCCCCCTTCATCCTTCTAAACTCCATCGAGAACAGATGCAGAGTCCTCAAACACTTCCCATGTGACAAATCCTTCATCCCTGCGGTCATTCTTGTAAACTTACTGTGGTCTCCTTCCAATGGCAGTAAATCCTTCCCTGGATACAGGGCTCAAAAGTGCCCTCAATATTCAAAATGCTGCCTGAACAGGCCTTTCTACAGTCTCAGAAGCACATCCCTGCTCTCATGTTCTAGCTCTAGTGAAATGAGCGCAAGTATTGCATTTGTCTTCCCTACTGACAATTGAATCTGCATGTTAAGAGAATCCTGAACTAGAATTCTGAAGCCTTTCCCCATTTTGAAAATAATCTATGCCACTATTCTTCCTGCCCAAGTGCATAACTTTACACTTTCGTACATTGCATTCCATCTGCTACTTCTTTTCCCACTCTCCTAGCCCATCCAATTCCTCCTGTAGCCTTGCTGCTTCCTCAACTCTACCTGTGCCGCAATCTATCTTTGTGTCATCTGCAAATATAGCAACAATGGGCTCAATTCCTTTATCTTTTCAGATTGTTAATGACAAGATGAACAGCTATGGTCTCAAAACGGACGCCTGCAGAACTCCACTAGTCACCAGCTGCTATTCTGAAATAGATCCCTTTCACCCTCTTGTCTGCCATCTGTCAGTCAGCCAGTCTTCTATCTATGCCTGCACCTTGCCCCCAGCAAAAACTAAAAAAATTTGCAGATGTGGTAAATCAGAAACAAAAACAGAAATTGCTGGAAAAGCTTAGCAGATCTGGCAGCACCTGTGAAGAGGAATCAGAGTTAAAGTTTCGGGTCCGGTGACCCTTCCTCAGAAATTGCCCATAACACCATGGGCTCTTACTTAGCAGCCTCCTGTTTGGCAGCTTGTCAAAGTCCTTATGGAGAACCATAAAGATTACATCCACTGACTCTCCTTTATCTAACTTGCTCATTACCTGCTCAAACAATTTGAACATATTTTCCAGGCATGATGTCCCTTTGATGAAGCTATGTTGGCTCAACCATTTTTTTACCATGCTTGCAAGTTCTCTGAAACCTCATCATTGGTAATTTATGGCCTGTTACTAATGATCGAGGTCAAGGTAACCAGCCTATAGTTTCCTATCTTCTGCCTTCCTTCCTTCTTAAACAGGGGTGTTATATTGGCCATTTTCTAGTCTGTTGGGACTTCAGACGTCCAGAAATTCATTCTAATATATCTATGGTAAATACCAGGCTTACTGATGCTGATTTGGAAAAACTTTCTACTGGTTGGAGTCATTCATAGCACAAAAAAATGATAGTGGTTTTTGGAGGTCAATTATCTCAGCCACGATTGGACATCATTACAGGAGATCCTTGGGATAGTGTCCAATGTCTAATCAGCTTAGCACTTTCATCAACGGCCTTCCTTCAACATAAGCTCAGAAGTGGGTCTCATTGATGATTGTGTAATATACAGCACCACTGATAACTCTGCAGTTACTAAAGAAGCCCGTCTTGAAACCCATTAAGAATTGGACACATCCAAATTTGGACTGATAAGTGGCAAGTGACAGTTATTTTATATAAGTGACAGGCAGTGACCATCTCCATCAAGAGAGAATCTAATCATCACCCTTTGAATTTAATAAATGAATTCATTAATGGTTTTATTGTCAAGTCTATTCTACAATAACAATAAAAATTAAATACAGTGAGCAACTTTAACTTGCCACCATGATTCAATGCCATTTTAGATAATTTACGAACAGGGAAGAAAAAAGAAAGATATACCTTAAAGAGTGTACATCAGTCCTGAGCTAGCTTATGACCATCAATGGCTTCTGCACCGTAACCCCTCCTGTATCGCTTTGCTGCTGTCTACACTGGACCCAACCAATATCACAGTCGTTGAACCTCAGGTGACACCTTTCACCGTTGTGCTGATAGTCCTCCGCCACTACTTCATTGCTGCCTGCACCAGACCAGCCAACATTGGAGTCATATCTCTGGACCTACCTCATTATTGCCATTTAATGCTATTACTGTTGCTGAATCACCCACTATCAACATCCCAGGGTTAGCACTGGTTAGAAACTAAATTGGCACAGACATTAAAATACTGTGGCTGCAAGATCAGAGCTGAGGTTGGGAATCTACGGCAAGTAACTTACATTCCGACACCTGAAAGCCCACAACTTACCAATGACTGAAGTCAAGCTAACCAGCCTATAATACCCCAACTTCTGCCACCCTCCCTTCTTAAACAGTGGTATTATATTAGCCATTTTCCAGTCCTCTGGAATTCTCCCCTATTCCAGTGAATTCTAAAAGATCGGCACCAATGTCTCTGCAATCCTCTCAGCTATCTCTTTCAGCGCTCTGGGGTGTAGTACATCTGGTCAGAGTGATTTATCCATCCTCAAACCTTTCAGCTTCCCTAGCATCTTCTCCTTAGTGTTGACCACAATACTCACATCTGCTCCTTGACTTTCTTGAAGATTTAGTAAGCTGTTGAGTTCTTCCGCTGTGAAAACTGTTGCAAAATACATATTCAGTTCCTCTGCCATCTTTTTCTTCCCCATTACTCCTTTTCCAACCATAATTTCCACTGGTCCAGGATCCACTCTTGCCTCTCTCTTATCTTTTAGATATCTAAAAGTACTCTTGCATATTTCTTTTATATTGCTAGCTAGCCTCCTCTCATGTTTTATCTGTCACCCTTTATTGCTTTTTTAATTGTCGTCTGCTGGTTTTTAAAGACTTCCTAATCCTCTGCTTTCCCACTAATCTACCCCAAATTGTATGCTTTTTCTGTTGCTTTTTGTGCTGTTCTTGACTTCCCTTTTCAGACATGGCATCTTCTTTCCCCTTTCTGTGTGCTTCTTCTTCTCTGGGATGAATTTCTGCTGTGCATCCTGAATTTCCCCCATAAATTCCTGTCATTGCTTCTCCATTGTCTTCCAAAATAGGCTCCCCTTCTTATCTACCCTGGCCAGCTCCTCCCTTATGTCTTTGTAGTTAGCTTTATTAAATACCATTACATCTGATTCCGGCTTCTCCCTCTCAAACTGCTGGGTCAGTTCTGTTGCATTATGGTCACTCAGGCCAGCTCCTCCCTCAAATCTTTGTATTTGCCTTTGTAGTTATCTTTACTCAATTGTACCTTAAAATCATATTTAATTTCTAATATGCAAAAGTGTTTTTCATTGCATATTCCTCCCTCCTTGCTGTAAAGGGAAAAGGAGTAGGAGGAGATCATTGGAACTGCAGATGCTGGAGAATCCAAGATAACAAAGTGTGGAGCTGGATGAACACAGCAGGCCAAGCAGCATCTCAGGAGCACAAAAGCTGATGTTTTGGCCCTAGACCCTTCATCAGAAAAGGATGAAGGGTCTGGGCCTGAAACGCCAGCTTTTGTGCTCCTAAAATGCTGTTTGGCCTGCTATGTTCATCCAGCTCCACACTTTGTTATCTTGGAGTAGTAGGAGGATTTGGTTTTCTAGAAGGAGATGCATTACTCTTTAAGGTTAAAGAATGAAGTTCAGTAGTCGTTAATCAGGCCAATAAAACTCCAAAAAAATCAAAAGAACTGCGGGTGCTGGAAATCAGAAACAAAAACAGAAATGGCTGGAAAAACTCAGCAGATCTGGCAACATCTGTGGAGATAAATCAGAGCTAATGTTTCAGGTCCAATGACCCTTCTTCAGAACTACGTTTTTCAGAATGTAAAACATTAGCTCTCATTTTGCTCCACAGATGCTGCCAGACCTGATGCATTTTTCCAGCAATTTCTGTTTTTTGTCTCTTCAAACTCTGCAGTGTAATGAATTGAATTTATGACTTTAATTTAAGCAAGTAAATAGACATGTACATAGAATGAGTGTTTCCAATTGTGAAGAAGAGGAACACTAGACCTAGTTTTGAAGAAATAAATAGAGAACTCAGAAATCAAGTGGGAAATCAGTAATAAACTTATGTAGATGAGAATTTTGAAAGTAGAAACAGGAAAACTATTGAGCAGATCAGCAGCAATACCAACCATCATTTTGAGGACTGTCTGTGCTAAAATGTTAATGCAATGTGATATGGGTCAATGAACATCCCTGCTGTCATTGGCTGTCCCTCAACTGAAGAGTGTTGTTTACTCAGAGTTTTGAGTTACTGGTGTGGATCTACATGTGACTGAACAGGCTGATTCTTGACCCACAGAGCTTTGGACACATGGGGTGTATGCCACAAGGGAGTGGTATGCAAGGTCTAGGATTTGTTTTCTGCTCTTCTAATGCTTTTCCTCATCAGCAAACATTGAACTTAAATCACGATGAAGCTTGATGGACATGCAGCTGCCATTTTGAATGATTAGTAGCATGTTCTTCCTAATCAGGTACGTCAATTCTACAGACTGCAAGGAGAGCTTCCAGACCTCTACCAGCAGTGTTAAGAGTGAGCTGAACTGTTAAAGAAATAATCAATTTTCTGCCACGGAAATCATGAGCAAAAAAATGGACCTAATCACAAGAAGAGTCTTGAATTCATCTTCACTGTGTTAAAGGAATTCATACTGTTAAGGGGCAATGCTGTAAATCATTTCCAGCTCACTGCCAATGCATACCATTGAGCGCCCTTTTTTTAGTTGTTTGCAATGTTTATTTGGAAGTAGGGAATTACAGGACACTTTTAAAGAAAGACATGCAGTTTAGCTTGCATGTTGTAAGCAGTGCACGGCAAGCATTAAGACATTTCTTTGGACAAATTTGTTTATAAAAGTGCAATGTTTTTACAGCTTGGTTGAGACAAATATCCAAAAAGACTTGAAGAACACATTCATCTTTCTAGTGACCATCTTTACTCAGGACTTTATTTAGAAAGAAACTACCTTTTGTTCTTCCCGATGTTTATAAAGCCTTAATTGATTTCGCACCATAATTTGTGGATTCAGTTTATCTCTCACTTCCAGTATAAATTTCTTTGTTTTAACTGCTATACACATTGCTTTAATATTGTGTAAAATTCCAGCTTAAATTTAAAATTCCATTCAAATCTTGCAATGAAATTTGTACCAAGAAATTCATTATTTAATTTTATAGCAAGTGGAAAGAATAGAAGTGTTTTTTCAATAAAAGCTCTGAGAGACTGGTAAATAGTTTTCAGAAAGGTTTGGACATTCTTGTAAAGAAGTAGCATTCAGATAAGGTATGCAATTAAGGTAAATGGTATTTTGACCTTTAATACAAAGGGTTTAGAATATAAAGAAGTTTTATTTTAATGATACAGGGCTGTAAGGAGAACTGGAATACCACATACTGTTTAATTCTGTGGTTGGTTGGCTCACTGAGCTGCTACATTAGTTTGCAGACGTTTCATTACCCTGCTGGGTAACATCATCAGTGCAGCCTCAGATGAATTCTTGTTGTGTTTTCCCACTTGGTGTTAAACCCTGGGGTCTGTTGGAATTGGTTACCTCAGTTCTGGGTTTTCTCTGCGTGGTGTATATATAGGGACTAATTCTATGCATTTATTGATGGCCTTCTTGGTGGAGAACCAAGCCTCTAGAAATTCCCGTTCTTGTCTCTCTTTGGCCTGTCCTAGGATCCGGATGTTGTCCCAATCGAACTGGTGGCTCTCCTTATCCATGTGATTGGAGACAAGTGAGTACTGGTCATGTCTTTTTGTTGCTAGTTGGTGTTTGTGTATTCTTGTGGCCAGTTTCCTTCCTGTCTGCTGCAGTCTTTGCATGGGATCTTGCATATCACATTGGTTCTGTCTATAGTGGGCACGGGGTCTTTAGTTTGAGTTAGCAGTTGGCATAGGGTTGACGTAGGCTTGTGTGTCACTCTGAAGTCCATTGGTCGTGGGAGTCTTGTGGTCAGTTTGGATATGTTCTCGATGTATGCTGGTGTGACATGTGTGTCAGGGTGTACTGTACCTTCCTGTTGTTGTTTGTGTGATAGGCATCGTCGGACTCAGCTGATCTGGTATCCGTTGTCCTTAAATACTTGGTGGAGCTATTTTTCTTCGTTTTGGCATAGTCCCAGGTTGATGCCAGTGAGGGTGTTGTCACTTGTTTAAATGATGTGTCACTCCGGTCTCGTTCTTTTAGTAGTGTTGAGAGTTTCTCTTTCCGGTGGTATGTCAATCGATGTGAAGAGGGTGGTAACTGTAAGGTGGGGCAAAAATCCCCATCGGTTGCTGGACATATCCTGGACTTAAAAACCTTCTGCAGGCAGAAGTTGTCAGAATTATATTGTATTGGATTAAATTCACTGGAATCCCAGAAACCATGGGCTGCAACTCAGCCAGTAAGAGGCTGGCTGGGACAGACTGAGAAATATATAAACCCAGGAGCAGATGTCTGGGACATGGGTTAGCTAACTGAAACTAAAGGGAGACCCCCATTCATGCCACAGCGAAAACAATGCAAACCAGTCTACAGGAAATAAACAAATTCAACAATTTCAAACGTCAAAGACTGAGAATGGATACATACAGAAAGTACATACGTTGCCTCCTGGAAATAAAGCAGTCATAAGTTTTAGAGTGAAGTGTAGGGAAGAAAATGTCTGCCTCCTGTAATGCTATTTATCTAACGTTAGACAAAGTAAAACCAATTCTTTCCTAGTGAATAGAATGCCCTCAGAACATCAGAAATTGGGAAATAGCCAGTACCAAAACTACATAATCTGCACTAGAAGAGCCATGAGCACTGTTTTTATTTTGATTAGTGAAGAGGGGAGGTGAATTTTTATGTATAGCAATAGTAGGAACTGCAGATGCTGGAGAATCAGAGCTAACAAGGTGTAGAGCCGGATGAACACAGCAGGCCAAGCAGCATCAGAGGAGCAGGAAAGCTGACATTTCGGGCCTAGACCCTTCTTCAGATATGGGGGAGTGGAAGCGGTGTCTGAAATAAATAGGGAGAGGGGGGAGGTGGATTGAAGATGGATTGAGGAGATGATAGGTGGAGAGGAGACAGACAGGTCAAAGAAGCCTGTAGAGGTGAGTGTAGGTGGGGAGTAAGGGAGGAGATAGGTCAATCCAGGGAGGACAGACAGGTCCAGGGGGCGGGATGAGGTTAGTAGGTCGGAAATGGGGGTGGGGCTTGAGGTGGGAGGAGTGGATACGTGAGAGGAAGAACGGGTTAGGGAGGCAGGGATGAGCTGGGCTGCTTTTGGGATGCGGAAGGAGGAGGGGAGATTTTGAAGCTTGTGAAGTCCATAAAGATACCATTAGTCTGCAGGGTTCCCAAGCAGAATATGAGGTGCTGTTCCTGTAAGCTTCAGGTGGAATTGTTGTGACACTGCAGGAGGCCCATGATGGACATGTCGTCTGAGGAATGGGAGGGGGAGTGGAAATGGTTCGCGCCTGGGAGGTGCAGTTGTTTCATGCGAATCGAGCGTAGGTGTTCTGCAAAGTGGTCCCCAAGTCTCCGCTTGGTTTCCCTGATGTACAGGAGGCCACAACGGGAACAACAGATGCTGTATACCACATTAGCAGATGTGCAAGTGAACATCTGCTTGATGTGGAAAGTCTTCTTGGGGCCTGGAATGGGGGTGAGGGGGAGGTGTAGGAGCAGGTATAGCACTTCCTGTGGATGCAGGGAAAAGTGCCGAGTGTGGTGGGGCTGGAAAGAAGTGTTGAGTGGACAAGGGAGTGATGGAGAGAGCGGTCCCTCCGGAAAGCAGATAAGGGTGTGGAGGGAAAAATGTCTTTGATGGTGGGGTCGGATTGCAGATGGCGGAGGTGTCAGAGGTTGGTGGGGTAGTATTTGAGGACGTTTGTTCATTCCAGTTCCCCTAAATCTGTAGCTGCTATGATAATTAGAACTCTAGTTAGTTTCTTCCTCTATATTTTTTGAATTTATTTTTATTGTTGCAGTTTGCTATTAAACTGCATGCATAGAGTCATACAAATATACAAACATATGAAACAGTGCAAAGTTAAACTATTTGGCCCTTTCAGCCTGCTCTGTCATTGTAGAAATGGATGATCTGTTTGCTGTCAGAATTCCACATTCACATCTGTCCCAG